>NC_088319.1:633547-1267094 GCF_910592395.1 Lineus longissimus | reverse complement strand
AGGGCAAACAACTTGTCGATTGATTTATAGGCAGGATTGGCCTGTAATATTATCTCCAACACGTGCACGTAGATTTCAGTTTTCTTTGGGATGAACCTGAAATGACATACTGAAAGGTTCTTGGGTGGGGCTTCCAACTGCCCTGACCACACACTTTGGATCATGTGGGCACCATGCTTGGTTGCATGGGGAACCTTTGGTAGGTACCAGGCATAACGCATGAATCCAAGGGTAGGCATCAGGAATGGGGAACAATCTGTAAAATTGATCACAAAATTTGAACATTTGATAATATCTTTGAACATCACCATGAGACCTATTCTCTGAGATCTTTTAAAATAATTGTGAAATTTCAATGTTTTGAAAAGTAAAGGCCAGGTGTGTCTTCTCTGAGATCTGTCCCTGGACACGAGCAGACCCCCCCACCCCCCGAGGAAATTCCTGGATCCACCTAATCTGCCCTCTGATAACTCTGTCATCTTCTGCCTCCACACTACGCTCCTGGTCCTTTCAGGTGAGGGTGGCGGTCTCCTGACAGGTGAGGGGGAGAGAGTCGACTATGAAGACGGTGAGTCACCATCTTTAAGCCTTTTTTCCTTCAACCTTGATTTGTTTCATTTATTAGGTTGTTAAGTCGTTCCAAGGGGTCTCAATTCAAGTTTGCACCAAACCTGATATCAGAATCCTGAGGTAAAATTACCCTCTCCAGACGATATTTTTTTGGGGGGTGACTTAGGTTGCTGCATGTCATCCATTTAGGCAGGGTTTACATATACTAAACGACGAAGATGACCAATTTGACCCTTCTGCACATTATAATCCCTCTCAGTTTGAAGGCGTAGTACAGTATCGCAACCAATCTTCCGGGCAAGTTCAAAATTCTGAAATATTTTCAAAGACGAAAAACTTTTGGGAAATGATGATGTTTCTTCATTTTGAGCAGGAAAAAAAGTGAAAAAAATATTTGGACTTAGAATTTTTTTCATTCTTCATAGTAGAATTTTTTCCCAAGTTCAAAATTCTGAAAAATGTTCAAAGACAGAAAACTTTTGGGACTGATGATGTTTCTTCATTTTGAAAAAAAAAATCAATTAGAAAAAAAAAGTGAAGAAAAAAAGTGAAAAAAACATTTGGACTAAAGAAATTTTTTCATCCTTCATAGTTGAATTTTTTCATAACTTCAAAATTCTAAAAAATTTCAAAGAGAAAAATCTTATGGGACTGAGGATGACCATCCACTGATAACTGTCCACCAGGAAGAGGTCTCGTGGGCTGTACCTTGACTGAAAGGCTTAATGACCCTTCTCTACAATGCTGTCGACGTCGAAAAGGGGTCAAAATTTCCCTAAAGTTGGTTCGCTGTGGTACATTTTTGAAAAAAAGCTTTGGAGGGAAAGTGGTTAAGATCTCTGTGTATCACTGAGACTTTTTCTTCAGGTTGCCAAGATTCGGAATTCGAATGTCGCTCAGGTGAATGTATCGAGGCGGGAAAGAAATGTGACAGACGGACGGACTGCCGGGACGGAAGTGATGAAGACAACTGCCGTATGTGTTCTCCAGTTGACAGTTACCTTCTAAAGGAAAAATTCAAAGTGGTCTGATATTATATTTAAGGAATTGAACCCGAGGCGGAGGACCTTGGTTGAGTTACCAAGACACTCGAGGGTGGAGCTAAAATACAGTCCAAACCCGAGCCGATAGGCGAGGGTTTGGACGAAATTTTAGCTCCACCCGAGAGTGTCTTGGTAACTCAACCAAGGTCCGAAGCCGAGGGTTCAATTTCTATTCTAAAATACCTCAAACTTAAAAAGATAGGCCACGAAAATAACTTGAATATGTGCGAATTTGGCAAATTCCATCCATCGCCTGCCCGGAGCGCCGGTAGCGCCGTTGTTTACATTATGTTACGGCAGCGTGCATAGGAAGTCCGCATCGGCTCGCTCAAGTGATGCGCAAATGGGCTATTTGGAGCGTTTTTCTCAGCAAATATGTGTAGTGCTCATTAAAAAACTTAGGGTGGTTGATGCTTCCTTGGCTGATTTGTGTTTGAAGCAGTGTTTTGAGAGCCTCAAACTTCTGAAGTGAGCTGTGTGCATGGTTTCCACATTTTAGTGCAACCCGAGGGAACTTTGGTAGAGCATCTTGGTTGCGTGTCCAAAACACTCCACTCTCAGAACGAGGCTTATGCATTTTCCATTTAAAAGTTGACTTTACGGTACCAAGGTATTTTAGAATATCTGATATTTCTGGTGATGTCCTGTAACCCTGGAAGTATTTGTTGCCGGTTTCCATGGTTTCATGACGCTTTCTGACAACACTTCAATAGAATAAATGAGATTTCTGTGCCTCTGTATAACCTTAATAATAAAAAAACCCTATTTTTAAGTGCAAAAAACGAAAATGAAAGACATGCTTAGATTACAGTGATAACAGTTTTAAGTGTTCTCGAGTTGACAGTTACCTTTTAAAGGAAATATTCAAAGTGGTATTCTGGATTTTGATATGGGACGCCCCCATTTGTTCAAGGCACAATGACGCCAGCGCTCACAGTGCTCTTGAACTCAGACGACCTGCTCTTTTAGTGCTACAACCTGAGCATTTCGGCCGGTACCGATTCATACTCCTGGTCGGAGTAAGGCATGTTAAGGAAAGGAGATCTACCTGAGTGTCTCGCACCGATGATGGTGTTCAAATCAGGAGCCTCTTGACTGCTAGCCCAGAGACCTGGACCACTAGGCCATCGCGACTGGTGTTAAATTTACTGTAGAAAAGCAAAACTTTGAATTGTAATGTTGCGTATGAAAGGGATGTTATTTCTGAACAGGGGTTTACCAGTTGTTGACAAATCTTACCTTCATGTTTCAGCTTGCCGACCAGAGATAGAATTCCAGTGTGCGGATGGGACGTGTATTGATGCCAGGAGGAAATGTGATCAGCGGGCCGATTGTCTTGACAGAAGTGATGAACTCAACTGCCGTATGTATAATAACGTTTCCCCAGCTTTGAAATAGCTCATGCTGTGGTCAACACGAACTCTTTGCCCCCCTCCCCCCGCAGGCCCGACGCCTGTTTAGGTCAAATTAAATTCTACAGAGATTGTCTTGAAGTGTGAAATTTAACACAAAATGTGTCAATTTGGTAATCGTAATTGCCAAAGCGGCGTTAAACCTCAACTTCAGCAGTCTAGTGTCCAGGAAACACGCCCTGGTGTCTTCCCGGGGGGTGTGTCCTGATGTCGCTGGCAATTTGAGTGCGACTTCTCTAATGGGAAGGACAAAGAGAGTTGTATCACGAAGTGAGGATTGATGAGGTGAATGATCCATTGAATTACTGAACCGAGTGCCATAATGCAATTCCTTGATCATGCAAAACTGCTGTCCTGCTTCAGCCATTCCCTCCGCCTGTATTTCAAAAGGCCTGCATAGCCTGCTTAAACTTATATGCTGCATTTTGAATAATGTGCTTGCTGATATTCTATGTAACGCTTGAACTATTCATGTTTCGAGATAATTGAGAATTTGTCGGCTGTGGTAATGAATGCCCAAGAAAGGAACTTCGCTGCAAGGGATCAAGAAAAATAAAAACAAGACCCACATCCCTATCTTATGGCTGTGCGTATGAGTCATCTGAAGACCACCAGTTGAAGGGGATGGTCTTTTTTGGGATACCGTGATGAATGAAAAAGAGGTCTGGGTTTTTTGGGGCGGACACTGGTTATTTTAGAGGGATTGGGAGAGTTTAGGAGGGCCGGACAGTGGCAGTGGGACTCGCTGAAATTTCCTATCGGGACTCCAGATGGGAGTTAACCCCTTTCTCCCTCCCAATTGGAGCCCTTAGCTCTTGCCTGTGATCCCCTTTTAATAACATCATGTGTTGGGCAGGTAAATACGGTAAATGGCAGAAGGGGAGATACGGTAAATGGAGAAAGGGGAAATACGGTAAAAGGCTAAACGTTCGTTACATTCGAGGTATGTCAATTTTTTGCCTTGGTGTCCTTGTGATTGCATGATCTGGGAGTGGATTATGGTGCGTATCATTAGGGGTTGACAGTAGTTTGTAGGCTAGCCAGCCACTCCCTGGACTCAGAGATATAATCTGCACTTTAGGTATTAGTGTCACTTTATGCAGAGTATAGAAAAAAATAATCAAATGATCACACCAGCAGCTGCCTCGTCCCACTCCGAGATTTTACACGCTCTACTCATTCCCCAAGTTTAGATCGACCCCCAACTAAGGAAATGAACTTGGATTTTAAGCCCCTTTCCCACCAATTTTACCAGAAAAGACCCTTTTGTGTACTTTCTTGTGATATCTCAGTAAAACACACCCTTTTTGACGATATGCCAGAAAAGATCCCTTGCCTTACGTGAAAAGGGGGCACCTCCATGAAAGAGGGGGCCCCAGATATTTTTAGGTCAATTTCCCAAATTCGTAGTCAATTTCAAGGAATGTTCTCCTACACGTAAAAGAGGGGCACACACACTTGATGTGCCCCCAGATGCACCTGCTGTTTTTTGGCTGAATTGCATGTTATTCTTGCTTTGATTTCCTTCCCAGCCTGATATCTTTAGATGGGCAGTAGTATTTGTATATACTTTAACAGGCTTGTCCTCTGTGCTCGAAATGTCAACTATAAAAGGCATACCCCGTTTGTTTTTACTAGTGGCTCAGGAAAATTGATATGAAGTTATGTGCTGCAGTAGTGCAGTTATTATGCATGCAAATTTGCTGAAACTTGGTATCTAAAGTATTTGTATATTTGTCTAAAAAACGGCAGTGTTAAAACTTATATTACGCAATCAAACATTTTCAAATTCAATTACAAATTTTGAATTTTTACCGGACAACATGCCTTTAAATGGTGCAGATGTGGTACATTCACGCTAATTAACACCATTCCTAATCCAATGAACTTTCGCCAAAAGAAACCGAATGTGCATCTGACCAATTCAAATGTTCGACCGGGGAATGCATAGCCAAGATGAAACAATGCGATCAGAAAATTGACTGCCCCGACGGTGACGATGAAGAAAATTGTGCCGCAGATGACATCACGTGCGGGCCAACTGAATTCCGATGCGTTGATAATGTTTGCATCGATCAAACGAAGAAATGCGATGGGACGTTTGATTGCGCGGGAATGGAGGACGAATTTGGTTGTCGTATGTATCTTGAATAAAACGTCACAAATTAAATCTCGACGATCGTTTCGAAATAGATAAGCGTGATTTTTGGAATTTTCAAATAAAGCAGTTACCAATTAATTAAGGCAAAAAGGATGTCAACAGAAAGTCCTCTTTGATAGCTTTTAAATGAATAGCACCATTTGTAGGTTTTGAAAATTCCAAACTTTTTTAGGTAAATTTGGTGACTCGCGTACAGCACATGATGTCAGCAACATTCCTTAAAGAATTTGCATTGACATTGTTGGCCCATTCGCTATGGATGTCAATTTCAACTTGCCTGGCCCACTGCTGAGTTGTGGCTTGCGCTACCATGTGTAGATTTCAGATAAATCCTCAAAATGCTATGTGTGCTAACTTTTCTTTAGCTGTACATCCTTTCTTTAATTGCTGATCGCTTCGCTTCTCTTAACCTCCTGCACGCTGCTTCATCCCGGCTAGCTATCCCCACCACCTGCGACGGGCCGAACCAGTTTGTCTGCGTTGACGGCCAGTGCATCGATGCCTCCGAGAGATGTGACGGGATCTTCCAGTGTAAAGATCGCAGTGATGAGTTTGCGTGCCGTAGGTATTGCCATTAGTGCGGCTAAGTGTCTTGCACAAGGTCGTCTCTAGAACTTTGTTGCCAAATTTATCTGATATTTCTGGTGATGTCCTGTAACCCTGGAAGTATTTGTTGCCGGTTTCCATGGTTTCATGACACTTTCTGACAACACTTCAGTAGAATAAATGAGATTTCTTTTTCTCTGTATCACCTTAATAATAAAAAAGACTATTTTTGAGTGCGAAAAAACGAAAATGAAAGACATGCTAAGATTACAGTGATAACAGTTTTACTGCTTTTATTACACATAATCATAACTGCAATCAACCCTCATCGAGGTCAGAGTTATAAATTGACAAATAATCAAACCTCCCACCCTGCTATGCTGTCCTGAAGTGGGATGTGTCTTCGTGATTTTAAGCTGGTCTCTTGCTCTTTAGCATGTTAGCTGATGGAATGCATGCTTGTGCTCTTAGTCTCATGATAGCTTTTAATTCAATCAGGGACTATAGACAGGAGCTAGGTGCTAAAAAAAATCCACTGCTGAATATTTCTGTAGTAATGAAAAAATTATACTGGGTGTTAAAAAAGTCTTGCTAGTTTCGAGATTAGATAGAGTTGTTACTGGGAATTGTACGAGTTTAAAAGTTTTCATAGGGGAGTCGTGCTGAATAACGAATTCTCTGTGAAAATGTTAAAGAAATAATTCAATTCAAAAACTAGCAAGAATACTTTTCAACACCCAGTATGTTGGCTTTTCTAACTAGCTTGCTTAATCTGTGCTCTAACTGCATGCTTCCTTGTCTGTAGCTGTCCGATGCCAAGTTGGCGAGTTCCAGTGCGATTCTGGTGAGTGTCTTGCCGCGGAGAAAAAGTGCGATGGCAATATCGACTGTTTTGATAGGTCAAGTGACGAGCGGGACTGCTGTAAGTGATGTTGTGATTGGTTGAGGTATCAAACCTCACTAACGCAGTCTTTGCTTGTTAAAATCAAGATCACTCCGGTTTCTTCTAACAATGTGAAGAATTTAGATGCAAGACGCACTCTAACCACTTGAGGTCTACCACTCAGGTTCATCTGAGTGGTCGATTGAAGAATGAAAGACTGTCCAAATATAAATTTTTGTTGTAAAATACCCCAACCTCATTATTGTGTGTGCATTCCCGCCAAACAATGAAATTTTTGATAAGATCTTTTCACAAATGAAAACCCTTTCTGCAAGCAAAACAAAGACGTTTAGAATGCTATATGCTTTGTTTGTCTTAGTTGCTATCCTCATAGCAGATTGTTCTTATTTCAAGCAAATACATTTCTTTTCTTTCTTGTATCTTTCAGCGGTGAGATGCACGGCTGCAGACTTCACCTGCCTCTCCGGGGAATGCATCGATATCCGCCGAAAATGCGACAAGGCCAGGGACTGCCGCGACGGAAGCGATGAACAAGGTTGCCGTAAGTTCAACAATTTGTACTTTTCAAGGTCAAGGTCAGATCGTATGAAGGTCAAGCTTCATGCATTTGACCTTGAGATATCCAGCCCAATATTTGGATGCATCTTAATCATGACTACGTTGCTTCCTAACTAGAGATTGCCTTGGCTGATGAACTCATTTTGCAGCTTTGTCCCTAATTGGGGAAGTGGTCGCTTTGATCGTATTCGCTTAAAGGGGGACTATAGGCAGGAGCTAGTGGGTCAAATTGATAGTCTCAAGGGCCTAGTATGCATGTTAGATACGCTAGCTAGTGCAGGTTTCCAATTACGAGGACTTGCTGTCCCTGATTTGAGACTGAGCGGTGGCTGAATGACATAGTGCACAGTCGATGGATCCAAGTGGACTCTTTGGCGAGTCTGGTGTTTGTCGGGTTGCCCGTATCAGGGGGTCATCGTTCAGGAGAAAGATGCAGACAGCCAATGAAGACGCAGTTCAATGTGTCCTGCTGGTTCCGGCCTGTCCTCTCCCTCTAGTGGCGCTAAAAGCTCTCATGGTGTCTTGACACGTCATATCTCCTATTTATATCGCTTCAACACGATTTTAGTTGCGAACCAATTCAGTTAGCAATGGCACCCTTAACTCTTTCAGTGCCAAGGACGTACATGTACGTCCTAAATATTAAGGTATTTTAGTTCCTCCAGACGACACCAGATGTCCCCAGCTACTCAAATGTGGTTCATATGGTTTCTCTGGCCTGGGGCGTCCAAATTGAATAATTTTTTCGACTGAGAGGGTGGGGTGGGGTTTGCCACCCCTCATTTTAGGTGAAAAATGGTGAAAATCGGCCAAAAATACCACTCCCTCAAAAAAATTTAGAACATAATCCTAGTATGCCCCTACTTATTACTGCTGTTTTATTGAAACAGGAGGTAAAGACAAAGGTTTTGAAGAATTTTGATGAGTGTATCTCAATTATTTTTGTGAGATTTTGGGTAGTGACAATGCCCAAAAATGCCCAAATCCTGGGCACTGAAAGAGTTAATTTGCTTATTTCTATCATAATTCTTTCATTCAGTGCTTATTTAATTAATTGCCAGTGCTGCGCTAATTAGCAATAATCAAACTGCTTGAATGCTTCCTGTTGCTGGATCTCACTGTTGAAAACAATCGGCTTCAATATTTCGGCATGCCTGAACGTTATTGGGGAGAATTCAGCTAATTCACTTCAATATCACATCAGATGTGAACGGGTTAATTTCTGCACACAGCAGGGCATATTAGCATGCGTCTTGAATTATTTTGACAGCCGTGACACCGTCATGTAAGAGCGGGGAATTCCAATGCGGGTCGGGCGAATGTATCGATGATCGCCGGACATGTGATCGCTACAATGATTGTCGCGATTCCAGTGACGAGGCCAATTGTCGTAAGTTTCGGAATTAAACCCTCCCCTCCCCAGAAAATGTGTGCGCTGGAGAAGCAGGAACACCCCAGTGAGATGGGACCTATACCAATGACAAGCATTAGTTGTGATAGGCTGGGACTGGAGTAGTCAATGTTTGGATCAGGGCCCGGTGTTCACAACAAATTTTGTCGCTATAACGCAGGCGTTTACTTCAAAACTTGGCATTATATCTATAATTGCTTATCTGAAGAAGATGACACCAATTTGTTCTGGACAACCAGGTCTTGATCAACGCCTCTATTTCATGGCTTTGTCACAGGTCACGACGACTGAAAATGCTTGTTTGCTTTTGGTTTCGCCCTTTCCTGGTTGCACTTTAGTTGTTAGACTAACAAACTCCCATCCACACCCTGTTGTCTGTTTCATGAGAAAATCACATGGAGATGTTAGCATTAAACCAAGAAAATAAATATTGAGTTGAGAGTTGAAGATATGAGTTGAGAGCTGAGTGTCAACTGGGACATGTACTCTATCAACAATATTGGGCAATTGTATTTGAAGTAGGAGGAAACCGGAGACCCGGGAGGAAACCTACACTGTTGAAGAGAGTCGCCCTCTCTTTCATATGATTGTGAAAAAGAGGGCCAGTCGGTCCGACTGGGACTTGAACCTGGGACCTCTGAGGTGACAGGCATCACTGCATCACACTGCATCACTCCGCCAGCCGGAACAAAGTGTTGTATTTATCTGGAATATCAAATTCTGAAGTATCTAATAGTGCTTAATTAGGCAGAATAGTACAAAGCATGATCAAAACCGACTCATTTGAAGTGAAATCCGTGGAACTTGTCATTTTCTCGTGAAAGTTTTAACTTCCCCGTTTTTCTCGTATTGCCAGCTAAGGAATGCAAGGCCCGATACGAGTTTACCTGTCTGTCCGGTCAGTGTATTGACAATCGGCGGAAATGCGACGGTTACAGTGATTGCGTTGATGGGAGCGATGAACGGCACTGTTGTAAGTGAATCCATGCAGGATCATCATCATCATCATTGTCAGTGTGTCCTCGTCATCGTCATCATCATCACCATTGTCAGTGTCAGTGTTGTCATCATCATCATCATCATCATTGTCATTGTCAGTGTCAGTGTTGTCATCGTCATCATCATCATCATCATCATCATTGTCAGTGTCAGCGTTGTCATCATCATCATCATCATCATCATCATTGTCAGTGTTGTCATCATCATCATCATCATCATTGTCAGTGTTGTCATCGTCATCATCATCATCATCATCATCATCATTGTCAGTGTTGTCATCATCATCGTCATCATCATCATCATCATCATCATCATCATTGTCAGTGTTGTCATCATCATCATCATCATCATCATCATCATTGTCAGTGTCATCATCATCATCATCATCATCATCATCATCATCATCATCATTGTCAGTGTTGTCATCATCATCATCATCATCATCATTGTCAGTGTTGTCATCATCATCATCATCATCATCATCATCATCATCGTCATCATCATCATCATCATCATCATCATCATTGTCAGTGTTGTCATCATCATCATCATCATCATCATCATCATTGTCAGTGTCATCATCATCATCATCATCATCATCATCATCATCATCATCATTGTCAGTGTTGTCATCATCATCATCATCATCATCATCATCATCATTGTCAGTGTTGTCATCATCATCATCATCATCATCATTGTCAGTGTTGTCATCATCATCATCATCATCATCATCATCATCATCATCATCATCATCATCATCATCATCATCATCATTGTCAGTGTTGTCATCATCATCATCATCATCATCATCATTGTCAGTGTTGTCATCATCATCATCATCATCATCATCATCATTGTCAGTGTTGTCATCATCATCATCATCATCATCATTGTCAGTGTTGTCATCATCATCATCATCATCATCATCATCATCATCATCATCATCATCATCATCATCATCATCATCATCATTGTCAGTGTTGTCATCATCATCATCATCATTGTCAGTGTTGTCATCATCATCATCATCATCATCATCATCATTGTCAGTGTTGTCATCGTCATCATCATCATCATCATCATCATCATTGTCAGTGTTGTCATCATCATCATCATCATTGTCAGTGTTGTCATCATCATCATCATCATCATCATCATCATTGTCAGTGTTGTCATCGTCATCATCATCATCATCATCATCATCATCATCAGTGTCAGTGTCATCATCATCATCATCATCCCTGCCATCATGATACTACTGCATCAGTTGTGGGTTTCCGATGTGATATCGAAATTGGATGGTCTAATCTAAAGTCAAGAAACTTCTGAAATTCTGAAAGTCTGAAATTCCTCTTTCCCTATCCTGGTGCCTGGTTTCTTCGATATCCTGTGCATTGTAGAAACGTTGCTCCATTTCGACTGCACTGTGTGTTCAAGTAGGGATAATCCCTTTTGCTACCGGCCCCGGGATGTACCTGAAACGTTCATCATATACTAATGGCCCGCAATGATCTGTACTGCGAAGTTTTCCCTCTGTCTAGTTGTTTGACGCAGTCCCCTGAAATTCCTGTGTTGCGCCTGAAAAACGAGATGGCAACACTATTTTAGATTCTTTCTGAGCCGATCTTGTATCCAGGCTGCCCGATTCATACTGGGTGTGCGCCAGCAAAACCCTGTCGTAGCAAAAGAGATTAATAGCATTCCGCGAAGTTACTATTTATAGCTCACAAGGTCATTTGCATAAGATATTGATGATGTTTTAGTCACGTGACAGTCGGACATCGACACTTATTTCAACGCATTTGAGCTTATTTCAAAGTCAATTATCTTTGACCCTGCATTGTTTTTAGCATGAATGATACCGTAGAGTCAGAGAGAGAAATATTCAGAACAATTATGTAGTATTTCCAACACTCGGACATGTGCCAGATTGAATCTAACTGCCCTAGTTAGAAAGCCTGAATCCATTACGAAACCGCATGTTTGTCCGACATTGCCTGTAATTCAGCGATGGGGAAATAGAGGGCAGCAGCTGCAGTGACGTCATCTTCGCGGAATGCTATTCCAATAAAACGTTTGTTTCCCACATTCCTATTTTCATTTCACTTTACTTTTCAATTAGGTCAATTCCAATTTTAATTGCTTTTAGCTTGTACTGCCAATATCATTAACACTTGCTTCAACAAGAATATTGAATTGCTTCAACAAATATAACTTGAAAAAAGAGAAATTAAAAGTGTTTAACAATGAATTGCATCGTGAGGTTGATTAATGAGCTGGGAACCAATTTGAAAATGTCTATTTCTCTGTCGTAGCTGGGGGATGTACTGATTCAGAGTTCGCATGCGCGTCTGGTGACCAGTGCGTCGATGTGAGCAAAAAATGTGATAAGACGTCCGACTGTCGTGACGGAAGTGACGAAGCTGGATGTCGTAAGTATTTGCCAACAGGTGGCAGTACGAGAGGGGTTAACTTTTAACGAAATCTAGATGAGGTCTGTGACGAAATGTTTTGATCTGGCGGCCACTTTTTAGTTGGAAGATATCGGTGAAGTTGTCAGTTGCCAGTGATGGCATTCTGTGCTGATCAGTTGACACAATTTCAAGCTAACATGCACCTGTCTAAAAAATGACCACTGACCATTTTGTTTCCAGCTGTTGAATGCACGGATTCAGAGTTTAAATGTGTCTCTGGAGAATGTATCGACGTCAGACGAAAATGTGACAAGAGAGATGACTGCCGGGATGGAAGTGATGAGCAAAATTGTCGTAAGTTAAATAGCCTATTAGCCAAGTCGAATCCACACTGATTTCTTGGAAGTGACAACCTCGCATTAAGGGACCACCCTGCTCACCACGGAGCTGAATTCCAATCTACCAAAATAGATGGTTCTGTATAGTAGCCAGTGTCATGCAAAGTGTGCCATGCTACTGTAACCTAGCAGCGACCCCTTTTGACACCCTTGGCAAACTAACATCATTTGTGTGTTCACCCCTAAATGAGCTAGATTCACGGTTTTCCACATGAACTAGCAAATAAATGATAAAGGTTTCTAGCATAAAAGGGGTCAGTGAAGGTGACAGTCTTCATGAAAAATGCCAGTGTGGGTTCATGTTTTTAGATAATATTACATGAGAGTCCTGTCGCGCCGATCTCTGACATTTTCAAGTTTGCATGCACTTATAAAAAATGACCACTGACCATTTCTTTCCAGCTGTTGAATGCACCGATTCAGAGTTTAAATGTGTCTCTGGAGAATGTATCGACGTCAGACGAAAATGCGACAAGAGAGATGACTGCCGGGATGGAAGTGATGAGCAAAATTGCCGTAAGTTTTGTTTTGTTCTTGATAATTTGCTGGACTTTTGTGCCCATCAGCTCAATAAACCTGGAGCGTTTCCCGGTTACCATGACATTGAGTGACCAGGAGCATCCCTTCCCCTGGATGGGATGCAAGGCCATCGCTGTTACTTTCCACGGAGGGCTGCAGGTCTCCATTTGCCCCGAGTGGAAAGAAGCAATGTAAGGTTGTTGTCTTGCTGAAGGACACAAGTCCTTTTTGCAGTGCATGGTATGAAAAACTTACTTTTTGGTTTATAGTCTAATATCAACTATGATAGGAATCAGTTCAAAATATGTCAGTTCATATTAAGATGATGTTTATCATTTGACATGTTTATGCAATGACGCCATGATTTATAACTCGTTTATTTAAAGCCCCAGTCGATTTGTGAAATTTGTTTCTGTTACCTGGCCGAGATTAGAAATACGAATGCATGTTAGTTTAATTCAGTAGTTACTTGCAATAATAAAGGGAGGTTTTGGTGAGATATTAGCTGACATTCATCACAAAATATTACTTTAAGTGTGGAAATGTTCAGATGGTTTACATCTTCCGTCGTTGTGTTCGTTAGACATAACGGAGAAAGATCCTGACATTCGATAACAGGGTGGTAGGTAATGTCTCACATTTGGGGGGATCATGCTGGTTGAGTTGCTATGGACTTCTGACGAATAATGTGTTGATAGCCTTGAGTTCAAATATGTTTTGAAATACAGTAGACCCTCTCCATTAAGGACACCCTCGGGACTGACAAGTGCTGTCCTTAATAAGAGAGGTGTCCTGATTAGAGAGGTCAAATTGAATGGAAACAACCAATTTGGGACCAAAACTAGTGTCCTTAATAGAGAGGTTGTCCTTAATAGAGAGGTGTCCGCTAACAGGGGTTCCACTGTATATCCTTAAAACTCCGTAGAAACTTCATCCTTCCTTTGGAATTCATGGTACCACTGCATTTACTTCATCCTTCCTTTGGAATTCATGGTACCTCTGTACTTACTTCATCCTTCCTTTGGAATTCATGGTACCTCTGCATTTACTCCATCCTTCCTTTGGAATTCATGGTACCTCTGCATTTACTCCATCCTTCCTTTGGAATTCATGGTACCTCTGCATTTACTTCATCCTTCCTTTAGAATTCATGGTACCTCTGCATTTACTTCATCCTTCCTTTGGAATTCATGGTACCTCTGCATTTACTTCATCCTTCCTTTGGAATTCATGGTACCTCTGCATTTACTTCATCCTTCCTTTGGAATTCATGGTACCTCTGCATTTACTTCATCCTTCCTTTAGAATTCATGGTACCTCTGCATTTACTTCATCCTTCCTTTAGAATTCATGGTACCACTGCATTTACTTCATCCTTCCTTTGGAATTCATGGTACCTCTGCATTTACTTCATCCTTCCTTTGGAATTCATGGTACCTCTGCATTTACTCCATCCTTCCTTTGGAATTCATGGTACCTCTGCATTTACTTCATCCTTCCTTTAGAATTCATGGTACCTCTGCATTTACTTCATCCTTCCTTTAGAATTCATGGTACCTCTGCATTTACTTCATCCTTCCTTTGGAATTCATGGTACCTCTGCATTTACTCCATCCTTCCTTTGGAATTCATGGTACCTCTGCATTTACTTCATCCTTCCTTTAGAATTCATGGTACCTCTGCATTTACTTCATCCTTCCTTTAGAATTCATGGTACCTCTGCATTTACTTCATCCTTCCTTTAGAATTCATGGTACCTCTGCATTTACTTCATCCTTCCTTTGGAATTCATGGTACCTTTAAACATGTTAAAACAACAGCCCAGCTCACCTCGGAGAGTTCGGATTTTCCTCTCGGCAATCTCTTTTTCCCATGAGAATTGTTTAGACGTTTGATATTGTTTATATAGGATCATTTACTTGATGGAGTGTTATTTTGATGATCGGGTTACAGGCTACTGTTGGTATAGGCCTATATTTCATTGTGATATGCGAACAGGCTACTAGTCAAGATGGCCAGCATAGTCCTGCCAGGCCAGTGGTTGGTGTGCAGGCTGGTGATGCTGATAATTCACAGTGGGATTATTCTTGGACAAAACACCTTAACAAATGCAGGTAGGCCTTTTGTTCACATTTTTGCTGCAGCATTTCAATTGAAGGGGTGCATGCAAGAAACTGGGTGACCCACACTGTAGACAAAATGTGGTGCCATTTGATTTGTCCGACAATATGCTCTCGACTAAAATCAAAGGTATCGCTCTATGTGGTACCAGTCTAGATAATTGAAAATGCCCTCAAAATCAGAGGGCTTCAAACATGTCAAGCAGCAATTTCATCCTGGGCAAGATCCCGATAGGCCTAGGTATGGGGCTTAAACATATTAATGTCATTGTTGTTTCGAATTATTTGCTCACCGTAGGGGAGTCTATACAATGTCCATCGTCCGTCGTCGTCTATATCCTGTTTCAAAAACAGTGGCAGGTTTCTTAACCGCTAGGACTATGAACTTGGAACTTTGTACAAAAGACCCCCTAGGTCTGGTGACCTCTGACACTGAGTTTCAGTCTGGTCTGATTTTCGACTTGGCCACCAGGGGGCCAAAAGTGAAAACCTAGAAAGTGATATCTCACTTATGAGTGATTCGTTTTCTATAAAATTTTGATGGTAGGTACTCCCAGCAAGGGTACGGGTTTTGATTTGACCTACTTTTCAAGGTAATAACTGTGTAATTTTTCTTAACCGCTAGGGTAATGAGCTTGAAACTTTGTATGTATGACCCCCTAGAGGTCAGATTACCTCTGACAGCAAATTTTTTTCACTTTGTTTTTTTTCTGCTCAAAATGAAGAAATATCATCTGTCCCAAAAACTTTTTGGCTTTGAAATCTTAGTAGAATTTTGAACTTGTGAAAAAATTCAACTGAGAAGGATGAAACATTCTCCGAGTCCAAATATTTTTTTTCACTTCTTTTTTTTCTGCACAAAATGAAGAAACATCATCAGTCCCAAAAACCTTTTGGCTTTGAAATTTTTTTAGAATTTTGAACTTGTGAAAAAATTCAACTCTGAAAGTTGAAAATGTGAAGAAATTTTTTTGTCATTTAGCAAGCCCGCCGCACTCAAAATTGCCGAAAACTGAGAAAAAAAAAAAAAAAAATTTTTTTTGTAATATCGACCACTGCTGTTCAGGTCCATGAAGCCAGAGTGCAAATTTTGACAACCGCCGCCTTCCGCCGCCCAGCTAGCTCAGTTTTGTGAAGGAATATTGATATAATCTGCCCCAGGACAGAAAGCTGCCCAACCAAACCACTTCCTCTAAGATCGCAAAATTGACATCAATGACCAGACTGTTCTCCCCATATCCACTGCAAATGACATGCATTAACATTACCCGAGGTGAGCACATGGTCCTTGGACCATTTCATTTTCACATCATGGACCCAGTGAAACCTCTGTTTTTCTCAAAATGAAGTGTGGGTTATCGGTTTCTAGTATTCGCCCCTCCAATTTGTATTTCATCTTCAAACTTCTGCTTATTTTGAAAGGGGAGGAAAGGGCTGCATCTTTTACTTTATCATAATAATTGCTCCTTGATTCTTGATTGTGTTCTTGGGCAAGTGACATCACTGGTCTTCCTCTTTTTGTGACGTGTTACCCCGAAGGTCATGCGTAGTAGTCGACCATGACTAACTGTTCATAGAAGGCAGAGATGTGAGAGATATTACAATCATTTGAACCACCAGTGATTTGTCCGTTGTCAGTTTTCACATGCAACTTCAGGATTGCTCGGCCTTTAACAATTTCAGCGGTCCAATGTCAAGCGTCTGAATTCACGTGTCGCAATGGTGATTGCGTTGACAACAGACGACGTTGTGACGGTCGTTACGATTGCTCCGACACAAGTGATGAGGAGGGATGTCGTAAGTTGCATTTCTGATTTGCTTGTGAATAGTTTAGCCAATGTTTATCTCTAATTTCTGTGTCTGATCATCCTATCGTTTGAGGTTCCACGATGCGACTTTTTGTCCTTTCTCAGACGGAGAAGAGAGATAACCTGTTGACCCCAGAGTTGATTACCTTGGGATCAACAGTGTCAGGACATTATGTTGTTCATGCTTTTTGTAGTCGGATGACATCAATATGCTTTTATCACATTCTGTGGCAGCTCAGAAAGAGGGAAAAGTTTAGGATGTTGAAAACAAAATGTGGAGCCTCAAAGCTTTGTGGTTAAAACTGCTGGCAATCACAGGTTTGATAAGGGGGAGAACCCCTATTTGTTTCTGTATAAACTAGCGTGCATTTCAAGGACCTGAAATTCCTATCTCTTCAAAGTCCTTAGAATGAGACTGAAAACTGAGATATACCTTTATAGTGTCTATGCCAGGGCAAAGACTAAGATGCCTACCTGGGGGGACCCGTAACCTGATTTTGACAAGGATACAAAAATCGACAATGAAGCCTAAATCGATAATGATTAGGAATGATGGTTGCCGGGAATTATCTCAGATCTTTTAGTTGTTGGTTCATGCAAGAGAAATCCTGAAAGCTGTCTTTTTATTCGGTAGCCAAACAGTGCCGATCTTCTGAGTTTAAATGCGGCACAGGAGAATGTATTGACGCTCGCAAAAAATGCGATGGCAGTTACGATTGTCGTGATGGCACCGATGAAATAGGCTGTGGTAAGCCTTAGAGATTGTATGTCTATAGCTAGTACCCATTACGGCCGGATCCAGGCGTTTGAAAAAGATGGGAACCCGTTTAAAATTGGGCCTGGACGAAATTGCAATGACTTTTAAAAACCTGCTGATACTAACTTCAACTACGGCCATCAAATGACGATCAGAAAACACAGTTTGTATCAAGTGTTGGTATGGCCATCTTCAGATGATGTCTGTACCATCAACGCCAACTCAGTATCAATTGAAATTCCAGCGGTGTTTTGATGCTCAATTTTCCCAGTGGTCAATTTGAAAGATTCTTAGACAGAAAGGGAAATTGGTGACTGTTGTGTCTTTCTCTGGATCTGTGCCTTATTGGTAGCTTGTAGGGAACTGTGCTATCATACAGGAATGGTCACCATTAAACGAGCTAATTAGCATTGGTTCGTGCTGTTAGTTTAGGATGTTCTGTCCTTCATGTACCTGTGTAGTTGCTTTAGAGTTGTGGTAATGTATCATTTGAAACAAGTTTAGCACGGGTTTGCACGCATGCTACACATTGTCTACTCCATAAGCAATTATCAATCTGTTAAATGTGTCATGTCTGACAGTGGCTGTATAGGTAGCAGTGATGGAATTAGCAGATCTTTTACCTAAGCTATACTTGGCACAGTTTGTATGTATCCACTGTCAACTTCAGATCTTTTTCAGTTTCGTATTCATGTCTGTTTCTTGTAAGATTCTTGTTAAGGATCTCACAAAATATTGTAAGATTCTTGGTTAAGATCTCACAAAATATTGTAAGATTCTTGGTTAAGATCTTACAAAATATTGTAAGATTCTTGGGTAAGATCTTACAAAATATTGTAAGATTCTTGGGTAGGATCTTACAAAGTATTGTAAGATTCTTGGGTAGGATCTTACAAAGTATTGTAAGATTCTTGGTTAAGATCTTACAAAATATTGTAAGATTCTTGGGTAGGATCTTTAGGATCTTGGAATGAAGGTACATGGATATGTACTATAACAATCTAAATCAAGAATCGTATGAGGATCTGGGATGCTATATGTGTGGTTCGCCATTGTGGATGCAATCAGTATGTGTCATGTCTGGTAGTGGCTTTAGATGTTCCAGTGATGTTATGTCACTGATGCATACACAGCACGCGTAGGCCTTACTGCACATTGCGTACATGCTGGAAACACAGCATGAACACTGTAGAGCACCATCTTTAAGCATTTCTCTCTCAGAAAATCCTACTTTTTAAAGCCGGCAGAAAATAGGGGGGCCGGGGCCGTGTTTGCCCCCTTTAATCCGCCCCTGATTACCAACGCGGCTCAGCAGCTCAACGATATTCAGGCAGGTCATCTGTGACTGATATTGGGACTACCCTGAGGAGCACTGACCACCATTACGCTGTTTTCAATGTTGTATACTGAACTTCAACTTGATGATCACTAAGAAATAGTCATTATTGTTGGCTGATGCACTAAGGTATCAAGCACAAACTTGCTCTACTGTCCAGATGAATTTGACTTCAGTGACTGTTTGCACAGGGGCCCTGTGGCGGTTCAGATGTCTTGCAGAGGTCGTGGGTAGATGGTGTGAAGCGTCGTCAAGACCTCAAAGGAAAACCTAGTGAGGATTTTGATGTGAACTAGTCGGTAGCCTGTCAGTTTTTAGTGGGAATCTGGTGGAACACCTGCATGGGAAGTTATAAAAGTTCTTTCACACACCTTTGGACCAGAACTTGAACTCTATGGAGATGCACGGTAACCATGGTAACACCAGATATTTGTCAATTTGCTTTTCCAGCCAAGGCATGCGAAGATACAGAATTCACCTGCGGAACGGGAGAATGTATCGCCATCCAACAAAAATGTGACGGGAACCAGGATTGCCGCGATGATACCGACGAAACAGGATGTCGTAAGTTTCAAATTCATCGTCTAAATTTCAATTTTAGGTGATGTGCACAAATTGCAACCCAAATCGGCTGGCAAGTAAAGGTTATATAAACTTTGTTGTGAAAACCAAGCGCACACAAACAATCATATTGGGAGCAATAGCTGTGCTGCAGCATCTTAAATTTCAGTATGTTTTTTTGAGGCAACCCTTGCAGACAAGACCAAAGTTTCTGCTTTCATTCAACATGTTCAAGGCCCATACATCCCTTGCAGTATCAGAAAAAATCGCATCTTCAGGGCCATCAAACATCCAAGCACATGAGGATTTGAGTGTTTTGTGACATCACTCATGATGTCAGACATGCTGTACCTTTCATGGGATGTCATACTTCGATTAAGCGACGTGTCTGACGTAACTTATGATGTCGTGCGAGACTTGCTTTGTCACGTGTGCGAGTGTTTATTTAGCTTCAAAACGCAATAGTTCGGCTCTGCGAGTGCTGTTGTGGGGCCTTGAATGATAGCAGCACATCCTGTATAGCATTCCGCGATGATGAGGTCACTGCAGCTGCTGCACTCTATTTCCCCATCGCTGAATTACAGGCAATGTCGGACAAACATGCGGTTTCGTAATGGATTCAGGCTTTCTAACTAGGGTGGTTAGATTCAATCTGGCACATGTCCGAGTGTTGGAAATACTACATAATTGTTCTGAATATTTCTCTCTCTGACTCTATGGTATCATTCATGCTAAAAACAATGCAGGGTCAAAGATAATTGACTTTGAAATAAGCTCAAATGCGTAGAAATAAGTGTCGATGTCCGACTGTCACGTGACTAAAACGTCATCAATATCTTATGCTAATGACCTTGTGAGCTATAAATAGTAACTTAGCGGAATGCTATTGCAGAATTTACTTGCTTCGGCTATGCCCCTGATTTGATCACGTGTGTGCGCTGGGCTTTCTGACAAGGTATATTTGCTTTCTCTGTTGCCAAACCTCAGGCCCTTGCTCTTTAATTTTCATTCAATTCTATTGTGGATGACTTTCATATTAAAATCTCTGCAGTATTCTAAATCTCTTGATGAGATAATCTTTTATCGAAAGACAATTTATGCATTTTCTTTTGCTGTGAACTTGGAAATGGTTGTACATGCAACTTTGGCCAGAAGAGGACTTTGTTGATGTGGACTTGCACTCCATCTTGTTTCTGGGAATGGGGGGCAAGAAAAGCCATACGTCGTCAACAAAAACAACAGTGAGAATAAAGTATCATTTCTATTTGATGTCGAATATGCTGAAATAAAACGTTATGCAGAAATTTTCTGGTTTACGGCATTGTTATGTGTATTCGTGTTCACCACTTATTGCCTTCTCCTTACACACTCACTAGATTATTCTCAGAGATACTGGTGCAAAAAGGGGGTCAAACGCGAAATTAGAAAAAAGGAAATTGATATTGAAATCTGATTTGGATGAAGAAGTTTGAGCATCAAAATTGGCAAACCATGTGTGTTAGAAAGTATTTGAGACCAAACTGATATCGCCCCAAAAAATTAGTGCTATGTTGGTGTTGGCTATTTTCTAATTTTGGACAAATAGTTTGATCATTTTAACTTAGAATTACCATGATTTAGATGAAGGCCTAAGTGATGCGGTGCAGAGACCATTGATTGAGCCATGTTCAATATTGGCCATCTGGATATTTGATGTACTGAAATGTGGACGCTTCAAAATGCACATTGCAGCATCCTCCAGTACACTTGGTATCGGCCATACTCTTGAACATCCTCTTAAAGAGTGAAACTTACTGGTGGTCAATACTTTTAACCTTTCACCCACTTTACAGATTGTAGGGTTAAGATTCATTTTGACGTCCTTTTGCACCAGTGTCCTTGATATGAGCACAACCTATCCCACCATTTCTTAGATTTGCACATCCTGATCAACTGAACGACATTAATGAATGTTTAGCTCTGACCTGTTATAGAAAAAAGTAGTTTGTAGGCCGGGAGGCGGTGATTGATGAGCTTGTTGCTCTGTGCAAATAAGAAATCAGAGGAAGCAGCTGTTATCAGTAGATCAAAGTCTTCGTTTCAATTGAAAAGTGGGTTTCTGGGGATCCTAATGCAAACTACTTCGGTCAATTATCTATTTTGGAATTATTTCTGAGAGTTGCGAAAACCCCTGTCAAAATTAAATTGGCACCCCTTGTCGGGATGCCTTAAAACTAGAGTCGTACCCCAATTTGCTTGCGTCACTCACTGCTTGCACCTCATTGCACTAAACTGCTAGCAAATTTGTTTTCACTAACAGCCACAAGGTGTCGTGACGGTCAATTCCAGTGTCGGAATGGTCAGTGTATTGACGCGAGTCTGCGCTGTAACAGGGAATACAATTGCCGTGACGGAACTGACGAATTTGAGTGTCGACGTAAGTTATTTATACAGGGCGTAACAATATACAGGACGTAACAAAAAAAAAGTGGTGCTTGCTATGCGGCCAGCTAATTTGGACTATTCATTATTTCTAAAGAACTATGGCTTTACAAAATGCTGCAAATATTAAGGTATCATTCCCTGCTAGTTTGATACACTCTAGTTTGACTTATCTAAGATCATTTTATTGTTACTATGAAATCATGTACGCTAATGCAAGTATCAATTCGTGTCTTGTACCCCCCCTCCTCAAGGGTACGACACCTTATCACCCTATAACAACATCTTAAGGCTCAAGCATCACCCTTTTTTCACCAATGCTACTTTTTCTTTCGTCAAGACATCACCATCAACAATATATCAGTTGTCACCATCATATAAAGTAACCGAACTAATTTTACTGGGTAAGGCTATATGTTCGACAAGACATCGACACATTAGCATCCTTATTCTTTCCAGCTTCGCCAAATTTTCACTAAAGGAAAAATAAATACTACTCAAGCATCGGCAAAGATTAGTGGTGATAGCTTAACTACCCTTGAGGAGGGGGGGTACAAGAAACGAATTGATACTTGCATAAGGCCAAGTTGGAACAAGATGTCCGGACCATCGGACAACTTGGTGTCACCAACCAATTCTGTACCCAAATTGAACATATCGAATGGCATCTAACGACCATGTACTTTACATCACCAGTTTGTGGAGTATCGGAAAATATCTTAGATCGGTGAAACCAGAGTATGCTTTAATCTAATGTGTTGCTTCTAGTTTAAACACAGACATCTCTGAGATCTAGTTTGCAAATATTATGGTCTGGGCACCACTCATCTCTACTGACGACCTGATTCCAGGTAACTTGGCTCTTGCATCACAAATCACTGTGAGTTCGAACTAGAGTATTGCTTAGTTTTTAACTCTTTTCGTGTTGTCCTTCATAGCCACAAGGTGTCGTGACAACGAGTTTCGGTGTCGTTCTGGGGAGTGCATTGACTCTAGCAGGAAATGCGACAGGCGCTCTGATTGTCGTGACGGAAGTGATGAACTCGAGTGCCGTAAGTTGTTACAGTTGATGAGCCTCATTGCATTACTAAACTGGTGATTTTTTCGGGGGGAGGGTCGAACATCAGTTGTCTGCTTGATATCCACTCACGTGACAAAACTTTGCTTCATCCTGCCAAAATTGCTCAGCCTGAATGGTACAAAATAAACAGTTAACATGTTATCTTGTAATTAAAGGGGTACCCTTTTAAATGAACCTAACTTATGTGCAATATCATATAACTTCAGATATTCTGCCTTGCAGTCCTTTAATTCATCTCTTCACATTCAGGTTGCGTTGTAACAATCTTACTTCCACCTGCATTTAACTTTACCCCTCCGCCCTACCATTTTGAAATCCCCATCGATTTTTCATCAGATTTGAGTAAAATGATAGCTGTATTGTTGTCATTGTTAGTATGTCCTAAATCTCAGAGCACAGAGAGAAAAATGTTTGGAAGTAGGTTATATTCAAGAGGTTGCTTTTCCACTTGATTTCAAACTGAAAGTTGCTTTATGGCAGTATGACATGACGGGACATGAATAACTTACAACGCAATGTCACGGATGCCAAGGCAACAAACCATTTGTCTTTCCATTGATATAAAATCTTAAAAACCTCCGAGATACGATCAGGATTAGTGTACGTTTATCCCAGTGTGCTCCCAACTTTAGATTCCTCCACCAACAATTTAATTACCTGGTTATGGATCAAAAGTGAAAGTAAAAAACCACCTTGGCTGAGGATTTCTACGATTTGTACGTTTATCCCAGTGTGCTCCCAACTTTAGATTCCTCCACCAACAATTTAATTACCTGGTTATGGATCAAAAGTGAAACCAAAAGCTCCACCTTGGCTGAGGAATTCTCTGAACGCAAACAGGTTCATCTGATTCCTTCTCAATCACGCCAATAATCCTAAAATCTATTGTGACCGATTGGCAGATTATGGAATTTTGATATTCAGCTGTCCAGTGTCGACCCAACCAGTTTAAGTGCGTTAGCGGAGAATGCATCGATGCCAGGAGGAAATGTGACAAGCGCCGCGACTGTGGAGATGGAAGTGACGAGGCCGATTGCGGTAAGTTGTGGATATTTTCTTCACCGATTTATAGTTCTGGGCAAAAGTGTCCATGCGTGAATTTATGACGGCGATTAATCCATGGGCCCATCCATGGATAGATGATGGAGAATCCCATCATAGATCCATGGATAGATCCTATGTTCATATCTGCCATGGGCCCATCATTGATCCATGCATGGGCCCATCCATGGATAGATGATGGAGAATCCCATCATAGATCCATGGATAGATCCTATGTTCATATCTGCCATGGGTCCATCATTGATCCATGCATGGGCCCATCCATGGATAGATGATGGAGAATCCCCATCATAGATCCATGGATAGAACCTATGTTCATATCTGCCATGGGTCCATCATTGATCCATGCATGGAATCCATTATATTGTAAAGATTTTTTGACGGGCCTTCAAAGATTTCATTTTAAAATTGGTGAACTATACAGATTTTCCAGAATTCTGAAGATGGTCACTCAAGTGGATTTGTACTTTGCTGCAGACAAGTTCGTTCATTTTGATGGGACCCTATGTCAGTAGGCCTATGATGGAACTCTCATCAATGGATGGTCCATGGGCCATCAGTGGGTCTGTCATGGGTCATCACAGCATCTATGATGGTGTACCGCAGTAAGACATGGTTTGTGATGATCCGTGGGTCCATCAATGATCCATGCATGGACACTTTTGCCTGTAAGGTTTAGGCGCGGTTTCTGACAAGTGGCATTGTCACCCGATTTGAAAATGTATTACTCCATGAGCAAATTGGAAGGTGAGAACTCTCACATGTGGCAATCACCCTGTGGAATCAGCAACACCCTCTACGATAATCTTCTACCAGTTCGAGTCGCAGCCAGCCATCTACCTTGTGGGAAATCCAGCTTCAGACAGGAGGCAACCTCTCCCAAGTTCTTTTTATCATGGTCTGTTGATCTAACTTTGATAGGGAGGGTTTAGAATAGCAACCTATCATAGATCCTTACACCTATTTGGATAAAACTCCGTCAAACAGAACAAATTTTATGCAAATTTCGAAATCTCTGCGTATGAGGATCTGTGATGGGTTACTAAGGTCAACCCCATCAAAAGCTCCCTCACAAAGGTGAGGTTAAATGCTAGAGCAAGGTTCAGGCTGACTAGTCGATCATTCCCGACAATTTCTTTCAGTGGAAGAAGTACCAATCAGAATCAATGTTGCTCCACCCAGCCTCCGTATCAGGGAGGGTCAACGCGCCATGTTCATCTGTCGCACGACGGGTAACCCTCCACCCAAGGTGCGTTGGAGCCGGAATGGTCAACAGTTGCCGCAGGGGGCAACTGACGTTGATGGTGTCTTGACAATTGGGGTGACAAGGGCAGCTGATTCCGGTCAGTACACATGCTCGGTGATTGGAGTTGCTGAGGATATACGTGCGAGTGGACGTCTCATGGTCGATGTTTGTGAGTATTTTTGTCCGTTTTATGTTAGAGCGTGAACGTGGGCTGAGTGCAAAACTGTTGTATCTACACTTCCTTTGGTTTTGAGGAAAATGACTTCAAAGATTTGAACTTCATCAGCAGTCATCAGCCTCTTTTGTTTTGAGGAAGCCATTTTGAATGCAGATACAATGTTTTTGCACTCATGTTTTCCTGTAATCTGCAGATACAATAGTATTACATTGGTAGTTTAGGGGCGTATGATACAAGGCAGCACTAATCAACACAATAATATTGTAGATATGATGTTTTTGCATTGATTTCTGGGGCTAACTCATTTTTTTCAAATTTGTCAGTTACAACAGTTTTGCGCTCAGCCATGTAGACCTGATGAACAATGTTATGATCTCGGACAACGTAGTATTGATGGCTTGTATCTGTCAATAGGCCTTTCTACACGAGGACAGTTGGAACCGGCTTCGAGCCAGCTCGAGGCGGGTCAGGATGATTTTTACCGTGTAGAACGAAATCAGAACCGTCTCCAAGTGACCTGACCCGAGGCGCGTTAGCACTGCAGTCTCGAGTCACTTGAGGCGGGTTGGAGCCACTTCAAGATGCTTAATCTCTCGTGTAGAACCGATCTAGCCTCGAGTCACTTTGCGCACAGTACTAAAATCAGGTAGCGCAGTATATCATATATATATGATCCACCGAATAAAGAGTCACATGCGCCACCATGCGACGGGTTAGTGGTTTAAGTGGCCTGAACTGACCTGGGGCCGGCGATTTGATCCGTCTCCGTGTAGACAGCGCAAAGCTAATTACAGGTGATCCGGCTTCAAGTGGCTCGAGGTGAGGAGGGCTAAAACCGTCCTCGTGTAGAAGCAACTAATAGTTCATGTTTGAGCAATGCAGCTGACTGCCTGCAATAGTTACCAGGTGGTCAGTTACCTAGGTTCCTTTTTCGGTACCAAGGTATGCTACCTGAGGGAACCACAAGGCTTCTGTTGCAGGCAGTGCGATACAAGACCACTAATTTATGAAGATCTAGTGTATGTTTTGCATCAGTCGTATAGTTTGTGTATCACTTGTATTCATTAGTGAAAATTTCATGACTATGTCTCCAGAAGACAGGGCTTAGGCCACCGAGAAAGAAATTCTGTCTGTAAAAATGTACAAAAGGAATTTTGCACCATGACCGAGCCTCGTAGCACGTGACTCAGCCAACGGTCGCCACCGTTGGTTATATAACTCTTTCTGCTTCCTGCTACGTGTATAATACCACAGAGCTACAATTGAAGCGATTGCCTGTAACAAACCAGTAAGCACCACTTATGGCAAAGGGAGTCATATTATCTTGTTTGTCAGACTGCTCTCTGAGGACTGATATCAAAATCATTGACAGACTTAACCAAAAAGATGTTAGTTGAGCTTGAGGAATTGTTACCAAGCTGGAGGTATTGATTGTCTCACTGAAGCTGCAAGGGTGGAGCTAAGCTGTAGGCAAAAATCAAGGTGGAGCCAAGGTTTTGGCTTACGTTTTTGCTCCACTCGAGCTGTTTTCGTGAGAAAACCAATACTGACACCAACTCAAACGGTTTTGGTGGTGCATTTAGGCCTATGCTGTAAACTGTGGGTCATTATAAATTGAGATGTTTGAGAATATCAAATTTTTTCCAGTTGGCCCAACGCTTGTCCCACCGACCGATGGTCAGTGTCGTGCAGATACAGACACAAGATGTAATAGCGGACAGTGCATACCCAAAGATTACCTCTGTGATGGGGACTTTGATTGCGCGGACAAATCAGATGAAGCCAATTGCGGTAAGGTCTAGTTTTGATATTGAACATTTTCTCCTTAGCGTTTAGAAATTTAAACTTCAGGAAATAGAAATTGTCTGTACATGTCCGATGACTTTGTGACCTCATGGGGTCCACAATGACCAGAGAATTGATCAGCCGTGAAGAAGACAGAAGGACAATGTGCAGATCAGTGGAATATACAGGGTCGCTCCGGTCCTATAAAAACGCTTGTCGATTTGACTAAATCTGATGTATCACTAGATAGCTGTAACTCAACTTCAGAGATGGAGTCCGTATGGTGCCTTACCTCAATCTCTATTGCAAGAATATCCAGCCTGGCATGATATTTTAGTCTGAAATCATTCCACCTTTCAGTCGATACAATGCCGTGCGAACCCAATGAACATCGCTGCGATTCTGGCAAGTGTATTCAGTCTATCTGGTGGTGCGATGGGGACAATGACTGTGGGGACAATTCAGACGAAAACATTTGCCGTAAGTATTCAGCCGTAGAAAACCCCATTGACAAACCTATTGACAGGAGCTTTTAGACAGTCTCAATGAGCATTTTGTGATGGTTCCATTTGTAATCATATTGACATGACCATTCATTGGAAAGCTCTCAATGAGCACTTTGTGATGGTTCCATTTGTAATCATATTGACATGACCATTCATTGGAAAGCTCTCAATGAGCACTTTGTGATGGTTCCATTTGTAAACATATTGACATGACCATTCATTGGAAAGCTCTCAATGAGCACTTTGTGATGGTTCCATTTGTAATCATATTGACATGACCATTCATTGGAAAGCTCTCAATGAGCACTTTGTGATGGTTCCATTTGTAAACATATTGACATGACCATTCATTGGAGAGCTCTCATTGAGCACTTTGTGATGGTTCCATTTGTAAACATATTGACATGACCATTCATTGGAGAGCTCTCATTGAGCACTTTGTGATGGTTCCATTTGTAAACATATTGACATGACCATTCATTGGAAAGCTCTCAATGAGCACTTTGTGATGGTTCCATTTGTAAACATATTGACATGACCATTCATTGGAAAGCTCTCAATGAGCACTTTGTGATGGTTCCATTTGTAATCATATTGACATGACCATTCATTGGAAAGCTCTCAATGAGCACTTTGTGATGGTTCCATTTGTAATCATATTGACATGACCATTCATTGGAAAGCTCTCAATGAACACTTTGTGATGGTTCCATTTGTAAACATATTGACATGACCATTCATTGGAAAGCTCTCAATGAACACTTTGTGATGGTTCCATTTGTAAACATATTGACATGACCATTCATTGGAAAGCTCTCAATGAGCACTATATGTTGATACTATGTTTGCTGATTTGGATCTTATTTGAAGAAAACCTGTACAGATTTTGAAATTGAAAAATGTTCAAGTACAAAAATTTTTTTTCACTGTTTTTTTTGTTTTCTGCTCCAAATGTCCCAAAATCATCAGTCCCAAAACTTTTTTGACTTTGAAAATGTTTTCAAAATTTTGACTTTTTTCTTCTAACCGGTATATATCGACAGTAACATCTGTTTTTTAGTGTAGAAGACAAAACTGTTGTCACACTTTGTTGTGGTCATTCATACTGTACATTTGATATCTTTCTAGCGACATCTGCCCCTGGCGCCCCCTGTAAGAAGACTGAGTACCAGTGTCAGAGTCGTGACCAGTGTATCCCGGCCAGTTACCAGTGTGACAGTGAAGTCGATTGTCAGGACCAGTCAGATGAATTAGGATGCGGTAGGTAATTTTCTTTACCTCAATGCGCAAAAGTAGGCGACATTCATGCAAGTATCAATTGGTTTTTTTACCCCCCCTCCTCAAGGGTAGTTAAGCTATCACCACTAATCTTTGCCGATGCTTGAGTAGTATTTATTTTTCCTTTAGTGAAAATTTGGCGAAGCTGGAAAGAATAAGGATGCTAATGTGTCGATGTCTTGTCGAACATACAGCCTTACCCAGTAAAATTAGTTCGGTTACTTTATATGACGGTGATAACTGATATATTGTTGATGGTGATGTCTTGACGAAAGAAAAAGTAGCATTGGTGAAAAAAGGGTGATGCTTGAGCCTTAAGATGTCGTTATAGGGTGATAAGGTGTCGTACCCTTGAGGAGGGGGGGTACAAGACACGAATTGATACTTGCATCAATGCTCCTATGAAAGTCATCGTGTTACTCATCTTGGCCTGGTTGTTCAAAACGTAGATCTATGGGTAAAAAACTCACGATGTTTTGGCCCAAACCATTCCCCCCCCCCACAAAAAACTCCAGCAGTGAAAATGTTAAGTATTAACTTGGCATGATCGCCTTTTGTGAAGCCCTTCGACGTAACACGAAGCGTAGTAAATGTCACTGATGGGTGGTCAGAACAACTGGATCCAGGATATTGCTCACTTAACCCCTCATCTCTTCATGCTCTATCTGGCAATCATTCCTAGATAGCTATTCAACAAATTGTCCTTTACTTGCAGATTCTTCTGCCTCCCCCCATCTCGTCATGTACAAAACATTCAGTCTACTCATGGAATTGTCCAGAACATGGTGTTGCTGGTTAAGTCATTTTCCTTGACTTCTATTCCCCGCCATCTTTCATAATTTACAACACAATTTCAGCTCCTCCTATTGTCCTGAGGTCACCACCAGGAAAAGTTGAGGTTGATCAGGGAGAAACTGTTGTCATATCCTGTGAGGCTAGAGGTACCCCGGTGCCACTGATTGTCTGGCGGCTCAACTGGGGTCACATCCCAGACCCCCCGCGCGTCTCTACCACCAGCGAGGGTGGTATTGGTACCCTGACCATCCGACAGATCAGGGAGTCGGACCAAGGCGCATATACCTGTGAGGCCCTCAACAACAAGGGAAGCGTTTTTGCTCAACCTGATGCAATCGTAACAATAAAGCGTAAGTGTTGTTATTAAATTTGTTTCTGCCGTTCTCAATGAAATAATGGTGTTTTTAAAGCGCTTCTGGCGCTAGCTTACCTTGGTCTGTAGGCCTACCGAAGTGCTTCACAACTACTGGCACTATGACAACAACTAACTACCAAGGGACTAAAACCTTTTTGTCATTCATAATATAATTTTTGGGAGACCCCCTTAAATTGTATGTTTGGCCCCATTCTTGGATAGAACTTTCTTTGCATAAGTAGAATTCAAGACATATCACGGCTGTCCCTTGATATCGACTTGAAGTAGAGATGCAGATCACATTCCTGAATAGCTGATTGAACGAAAGATTGTAGTTGCCATATTCAGCAACTTTGCGGTTACTGAATTTGTGCAATATTGCTATATTCTGCACCTCACAGTTGTCAAGTAGATAAGGTAACGTTGCTGAATTATCTGTTTTTCCGGAACCGATATGAGTTACAGAGAATGCGTCAGTGCTGAGGAGCAATGTCCTGACAATGTTGTCCGCTGTATGCACCTGACTTTAACCCTTGATGATCTTTCAGCGCCAAGTGGACTTTGTCTCCCGCCCCTGTTCCACGCGGAGGCCAAGTCTGTCTCGGAGTGCCTCAACTGCTTCTGTTTTGGAGTGACTGACCAGTGTGTTAGTAGCAAGCTCAGGCGCTCACAGGTAATGTACCCTTTGGCTGCTGATTGAATTTTTCAGCAACTTTTTCAGCCCTAGAGCAAGACATCGCAACACCTCTGACCACCTAGAAGTGAATTGATATTTTGACTAATAAACTAGGAATTTAACTTGGGATAGACCAGCATCAACTTGGGATGGACCAGCATCAACTTGGGATGGACCAGCATCCACTTGGGATGGACCAGCATCCACTTGGGATGGACCAGCATCCACTTGGGATGGACCAGCATCCACTTGGGATGGACCAGCATCCACTTGGGATGGACCAGCATCCACTTGGGATGGACCAGCATCCACTTGGGATGGACCAGCATCCACTTGGGATGGACCAGCATCAACTTGGGATGGACCAGCATCCACTTGGGATGGACCAGCATCAACTTGGGATGGGCCAGTATCCACTTGAGATGGACCAGCATCCACTTGGGATGGGCCAGCATCCACTTGGGATGGACCAGCATCCACTTGGGATGGACCAGCATCCACTTGGGATGGACCAGCATGGACCAGCTCAGGAGAAAATATAACTAAATTTTGTATGACTCTGGATACTATAATCATGAGGCTCTTAATAGTTTTGAAAAAGACTAATGTTATGAAAAACTTGGCTGTTCAAAATTTGCGGTTGGCAAGTGATTCATAGTGGAATGACCAAGCTCATTAGCTAACCACTATCATATTCATAATTGAACTTTCAACTTCATTATTGAGTTGTCAAATTTGGTAGTTAGTTTAATTATGATCGAGATTAGAAAACTAATTCAAAAATGATGGTTCATTTTTCCTGGGTTGGCTTGTGCTATGAACAGAATTGACGCTATTCTTCTTTTGATAAAAATTTCGTCTTTGAGAAAATTTAATTAAACTTTCCAAGTAGCTTGCTTTTCTGATCATGTCTTGTTTCCATGTGATGAAGTTGAGCTGTGACAATTTTCTCTTTCCAGCTCTCCATTGGCAGCCAAATTGCCATGATCAACTACGCGAGCCAGCAGACCATGGACCCCAACTACATCCAATTCAACCCTGGGACGAGGCAGTTCAGTGTGGCGGATTATGGCTCCATTACTCGTGATGGTACTTACTACTGGAATCTTCCAAGGCAGTTCCTTGGCAACAAGGTAAGCTCCACGGCAACGGTGCTAAAACTTGGTAGCATCCGTTCCCAGGGAATGAGTGAATGGGTACTACCCAATAGGGGGTTACATGTACATGTAATACTGATACAATGCACTACATGCACTATAGGACTCCCCTCTCTGGCCAATGGTTTTGCCCATCTGCCACTTTTACACCTTAACCCTTTCACTGCGGATGTATGCTAATTGGCGACTTAGGTAAAATTTCTATTGTGCGGCCGTGCGCCAGTTGGCAACTTCGCCTCTCTTTATCCATATGTGTTATAGACTAATATGCAGTTCCGTAAATACCCAATAGATGGCAATAGTGTTTCAAGCGTGAATGTTTCTTCAGGCGTGCTGGAAGGCAGTGGGGATTTTGGGTTGCGCAGCGAAAGGGTTAAGTAATATGTAAGGTCCTTAGCAACAGTTTCTTGGCAACAGAGTTTGCTCCATAGCAACAATGCTCATGGTCCTTAGCAACAGTTCCTTGGCAACATAGTAAACTCCATAGCAACAATGCTCATGGTCCTTAGCAACAGTTCCTTGGCAACATAGTAAGGTCCGTAGCAGCAGTTTCTCCACTGAATATGATACCTATGTATATTTCTTATAATTTGTGACAAAGTAATGTTGTATTCATTGCTTGCATTGTAAGTGGTGACTCACATCAACACCACAACTTTGGCCCAGCAATAGCGTAATGAGGCGGGGACTGGGGGCATTACCATAACTATCAGTGCCAATCATGCCCATGCTATACAAACAACTACATTTGCCTTATGCTGCATCAAATTTGAGCAACATTGACTTTATAATAATCTATTGAATTAGAAGTGCCCAGCCTCAGGTTTGGGCACTGAGCTGTCTACCAGTGCCAGTCCTTGCCGACCCTCGAAGGAATTGGTCCAGAGTGTTGAGTGCATATCAGCTCTGGGTAGCCAGGGCCAAGGGAACTGTACTACCTGGATAGGTACTGCAAATTTCTATCTTCATTCTGATAATCTGAAGATTTTTAACAGATTTCAGAAAGTTTGATAAATTGCGATTGTTGTCAAAATGTCATTGAATTGTCTAATATAACACTGTTTTCTCTCTTTACCGTAAAGCTATCAAGTTATGGTGGGAACCTCTACTACACGATGTATTACATGAACAGGGGAGGCAGTCGGCAAGTAGGCGGTGCCGAGGTCATCATGAAGGGTAACGGCATCACTGTCCAGTTCAACTCACCATCACCGCATAGCGCTGCTACGGAATTCAGTCGGGTCATTCCATTGGTTGAGGTAAGTTCTTACTTTTATGGCCATGTTAAGTATTGTATTCAGTCTCGGCGACACACAACCTATTTGTCATTTGTGTCTTAGGTGCAGCTGTGGTACATTTCCATGTCATTGGCATGCTACAGGGACGTGATTTCCGTAATAGTGCCAAGGTTTTAAACACACTGTAGTGTAAAACGTGAATTTTGTGTACTTATTATTTTGGTCATTTTTGCAAATGCTTTTCAACTCAAACTTAAAAATCTCGAAACTTTCAAATGTATTGCATTGATCAATTGTCACATTTCGGGCTCAAATGCAATATCAAGTCTATTGACAATTGAACACGGTCAAATTGGTTTACTTTTTCTCTCATGGAGATATTTCACGTTTTACTGGTATGTTTGTTTACAAACAGTTTTTTAACAACACAGTGATAAGTTTTACCCTATTTATTACATTATCATTACCTTAACTAATAATACATCAAAATGATTACAATTTACTTGACAATTCATAAACAGACACAAAAACATTTCTCACAATAGAATCTAACCATACCAGTGATGACACCTATTGGTGTCATCTAAAACCCACACCCCATTTCACGAAAAAAGTGGGTTGACATATTTGGCGATTTCGCAATATTTGAACAGAATGTTATATTTCTTCTGAAACTTCAAAGTCCAAAGTATCTAGAAATACTTACATTGCCAGAATCAGACAATATATGACCACAAACAAAGCATTTGAAGTGAAATACTATCCAATTTTCAAGCCATTTTAACATTTTTGGTGAAATGGAGCAAAACCAAATATATTAAGGGAAAAGGCATCCCAGTAGGTTTGGGTAATAGTCCCTTTAAATCAAAACTAAAAAACATATACACCTCAACGTTGGGATAACGCAGTGAGTGTCAGCATCTTGTAGTGTTGATTGCAGTTTTGCCAGTTCCTGACTGGGTTCTAAAAACCTGTTATTTCAGCTTTTTGCTAAAATATGCAAAGATTTTCCTTTTTATTGTCACATATGCCCACTTGTCACCTGTGACATCTCATTGACCATGAGGCCAACAGAAAGTTAGCCCATGCACTGACAAATTAAACAGTCTAATATTTTCGTAGTATTCTTTACTACTAAAGACTTTTAATGATCTGCTGCTTTTAACCAATGAACTTTGTCTAAGGGCCATTCATTTAGTATACAAGTCCAATTTTCTAATTTTTAGACATCCCCTTCTTTGAACAAACTCGTACTTGCATACGTATCAATAAAATTGTCAGGTGATATTTTGCATAAACATCGCTATAGTTACAATATTGAGTAAAACACAATGAAAACCGTTTTGCACAAATGTGATTCAAAAACATTTGTCAAGAAGTCAGTAACCTGTAATAACCTCATGAAGTGGACACCTTAAATATCAAGTGACATAACTCCTTCATCATTATATACATGTAACCTAAAGGCCTCCGTACACAATCAAATCTTCTATATACATCATATGTGTACATTTTCGTGATTTAAAACAAATTTAATGGCGTGATTTTCATCAAACTTTGCAGAAGTGTGGTCCTATATCTTTTCAATGTCACAAGTGAATTTGAAAAAATGCCAATGATTTTGAATTTTTTTATTGGCATTTTCGTGAGACATGTCAGAATTTGATACAATGCGGGATCGTGTGTACTGCCTGTGAGAGAATATCTTTCTGACCCCGTAAAATCTAGAAAAGGAGTTCCTATTTCATAAGCGACCTGAATTATGTTAGTTGATATTATTCAAAATCAAAAAAGTCAAAAATGATGTTGGCAAACCAAATAACTAATATTCCTGGCGGTATTTAGGCATAGCAGAGAAACTTAAGCATTTCATTATATTATATACAGTTAATAGTCATCTCAGCCCTTATGGAGAAATGTTCAGTAAAAATGGTTGACCAAGTCATACACTGTCCTTATGTAAACCATTACGCCTGGCGCTAATTTGAAATCAAGTTGGCAACATCTGGATTTCAGTGACGTCAGTTAAACACCTCTTTATCTCAACCTGAGCTATTCAGGGTGTTTTTAATGTCCAGGAGTCAATTTGCCCCTCCTAACCACATGTCATGTACCTAATTCAATCCTTCTACTGCTTGAAACATACTCTCTTATACACAGCTATTGTTTGACCTTAATACGCAACTGAAGTTGTTTCTCGAGTTTGGTATCCGAGAAATAGAGAGTCGGGAAATTTGAGGCATGTCACCGATAATGGTAATCAATTGAAGGATGATTCTAAGCTTGTAGTTTCCCTTGGTTGAAGATAGGCATCAGAGGCCACTATCGGTGTCCTTTTGTCTGTCTGCATTTTTACGTCTTCGCTTACCAGATCGATTCCCCCCTCTCTCTGTATAACATATGTTTTTTCTGCGTCTTGTCTCCCGTGAGCTTCCCAATTTCAACGGCAGTGAGAGAATCTCTGTTCCTGAAGCTTCAGTGAAGTCTATGACTGAGCATTCTGGTGGAAGCTCTATCTTATCGTTGACATCGTCAGGGGGTTCCTTGTTGAGTTCCTCTCGGTAACGCTCGCCGACATGAGCCTTCATATGTGCTGCCACCTTGTGTGCTTTAGCTGCACTGATGTCAACCCCTTCGAGGAGGTTGATCTTGGGCATCCAGAAGATGGGGATATATCCGTGGGACAGGTAGTACTCCAGCTGACTGTACAATATGTACGCCATCTCAACCAAGGGTCGCTCATGGTTGAGGAAGTCCTCCACATTGTGCATAAAGACTGTCTTGAGGAAGTAGCTTGTTACGAATTTGCCTACGAAATGTATTACACCTTCATCTTTTATGACAACGTGACATGCCACTGGATTCCTGAGACATTTTGCCAAGATGTACGCATCCTTTACCCTGTCCTCGAGATTCTTAATGTGCTCCACTTCGAGCAGAGAGAATGTGACACGGTAGAGTTTCTCCCGCTCACATGTATCAAAGGTTTTCCCAAACTTAGTGTCCTTATGGGGTGGTCTGGCCACCAGCTGGTACCCTCGGGCTTTCAGCTCCGCAGAATTCATCATCCAGGTTTTCTGAATAGCATCACTTGGCCAGTCTTTTACATGTATGACTGGCACTAGATCAACTGATACCAACAAGCTACGCTTTTTATCTTGCTCATCCTGATATCGCAGTTTCATGCAAGTGCATGCAGCACCATCGCCTGCTACGGCTGTAGGTATTGAGACAAGCATGTCATCTTTGGTGTCAAGATCTGCCCATATGACAGAATGAAACAACTTACTACTGATATCCACTGTCTCATCTTCATATTTCCTGTAACCATGCCCAATATTTGTTATTTTATTTGGGTGCAAAGGATATTCTTTTTGTAGTATGATGTCAAATTCATCAGTGAATCCCACTTTAGTTGATTCTGCCATACTTCCAATTAGTGCAGTCGTTGTGAACTCATCTACTCTTTTTTTTCCTGTTATCTTTTTTACGCATTCCCAAATCGTTTGCTTCAGATTACTGACTTTACCTTGAGGAAGGCTTTTAATTGAGCCCAGACCTGGTAGGTTGACTAAATGTAAAGCGGTGATATTTTTCTGGCCTGTAGATACGAGTGGTGACAGAGCATTCTCAAAAATATCCCAGTCAATTCGATCACTATAACACAAATGATCATATCTATTGTCACCACTTGATGTCACTGCTTCGGGGCTTCTTTTAAAAATCAAGAGGTATAAGTAAATATCCATGCAGTCACAGTCTGTGAGACATTCTCCCAATTCATGGTGGTATCTTAATGGTGTTTCACCTAACGAATGAAGCAATCGAACGCTCTCAAAATGGCCATTAGAAACAGCTGCTGCTAGGGAAGATGCGAGAAACTTATTGCAGTCTATCTTTGTTTGATACATTTTAACCAGAAAGCGGATTGCATCATTTTGCCCATGTCTGGCTGCTAGTTCTAACCTTTCCCTAACTTGACTTCTACTATCACCTCTATCAGAAAAGAGTTTAAACAAATATTCTATGACATCCACTTGACCATGTATGATGCTATTTTCCAAAGGAGAAAACCTGTCACAGTCTCTGCTGCGACAGTCAGCATCATGTTTGATGAGTAAAGCGACAGCGTCTTTTTTCCCTATTGTAGCAGCCATGTTGAGGGGAGATTGTCCCCTGTTGTTCTTCCTCTCTATGTTTGCTCCCCGCTTGATCAGTAAAATCATTGTAGCTAATTGGCCATAGTTCGCAGCAAAATGAATTGGGGCCCAGTCTTTTTTACTTTTCGTCTCAATGTCTGCACCTCTATCTAATAGAAGTGCAACAACATTCTCATGTCCATGTTTTGATGCTACTGAAAGAGGAGTGAAACCCCGGTTTTCCTTTGTCTCAATGTCTGCACCTCTATCTAATAGAAGTGTAACAGCATTCTCATGTCCATTTTGTGATGCTAATGAAAGAGGAGTGGAACCCTGGTGTGTCTTTGTCTCAATGTCTGCACCTCTATCTAATAGAAGTGTAACAACCTTCTCATGTCCATTTTGTGATGCTAATGAAAGAGGAGAGGCACCCGTATCTCTCTTTGTCTCAATGACTGCACCTCTATCTAATAGAAGTGTAACAACATTCTCATGTCCATTTTGTGATGCTAAAAAAAGAGGAGTGAAACCCTCGGTTGTCTTTGTCTTAATGTCTGCACCTCTATCTAATAGAAGTGTAACAACCTTCTCATGTCCATTAAGTGATGCTAATGAAAGAGAAGTGACACCCTGGGTTGTCTTTGTCTCAATGTCTGCACCTCTATCTAATAGAAGTGTAACAACATTCTCATGTCCATTAAGTGATGCTATTGAAAGAGGAGTGAAACCCCGGTTTGTCTTTGTCTCAATGTCTGCACCTCTATCTAATAGAAGTGTAACAACATTCTCATGTCCATTAAGTGATGCTATTGAAAGAGGAGTGAAACCCTGGATTGCCTTTGTCTCAATGTCTGCACCTCTATCTAATAGAAGTGTAACAACATTCTCATGTCCATTAAGTGATGCTATTGAAAGAGGAGTGAAACCCCGGTTTGTCTTTGTCTCAATGTCTGCACCTCTATCTAATAGAAGTGTAACAACATTCTCATGTCCATTTTGTGATGCTATTAAAAGAGGAGTGAAACCCAGGTTTTCCTTTGTCTCAATGTCTGCACCTCTATCTAATAGAAGTGTAACAACATTCTCATGTCCATTTTGTGATGCCAGGTAAAGAGGAGTGGAACCCCGGTTTGTCTTTGTCTCAATGTCTGCACCTCTATCTAATAGAAGTGTAACAACATTCTCTTGTCCATTTTGTGATGCTTTAAAAAGAGGAGAGGCAGCCTGAATTTCCATTGTCTCAATATATAATCCTACTCAATTGCTAAAGAATATTCTCATGTTGTTCTATGATATTCTAGGAGGAGAGAAACCCTGTTTTGTCTGAATCTCTGGCCTTCCTCTCAATAAAAGTGTAAGAACATAATCAATGATGTCCGTTTTTTGCTGCTGTTGAAACAGGAGAGAGGTTGAGGTCAGCCTTAGCCTAAGTATTTGTTCCACTTCGACTTATTTCAATGTCTGTATTTTCTAAAAGCAGTTCTACTGTATGTGTACGTCCTTTCTCATCTATGATGACTGGGAGAATTTTTCCTTCCAAGTTTTTTGCAGAGATCACATTACCGTTTTTACCATCTTTTTTTTGGAGTCAAGGTGTTTCTTAACTTCATTCTTGTTACCATCCCTGGCAGCCCGGCTGAAAGTGGATCCATCGTCATCTGTCTCCTCAGTATTACACGTGGTTTCCATTTCTGAAACATGAATGAAAAAGTTGTACAGTTGAACCTCTCTGGCGAGGACAACCTTGGGACTGACAGATGTTGCCCTTAATTGAGATGAGTTAGAAAAGAATTCACAACAAACCAACATGATTGTACTTGTTGATATGATTATATTATGAAAATCTACCTGGTATAGTTCAATGACTGAAAGACGACAAAAGAGTTGAGTATAATAGGAATAAATATTGTCATATTTCTCTTGATTTTTATTTGTCTTGTCACATGCTCTCACATATTGTCATGTGATTTCTTGAGGGTCAAGACTGTGTCATGAATTACTAGGTCAAAAATGATGTTAAGTGAGCTCATTGTCTGTCATTGCTCTTTGCTCGGCCTGAAAACTTATCACATGAATAAATGCGATGAGTCATGTATGATTAAAGGTCATGACTCCTGCTTATACAGGCATCAAGGGTTGGTGTAACAGGGTCCGGCGAGGGTCAGCAGAGTGGATCCAAGGCTTGAGGGTCAAGATGATTTGCTTCATGATTTCAAGCTGTTGCCGGAATGGTGGTACCTGTGGTCAGCCCTTAAAGGGGTACACCGTTCGTTATTACTTGTGGTCAAGTTAAATAGAAATGCACTAATACACAATGCCGTAGTGCAGTTATTCTGAGTACAAATTTGTTTAAACTTTGTATTCATAGTATTTGTATATCAGTCTACACAACGACAATGTTGAAATTTATATTAAGTACGTATTTCTGCAATTGGTCATTTTTATATTCAATCACAAATTCAAAATTTTCAACGAATGGCGTAGGCCTTTAAGATGAAATCGGGCAAATATAAAAAACTGACCTATTTCTTGATGCTTTGCCCAGCTTGGTTTGTAATTGGGGTCTTGTGCCTGGATTGCTGACTCTTGCAAGGTGTAGCCTATTAGACTATGCTCTGGGTCGAAGGATATTCCCTTGGGTGCATCTGTTATCTGGAACCAAAATTTCATCCAGTTATAATTTGAACACAGTGTCTTATCTGCCAATTGTTTTTCTTTGTTTTGTGGCATTCAGGGCCATAGGAGTGGTATGCCTAAGGGTGTCATTCTGGGGGAAGGGGGGATTCTGTTGGCTTACTATTCAGGTTGGTCACAGATCTGAGTTGTAGTATACAAATGTTGAAACACCTCAAAGGAATGGATGTAAAGGTTCAGGCTTTTGTCCCAAGGCTGTGCCATGTATCTACTAGGCTGATTTGTCTCAACCTGTACTTTAAAGGAATTGGTACAAAGGTCCAGACTACATTTACTTGTTGACCTGTAGGTTGTGACCATGCATTTAATGGATTGGTTTGTCTCATGCTGAACTTCAACGAGTTTGATGTAAAGGTCCAGACTGCATTTACTAGTTGTCTGTCCTAGGTTGTGACCATGCATCTACTGGGCTGTGACAGTCCAAGGAACCATCCCAAAATATCCTGACCTTGTCCAACATTTCCTTATCACATCTCAGTAAACAACGCCCATTTGTCAATTCCCTGGAGACCAATCTTTGCCACCACCTGATGGCTCTAGTTCATTTCATGCAAATATCAACCTAACACTTGCAATCATATTACATCAAAACGTGATCTTCTTGGTTCATTTAGTTTGGCTTGTTTCATTTGACACGTTTCAACTAGTGTTGAAGCATCTGTGTGCTTTTTGATTTCAGCCATTCCTGGCAATATAAATACTATTAGGGAGTGTCACATAGAGACAATTGTGTGCCTGGTGGTAAGCGAAACAGACATGATGCAACTCAATCAACACTCTTTAATAATTTTTTTCAACGATTATACAGAATGATGTTTGTACAGTGAAGACTTCTTCAAATCTGTAAAATGACTCGAGAGGAATGAGCCAGGTTAAGCTACTATGTGATCTATTTGCTATGGGCCCTCATAAACATTTGTACATGGTACCTTTTGCCGTGGGGCCTCATAAACAATAGAACATGGCACCTTTTACCTTGGGCCCTCATAAACAATTGTACATGGCATCATTTGCCGTGGGCCCTCATAAACAATAGAACATGGCACCGTTTGCCTTGGGACCTCATAAACAATAGAACATGGCACCATTTGCCGTGGGCCCTCATAAACAATTGTACATGGCACCATTTGCCTTGGGCCCTCATAAACAATTGTACATGGCACCATTTGCCTTGGGCCCTCATAAACAATAGAACATGGCACCATTTGCCGTGGGCCCTTATAAACAATTGTACATGGCACCATTTGCCTTGGGCCCTCATAAACAATAAAACATGGCACCTTTTGCCTTGGGCCCTCATAAATAATAGAACATGGCACCTTTTGCCTTGGGCCCTCATAAACAATAGAACATGGCACCATTTGCCTTGGGCCCTCATAAACAATAGAACATGGCACCTTTTGCCTTGGGCCCTCATAAACAATTGCACATGGCACCATTTGCCTTGGGCCCTCAAAAACAATTGTAAATAGCACCATTTGGGCCCTCATAAACAATTGAACATGGCACCATTTGCTTTGGGCACTATTGAACAATTGGGCATGGTAGCATTATACAAGTTAGAAAGATTACATGGAACAAAATAGTGAAAGTCTCTAGTAGAACTCTTTTGTTCTGAATATTTACAAAAAGAGGTATTAATATATGTAGTTTATTTTGAAGAATGATTGCCAAACATTGGTATACAATACGGTTTTTGGTGTTTCCTCCTCAATGAAATATTATGAAAAGAGGTGAAGCTGGCAATATGATGCATTGTTATGTGCACCCATGGGAGAAAAACACCAAAACATCGCCCCTTTAGGCACCAAACGGAATCAAAATCCTGAACGCCAGGCTTTACCTGCCAAATCCATGTTCCGAGTCATCTTGTATTCCTGAATACCGAGTCCCACGATGAAAACAGCGCTCCCTTCCTTCAAAGACGTGATGAAGTTCTAATTCAGCTTGTGCATTCGGATCTGGGGATCTTGGGGGACACGATAGTTTCACATCAAAGGTACCATCCGATTGGCTGCAATAGTGAAAAGCTTTTGTTGTTGATGATTTTTTGCTTTGTCACGCAGCCCATCAATATCTGATTACTCAAGACGAATGTTAACTTGAGGTGAGACTCAAAGTCTTTCTTCGTAAGCAGAACTGACTTAAACTATCATATTCTTCATATTGCCACATAAATGATTATAAAGATACTTACAAGATTTCTGCCTCTTTGGAGGAAATAAGTGACGTTAATGACCACTTGTCCAAAGTGATTAGAAGACACTGAGACTTTGGGCTCGCCCTGACTTGGAGGTCAATCTATTCTTGTCATAAAACTTTAAGTGATAGTAGATGAGCAGACAGTTCCCTACCTGGGATTGGTCTTGCTCTCTACACAACACAATAGAAACCGGCCAGACTAGATAACAAACAGAATGTTTTGACTGAGTTCAGAAACCTATAGTTAGTCTGGGAAAAACCCACTGTAAAATTCCTGCTTGCCACACTGTTTGAAAGTTTTGGGGATTCCCACTTATTTACATCCGGTATGATGCCTGTCGGGTAATGTTTCCGATTTTGATAGAACAGGATCCGGAAGTGGGTCGGAGGTCAGTTGATAAAAGTGAAAAGCTTTTGTTGTTGATGCCCGCTTTATGATTTTTATACGCCTGCTCCGGAGCGTAATATGGTATGGCGCTCGGTGTCCGTCTGTCCGCTAGTCCTTCTGTCCGTTAACTTTTCATTGTCCGCGCGATTACTGAAATTCTATATCATGTATAGTCACCAAACCTGGTTTGCAGGGCACTAGTATAGGCCCCAAGAAGCCTATTGATTTGGAGGTCAAAAGGTCAAAGGTCAAGATCACGAAGATCTGTTTCCATTTTCCGCTTACCTTTCATTGTCTGCGCGATTACTGAAATTCTACATCATGTATATTCACCAAACCTGGTTTGCAGGGCACTAGTAAAGGCCCCAAGAAGCCTATTAATTTGGAGGTCAAAAGGTCAAAGGTCAAGGTCATGAAGACCTGTTTCCATTTTCCGCTTACCTTTCATTGTCTGCGCGATTACTGAAATTCTATATCATGTATAGTCACCAAACCTGGTTTGCAGGGCACTAGTATAGGCCCGAAGAAGCCTATTGATTTGGAGGTCAAAAGGTCAAAGGTCAAGGTCACAAAGACATGTTTCCATTTTCCACTTACCTGCTACTTCACACACTTTTCACCCTGACCAACCACCCTTTACTCTTATGGTGGGCGTATAATGTGCTCGCTTGGCGTAGCTCTTGTTTGCTTTGTCACGCAGCCCATCAATATCTGATTACTCAAGACGAATGTTAACTTGAGGTGAGACTCAAAGTCTTTCTTCGTAAGCAGAACTGACTTAAACTATCATATTCTTCATATTGCCACATAAATGACTATAAAGATACTTACAAGATTTCTGCCTCTTTGGAAGAAATAAGTGACGTTAATGACCACTTGTCCAAAGTGATAAGAAGACACTGAGACTTTGGGCTCGCCCTGACTTGGAGGTCTATCTACTCTTGTCATAAAACTTTAACTGATAAGAGATGAGCAGACAGCTCCCTACCTGGGATTGGTCTTGCTTAATTTTGATTTCGCGGGATTTCTGCTCATTCCCGAATTGACTACTGTGTAGTGTGGTCGACCGAATTTCTTCCTAGCAAAGAAGATACATTTTCATGCCGTAGTATCTCAAGTCGGAGCGTGAAGGCTCTGTTTTTAGCTCACCTCTTAGCAGAGGTGAGCTTATCCCATACCGTGGCGTCCGTCGTCCGTCGTCGTCGTCGTCGTCGTCGTCGTCGTCGTCGTCCGTCGTCGTCCGTCGTCGTCCGTCGTCCGTTAGCAGGGCACGTTTCGTAACTGTTAGAGCTATTGAGTTGAAACTTGGGACACATGTACCCTTATGTAATGACACCTTGGAGACTAAGTTTCGGTCCGATTCGTTTCATGGTTTGGCCACCAGGGGGCCAGACGTTAAAAGTGAAAATATGCAATATCTCCCTTAATAGTAGTCGGGAAATTTTGAAAAAAATATGGTTGGTACTTCTAGCAAAGGTGCATCATATATCCTCCGGGTTTTTGATTTGACCTCCTTTTCAAGGTCACAGAGGTCAAATGGTGTAAATTGGCCGTTAGGATGTAACGATGGCACGTTTCTAAACTGCAATGACTATTGATACCAAATTTGGTACACATTTACCCCTTAGTCAGGTGATCTCAGGGACTGAAGTTTGGTCCAATATGATTCATTACTTGACCACCAGGGGGCAAAATCCAAAAACCTTAAAAATGTGATTATTCCTTAACTTCTTGCCCGATTGCCACCAATTTGATATCATGGGTACATCTAACCACCATACAGTATATGGCACACAGGTTTTTAATGTGACCTTCTTGTCAAGGTCACAGAGGTCAAATGGCGTAAATTCGCCGTCAGGCCGTAACTATGGCACGTTTCTTAACTGCAATGACTATTGATCACAAATTAAGTACACATGTACCCCTTGGTCAGGTGATCTCAGGTACCGAAGTTTGGTGCAATCTGATTTGCCGTTTGGCCTCCAGGGAGGGGGCCAAATCCTAAATTCTTCAAAATGCCATTATTCCTAGTAATGACTTGCCCGATTGGCACCAATTTTATATCATAGGTACATCTAATTCTAACAACCATTCAATGTGTCACCCGGGTCTTCTTTGATTTGACCTACTTTTCAAGGTCACAGAGGTCGAATGTACTGTAAATTGGCCATTTTGGGGAAATTGTAACTGCTTGGACCTACATCAAACCTAACACTACATGACACAATACCATGCTCTTATCCATCTTTCCTCCACATGAGGTGAGCACAATGGCCCTGGCCATTTCATTTTAAGTATCTGATTCAAGTAGTAATTCATCGTATATATTATTATTATATCATAAACATATATCTTGTAAAAAACTTATAATATTTATAAGGGCAGCCGCCCATAGTACATTTGTACATGCATTCAGCGTCTAGTCTATAGTAAAGTAACCCCTTTTCATGTATACACACTGGCTGTCCTTTTCAGTTGAAGTTAGTTCGGAAGCAAATTAATTCTAATCTTAAACTAAAAACAATCAATTAGACTTTAGTCTACCAAAAAAAGTTTTTGAATTCAGATAAAAAGTTTAATTTATAGTTGATTGATGCACTTTAGAGGCTAGTATTTTAGTAGCATACATTGGCAGGTGAATAAGCCTGGTTTGATAGGCAGGTTAACCCTCTGTGGTTTTGCTAGTCACCGTGTTCCAGTAGATAGTCAACAGATGTCACCACTCAAACTTAAAAATCTCGAAACTTTCAACTGTATTGCATTGATCAATCGTCACATTTCGGGCTCAAATGCAATATCAAGTCTATTGACAATTGAACACGGTCAAATTGGTTTACTTTTTCTCTCATGGAGATATTTCACGTTTTACTGGTATGTTTGTTTACAAACAGTTTTTTAACAACACAGTGATAAGTTTTACCCTATTTATTACATTATCATTACCTAAACTAATAATACATCAAAATGATTACAATTTACTTGACAATTCATAAACAGACACAAAAACATATCACACAACAGAATCTAACCATACCAGTGATGACACCTATTGGTGTCATCTAAAACCCACACCCCATTTCACGAAAAAAGTGGGTTGACATATTTGGCGATTTCGCAATATTTGAACAGAATGTTATATTTCTTCTGAAACTTCAAAGTCCAAAGTATCTAGAAATACTTACATTGCCAGAATCAGACAATATATGACCACAAACAAAGCATTTGAAGTGAAATACTATCGAATTTTCAAGCCATTTTAACATTTTTGGTGAAATGGAGCACAACTAAATATATTAAGGGAAAAGGCATACCACTAGGTTTGGGTAATAGTCCCTTTAAATCAAAACTAAAAAACATATACACCTCAACGTTGGGATAACGCAGTGAGTGTCAACATCTTGTAGTGTTGATTGCAGTTTTGCCAGTTCCTGACTGGGTTCTAAAAACCTGTTATTTCAGCTTTTTGCTAAAATATGGAAAGATTTTCCTTTTTATTGTCACATATGCCCACTTGTCACCTGTGACATCTCATTGACCAGGAGGCCAACAGAAAGTTAGCCCATGCACTGACAAATTAAACAGTCTAATATTTTCGTAGTATTCTTTACTACTAAAGACTTTTAATGATCTGCTGCTTTTAACCAATGAACTTTGTCTAAGGGCCATTCATTTAGTATACAAGCCCAATTTTCTAATTTTTAGACATCCCCTTCTTTGAACAAACTCGTACTTGCATACGTATCAATAAAATTGTCAGGTGATATTTTGCATAAACATCGCTATAGTTACAATATTGAGTAAAACACAATGAAAACCGTTTTGCACAAATGTGATTCAAAAACATTTGTCAAGAAGTCAGTAACCTGTAATAACCTCATGAAGTGGACACCTTATATATCAAGTGACATAACTCCTTCATCATTATATACATGTAACCTAAAGGCCTCAGTACACAATCAAATCTTCTATATACATCATATGTGTACATTTTCATGATTTAAAACAAATTTAATGGCGTGATTTTCATCAAACTTTGCAGAAGTGTGGTCCTATATCTTTTCAATGTCACAAGTGAATTTGAAAAAATGCCAATGATTTTGAATTTTTTTATTAGCATTTTCGTGAGACATGTCAGAATTTGATACAATGCGGGATTGTGTTTACTGCCTGTGAGAGAATATCTTTCTGACCCCGTAAAATCTAGAAAAGGAGTTCCTATTTCAAAAGCGACCTGAATTATGTTAGTTGATATTATTCAAAATCAAAAAAGTCAAAAATGATGTTGGCAAACCAAATAACTAATATTCCTGGCGGTATTTAGGCATAGCAGAGAAACTTAAGCATTTCATTATATTATATACAGTTAATAGTAATCTCAGCCCTAATGGAGAAATGTTCAGTAAAAATGGTTGACCAAGTCATACACTGTCCTTATGTAAACCATTACGCCTGGCGCTAATTTGAAATCAAGTTGGCAACATCTGGATTTCAGTGACGTCAGTTAAACACCTCTTTATCTCAACCTGAGCTATTCAGGGTGTTTTTAATGTCCAGGAGTCAATTTGCCCCTCCTAACCACATGTCATGTACCTAATTCAATCCTTCTACTGCTTGAAACATACTCTCTTATACACAGCTATTGTTTGACCTTAATACGCAACTGAAGTTGTTTCTCGAGTTTGGTATCCGAGAAATCGAGAGTTGGGAAATTTGAGGCATGTCACCGATAATGGTAATCAATTGAAGGATGATTCTAAGCTTGTAGTTTCCCTTGTTTGAAGATAGGCATCAGAGGCCACTATCGGTGTCCTTTTGTCTGTCTGCATTTTTACGTCTTCGCTTACCAGATCGATTCCCCCCTCTCTCTGTATAACATATGTTTTTTCTGCGTCTTGTCTCCCGCGAGCTTCCCAATTTCAACGGCAGTGAGAGAATCTCTGTTCCTGAAGCTTTAGTGAAGTCTATGACTGAGCATTCTGGTGGAAGCTCTATCTTATCGTTGACATCGTCAGGGGGTTCCTTGTTGAGTTCCTCTCGGTAACGCTCGCCGACATGAGCCTTCATATGTGCTGCCACCTTGTGTGCTTTAGCTGCACTGATGTCAACCCCTTCGAGGAGATTGATCTGGGGCATCCAGAAGATGGGGATATATCCGTGGGAGAGGTAGTACTCCAGCTGACTGTACAATATGTACGCCATCTCAACCAGGGGTCGCTCATGGTTGAGGAAGTCCTCCACATTGTGCATAAAGACTGTCTTGAGGAAGTAGCTTGTTACGAATTTGCCTACGAAATGTATTAAGCCTTCGTCTTTTATGACAACGTGACATGCCACTGGATTCCTGAGACATTTTGCCAAGATGTACGCATCCTTTACCCTGTCCTCGAGTTGCTTAATGTGCTCCACTTCGAGCAGAGAGAATGTAACACGGAAGAGTTTCTCCCGCTCACATGTATCAAAGGTTTTCCCAAACGTAGTGTCCTTATGGGGTGGTCTGGCCACCAGCTGGTACCCTCGGGCTTTCAGCTCCGCAGAATTCATCATCCAGGTTTTCTGAATAGCATCACTTGGCCAGTCATTTACATGCATGACTGGCACTAGATCAACTGATACCAACAAGCTTCGCTTTTTATCTTTCTCATCCCGATATCGCAGTTTCATGCAAGTGCATGCAGCACCATCGCCTGCTACGGCTGTAGGTATTGAGACAAGCATGTCATCTTTGGTGTCAAGATCTGCCCATATGTTAGAATGAAACAACTTACTACTGGAATCCACATTGTTTTCTTCATACTTCCTGTAACCATGCCCAAAATTTATTATTTTATCTAGGCGCAAAGGATATTCTTGTTTTAGTATGATGTCAAATTCATCAGTGAATCCCACTTTAGTTGATTCTGCTGTACTTCCGATTAGTGCAGTTGTCAGTGCGAACTGCTTAACTGATTTTTCTGTTATCTTTTTTACACGTTCCCAAATCGTTTGCTGCAGATTACTGACTTTACCTTGAGGAAGGCTTTTAATCGAGCCCAGACCTGGTAGTTTGACTAAATTTAAAGCGGTGATATTTTTCTGGACTGTAGATACGAGTGGTGACAGAGCATTCTCAAAAATATCCCAGTCAATTCGATCACTATAACACAAATGATCATATCTATTGTCACCACTTGATGTCACTGCTTCGGGGCTTCTTTTAAAAATCAAGAGGTATAAGTAAATATCCATGCAGTCACAGTCTGTAAGACATTCTCCCAATTCATGGTGGTCTCTTAATGGTGTTGCACCTAACGAATGAAGCAATCGAACGCTCTCAAAATGGCCATTAGAAACAGCTGCTGCTAGGGAAGATGCGAGAACCATATTGTAGTCTAAGTTTATTTGTTGATACATTTCAACCAGAAAGCGGATTACATCATTTTGCCCATATCTGGCTGCTAGTTCTAAGCTTCCCCTAACTTGACTTCTACTTTCACCTCTGTCAGAAAAGAGTTTAAGCAAATATTCTATGACATCCACTTGACCATGTATGATGCTATTTTCCAAAGGAGAAAACCCATCACAGTCTGTGCTGTGATAGTCAGCATCATGGCTGATGAGTAAATCGACAGCGTCTTTTTTCCCTATTGCAGCAGCCATATTGAGGGGAGATTGTCCCCGCTTGTTCTTCCTCTCTATGTTTTCTTGATGCTGGATCAGTGATATTATTTTATCTAAATTGCCATTGTACACAGCAATATGAATTGGGTGCCAGTCTTTTTTATATTTCATCTCAATGTCTGCACCTCTATCTAATAGAAGTGCAACAACATTCTCATGTCCATTTTGTAATGCAAGTGAAAGAGGAGTGGCACCCTGGTTTGTCTTTGTCTCAATGTCTGCACCTCTATCTAATAGAAGTGTAACAACCTTCTCATGTCCATTAAGTGATGCTATTGAAAGATGAGAGGCACCCCGGTTTGTCTTTGTCTCAATGTCTGCACCTCTATCTAATAGAAGTGTAACAACCTTCTCATGTCCAGTGTGTGATGCTAATGAAAGAGAAGTGAAACCCCGGTTTTGCTTTGTCTCAATGTCTGCACCTCTATCTAATAGAAGTGTAACAACATTCTCATGTCCATTTTGTGATGCTAATGAAAGAGAAGTGACACCCTGGTTTGTCTTTGTCTCAATGTCTGCACCTCTATCTAATAGAAGTGTAACAACATTCTCATGTCCATTTTGTGATGCTAATGAAAGAGAAGTGACACCCTGGTTTGTCTTTGTCTCAATGTCTGCACCTCTATCTAATAGAAGTGTAACAACATTCTCATGTCCATTTTGTGATGCTATTAAAAGAGGAGTGAAACCCTCGGTTGTCTTTGTCTCAATGTCTGCACCTGTATCTAATAGAAGTGTAACAACATTCTCATGTCCATTTTGTGATGCTATTACAAGAGGAGAGGTACCCTGGTTTGTCTTTGTCTCAATGTATGCACCTCTATCTAATAGAAGTGTAACAACCTTCTCATGTCCATTTTGTGATGCCAGGTAAAGAGGAGAGGCACCCTGGTCTGTCTTTGCCTCAATGTCTGCACCTCTATCTAATAGAAGTGTAACAACATTCTCATGTCCATTTTGTGATGCTATTACAAGAGGAGAGGCACCCTGGTCTGTCTTTGTCTTAATGTCTGCACCTCTATCTAATAGAAGTGTAACAACATTCTCATGTCCATTTTGTGATGCTATTACAAGAGGAGAGGTACCCTGGTTTGTCTTTGTCTCAATGTATGCACCTCTATCTAATAGAAGTGTAACAACCTTCTCATGTCCATTTTGTGATGCCAGGTAAAGAGGAGAGGCACCCTGGTCTGTCTTTGCCTCAATGTCTGCACCTCTATCTAATAGAAGTGTAACAACATTCTCATGTCCATTTTCTGATGCTATTAAAAGAGGAGTGAAACCCAGTTCTTTCTTTGTCTCAATGTCTGCACCTCTATCTAATAGAAGTGTAACAACATTCTCATGTCCATTTTGTGATGCTATTGAAAGAGAAGTGACACCCTGGTTTGTCTTTGCTTCAATGTCTGCACCTCTATCTAATAGAAGTGTAACTACCTTCTCACGTCCATTTTGTAATGCCAGGTAAAGAGGAGTGGAACCCCGGTCTGTCTTTGCCTCAATGTCTGCACCTCTATCTAATAGAAGTGTAACAACATTCTCATGTCCATTTTCTGATGCTAATGAAAGAGGAGTGAAACCCCGGTTTGTCTTTGTCTCAATGTCTGCACCTCTATCTAATAGAAGTGTAACAACCTTCTCATGTCCATTTTGTGATGCTATTGCAAGAGGAGTGAAACCCTGGGTTGTCTTTGTCTCAATGTTTGCACCTCTATCTAATAGAAGTGTAACAACATTCTCATGTCCATTTTGTGAAGTTACTGAAAGAGGAGAGAAACCCTTGTTTTCTTTTGTCTTAATGTCTGCACCTCTATCTAATAGAAGTGTAACAACCTTCTCATGTCCATTAAGTGATGCTAATGAAAGAGAAGTGACACCCTGGTTTGTCTTTGTCTCAATGTCTGCACCTCTATCTAATAGAAGTGTAACAACATTCTCATGTCCATTAAGTGATGCTGCTGAAAGAGGAGTGAAACCCTGGGTTGTCTTTGTCTCAATGTTTGCACCTCTATCTAATAGAAGTGTAACAACATTCTCCTGTCCATTTAGTGATGCTACTGAAAGAGGAGAGGCACCCCGGTTTGTCTTTGTCTCAATGTATGCACCTCTATCTAATAGAAGTGTAACAACATTCTCATGTCCATTTTGTGATGCTATTAAAAGAGGAGTGAATCCCAGTTCTTCCTTTGTCTCAATGTCTGCACCTCTATCTAATAGAAGTGTAACAACATTCTCATGTCCATTTTGTGATGCCAGGTAAAGAGGAGAGGCACCCTTGTTTGTCTTTGTCTCAATGTCTGCATCTCTATCTAATAGAAGTGTAACAACATTCTCATGTCCATTTTCTGATGCTAATGAAAGAGGAGTGAAACCCCGGTTTGTCTTTGTCTCAATGTCTGCACCTCTATCTAATAGAAGTGTAACAACATTCTCATGTCCATTTTCTGATGCTAATGAAAGAGGAGTGAAACCCCGGTTTGTCTTTGTCTCAATGTCTGCACCTCTATCTAATAGAAGTGTAACAACATTCTCATGTCCATTTTGTGATGCTACTGAAAGAGGAGTGAAACCCTTGTTTTCCTTTGTCTCAATGTCTGCACCTCTATCTAATAGAAGTGTAACAACCTTCTCATGTCCATCAAATGATGCTAATGAAAGAGGAGTGTCACCCTCGGTTGTCTTTGTCTTAATGTCTGCACCTCTATCTAATAGACGTTTTACAACAATCTCTTGTCCATTTTGTGATGCTTTAAAAAGAGGAGAGGCAGCCTGAATTTCCATTGTCTCAATATATAATCCTACTCAATTGCTAAAGAATATTCTCATGTTGTTCGATGATATTCTGGGACTAGAAGGAGAGAAACCCTGTTTTGTCTGAATCTCTGGCCTTCCTCTCAATAAAAGTATAAGAACATAATCAATGATGTCCGTTTTTTGCTGCTGTTGAAACAGGAGAGAGGTTGAGGTCAGCCTTAGCCTAAGTATTTGTTCCACTTCGACTTATTTCAATGTCTGTATTTTCTAAAATCAGTTCTACTGTATGTGTACGTCCTTTCTCATTTATGATGACTGGGAGAATTTTTCCTTCCAAGTTTTTTGCAGAGATCACATTACCGTTTTTACCATCTTTTTTTGGAGTCGAGGTGTTTCTTAACTTCATTCTTGTTATCATCTCTGGCAGCCCGGCTGAAAGTGGATCCATCGTCATCTGTCTCCTCAGTATTACACGTGGTTTCCATTTCTGAAACATGAATGAAAAAGTTGTACAGTTGAACCTCTCTGGCGAGGACAACCTTGGCACTGACAGATGTTGTCTTTAATTGAGATGAGTTAGAAAAGAATTCACAACAAACCAACATGATTGTACTTGTTGATATGATTATATTATGAAAATGTACCTTGTATAGTTCAATGACTGAAAGACGACAAAAGAGTTGAGTATAATAGGAATAAATATTGTCATATTTCTCTTGATTTTTATTTGTCTTGTCACATGCTCTCACATATTGTCATGTGACTTCTTGAGGGTCGAGACTGTGTCATGAATTACTAGGTCAAAAATGATGTCAAGTGAGCTCATTGTCTGTCATTGCTCTTTGCTCGGCCTGAAAACTTATCACATGAATAAATGCGATGAGTCATGTATGATTAAAGGTCATGTCTTCTGTTTATACGGGCGTCAAGGGTTGGTGTAACAGGGTCTGGCGCGGGTCAGCAGAGTGGATCCAAGGCTTGAGGGTCAAGATGATTTGCTTTAGGATTTCAAGCTGTTGCTAGAATGGTGGTGTGACAGCGGATATAGTCCCCCTGGAGTCATAGTCCGGTAGCATTGTATTTGACCAATTAAGCAGCATGATCTATTGTACCGCTAACCCTAACCAAAACATTTAGCAATGCGGGCTATTGTTACACGGACTATCAGCCCTAGGACTACTATCCCCGCCACAGTGGTACCTGTGGTCAGCCCTTAAAGGGGTACACCGTTCGTTATTACTTGTGGTCAAGTTAAATAGAAATGCACTAATACACAATGCCGTAGTGCAGTTATTCTGAGTACAAATTTGTTTAAACTTTGTATTCATAGTATTTGTATATCAGTCTACACAACGACAATGTTGAAATTTATATAAAGTACGTATTTCTGCAATTGGTCATTTTTATATTCAATCACAAATTCAAAATTTTTAACGAATGGCGTAGGCCTTTAAGATGAAATCGGGCAAATATAAAAAACTGACCTATTTCTTGATGCTTTGCCCAGCTCGGTTTGTAATTGAGGTCTTGTGCCTGGATTGCTGACTCTTGCAAGGTGTAGCCTATTAGACTATGCTCTGGGTCGAAGGATATTCCCTTGGGTGCATCAGTTATCTGGAACCAAAATTTCATCCAGTTATAATTTGAACACAGTGTCTTATCTGCCAATTGTTTTTCTTTGTTTTGTGGCATTCAGGGCCATAGGAGTGGTATGCCTAAGGGTGTCATTCTGGGGGAAGGGGGGATTCTGTTGGCTTACTATTCAGGTTGGTCACAGATCTGAGTTGTAGTATACAAATGTTGAAACACCTCAAAGGAATGGATGTAAAGGTTCAGGCTTTTGTCCCAAGGCTGTGCCATGTATCTACTAGGCTGATTTGTCTCAACCTGTACTTTAAAGGAATTGGTACAAAGGTCCAGACTACATTTACTTGTTGACCTGTAGGTTGTGACCATGCATTTAATGGATTGGTTTGTCTCATGCTGAACTTCAACGAGTTTGATGTAAAGGTCCAGACTGCATTTACTAGTTGTCTGTCCTAGGTTGTGACCATGCATCTACTGGGCTGTGACAGTCCAAGGAACCATCCCAAAATATCCTGACCTTGTCCAACATTTCCTTATCACATCTCAGTAAACAACGCCCATTTGTCAATTCCCTGGAGACCAATCTTTGCCACCACCTGATGGCTCTAGTTCATTTCATGCAAATATCAACCTAACACTTGCAATCATATTACATCAAAACGTGATCTTCTTGGTTCATTTAGTTTGGCTTGTTTCATTTGACACGTTTCAACTAGTGTTGAAGCATCTGTGTGCTTTTTGATTTCAGCCATTCCAGGCAATATAAATACTATTAGGGAGTGTCACATGGAGACAATTGTGTGTCTGGTGGTAAGCGAAACAGACATGATGCAACTCAATCAACACTCTTTAATAATTTTTTTCAACGATTATACAGAATGATGTTTGTACAGTGAAGACTTCTTCAAATCTGTAAAATGACTCGAGAGGAATGAGCCAGGTTAAGCTACTATGTGATCTATTTGCTATGGGCCCTCATAAACAATTGTACATGGTACCTTTTGCCGTGGGGCCTCATAAACAATAGAACATGGCACCTTTTACCTTGGGCCCTCATAAACAATAGAACATGGCACCTTTTACCTTGGGCCCTCATAAACAATTGTACATGGCATCATTTGCCGTGGGCCCTCATAAACAATAGAACATGGCACCATTTGCCGTGGGCCCTCATAAACAATAGAACATGGCACCTTTTACCTTGGGCCCTCATAAACAATTGTACATGGCATCATTTGCCGTGGGCCCTCATAAACAATAGAACATGGCACCGTTTGCCTTGGGACCTCATAAACAATAGAACATGGCACCATTTGCCGTGGGCCCTCATAAACAATTGTACATGGCACCATTTGCCTTGGGCCCTCATAAACAATTGTACATGGCACCATTTGCCTTGGGCCCTCATAAACAATAGAACATGGCACCATTTGCCGTGGGCCCTTATAAACAATTGTACATGGCACCATTTGCCTTGGGCCCTCATAAACAATAAAACATGGCACCTTTTGCCTTGGGCCCTCATAAATAATAGAACATGGCACCATTTGCCTTGGGCCCTCATAAACAATAAAACATGGCACCTTTTGCCTTGGGCCCTCATAAATAATAGAACATGGCACCATTTGCCTTGGGCCCTCATAAACAATAAAACATGGCACCTTTTGCCTTGGGCCCTCATAAACAATAGAACATGGCACCATTTGCCTTGGGCCCTCATAAACAATAGAACATGGCACCTTTTGCCTTGGGCCCTCATAAACAATTGCACATGGCACCATTTGCCTTGGGCCCTCAAAAACAATTGTAAATAGCACCATTTGGGCCCTCATAAACAATTGAACATGGCACCATTTGCTTTGGGCACTATTGAACAATTGGGCATGGTAGCATTATACAAGTTAGAAAGATTACATGGAACAAAATAGTGAAAGTCTCTAGTAGAACTCTTTTGTTCTGAATATTTACAAAAAGAGGTATTAATATATGTAGTTTATTTTGAAGAATGATTGCCAAACATTGGTATACAATACGGTTTTTGGTGTTTCCTCCTCAATGAAATATTATGAAAAGAGGTGAGGCTGGCAAAATGATGCATTGTTATGTGCACCCATGGGAGAAAAACACCAAAACATCGCCCCTTTAGGCACCAAACGGAATCAAAATCCTGAACTCCAGGCTTTACCTGCCAAATCCATGTTCCGAGTCATCTTGTATTCCTGAATACCGAGTCCCACGATTGGTCGTCTATGAAAACAGCGCTCCCTTCCTTCAAAGACGTGATGAAGTTCTAATTCAACTTGTGCATTCGGATCTGGGGATCTTGGGGGACGCGATAGTTAAAGTTTCACATCAAAGGTACCGTCCGATTGGCTGCAATAGTGAAAAGCTTTTGTTGTTGATGCTTGCTTTATAATTTTATGCTTCGTCACGCCGCCCATCAATATCTGATGACTCAAGACGAATTTTAACTTGAGGTGAGACTCAAAGTCTTTCTTCGTAAGCAGAACTGACTTAAACTATCATATTCTTCATATTGCCACATAAATGATTATAAAGATACTTACAAGATTTTCGCCTCTTTGGAAGAAATAAGTGACGTTAATGACCACTTGTCCAAAGTGATTAGAAGACACTGAGACTTTGGGCTCGCCCTGAATTGGAGGTCTATCTATTCTTGTCATAAAACTTTAACTGATAAGAGATGAGCAGACAGCTCCCTACCTGGGATTGGTCTTGCTGGCCTATGAGACAAGACCACTGATGAATATTCATAGGTTGGAGGGTCGAGGCCTATCAATTAGACGAGTGCCTGTTTTAAACTCTCAAGTACATATTTGGAGAGGTATTGAAAAAATATTTGCTGTGGCAAGTCTACAGATATAAAGAAATTATTTAATGAAAAAATTAATTTCGAATTTTGCTAATTTGGTTTTGAGATTTTTCTGCCAGTTGGCTGAAAAGAGTGGAAATATCAATGTCTGTCTAATTTGTCGATTATCAAAAAATTTCCGTGGTCAACTACCAGTTTACCTTTCACCATTTACTTGCCCGACTGTCCGGAATATCATATCAAATTTCAGATTCACAACCCCACGCAGTATTTGATGCGTCGCGGTCAAACATCGACAATTGAACTGCTAAAAGGCTTTAAAAATCAATGGTGGTCTTATCTCCTACTCTTCACAACACAATAGAAACCGGCCAGAATAGGTACCAAATAGAAGATAATCAATACACAAACTGATAAAATCTGAACTAGGACATGCCGATGATTAGGACACGGACAGGTACTCTAAATTACAGCGTTACAGACCAACCTAGAACCCAGTAGAATAGGGTACAGTCCGATATGTACTTTACGGACCTGGCTGTATCACCAGCTTTTAAAGGGTGATGATGGCTCTGTGTTTTTCTCAATCTGACTCGACCCAATAAAAGACTTACCCCTCAGAGGAGACCAGGGACTTGTTAGAGGTGATTCATTCAGCAAATTTAGTGTTAACTGTAGTTTTCTCTTTAGTCCGACTGAGGACCCTATACTATACAGCCTCAGAGGAGACCAGGGACTTGTTAGAGATGTTTCACTTGGCCAGCCAGTCTCCAAATAAAGCCGACTAAATGATGGTCTTGTAAAATGTTAACTTTTGTATTCTTATTTCAGTCTGACTGGACCCTGCTTAGAGATGCTCCCCTTAGGGGCGACCAGGGTCCTGCTAGAGGTGATTCATTCGGCCAGCCAGTCTCCAAATAAAGCCGACTAAATGATGGTCTTGTAAAATGTTAACTTTTGTATTCTTATTTCAGTCTGACTGGACCCTGCTTAGAGATGCTCCCCTTAGGGGCGACCAGGGTCCTGCTAGAGGTGATTCATTCGGCCAGCCAGTCTCCAAATAAAGCCGACTAAATGATGGTCTTGTAAAATGTTAACTTTTGTATTCTTATTTCAGTCTGACTGGACCCTGCTTAGAGATGCTCCCCTTAGGGGCGACCAGGGTCCTGCTAGAGGTGATTCATTCGGCCAGCCAGCCTCCAAATAAAGCCGACTAAATGATGGTCTTGTAAAATGTTAACTTTTGTATTCTTATTTCAGTCTGACTGGACCCTGCTTAGAGATGCTCCCCTTAGGGGCGACCAGGGTCCTGCTAGAGGTGATTCATTTGGCCAGCCAGCCTCCAAATAAAGCCGACTAAATGATGGTCTTGTAAAATGTTAACTTTTGTATTCTTATTTCAGTCTGACTGGACCCTGCTTAGAGATGCTCCCCTTAGGGGCGACCAGGGTCCTGCTAGAGGTGATTCATTCGGCCAGCCGGCCTCAAGATCGGACTTAATGATGGTGCTTCAGAATGTCGAGTTCATCTACATCAAGTCAAAGTTTGATGAATACTTAGATGAGATCAGGTAGGTGTTCTGGTCCAGAGATTAAAAGGTTTATTGCTGACAGTTTCTAGGAGGACGAATACAGCTGAAAAAACTACCTTGGGAGTCAAATCTCTTTTGAAATCCACATGTGATCAGAGAAACCCAATAATGAGCCATGTTATTATAAAGATTAATCATCAAATCAGCTCTTTACGACCCCCAGCTATGACATTTCTTTCTGAGCTATCAGTACAAACTGGTGACCTTTCCTTTTTACAAGCACTGGAGTAGTTATGGTCAATAGAAGCAATGAAATGTGCTATAACAGGTAGCTGTTAAGGACTCAGTTGTTCAAAGCATCTTTTGTCACTAACACTGGATTAGGTTAATCTGGTGTTAAGTCTAAGGGCTTAACTGAAGGAGATAACACCAAGTCTAAGTTAGAGCCAGCGTTAGTGACAAATTTAGTTTTAAACAACCCAGCCCTGACTTAGTCTGAAGGGGCCCCCCTGGAACTTGGAACTTGGAACTTGGAACTTCATGGAACTTGGAACTCTGATTAGGGACTCCCTCTGAAGGGGGACGTCATGATTATAACAGTCGACTTTTTATCCACTCTGTGGAGGAATTTCCTTTATCATGTTTATGGTATTTTCGTTGACTTGATTTGGCACATCAGCAAAGTTAAAGCGAACTGGAACCGCCAAGCGATTCATTAAACTTTTCGACTTTCACCGCCCGAGAAAGTCGAACTTCCAACTTCATATTCGAGTTCAAATTTGTAGCTCCGCCCCCAGTGCCCGAGCATGCGCAGTTCAATTTGTTATCATTGAGAATCATGTGAGAATCACATGAGTCATGCGATCTTTCATTCATGAGTTTTCGTAGTAAATTCCATAGTAGTGACGTCACTCAATGATTGACAGCTAGGCGCCATGTTTCATTCATGCCTCGTTCTGATCACCCGATACGCGGGAAATGAAAACGAGGTCATACGAACTGGCTCGGCGGTTCCAGTTCGCTTTAAGCAAGTGACAAATGTTGGCAAAGATAAGCAACAACAATAACAATTAATCAAAACCTGACGTTTGCATACATGCCTAATCTCATTACCTAAAAAGAATTCTCCTATGCCTGATGGCTTTGATGTTCCACTCATGGAGCACTTGACACTGTGCTATTATTGAACTCATAAAATATATCCTATCTGGGTTGTCACCTCTCAGCATGTCCTGACTATGCAGACTGGTGTTGTTTTCCTGGTGTGAAATCGAAGCGTTTTCCTTAGCCTTGCCTCACAATTACTTATTATAACTCACACAACGTAGTGAGTGTAATTGTATGTAAAGTGTTAACAAAATGCATCCATCATGTCCATCGAATCTGAAAACATTTGTGCAGACCCATGACAATTCTAGTTCCGGTACAGTTTTGTTGCATAACATATGGGCCGCGCGTTGGCCGATCCTGCATTCATGACGCGCCGCACCCACAGTTACGACGTCGGACGTGAATCCCATTGTTTCCTTCCTCATGACGCAATCATGGGGGGCTTCACGTGATTTCTAGTAACTCTGCCAAACTATTGAAAATATTCTGCAGCGAAAATATTCTGCAGCGAAAATCTCATGTTTTTTACCACACCCAGACAAATGGCTATTAAGCAGACGTTGCCTACTTCATCAGTAGCAACAGGTAGAGACAAAATGGCTGTCATGATGATTTGATTTCAAAATCATTCGAAACAGTGCCTTGGTATTTTTCCATCCTTGGACGTTGACTCCTGTTTTGAGAAACTCATCCTTTAAGATCATTGTGAAATCTTTATTATTTCGTTCATTTGAAACATCCAGTAGAATGGTTTGTTTTCCTCGGGATCAGGCAAGAGGTCATTCCTATGACCGATGTATCAAGTCGAGGAGGAAAGACTGTATTATTTCCCGCGGAGAAAGGAAATACAGTGGAACCTCCCTTAGCGGTCACCTCTCTATTTAGGACAATCTCTCCATTAGGGACACTAGTTTTGGTCCCAAATTGGTTATTTCAATTCAGTTTTACCTCTCTACTCAGGAAACCTCTCTATTAAGGACAGCACTTCTCAGTCCCAAGGGTGTCCTTAATAGAGAGGTTCTACTGTATATCGAACCATAAACGATGAATACGTGTTGTGATTAAACTCTTTGAAATACACGACTTGTATTAAAGTTTATGGTTTCTAAATATGATGCAATTAATCAATTAAAATTCATCATAGAGCTGGACCCAATTAACAATGTACCTGGCCAATTAGGTCTTAACAGACAAATTACTAGATTTAAGACCAAACACAAGCTATTTAGGGAAATTGGCGAGAATCTTAATGTGAAATGCCAAGTAGGATGCAAGGTGTGCCCCCCTTTCCCAAGATCCTGGATCCGCCCCTTATAAGAATACGACTCTAGTACAGTGGAACCCCGGTAACACGACCACTCATGGGACCGTTGTCAGAGTGGTCGTGTTACCGGGTGGTCGTGTTAGCGAGGTTGGGAATCCCCAGACGAAATACATGATTATTTTTCCCGCCAAAATTGCCGACTGCATGGCGTGTGTACGCTGTACTACCATAGCAACGCTGCCTGATTGAGATGATGCACGCTCCAAAGTTTTGTTATCATGCCTCGCAAGAACAATTCGTCGATAAAATTACATGTTACATTCTCAGAATGAGTTAGAAAAGGTAATTTTGTAACTCATTTTATCCACAAAGTTTCATTATCTGCCCGACGTGACGCATTTGCGGGCAATTTGCTGAATCATCCTCCATGTACCCGACTGTTTGTGACGATTGAAGTAAACTTGTCGTATGATTCCACCTGAGAAGATGAGTTGAGTAATGCTACAGTTTTAATCAAGTCTATTTTCAGTCAAAATATTTAAAGAAATATAAAATGATACTGTAGTAAATCAACCAAGTTCTCCATATCATAAAACATTCAAACGTCTCGCAAGCTTGTTATTGTCATAAGTGTGGTCTTCAAACTACCCGCCGTTTATTATAAGTTCATATGCAGATCACGCAAATCACATGATTTTGCTACTGCTGAGTGCGCATGTCTGGTACTGAACTGGCTCAGTAATGAAAACAAACCATGAAAACGTTCGAAAAGGAAAGTTTATTTATTCATTTACACTTATACAATTGATCATACCTGCAAAATCACATTGTATTTTTTTTGTTTTCATATGTATTCCCATGGCCACTGTCCCCGTCTCAACAAAGCTTGGCAGCGAGGTGCTAATTACTATGCCGCGGTCGCGACCGATTACGGCAATTAGGCCTGGTGGTCGGGTTAGCGGGGTTGATTTTCAGTTTGGGACCGGCCAAGCCAGTGGTCGCGGTCGGGGTACCGGGGTGGTCGTCTTAGCGGGGGTCTCTTAATGGTATTTAGAGAGGAAACCATTCGGGACCGGACAATCGTGGTCGCGTTGGCGGGGTGGTCGCGTTACTGAGGTGGTCGCCAACCGGGGTTCCACTGTATTTTAAAATTTAAAAGAACATGAATTTAGTTATTACGAAAAAAAAGTCAGCTCCCTGTTGGGCAACTTCTTCCATGAATTTTCCTCAAATTCATTCCGTAACAAAATTGTCCGCAATGTATTAAACTATTTAAGGCACCACCTTAGTCACAGAGGAAGAAAATGGGCAATAAAAGATTGAGACATAGGCTGAGTCTGAACCAGTTGAAGAGAATAATATTCTTTAAAAAAATTGTATACCTTTTTTACCTATTTATGCCATTTTGTGTACCTTTTTTTCCGGTACCTCTTTTATCTGGTACCTTTATTTCCAGTACTTTTATTTCCAGTACTTTTATTTCCTGTACCTTTTTTCCGTGCCTTTTTTCCTGTACCTTTTTTTCCTGTACCTTTTTTACCGTATACCATGCTTAGTATGTGTGATGTCAAATGTGTCAAGAGAATGAAAAGATGAGATGATCATAATCTGGAATGTTTATCACACGACTATAACAAAACTAGTGTTATCTTAGGATTTGAATTTGCATTCCTATAAAACAACATGTCAAAAGGTCAGACTCTGCATAATAAGTCACATCGAGGTATGTCTATTGAGGCGATGCATGATCGTACAAGTTTGAACCGAAGTAAATGAAAGGGTGTTTTGTCCTCCAGCATGCCAATAGCATTCCGCGAAGTTACTATTTATAGCTCACAAGGTCATTTGCATAAGATATTGATGACGTTTTAGTCACGTGACAGTCAGACATCGACACTTATTTCTACGCATTTGAGCTTATTTCAAAGTCAATTATCTTTGACCCTGCATTGTTTTTAGCATGAATGATACCATAGAGTCAGAGAGAGAAATATTCAGAACAATTATGTAGTATTTCCAACACTCGGACATGTGCCAGATTGAATCTAACTCGTAACTTGACTCGAAACAGGTTTACGAACGTAGGCGTTTGCTCTGTGTTGTTGTTTTTTGCAGACGCAAAGTGTGTGTACACCTCCGGTCAAAAGTAAATGAATACTTGAAATTTCCATATGATATCTCCTAAGATATACACTACCCACAAAAAGTTTGGGAACACCTACGCCACATGTACAGTGCAATTTTTATTCCGTTTAAAAGTATGGTTTGGTTGAGTATCACAGTTTGGTATAGGCCTTTACAAACACCACATCAAAATGTCCATTTCAAGAAAAGTCTTGTCAATTAGCACGTATGATAATTACCCCTAACAAACACAAATTCCACACCTCTTGAATGACCGTTGCATAATTACTCGTATTATATACCCATTTTTGTGTACTACATTGGCCTACCCGACACAATGAGACATGTTTACAGTGGATTTGAGTATTCTAATATAGCCATCCAAACTACAGCGCCTATTCGCTATAAGAGCTCTATGTCAAAGTAGACAATTTAAATTTGATTAGAAATAATATCTTGATTCGCAAAAATATGCAGCGAAAATTTTCCGTTCTACAGTACTCTATAGACTCGCTGTTCTAGTCATACCGTTTTTGAATATCCCCGATATTATGCGCATTGTCGTTATGTGCCATTCAAAATTGTTTGAGTGAATCGAAGATGGACAATGGGTTGGCGATACCAGTTTGTCTAATGGTTGTACCATTGGCCTTTGCATCAATATCTGTAAGGGTTCAAGATAGGCCGATACGGGTTTTATTTTAATGCGATTTATTTTTTTGGAGATCGTCAATAGACCTAACAAAACCACACCATAGGCCTAACCACTAATTAGAATTTAGGTCACAAGTGATTAGTTGATTCACAATGCCAACCACTGTTCATCGACTTACCACGACCTCGCTACACGCAGCGAAAAGTTTTCGCCAATCAGTGTGAAGGGACCTTGGCCTGATCAATGCATATCATACTGGGGGCGGTCATGCCTCAAGTTAATGAACTGTCCAATGTAATCAATGCACGCCAACTGGTTCTTAAAGCCCCCGGTTGCGGAGGGGGGACCCTGGTTATTTGCTTTCAGTGTATGTCTATACTAGACCACAGGCACAAACACCCTACACTTGCAATATCTCACATAGCTATTGAAGAGTTTGTCTTTTACTTCGCTTTGCTGGCAACTGTCCAATTTGGCAAACTGGCCAACAATTAACTTAGTATCGTATCTAGATTACCCCGAAATCTCTTTGCGAAGTAACCATTCATCGACTGAGTACCGGTAGATAAAGATTGTTCGTATTGTTGACGTCAATGATTGAATGAACGGGAAAGAAAGGAAACTGAATTCTTTTATGAATTATTGACAGACGTGAAGCATAAAATCTATTGAATACCACTTCGTATGACGCACGTCCCTTTGTCTTGTTAAAATAGGTCTCTGCCATCAGTGTTCGGTTTGTTGTGCGGATATGTATTTACTATGAACTCAATGCATGCTTACTGGGAATGTCTTGTTTATGGAAGGGGGGACTGGTTATGCTTTTAGTGTATGTAGGCCACAAACGAAAACACCCTACGCTTACAATAGCCTACACAGTTTGTCTTTACTTTGACGACTATCATTAACTTGGAGATAGTTAACTTTCTACGTCAAACACTGCAGCAGCAATCTGTTTGAGTCTTAAAGGGACAATATAGGCAGAAGCTAGGCAGGGAAGATAAAATTACACAAAGTCGACAATAGGGGTCTCTCACATCTCACAGTACGTCGAAATGATTCACCTTTGTACGAGGAATATATTTATTGCTGAATCTGACATGACGGCCCTCACTGTGTATATAAGTCACCTGAAGATGGCCAAATTAGCCCCTCTGCTCCTGCCTATAGTCCCCCTTTAATGACAAGATGCTTAAATCAAGAAACATACACAAATAGGCCTATCTAGGCTATCAGGTGCAAAATTCAATCATTATTTCACCACAAAGAGCTGCTTCTGTCAGCCGATATGTGACAGCTACCGGGGCGGGCGGGGACTACTTCTTTGTGGGGCCTTGTGGTTCAATGTCTCCAAGGACTTCTATTTTAGAGTCCAATGGGGGGGGGGTTGGGGGGGCCTTCCCCCAATGTACCCCCAATGTACTGGCTAAAACCTGTCACTTTCAGAGAGTGGGGGAGGGGGTTTGGGGGACTCATCCCCCAATGTACTGGCTAAATATGTCAGAATTTTCTGATTTGTAAGCAATATCCTTTTCTACAGGGTGAGCCAGGTCTTCCTTGATGTTGGTGTGGACCCAAGCAGCGGCAGTCGGGGAGACAGAGCATCACTCGTGGAGATGTGTACCTGTCCAGAGGGTTACACCGGCCTCTCCTGTGATGTAAGTGGCATAAACATTGAAAGGCTATTTAATCGATGTGGCAATTGCGGACAGTGACCGTTTGTGCAGATTAAGATCTTTGCATGATCTCATAAACCGCGTTGGGGTGTTGGAACCTACGTCGAGGTGTACCGGTTGATGTTGAGTTGGTCCCCTGTGTGACGTCATGCTTCTGACGGAACGCTAGGGCAAAGTTGCACGGAATGGTGGGAAAGCGGCCAAGAGAGTTTTACCAAGGGTGATATGAACGGTTTACAGGAGTTGCTCATCAGACACTTAGAGACATTATAGATCAAGATGGGTGGCCAGATAGGCAGGCTGGGGACTGTTGACAGGGAAAATGATCCCTCTTGATGTGTGGCTGTGGGGAGTGAAAGTCGAAAAACTGTGACAAAAAAGCAGTTAGGCCAAGTCAGTTTGGGATGATGCTCATAGAGTTGATATGGGAAAGTGGATGAATTTGTCTGTAACTTCACAGAATTTTAGCTATAAATTATTTCATGTTCCCTTTGTTCCATTTCAGAAATGTGCTCGGGGATATCGCCGGCAGTCCGTTGGTCGATTCTTGGGACGATGCATACCGTGTGATTGCAACAAGCACACGGACGATTGTGATGCTGATACAGGCATCTGTGTGGTAAGTTTTAGATTCTCCTTGTCATGTGTCTCATTCAGTTTGATGATGACGGTAGCATTGTGTCATAACCAAGTGTTGGTTTTAGTATAAAACATTCTACACCCTGTAGGCCTACAGCAGTTGCCTGGCAGGAGACACCCTGGCCAGTGTTGGTTTTAGTATAAGACATTCTACACCCTGTAGGCCTACAGCAGTTGCCTGGCAGGAGACACCCTGGCCAGTGTTGGTTTTAGTATAAGACATTCTACACCCTGTAGGCCTACAGCAGTTGCCTGGCAGGAGAGACCCAGGCCACCAGTGATTGTCCTATACCTGTCTTACACCCGATCAGTACTAGGAGATGGAGACAGATTGCTTACACCACACTAAATTGAGGACCTGGCTCAGAATTGAGTTAGCTTGAGGAAGCATAGTTGTTGCTGCCTGCTGCCCAATTGGACTGATGATAACAAGGAATTATTGACTCAGCCACAAGGTGCCAATGTTTTCAACATTATTGTAGCCTTCTCCTATTGATTAAGATATGTTATTGATGCCAGTTAATGGTGTAGGAACTCTCTGGTGTAGGGGAGGGATAAATCAGGTCATGGAAGGGTGGACATGTTTATTACTGAAGTGTATGACCCTTCCCACATATACAGTACACTAGCGATAACTTTATAATACGGAGAGGGGCATAGAAAGGACCATCCTGTGAATTAACCTTTCACTGTTCCACCCAAAATCCCCACTGTCCTCCAGCATGCCAATAGCATTCCGCGAAGTTACTATTTATAGCTCACAAGGTCATTTGCATAAGATATTGATGACGTTTTAGTCACGTGACAGTCGGACATCGACACTTATTTCTACGCATTTGAGCTTATTTCAAAGTCAATTATCTTTGACCCTGCATTGTTTTTAGCATGAATGATACCATAGAGTCAGAGAGAGAAATATTCAGAATAATTATGTAGTATTTCCAACACTCGGACATGTGCCAGATTGAATCTAACTGCCCTAGTTAGAAAGCCTGAATCCATTATGAAGCCGCATGTTTGTCTGACATTGCCTGTAATTCAGCGATGGGGAAATAGAGGGCAGCAGCTGCAGTGATGTCATCTTCATGGAATGCTATTCCCCACATCAACGCCCATGGGGGAACACTCATCAACGAAACACTATTGCCATCTATCGGATATTTACAGAACTGCATATCAGTCTATAACACATTGGGATAAAGAGAGGCGAAGTTGCCAACCGGCGCACGGCCGAACGATAGACATTTTACCTAAGTCGCCAATTGGCGTACATCGGCAGTTAAAGGGTTTAATTAAGAAATGGACGTGACGTTTTGTGAGAAAAACATCCTAACATTTTTTCAAACATTTCCTTTCAGTCCTGCCAGCATAATACAGAGGGTGACAAATGCGAGAAGTGCAAAGCTGGTTACTATGGCAACGCCAGTGGTGGCACATCAACAGACTGTCTCCCCTGCCCATGTCCTCTAACTGATACAAGAAACCAGTAAGTTGGGATTTATCTTGTCACCTTGAAAGTTTGTTCTTTGCCACTACAGTTAGGCACCAATTGGAGTCATTGGTTTGTGACTCTGGCTTTCAAATTGTTTGAGGAGTCAACGACAAGCTGCTGTAAACTTTAAGATTTTCGCACCTATTTATTTTGTAAGTTACATAATTTCTTGGAAAAGTTTTATTTTTGTGATTTTCATTTTGATAGATTACAAACCTTTCTTTCAATTTCCAGATAGAAAACCCAAAAAAATGTTTGCTAACAATTTTGCGAATCCAGATTATTTGCAAAATCCACTAGCTGGAATCGCTTCACAACAGCAAAGAAATTGTTGCAGTTACTACTTTTCTCTGAAGGTGGCGTTCATTTTGTTTAACATTAAAGCCTCTAGGAATGGGATAACTACTGTGCTACACAAATTATACTCCCTCTCCAGATTCAGCAAAGATTGCTACGTTGACCCGCTGGACACCCAGATCACATGCCGAGGATGCCCACGTGAGTACACAGGCCGCAGATGTGAACAGTGTGCGCCTGGATACATCGGTAACCCCAAGACCCCCGGCGACTACTGCCGGCCCAGCCAACAGTCATGTGACCCGAGAGGAAGCCTGTCTTCAACTCCTGACACTAACGACCAGTGTCCATGCAAGGTAAGGCCAGAGCCCTCTATTAAAACCTGTGTACATTACGTGTACATTGTTGTGCATAAGTTTTGGTAAAAAAAGTACACCTTGGACAATCAATCTGCACAAAATGTTATATGTGTCAAGAAGAACCCTTTGCCAATAGCATAATAAAGTTTAAAAACATTCCAATAGCGATTACCTGAGAAAAAAAGATTTCCGTACACCATATCCATCAAAACGTCACTGGTGCATTGATATGGCCCTGTCAAAATACAAGTTCTAAACTGACCAGTGAGACCACATTTTCCTAAATATATTATCAAAAAGCATATTTCTGTGATGGCCTGACTCTGTAGATTAAGAATCAACCACAGATTGAGAATTAATTCCACTTTGGTCCATCCCAGCCATGTATTTACCACAACTTGACATTTTGATAAGCTCGCCACACTTCCGGTCGTGGATGAATACATGCCTCTGCCCGTAAATGCAGTTCAAAAATGTTTCGACATACTTTGTTTGCCTCGTTATTAACTTAAAATGATTGGACCACTGTCGGAATCTTGAAAAGACATTTAAAAAACAATGAGCTGAATGTGTGCTTAAGCAAATTCCTTTGTGTTATCTCGAAAGCAGCCCAAAAATCTGTTTTATGGGAAAAGTATTCAACTGTTAGTTGTGTTTGGATTTGGGTCTTTGGTTATAGACTTGATGCTCTGTAACCAGGGGCGGCTTAAGATTTGTTCCACTGTGTTACTTGGGCACACATAGTAAAGCCTCAATTCATAGAAGTAACTCTACAAGTGTCTACTTTCAATTTCCAGAGAAACGCCCAAGGTAAATCGTGCGGTCAGTGTGGGGCTGGTGCCTTCTACCTTTCAACCGAAAACCCAGACGGTTGTCTGAAGTGTTTCTGTAATGGTGTCACGGACATGTGCGCCAGTTCCGGATGGTACAGGACGGAAGTCCGTTCGAACTTTGATCCTGCAAGATTTGATGGGTTCGTCTTGTCAAACGCAGCCCGCACACGTACGGTTGACTCAGAATTCGACGTAGATATCCGTCGCAACCAGTTAATGTATCGACGCTTCAGCGCTTTGACGCCCTACACATATTACTGGATCCTCCCAGAGAAATTCCTTGGGGACAAGGTTGGAGGGTACGGCGGGAAGATTCTATTCACAGTCAACTACCAAGCGGGCAGCGACCCAAGACCGAATAACGATGCGGATATTGAGATCAAGGGGAATGGCATTGTATTGATGTACACAGCCCGCCAACCTCTTCAGGCCGCGATCCCACAAGCTGTGCAGGTGCCACTGACTGAGGTGAGAGATGTTCCATTCTTTTCTGAACCGGAAGGTTGACGACGTTTGTTTACTTTGGAACGAAGCTTACGCGGCAGTGGAGTTGGTCATGCACGGCTTCAAGAGGCAGAGGGTGTAGTCAATTGTGACTGAGATTACTTACGAATTTCATACATGCAATTAACAAAGCCTTTCTTGCTCATCAATCAGTATTGCAGCAGTTGTTTACAGCAGTTGTTTACATCATCAAGTCATACGTGAGTTTCTGTATGGAACCCTATTGCGGCCCTATTGTCCACATGGTCATCAGGCCAAATCTAGATCAGGCTTTTATACAGTGAGTTGGTTCATTTTCACCCTTTATCTTTATTCGTTCGTTTCTCTGCAGTCCTACTGGATGAAGGAAGATGGGAGTCAAGTATCTCGTGAGGAGTTCCTGATGGTCTTGGCTGATATTGATACCCTAATGATCAAGGCAACCTACGCAAGGACCACGGCACAGTCTAGGTAGGGCAATTTCATCATTCGTTTCGACTTTCAGAAAAGTTAATTTAGGGAACTTCATAGCCTGTGGCATGTGGTTAACACTGCTGGCTACCATGTAAAAGGGCGTGGGTTCGATCCCTGCGAGAACCAAGGATTGTATTTCTCGATAACTCAAATTCTGGGGTCTTCACAGTCATTCAATGAGACTTAAAACCAAGGTTCTTGTATCTGGTGTCTATGCCAGGGCAGGTTAGAGACCCCACCAAGTGAGAAACATGAGTAGCTTGCATGGACTCAACCTCTCGCTGAAGTCGGATTCACTAGGCCAATAAACCCAACTGGCGCATATCCGTAGTGTCACGCATATACGCTCATCCCGCCTTGGAGGGGAATACTCCCTGGAGAAAATCACCTCCAAGTTCAGAGCGAATGCTGAGGAAGAAGAAGAAGAAAAGTTGATAATCGTTACGGTATCAATAGCTGTGCGTTGGATTCGAACTTGTGATTGGTACGGGTCACAGAATGTGAGACTGGCATCAAAGTCAATATGACAAAAGTAAAAGTGAATCGTAGAGAGGGCAAGCATTTCTCAATAAAAAAATCACCTCTATCCATCACACGTTTCTTCCAGTATTTCTGATGTCATATTCGAGACTGCTGAGAATAGGAACTCTGGGGGTGATCGAGCCTTGACTGTTGAGCAGTGCCAGTGTCCACCTGGGTACCAGGGTCTCTCCTGCCATGACTGCCGTAGTGGCTACCGACGGGAAAAGGTCGGCCGGTACCTTGGACGGTGTGTGCCGTGTGATTGTAACAGGCATGCTGCTAACTGTGATACTGAGACAGGGAAATGTGAGGTAAGCTCATCCTAATTTTAGATTTTTAAATCCGCTTGCGTCCTTAGGTATCATTAGTTAACACAGTTGTGATAACATTTAGTTCAAGGGGTTTTATCTTGGCAAATTTGGAAGTGAAACCTTTTACTGGAACCAAACTGTCTGCTGAAGTGACGGCTGTTTCTGACTTTATGCTCTAGCGTCAGGACTGACATATCTACTGTAAAATCCATCAATCTCTCTTAAAGCACTATGTTGCTCGTGTTAATTGAATTTCCTTGCGGCCCAGGTGAACAGAAATAGATAATTGGAAGCTCAATTATCAGATTTTTGAATGTGCAGAGTTAGCCTTAAGATAAGGGGGGTATAAGAACGGGTCTCTCCCTAGGAATCCGTCCTGATGCACTATTAATATTCTGATTTCAGAGTTGCCAACACAACGCTATCGGGGATCGCTGTGAGAGGTGTGCTAGTGGTTTCTATGGCGACGCACGGCGTGGAACGTCCAACGATTGTCAGGCCTGTCCATGCCCTCTGACTTCCCGTGAAAACCAGTATGTATTGTTCGAAAAGTACAATTACAGTGAAACCTCTCTTCTAAGGACACCCTTGTCACTGACTAGTGCTGACCTTATTGGAGAGGTGTCCTGAAACAACCTCATTTGGGACCAAAATCATAATTCCTAATATTTGTAGAGGTGTCAGCTGAGTGAGGTTTCACTGTAGTTGGTCCTTTGAGACAAGAGTTTGATCATCAGGTCTGGCTCAACTAAAGAATCTGAGTGCACACGATTACTCAAGTAGTCCATCCCAGCAATCACATGTTTGTCCCAATACAAAAGGTGTACCGTATTCATTGGCTACTACAGTGGAACCTCTGTTAGCGGACACCACTTTATTAAGGACAACCTCTCTATTAAGGACACTACTTTTGGTCCCAAATTGGTTGTTTCCATTCATTTTGACCTCTCTAATCAGGACACCTCTCTATTAAGGACAGCACTTGTCAGTCCCGAAGGTGTCCTTATTAGAGAGGTTCTACAGTATTGGTATGTCACACGACGCTATCCAGCCAACCCATGATAAGAAAGGGATTACTGATAGTTGGTCAGGTCAGAAATTTGTTGGGTTTTTTCTCACAAATGCCACGTTTCGCTCAAAAATGCGGAAATTTTGTTGTGGATATGCGAACATGCAGCTGTACTGTCCCCAAGGCTATGTCGGCAAATACTGGAGGAGATGTGCGCTTGGCTAAGACGACCCCTGCCAGCCAGATGACACGGAATCGACCCTTATTCCGATCACTTCCTGCAAATGTTTGCAAGAATATTCCTACTTTCAGGTTCAGTAAGGAGTGCTTCCTTGCTAGCGATCGCCAGGTGACCTGCCGCAACTGTCCCCAGGGCTATCGTGGCCGAAACTGTGAGAGCTGTGCCCCGGGCTACAAGGGTGACCCACGTCGGCCGGGCGACACCTGTAAACGGGAGGGCGAAGGTCAAGAAGGAGGTGATGGAGGTGATGTTGATTATGAGGATGGTGATATAGTTGAATATCGTGTTGACACTGTAGAAGAGTTCCAGTCGTGGCACAAAATCTCTATCTAGACTAGCTGAACGTATTAAAAATAACTAAATTGGTGATAACCCCTTATGTAGTTCATTGACTGGAGTCAGTAATGTTATGCAACGTTATCCAGATGCCAACTCGCATAATGAACTACTTGAGTGGAACTCGAAACTGCTAACATTTCTCAATGGAAGCTTATCTGCCTTAGGTTTTAACTGGGCCGTCCAAAATTCCCCATTTTTTAGGCATTTTGTGGTAGGTTTCCTTTAAGCCGGTTCAGAGTCGCCTGCATGAAAGGCCTTTTCACCTTGTGTAAGGCCTATGTGTAACAGATGCCCCTCAACCAGGCTGATTGCGTCGACACGGTATAGAGGATTTTTCAGATAGATCTGGCCAAAGGTACCTGGCTGACCTCTTGTCACTAAACAGTAATAGTGTGATCACAAATTGTAATGTTACACAGACCTGGGCAGCCTGTGTCATAGTTGACACTGTAAACGAGTATTACTCTTTAGCATTGGTGAGGCCTACCCTGAGGATAATCTAGTGTTGTGCAACACCACTATCTTTTGGTAAATATGATCTGGTCACATTCCTGAGTTCAATGAAGTACCTTTGGCCAGAACGATCTGAGAACTCTTCATGCATGAAAAGGTTTGAAGTCACTCAAAAAGCTGATAAAACCAGCTTTGTTCTAATGACGTAAAATATCCTTAAGAAGGGTTTCAGAATGTTATTAGCAAAGATAAGCAGCTTGCTAATGGATAATTTGTGACAAATATTGCTTGGATGAAAATGATCATAAATTGTGTTTTGAAATCCCTCTCTCCTTTTCCAGGGACGACGAAAGCTCCGGGCAAATGTGAACGGTGTGATGAGCGGGGAGTCGTGCCGGGCTCGACATGTGACCCGGCCACGCAGACATGTGGCTGTAAGGATAACGTTGGGGGCTCCGAGTGTGATACGTGTAAGGCGGGGCATTTCCACCTGACAAAGGAGAATCCGCGTGGCTGTCTGCAGTGTTGGTGCTCCGGCCAGTCTACAAAGTGTCGCAGCTGCCAGCAGTATCGATCACAGGTAGGAAGAAACACCATGCCTATAGAGACCATGCACATGACGTCATTTCCGAAGAGGTGGATGTCAAGTTGACATCAGTGACCCACGTGACCTTGGTCGTTGGTGCATTAGTGGCAGAAGTGAAGTTGTGGTGTCAGCTGTCTTTAATGACATATGGCACAAATTGTTGGTGACTTTACTCCATCAAGGATACTGATTGACATCCAAAATGACATCACAGCGTGACCTCTACTCTAAAATTTCAAAATAGTCCTGCCTCTGAGCCTGGTTGTGGTGTAGCATTAGTTAGACTTGTAGGTTGTGATGAACTCACAGGCGGAAAACCAGCCCTCGATTGCTGTGGACAAGTGGTTCGGGCTTCTGTCTAGGGGTCAAAAGATCCTTGATTCCAACCCAACAGTCGATGGAGACTCTTGGCAGTTTAATTCTCTTTGTCAAACTTGCCTTCTTTTGCCAAGTCAGAAATGGGTACCGGTTAGAGAGGCTCAGGTTATAAAGCAGATTGAGTAGCTCATTAGACCATACATTGGGTGATAACCTAAACCGTATTTGATACTAGAATATAAACTTAAAACTAAGTTTGTAAGTCAGTTAGTTAAAGTGATACGATGAGGTGATTTACAACTTTGCGGAAATGCGTCCGTTTTTAATTGTTGATCACAAATGTAAAGCTCAAATTTTCCATTTTTGATTAGATTTATTTTAAAATCGCTGAATGTAAACCACAGCGACCGCGAAAATGTTCATGTTGTGACGTCATCAACGAAAACGGCATTGAAGCGAGCCGTCCGGGCGGGATTAAACCATCATTTTCTAGAAATGTGCATTTTGATTCGAAAACCTTACCGATTTATGAGAAAGTGACGTAGTCATTTGTCAAAAACAGCTAAAACATTATATGGTGAAATTTGACACGAGTTACCGTTTAAATCCAAATTGATTTTCGTTGAAAAATATTGAAAATGTGTGTTTTAGGTACGGCCCTTCTTCAGCCAAGATGGCACCAGCAACTTTGCCCTCGTCTACAAGAATGATCCACGGACGACCGTCGTGTTGGACGGTTTTAGCCTGAACGGCCGAAACAAAGAAGTGCGCTACGATGGTTTTAATCAGATCCGAGGGTCGAATCGTCTTTACTGGAGGCTGCCGCCAAGGTTCTCTGGAGACAAGGTATGTTCTGAGAAGCTTTCGTCTCGGCACCGCTAGGCTCGTCACCTGCCACACTGCGGTGTTCACAACTTTACCAAGTCTTGTCGCAGATAACCTTCCTGCGATCACCACCGCAAACATGCAGTAAAAGTCGCATGCATTTCAGAGTGCCGACAGCAGCCACTTAGATTCCTCATTTGCAGGCCCTTTATTGAAAACATTTCCTTTATTGTCTCTTACAGGTTTCATCTTATGGGGGTAACCTGAAGTTCACCGTTGAGTACGAGAATGATCCAAGACTTGGTGGGGACTTTTTCAGCGATACAGATTTGGAAATTATTGTAAGTAGTCAGCATAACCTTGGATATCTCTCTTGAACTGATTATTGGAGTTGGTGGGGTTAATATAAATGCATTATATGACATTTTCATCAAAATATCCCTATCACTGGTCCACTTGCGCTTGAGAGGGATATTTGGCAAGGGGATGGTGCATATCAATGCAGTTACATCATCGGAGGGATTATGGTTCATGAATCATCATGTGTAATCTTAAAACGATCGTTTTTCCAGAGCGGCAACAACCGTTTCCATCATGTTTTCGACCCTCCGTCAAGCCGCTCCAGGCAGACTGAATACAGCATCGTATTGAATGAACGCACTTTCAAGAAAGCTGATGGCACTGTCCCAACTCGTCTCGAATTCCTCCAACTCCTCGCCAACATCGACTACATCCTCATCCGTGCTGCGAATCATCGCGACATGCGCTCGACCGCCATTAAGGAATTATCAATGGACATCACCGTTGCACAGAATACTGGCCAGCATCCGGCTCTCATGGTAGAGGAGTGTACGTGTCCCGAGGGTTATCGGGGCCTGTCGTGTGAGCTCTGCGAACAGGGGTACCAGCGCGTGGAGGACCCGAGGTACCCTCTGGGTCGCTGCGTGAGGTGTAGCTGTAATAGCCATTCAGCCAGGTGTGACGATAGTGGAAAGTGTGTGGTGAGTTTTTCTACTTTTTGTTTTTGTTTCTTCCTTGATGAAAGCTTGTTGGCCTATTCAGGGCATAATCCTTCTGATTCTGAAACATTTTCAAAGCCCAATTTTTTTGAGGGCTAATGATGTTTCTTCATTTTGAGTAGAAAAAAACAAGTGAAAAAGATTTTCAGTCCAAAACTTAGGACATTTTTTCATCCTTCAGAATTGAATTTTTTGCCGCAGATGTCAACCAATTTCCATGTGATATGTACACTCTTCAATAACCCGTAATCAGTCAACTTTCTAACCAAAATGTTATACTTAGATGGTACCGGTAGTTTTCTTTTGTGCCATTGAGCCGAGAAGAATGATATTATTGAATCAAAACTGGTGAAACTAGCCTGAAACTGTTCTCCCCATATCCACTGCAAATGACATGCATTACATTACTCGAGGTGAGCACATGGTCCCTGGACCATTTCATGTATCTCTATCATCCTGAGCCACTAGTAAATACATTCAACACTGATGACATAGCCCTTTATGTTTTGACATGCAAGAGTAATTTTTGATATGAATTGTCACCAATCTTCATTTGGGAATATAATCCAACAGGATGTGAAGAAAAGGATGTTGTCTGACTTATTATTCAAAAGTGTTTTTAATGACCTGACATTTCTTCAGTGACCTGACATATCTTACACCTGAACATGACAAAGACTTCTTTATTTAAAGGTACACAGAATGACTGATGAGAATTTAATATCAGGTTTCAGAGAGACGTTTTCAATTGGTTTTGGCGAAAAATGTGAATTTTTCCTTTCAGGACTTTTTAAGTTAATCTTTACAATGGCCAAAACTAGGACAGACTGTTTCGTCAGAGGTTGCCTGTGTATTCAATTATAGTCTCTTGTAAAAATCAGCAGGTGTTTCAGTCTTCTTAGCATGGGCTTAAAAAGAGCAGAAGCTGATTTCTTTCAACTGAGCTTTTTGTGTTTCCAGAGATATATCCGGAGATAATGATTCTAGAACTTTAAAGATGTAGAGATGTATGTCGCAAATGGTCTGCAATTTTCTCGACTTCTTGCCTTCCTTTTACAGAATTGTCTTCATAATACGGCCGGGGATTACTGCGAGAGATGTGCGGATGGTTTCTATGGTGATCCACGACGCGGCACACCCAATGACTGCCAGCCTTGTCCATGCCCACTGCCTGTTGCTTCAAATCAGTAAGTTGTTACTTTTCTTTTAGCATTTTTTTCGGCAGATGTTGTTGCTATGTAGCTGTTTGGTTCAATTATTGCTAAGGATACTGCAAACTCTGTTCATGACTACGAGTAAGTTGTTCTCAGCCTGGGCAGACCGTTACATGCTCCAGTGATGGGATGTTTTGATTGACAGTGACAGTGTCACTGCATGTAATAAATGAATGAGTCGGAGCCCTCAATAAGATAAAGGCCAGCTACGCTCCTTACCAGAATATCCCTGTGGGTAGTCTCTACAGTATGTATGTACATTTAGTGGCATCATCAAAAAGCAAGTTGCTGCTTAAAAATGCATATTTAATCCTTCTGTTGCACTATTCAGCGGGACAAAAAGGTGAGATGTTTTTTGCTCACTTCGAAAAAACACATGCATGATATTGAAATTGCCCATCTATCCAAAGTTTAAAGTTCCTCAATTAGATATGCTGTTAATTTTGCTGTTAATTTTGCTTTTTATTCCTTTTGACATTATTGTAAACACATTAGATTGTACGCAGTCTACTTTGATATGAATCTTGCATCAATATCCGATTCATATTCAATTCCAGTTCAAGTCTTTTAAGTGTTTGTTAACTTTCTGCGTCCCTTGAGTCAGCCTGTCTAGTAGTAGAAAAATGTGACCCGTCACAGCAAAATCAGGCGCATGTCGCTCTGAGCTTGGCAGGTTGAGACGGACTGTTTGTTCATTTCACTATTGTCTGCCTTTTGTGAAATATGAGCACATCAATTTCTTCTATTATCTCCTGGTGTCATTCAGGCTCATCTTCTGTGCGACATGCACTGGTTTTGCTGTGACGGGTCATAAATATGTTTTTCTACTGTTGTTGTCATGCTCCATCAAATCACCCAACCTTATATATAGCATGAATCACAAATTTCATTGCTTTCCTTTACCTTGACCAGCAATCGAGAGAATTCATTGCATGGAAAGTTCTCTGAAGCCGCAAACATGATAAAGGCTGTTGTCACCGAACTTGGACTGAAGTCTGTCACAACCTTGCATCTTAGGCCATCTCAGACCTCACACATCAGATATACATTGAAACCTCCTTGAGTGGACACCTCTGTATTAAGGACGGCCTCTCTATTAAGGACACTGCATTTGGTCCAAGACTGGTCGTTTCCATTGGATTTGACCTCTATATTAAGGACGGCCTCTCTATTAAGGACACTTCATTTGGTCCAAGACTGGTCGTTTCCATTGGATTCGACCTCTATATTAAGGACGGCCTCTCTATTAAGGACACTTCATTTGGTCCAAGACTGGTCGTTTCCATTGGATTTGACCTCTCTATTAAGGACAGCCTCTCTATAAAGGACACTGCATTTGGTTCCAAACTGGTCATTTCAATTGGATTTGACCTCTGTAATCAGGCAACTCTCTATTTAGGACAGCATTTGTGAGTTCCAGGGGTGTCCTTGGAATTACTTGTGCACACGTAGGCATGAATAATGCAAAAGTTGTGCTTATTAACAAAAATCTATGTCATAGGATCTTGCATTGTAATCTTGCCTTTTTGGCTCACCGTTAGGGGAGTTTATTTAATTATTTATTTTGTTAGCTCACCTCTCATAATGACCCTAACTTATTAATCCCCCCCCCCCCCCCTTACCATCACCAGCATCAACATGACATTATCCCTTACGTCACCCTTGCCATCATCACTCTTTCCATCATCACCCTTACCATTACATCACCCTTACTCATCTTTCCCATTCCCCCTCAGATGAATGTTTCATGCAGATTTGGGATGCAAGGTGGTGCTCCCCTTCGAGAGCCTCCCATTCCCCCTCAGATGAATGTTTCATGCATATTTGGGATGCAAGGTAGTGCTCCCCTCCGAGAGCCTCCCATTCCCCCCTCAGATGAATGTTTCATGCATATTTGGGATGCAAGGTGGTGCTCCCCTCCGAGAGCCTCACATTCCCCCCTCAGATGAATGTTTCATGCATATTTGGGATGCAAGGTGGTGCTCCCCTCCGAGAGCCTCACATTCCCCCCTCAGATGAATGTTTCATGCATATTTGGGATGCAAGGTGGTGCTCCCCTCCGAGAGCCTCACATTCCCCCCTCAGATGAATGTTTCATGCATATTTGGGATGCAAGGTGGTGCTCCCCTCCGAGAGCCTCACATTCCCCCCTCAGATGAACATTTGGGATGCAAGGTGGGTGCTCCCCTCCGAGAGCCTCACATTCCCCCCTCAGATGAACATGTTTTCATGCAGATTTGGGATGCAAGGTGGTGCTCCCCTTCGAGAGCCTTTTGTCCCCTAGGCTAAGAAGTTGAAGTTGAATACTGCCCTGAATATTTCATCCTACTAAAAAGTCCTTCACTTTTTCTGTACATGACTTCCTTTAAATTTGATCAATTGTGTGTACAAATCTCTCTGGTTTATTCGATCAAATGAGGGAAATCTTGCTGATAGCAGGCTGTGTCTGGTTAGTTCGTTGTGGAGTGGACTCATTGGATACTCGGCATATTGATGTTACCACATTAATACATGACATGAGGAAACCAGCCCTGTAAAAAATATCTCCTAACCATCCCCCACCAACTAATGGAAAATGCCTTAGATGCCGGGGATGGATATTTGATGAGGGGAGAGTTTCTTAGGAATAGTTTATTGTCTTTAGCTCTCAGCTTATCTGAGCCAGGTAACCTCCTGCTGAGTTGCCCGACCAAAGGCTGAGGTCAACATATGTTGTTACATAACCGATCTTGCTATCACATCCTGGTTGCCTTGTAGTCGACCAAATTTAACTTCTAATTTTGCCTCATCACAGTAAATTAGTCATGAGTGTTATCACTGGTTACGCTGGCCATTAGGTAGATAAGGTAAATATGCCGATCACCAATAGCTGCGCTTACACCACGAAATATTGGTGGACCAATTGCACATACACCACCACATTGCCGCGACAAATTGGTTCGGCAATCCATTGCCGATACAAATTGCCGAGCGAATTTGTCCCACCAAGCTTGATGGTCCAAATTCGCCCGGCTTGTTGAAAGCTCGGCTTTGTCGTGGTGTAAGCGCAAATGGATCGGCAATTAGCTAGTTAGATGGTTCGGCTCCAGGCGGCGTTTTCGAAATGGCGCTTTCTGCTTATTGTTTGCGCGCCATCTGTTGCCGGATTTTATAACTAGCTGCAATGCTGGTGTAAGCGCTTGGTGGATTTTCGATGGTGCGGCATTGGTTCCCGAACCAAGATTGGTGGTTCATTTTCAGGTGGTGTAAGTGCGGCTTATGTGTGTAGTATCAGCGGGGTACTTGAAGTTGGAGGGCGACTAAATATTTTACAGGGCTGGTTTCCTCATGAATTGGTTCTCCGAGTAGCATTGAGATCAATTTCTCTCTGTAATACATGATGCGTGCTGCACGAACATTGCCGAAGCTTGTATGTGACTTGTCTCCCAAGGTTGAACTTTTGGAGATTGACTGGTATTTACAGAACCAGGACCAGCTTACTGAACAGCGAAAGACTCGGATACAGTTTCTGTCCTCAGATATCTATGCATCAAACACTCTTTTCGTGCTCAGACATTTCAGTGGCCTTTAATCAAGACAATTTCAGTTTTAAGTAATGTTGATGGGTCAATGTACTTATATCCAAGATGACGGCTTGCCCCGAATAAGTTACTGGGAAATGGGGGCAAGTTTCATTTTTTCATGGTCGTACAGCCACAGACACAGCTCCTGGGTGAGTTTAGAGTACGGACTCATGCATATTGATCTAGCAGGTGCTGCCATATTCAAGGTTCGGACAGCTCCTGGGAGAGTTTTCAGTGTCATATATGTAGCAGGTGCGGCCATACAGGTCGGGACAACTCCTGGGCAAGTTTACAGTGGGGACCTATGGTGCTGCCATATTGATTGTAGGGACAGCTTCTGGGTGTGTTTACAGTATTAGGTACCAGTACATGAGACAGAATGGGCTTGTGCTGCTTATTCAAGGTTCGGACAGCTCTTGGGTGAGTTTACAGTAGGGACCTATATAAAATGATGGAGTCAGTGGTGCTGCCATATTGGGGGGTTCAGACCACTCCTGGGCGGGTTTACAGTAGATGCATGAATTTACGTGAAAAATTTTAACAGAAGAACACACAACAAAATTCAAATGACATGACATACAGCATACTGGTAGTTTATTATCAAGGTAATTTGTATGTTTACTGTACATTCAGTTATAAACAATATCAGCAGAGAAAATACAATTACAGTCATCTTAAAGAACAACATTTAAAAAAATGATTAAACCAAAGAATTGGCTCCATGTTTACCAGTAAGAAAATTGTATTTCTGATTTGCAGCTTGGTAACTGAGATTGTGTCATCTTCCTGGAGAGAGAGACCAGTGAGTGCCTAACCTTAGCTACGTTGCGCCTACACCTACCACACTCACTGGTCCCAATCCTATCACTAAAGCCTACACTAACGACAAGGCCTGGACGGCACTTTCTGCCTGTCAAGGTAATAATGCTATCAGAACCCACAGGCCTGACCCATATCTATCCTAGCTATAATAAAGAACATGTACATTTACCTAAAAAGAAAATATCATTTTCAAAAATTGAAAAAACTATTTAAAAAAAGAACATAATAATCAAAGACTGAAATGAATAAAAAGAGACTACGTACTCAGAAAATAAAGATTCTACTCCGGGCTCAGGAAGATGACACAATATTCAAATTTATCGGTGGCAAAATCACCAATACCAGTGCAGTGGAATACCAGCTCCCCCCCCCCCCCCCCCCGGTCAAAGTGTTTAGGCTTTAAAACGTTTCATGCATTAATTCTAAAGGGTACAAAAATCATTGATTCACAAAAGAACATGATTAGGATGGTGACATTGTGGTTTAAAAGCAAAGCATAAATATTTGTCTGACAATTTGTTGCACACATTATACTACAGTTATTGACACAATCAAGAGTATCCAGGATGTTGTCCAGCATCCAGTTGCTCCATCGGCATGAGAGCCAAATTACCAAGCCTTCACCTTTCCACTTGTTAAACCTTGAAATAAAACAGAATGACATAATCAAATTGTAACAAAACTGATCATTGGCAAGTTTTTTAAGAAATTGCTAGAAATCCTGTATTGCATCCTTATTGTCTTCCTGTTATTGATGTTCTTAGATTATTCGGGGGCAAAGGAATGCATTGTACTTAGATCCAAATGTCTAAAAAACAAAGCCTTCAAAAATTTAGGTCTGGAATGAAATGGTTGTTGTCTGTAAAGGCACATTATATTGCATAGTCATTACTGAATCATTCCATTCCAAAGAAACCTAGATGGCCTGCATAATTTTGTGCCCAAGCTAATGACAGGATTAATACACCTACATTGTACGTTGGCTCTCCACCTCTGATGGGTCATTCATGGTCATCCCGAGTCCAATTCCAAGATCTGCAAGTGCAACCTTCACCTGGCTTGAATACCTGTTGTATACCATTAAGTCATGAAAATCCAAGATCTGCTGTCCTTGTGTTCCTGTAGAATGCTTGAACCTTAAAAATATGAGAATCGGCAATGATGCATTTATAGCGATGCCTATCAAGATGTCTTAAATCATGCCGGTTGGCTCTCCACCTCTGGTGGGTCATTCATGGTCATCCTGAGTCCATTTCCAAGATCTGCACGTGCAACCTTCACCTGGCTTGTATACCTGTTGTATACCATTAAGTCATCCCTAAGTCCATGAAAATCCAAGATCCGCTGTCCTTGTGTTCCTGTAGAATGCTTGAACCTTAAAAATATGAGAATCGGAAATGATGCAGTTATAGTGATGCCCAGCAAGATGTCTTAAATCATGCCAGTTGGCTCTCCACCTCTGGTGGGTCATTCATGGTCATCCCGAGTCCAATTCCAAGATCTGCAAGTGCAACCTTCACCTGGCTTGTATACCTGTTGTATAACATTAAGTCATCCCCAAGTCCATGAAAATCCAAGATCCGCTGTCCTTGTGTTCCTGTAGAATGCTTGAACCTTGAAAATATGAGAATCGGAAATGATGCATTTATAGTGATGCCTAGGAAGATGTCTTAAATCATGCCGGTTGGCTCTCCACCTCTGGAGGGTCATTCATGGTCATCCCGAGTCCAATTCCAAGATCTTCAAGTGCAACCTTCACCTGGCTTGTATACCTGTTGTATACCATTAAGTCATCCCCAAGTCCATGAAAATCCAAGATCCGCTGTCCTTGTGTTCCTGTAGAATGCTTGAAAACTTAAAAATATGAGAATCGGAAATGATGCATTTATAGCGATGCCTAGCAGGATGTCTTAAATCATGCCAGTTGGCTCTCCACCTCTGGTGGGTCATTCATGGTCATCTCGAGTCCAATTCCAAGTTCTGCAAGTGCAACCTTCACCTGGCTTGTATACCTGTTGTATACCGTTAAGTCATCCCCAAGTCCATGAAAATCCAAGATCCGCTGTCCTTGTGTTCCTGTAGAATGCTTGAACCTTAAAAATATGAGAATCGGAAATGATGCATTTATAGTGATGCCTAGCAAGATGTCTTAAATCATGCCGGTTGGCTCTCCACCTCTGGTGGGTCATTCATGGTCATCCCGAGTCTAATTCCAAGAACTGCAAGTGCAACCTTCACCTGGCTTGTATACCTGTTGTATACCATTAAGTCATCTCCAAGTCCATGAAAATCCAAGATCCGCTGTCCTTGTGTTCCTGTAGAATGCTTGAACCTTAAACATATGAGAATCGGAAATGATGCATTTATAGCGACGCCTAGCAAGATGTCTTAAATCATGCCGGTTGGCTCTCCACCTCTGGTGGGTCATTCATGGTCATCCCGAGTCTAATTCCAAGAACTGCAAGTGCAACCTTCACCTGGCTTGTATACCTGTTGTATACCATTAAGTCATCTCCAAGTCCATGAAAATCCAAGATCCGCTGTCCTTGTGTTCCTGTAGAATGCTTGCACCTTAAAAATATGAGAATCGGAAATGATGCATTTATAGTGATGCCTAGCAAGATGTCTTAAATCATGCCAGTTGACTCTCCACCTCTGGTGGGTCATTCATGGTCATCCCGAGTCTAATTCCAAGAACTGCAAGTGCAACCTTCACCTGGCTTGTATACCTGTTGTATACCATTAAGTCATCTCCAAGTCCATGAAAATCCAAGATCCGCTGTCCTTGTCTTCCTGTAGAATGCTTGAACCTTAAAAATATGAGAATCGGAAATGATGCATTTATAGCGATGCCTAGCAAGATGTCTTAAATCATGCCGGTTGGTTCTCCACCTCTGGTGGGTCATTCATGGTCATCCCGAGTCCAATTCCAAGTTCTGCAAGTGCAACCTTCACCTGGCTTGTATACCTGTTGTATACCATTAAGTCATCCCCAAGTCCATGAAAATCCAAGATCCGCTGTCCTTGTGTTCCTGTAGAATGCTTGAACCTTAAACATATAAGAATCGGAAATGATGCATTTATAGTGATGCCTAGCAAGATGTCTTAAATCATGCCGGTTGGCTCTCCACCTCTGGTGGGTCATTCATGGTCATCCCGAGTCCAATTCCAAGATCTGCAAGTGCAACCTTCACCTGGCTTGTATACCTGTTGTATACCATTAAGTCATCCTCAAGTCCATGAAAATCCAAGATCCGCTGTCCTTGTGTTCCTGTAGAATGCTTGAACCTTAAAAATATGAGAATCGGAAATGATGCATTTATAGCGATGCCTAGCAAGATGTCTTAAATCATGCTGGTTGGCTCTCCACCTCTGGTGGGTCATTCATGGTCATCCCGAGTCTAATTCCAAGATCTGCAAGTGCAACCTTCACCTGGCTTGAATACCTGTTGTATACCATTAAGTCATCCCCAAGTCCATGAAAATCCAAGATCCGCTGTCCTAGTCTTCCTGTAGAATGTTTGAACCTTAAAAATATGAGAATCGGAAATGATGCATTTATAGCGATGCCTAGCAAGATGTCTTAAATCATGCCGGTTGGCTCTCCACCTCTGGTGGGTCATTCATGGTCATCCCGAGTCCAATTCCAAGATCTGCAAGTGCAACCTTCACCTGGCTTGTATACCTGTTGTATACCATTAAGTCATCCCCATGCAAGTCCATGAAAATCCAAGATCCGCTGTCCTTTGTAGAATGCTTGAACCTTAAAAATATGAGAATCGGAAATGATGCATTTATGGTGATGCCTAGCAAGATGTCTTAAATCATGCCGGTTGGCTCTCCACCTCTGGTGGGTCATTCATGGTCATCCCGAGTCTAATTCCAAGAACTGCAAGTGCAACCTTCACCTGGCTTGTATACCTGTTGTATACCATTAAGTCATCTCCAAGTCCATGAAAATCCAAGATCCGCTGTCCTTGTGTTCCTGTAGAATGCTTGAACCTTAAAAATATGAGAATCGGAAATGATGCATTGATAGTGATGCCTAGCAAGATGTCTTAAATCATGCCGGTTGGCTCTCCACCTCTGGTGGGTCATTCATGGTCATCCCGAGTCTAATTCCAAGATCTGCAAGTGCAACCTTCACCTGGCTTGTATACCTGTTGTATACCATTAAGTCATCTCCAAGTCCATGAAAATCCAAGATCCGCTGTCCTTGTGTTCCTGTAGAATGCTTCAACCTTAAACATATGAGAATCGGAAATGATGCATTTATAGTGATGCCTAGCAAGATGTCTTAAATCATGCCGGTTGGCTCTCCACCTCTGGTGGGTCATTCATGGTCATCCCGAGTCCAATTCCAAGATCTGCAAGTGCAACCTTCACCTGGCTTGTATACCTGTTGTATACCATTAAGTCATCCCCAAGTCCATGAAAATCCAAGATCCGCTGTCCTTGTTTTCCTGTAGAATGCTTGAACCTTAGAAATATGAGAATCGGAAATGATGCATTTATAGCGATGCCTAGCAATATGTCTTAAATCATGCCGGTTGGCTCTCCACCTCTGGTGGGCATTCATGGTCATCCCGAGTCCAATTCCAAGATCTGCAAGTGCAACCTTCACCTGGCTTGTATACCTGTTGTATACCATTAAGTCATCCCCAAGTCCATGAAAATCCAAGATCCGCTGTCCTTGTGTTCCTGTAGAATGCTTGAACCTTAAAAATATGAGAATCGGAAATGATGCATTTATAGCGATGCCTAGCAAGATGTCTTAAATCATGCCGGTTGGCTCTCCACCTCTGGTGGGTCATTCATGGTCATCCTGAGTCCAATTCCAAGATCTGCAAGTGCAACCTTCACCTGGCTTGTATACCTGTTGTATACCATTAAGTCATCCCCAAGTCCATGAAAATCCAAGATCCGCTGTCCTTGTGTTCCTGTAGAATGCTTGAACCTTAAAAATATGAGAATCGGAAATGATGCATTTATAGCGATGCCTAGCAAGATGTCTTAAATCATGCCGGTTGGTTCTCCACCTCTGGTGGGTCATTCATGGTCATCCCGAGTCCAATTCCAAGATCTGCAAGTGCAACCATAACCTGGCTTGTATACCTGTTGTATACCATTAAGTCATCCCCAAGTCCATGAAAATCCAAGATCCGCTGTCCTTGTGTTCCTGTAGAATGCTTGAACCTTAAACATATAAGAATCGGAAATGATGCATTTATAGTGATGCCTAGCAAGATGTCTTAAATCATGCCGGTTGGCTCTCCACCTCTGGTGGGTCATTCATGGTCATCCCGAGTCCAATTCCAAGATCTGCAAGTGCAACCTTCACCTGGCTTGTATACCTGTTGTATACCATTAAGTCATCCTCAAGTCCATGAAAATCCAAGATCCGCTGTCCTTGTGTTCCTGTAGAATGCTTGAACCTCTAAAATATGAGAATCGGAAATGATGCATTTATAGCGATGCCTAGCAAGATGTCTTAAATCATGCTGGTTGGCTCTCCACCTCTGGTGGGTCATTCATGGTCATCCCGAGTCTAATTCCAAGATCTGCAAGTGCAACCTTCACCTGGCTTGAATACCTATTGTATACCATTAAGTCATCCCCAAGTCTATGAAAATCCAAGATCCGCTGTCCTAGTCTTCCTGTAGAATGTTTGAACCTTAAAAATATGAGAATCGGAAATGATGCATTTATAGCGATGCCTAGCAAGATGTCTTAAATCATGCCGGTTGGCTCTCCACCTCTGGTGGGTCGTTCATGGTCATCCCGAGTCTAATTCCAAGATCTGCAAGTGCAACCTTCACCTGGCTTGTATACCTGTTGTATACCATTAAGTCATCCCCAAGTCCATGAAAATCCAAGATCCGCTGTCCTTGTGTTCCTGTGGAATGCTTGAACCTCAAAAATATGAGAATCGGAAATGATGCATTTATAGCGACGCCTAGCAAGATGTCTTAAATCATGCCAGTTGGCTCTCCACCTCTGGTGGGTCATTCATGGTCATCCCGAGCCCAATTCCAAGATCTGCAAGTGCAACCTTCACCTGGCTTGAAGACCTGTTGTATACCATTAAGTCATCCCCAAGTCCATGAAAATCCAAGATCCGCTGTCCTTGTGTTCCTGTAGAATGCTTGAACCTTAAAAATATGAGAATCGGAAATGATGCATTTATAGCGATGCCTAGCAAGATGTCTTAAATCATGCCGGTTGGCTCTCCACCTCTGGTGGGTCATTCATGGTCATCCCGAGTCCAATTCCAAGATCTGCAAGTGCAACCATAACCTGGCTTGTATACCTGTTGTATACCATTAAGTCATCCCCAAGTCCATGAAAATCCAAGATCCGCTGTCCTTGTGTTCCTGTAGAATGCTTGAACCTTAAACATATGAGAATCGGAAATGATGCATTTATAGTGATGCCTAGCAAGATGTCTTAAATCATGCCGGTTGGCTCTCCACCTCTGGTGGGTCATTCATGGTCATCCCGAGTCCAATTCCAAGATCTGCAAGTGCAACCTTCACCTGGCTTGTATACCTGTTGTATACCATTAAGTCATCCTCAAGTCCATGAAAATCCAAGATCCGCTGTCCTCGTGTTCCTGTAGAATGCTTGAACCTCTAAAATATGAGAATCGGAAATGATGCATTTATAGCGATGCCTAGCAAGATGTCTTAAATCATGCTGGTTGGCTCTCCACCTCTGGTGGGTCATTCATGGTCATCCCGAGTCTAATTCCAAGATCTGCAAGTGCAACCTTCACCTGGCTTGAATACCTGTTGTATACCATTAAGTCATCCCCAAGTCCATGAAAATCCAAGATCCGCTGTCCTAGTCTTCCTGTAGAATGTTTGAACCTTAAAAATATGAGAATCGGAAATGATGCATTTATAGCGATGCCTAGCAAGATGTCTTAAATCATGCCGGTTGGCTCTCCATCTCTGGTGGGTCATTCATGGTCATCCCGAGTCCAATTCCAAGATCTGCAAGTGCAACCTTCACCTGGCTTGTATACCTGTTGTATACCATTAAGTCATCCCCATGCAAGTCCATGAAAATCCAAGATCCGCTGTCCTTTGTAGAATGCTTGAACCTTAAAAATATGAGAATCGGAAATGATGCATTTATGGTGATGCCTAGCAAGATGTCTTAAATCATGCCGGTTGGCTCTCCACCTCTGGTGGGTCATTCATGGTCATCCCGAGTCTAATTCCAAGAACTGCAAGTGCAACCTTCACCTGGCTTGTATACCTGTTGTATACCATTAAGTCATCTCCAAGTCCATGAAAATCCAAGATCCGCTGTCCTTGTGTTCCTGTAGAATGCTTGAACCTTAAAAATATGAGAATCGGAAATGATGCATTGATAGTGATGCCTAGCAAGATGTCTTAAATCATGCCGGTTGGCTCTCCACCTCTGGTGGGTCATTCATGGTCATCCCGAGTCTAATTCCAAGATCTGCAAGTGCAACCTTCACCTGGCTTGTATACCTGTTGTATACCATTAAGTCATCTCCAAGTCCATGAAAATCCAAGATCCGCTGTCCTTGTGTTCCTGTAGAATGCTTCAACCTTAAACATATGAGAATCGGAAATGATGCATTTATAGTGATGCCTAGCAAGATGTCTTAAATCATGCCGGTTGGCTCTCCACCTCTGGTGGGTCATTCATGGTCATCCCGAGTCCAATTCCAAGATCTGCAAGTGCAACCTTCACCTGGCTTGTATACCTGTTGTATACCATTAAGTCATCTCCAAGTCCATGAAAATCCAAGATCCGCTGTCCTTGTTTTCCTGTAGAATGCTTGAACCTTAAAAATATGAGAATCGGATATGATGCATTTATAGCGATGCCTAGCAATATGTCTTAAATCATGCCGGTTGGCTCTCCACCTCTGGTGGGTCATTCATGGTCATCCCGAGTCCAATTCCAAGATCTGCAAGTGCAACCTTCACCTGGCTTGTATACCTGTTGTATACCATTAAGTCATCCCCAAGTCCATGAAAATCCAAGATCCGCTGTCCTTGTGTTCCTGTAGAATGCTTGAACCTTAAAAATATGAGAATCGGAAATGATGCATTTATAGCGATGCCTAGCAAGATGTCTTAAATCATGCTGGTTGGCTCTCCACCTCTGGTGGGTCATTCATGGTCATCCCGAGTCTAATTCCAAGATCTGCAAGTGCAACCTTCACCTGGCTTGAAGACCTGTTGTATACCATTAAGTCATCCCCAAGTCCATGAACATCCAAGATCCGCTGTCCTTGTGTTCCTGTAGAATGCTTGAACCTTAAAAATATGAGAATCGGAAATGATGCATTTATAGCGATGCCTAGCAAGATGTCTTAAATCATGCCGGTTGGCTCTCCACCTCTGGTGGGTCATTCATGGTCATCCCGAGTCCAATTCCAAGATCTGCAAGTGCAACCTTCACCTGGCTTGTATACCTGTTGTATACCATTAAGTCATCCCCAAGTCCATGAAAATCCAAGATCCGCTGTCCTTGTGTTCCTGTAGAATGCTTGAACTTTAAACATATGAGAATCGGAAATGATGCATTTATAGTGATGCCTAGCAAGATGTCTTAAATCATGCCGGTTGGCTCTCCACCTCTGGTGGGTCATTCATGGTCATCCCGAGTCCAATTCCAAGATCTGCAAGTGCAACCATAACCTGGCTTGTATACCTGTTGTATACCATTAAGTCATCCCCAAGTCCATGAAAATCCAAGATCCGCTGTCCTTGTGTTCCTGTAGAATGCTTGAACTTTAAACATATGAGAATCGGAAATGATGCATTTATAGTGATGCCTAGCAAGATGTCTTAAATCATGCCGGTTGGCTCTCCACCTCTGGTGGGTCATTCATGGTCATCCCGAGTCCAATTCCAAGATCTGCAAGTGCAACCATAACCTGGCTTGTATACCTGTTGTATACCATTAAGTCATCCCCAAGTCCATGAAAATCCAAGATCCGCTGTCCTTGTGTTCCTGTAGAATGCTTGAACCTTAAACATATGAGAATCGGAAATGATGCATTTATAGTGATGCCTAGCAAGATGTCTTAAATCATGCCGGTTGGCTCTCCACCTCTGGTGGGTCATTCATGGTCATCCCGAGTCCAATTCCAAGATCTGCAAGTGCAACCTTCACCTGGCTTGTATACCTGTTGTATACCATTGAGTCATCCTCAAGTCCATGAAAATCCAAGATCCGCTGTCCTTGTGTTCCTGTAGAATGCTTGAACCTCTAAAATATGAGAATCGGAAATGATGCATTTATAGCGATGCCTAGCAAGATGTCTTAAATCATGCTGGTTGGCTCTCCACCTCTGGTGGGTCATTCATGGTCATCCCGAGTCTAATTCCAAGATCTGCAAGTGCAACCTTCACCTGGCTTGAATACCTGTTGTATACCATTAAGTCATCCCCAAGTCCATGAAATTCCAAGATCCGCTGTCCTTGTGTTCCTGTAGAATGTTTGAACCTTAAAAATATGAGAATCGGAAATGATGCATTTATAGCGATGCCTAGCAAGATGTCTTAAATCATGCCGGTTGGCTCTCCACCTCTGGTGGGTCATTCATGGTCATCCCGAGTCCAATTCCAAGATCTGCAAGTGCAACCTTCACCTGGCTTGTATACCTGTTGTATACCATTAAGTCATCCCCATGCAAGTCCATGAAAATCCAAGATCCGCTGTCCTTTGTAGAATGCTTGAACCTTAAAAATATGAGAATCGGAAATGATGCATTTATGGTGATGCCTAGCAAGATGTCTTAAATCATGCCGGTTGGCTCTCCACCTCTGGTGGGTCATTCATGGTCATCCCGAGTCTAATTCCAAGAACTGCAAGTGCAACCTTCACCTGGCTTGTATACCTGTTGTATACCATTAAGTCATCTCCAAGTCCATGAAAATCCAAGATCCGCTGTCCTTGTGTTCCTGTAGAATGCTTGAACCTTAAAAATATGAGAATCGGAAATGATGCATTGATAGTGATGCCTAGCAAGATGTCTTAAATCATGCCGGTTGGCTCTCCACCTCTGGTGGGTCATTCATGGTCATCCCGAGTCTAATTCCAAGATCTGCAAGTGCAACCTTCACCTGGCTTGTATACCTGTTGTATACCATTAAGTCATCTCCAAGTCCATGAAAATCCAAGATCCGCTGTCCTTGTGTTCCTGTAGAATGCTTCAACCTTAAACATATGAGAATCGGAAATGATGCATTTATAGTGATGCCTAGCAAGATGTCTTAAATCATGCCGGTTGGCTCTCCACCTCTGGTGGGTCATTCATGGTCATCCCGAGTCCAATTCCAAGATCTGCAAGTGCAACCTTCACCTGGCTTGTATACCTGTTGTATACCATTAAGTCATCCCCAAGTCCATGAAAATCCAAGATCCGCTGTCCTTGTTTTCCTGTAGAATGCTTGAACCTTAAAAATATGAGAATCGGAAATGATGCATTTATAGCGATGCCTAGCAATATGTCTTAAATCATGCCGGTTGGCTCTCCACCTCTGGTGGGTCATTCATGGTCATCCCGAGTCCAATTCCAAGATCTGCAAGTGCAACCTTCACCTGGCTGGTATACCTGTTGTATACCATTAAGTCATCCCCAAGTCCATGAAAATCCAAGATCCGCTGTCCTTGTGTTCCTGTAGAATGCTTGAACCTTAAAAATATGAGAATCGGAAATGATGCATTTATAGCGATGCCTAGCAAGATGTCTTAAATCATGCCGGTTGACTCTCCACCTCTGGTGGGTCATTCATGGTCATCCCGAGTCCAATTCCAAGATCTGCAAGTGCAATCTTCACCTGGCTTGAAGACCTGTTGTATACCATTAAGTCATCCCCAAGTCCATGAACATCCAAGATCCGCTGTCCTTGTGTTCCTGTAGAATGCTTGAACCTTAAAAATATGAGAATTGGAAATGATGCATTTATAGTGATGCCTAGCAAGATGTCTTAAATCATGCCGGTTGGCTCTCCACCTCTGGTGGGTCATTCATGGTCATCCCGAGTCCAATTCCAAGATCTGCAAGTGCAACCTTCACCTGGCTTGTATACCTGTTGTATACTATTAAGTCATCCCCAAGTCCATGAAAATCCAAGATCCGCTGTCCTTGTGTTCCTGTAGAATGCTTGAACCTTTAAAATATGAGAATCAGAAATGATGCATTTATAGTGATGCCTAGCAAGATGTCTTAAATCATGCTGGTTGGCTCTCCACCTCTGGTGGGTCATTCATGGTCATCCCGAGTCTAATTCCAAGATCTGCAAGTGCAACCTTCACCTGGCTTGTATACCTGTTGTATACCATTAAGTCATCCCCAAGTCCATGAAAATCCAAGATCCGCTGTCCTAGTCTTCCTGTAGAATGTTTGAACCTTAAAAATATGAGAATCGGAAATGATGCATTTATAGCGATGCCTAGCAAGATGTCTTAAATCATGCCGGTTGGCTCTCCACCTCTGGTGGGTCATTCATGGTCATCCCGAGTCCAATTCCAAGATCTGCAAGTGCAACCTTCACCTGGCTTGTATACCTGTTGTATACCATTAAGTCATCCTCATGCAAGTCCATGAAAATCCAAGATCCGCTGTCCTTTGTAGAATGCTTGAAGCTTAAAAATATGAGAATCGGAAATGATGCATTTATAGTGATGCCTGGCAAGATGTCTTAAATCATGCCGGTTGGCTCTCCACCTCTGGTGGGTCATTCATGGTCATCCCGAGTCTAATTCCAAGAACTGCAAGTGCAACCTTCACCTGGCTTGTATACCTGTTGTATACCATTAAGTCATCTCCAAGTCCATGAAAATCCAAGATCCGCTGTCCTTGTGTTCCTGTAGAATGCTTGAACCTTAAAAATATGAGAATCGGAAATGATGCATTGATAGTGATGCCTAGCAAGATGTCTTAAATCATGCCGGTTGGCTCTCCACCTCTGGTGGGTCATTCATGGTCATCCCGAGTCTAATTCCAAGATCTGCAAGTGCAACCTTCACCTGGCTTGTATACCTGTTGTATACCATTAAGTCATCTCCAAGTCCATGAAAATCCAAGATCCGCTGTGCTTGTGTTCCTGTAGAATGCTTCAACCTTAAACATATGAGAATCGAAAATGATGCATTTATAGTGATGCCTAGCAAGATGTCTTAAATCATGCCGGTTGGCTCTCCACCTCTGGTGGGTCATTCATGGTCATCCCGAGTCCAATTCCAAGATCTGCAAGTGCAACCTTCACCTGGCTTGTATACCTGTTGTATACCATTAAGTCATCCCCAAGTCCATGAAAATCCAAGATCCGCTGTCCTTGTGTTCCTGTAGAATGCTTGAACCTTAAAAATATGAGAATCGGAAATGATGCATTTATAGCGATGCCTAGCAAGATGTCTTAAATCATGCCGGTTGGCTCTCCACCTCTGGTGGGTCATTCATGGTCATCCCGAGTCCAATTCCAAGATCTGCAAGTGCAACCTTCACCTGGCTTGTATACCTGTTGTATACCATTAAGTCATCCCCAAGTCCATGAAATTCCAAGATCTGCCGTCCTTGTGTTCCTGTAGAATGCTTGAACCTTAAAAATATGAGAATCGGAAATGATGCATTTATAGCGATGCCTAGCAGGATGTCTTAAATCATGCCAGTTGGCTCTCCACCTCTGGTGGGTCATTCATGGTCATCCCGAGTCTAATTCCAAGATCTGCAAGTGCAACCTTCACCTGTCTTGTATACCTGTTGTATACCATTAAGTCATCCCCAAGTCCATGAAAATCCAAGATCCGCTGTCCTTGTGTTCCTGTAGAATGCTTGAACCTTAAAAATATGAGAATCGGAAATGATGCATTGATAGTGATGCCTAGCAAGATGTCTTAAATCATGCCGGTTGGCTCTCCACCTCTGGTGGGTCATTCATGGTCATCCCGAGTCTAATTCCAAGATCTGCAAGTGCAACCTTCACCTGGCTTGTATACCTGTTGTATACCATTAAGTCATCTCCAAGTCCATGAAAATCCAAGATCCGCTGTGCTTGTGTTCCTGTAGAATGCTTCAACCTTAAACATATGAGAATCGAAAATGATGCATTTATAGTGATGCCTAGCAAGATGTCTTAAATCATGCCGGTTGGCTCTCCACCTCTGGTGGGTCATTCATGGTCATCCCGAGTCCAATTCCAAGATCTGCAAGTGCAACCTTCACCTGGCTTGTATACCTGTTGTATACCATTAAGTCATCCCCAAGTCCATGAAAATCCAAGATCCGCTGTCCTTGTGTTCCTGTAGAATGCTTGAACCTTAAAAATATGAGAATCGGAAATGATGCATTTATAGCGATGCCTAGCAAGATGTCTTAAATCATGCCGGTTGGCTCTCCACCTCTGGTGGGTCATTCATGGTCATCCCGAGTCCAATTCCAAGATCTGCAAGTGCAACCTTCACCTGGCTTGTATACCTGTTGTATACCATTAAGTCATCCCCAAGTCCATGAAATTCCAAGATCTGCCGTCCTTGTGTTCCTGTAGAATGCTTGAACCTTAAAAATATGAGAATCGGAAATGATGCATTTATAGCGATGCCTAGCAGGATGTCTTAAATCATGCCAGTTGGCTCTCCACCTCTGGTGGGTCATTCATGGTCATCCCGAGTCTAATTCCAAGATCTGCAAGTGCAACCTTCACCTGTCTTGTATACCTGTTGTATACCATTAAGTCATCCCCAAGTCCATGAAAATCCAAGATCCGCTGTCCTTGTGTTCCTGTAGAATGCTTGAACCTTAAAGATATGAGAATCGGAAATGATGCATTTATAGTGATGCCTAGCAAGATGTCTTAAATCATGCCGGTTCGAGTCTCCACCTCTGGTGGGTCATTCATGGTCATCCCGAGTCTAATTCCAAGATCTGCAAGTGCAACCTTCACCTGGCTTGTATACCTGTTGTATACCATTAAGTCATCCCCAAGTCCATGAAAATCCAAGATCCGCTGTCCTTGTCTTCCTGTAGAATGCTTGAACCTTAAAAATATGAGAATCGGAAATGATGCATTTATAGTGATGCCTAGCAAGATGTCTCAGATCATGCCGGTTGGCTCTCCACCTCTGGTGGGTCATTCATGGTCATCCCGAGTCCAATTCCAAGATCTGCAAGTGCAACCTTCACCTGTCTTGTATACCTGTTGTATACCATTAAGTCATCCCCAAGTCCATGAAAATCCAAGATCCGCTGTCCTTGTGTTCCTGTAGAATGCTTGAACCTTAAAAATATGAGAATCGGAAATGATGCATTTATAGTGATGCCTAGCAAGATGTCTTAAATCATGCCGGTTCGAGTCTCCACCTCTGGTGGGTCATTCATGGTCATCCCGAGTCTAATTCCAAGATCTGCAAGTGCAACCTTCACCTGGCTTGTATACCTGTTGTATACCATTAAGTCATCCCCAAGTCCATGAAAATCCAAGATCCGCTGTCCTTGTGTTCCTGTAGAATGCTTGAACCTTAAAAATATGAGAATCGGAAATGATGCATTGATAGTGATGCCTAGCAAGATGTCTTAAATCATGCCGGTTGGCTCTCCACCTCTGGTGGGTCATTCATGGTCATCCCGAGTCTAATTCCAAGATCTGCAAGTGCAACCTTCACCTGGCTTGTATACCTGTTGTATACCATTAAGTCATCTCCAAGTCCATGAAAATCCAAGATCCGCTGTCCTTGTGTTCCTGTAGAATGCTTGAACCTTAAAAATATGAGAATCGGAAATGATGCATTTATAGCGATGCCTAGCAAGATGTCTTAAATCATGCCGAAAAAATCTCTGATGCCTAGCAAGATTTCTTAAATCTCACTGAAAAATCTCTGACCCTTAGCAGGTTATCTTAAAACTGGCTGAAAATTGCAGGAATGAGACACCTACCTTGACCTATCTCAACTACAATCATTCATAGTCATCCCACAGTCCATGAAAATCCAAGATCCGCTGTCCTTGAGTTACTGTAGAATGCTTGAACCTTAAAAAAATGAGAATCGGAAATGATGCATTTATAGTCACCACTAGCAAGATCTTGCTGATAAATCTGATAAATCTGATTTGTAGTAGCAAATATTTCATCATGTGATACAGTCGGGGTTACATCATAATGTGCCAGGTGGATGTAGGTGGGAACTTCATGCAAGGTAAAGGCAATTATAGTGCTTGGCAGGTCAGGAGAGTTAAGTTGGGAAGAGGGGCAGTGCAGTCCGTGCGGGCAGTTATGGTGGTGAGGGAGAATGATATAACCCTGACAGTACCTAACATGAAACAGTTGCAAAGATAAGAGAACAAAAAATATCTCTTTAAAAAGTATCTTTTCTGATTTCAAAGAAAGCATTATGCATGTGTCTGTGATGCACAGTAGTTGACACTTTGTAATGTGTGAATCTGTCTGCACAAACCTGTGCTCTGGGTAAACTCCATGCTCAAAGATCTCACGTTGGGCTTGGCTGGTTTCCTTGAGTGTGCAAGTGGGGCCATCGGCATTTAACGATTCAATAGGCTTTGGAAATAAGCTGAAAGATGCAACATGATTACTTAAACAGGGCTAGAGCATTAACTGGTCTGATCAGAGAGATTGCAGCTAGTATCCAGTGCCAGATGCTGGTACCACAGTCGACTCATTATCTGCTCCATTAGAGAACTACTCCAACGTGATTTCCTGAAGCTGCTTTCTCACCTTCTCTTGAAACCGGCACAATTCTGCGCTCATGAGGAAACTCAGGGCTCAGAGGTCTTACCTTGGTTGTCTTCCCTTTGTGGACTAGGTGGGCCATTCAGGGACAATTTGTTGAACTTCCGTCAAAAGTGTTACATCAAGTACCTGAAGTGATCCAAGCAAAGAGTCGAAAGAAAGAGATCACCAACAAACTGCAACAGTTCTGGCATGCATCAGCCGAAAAGTTGAAGAAACTAATTTCTGATGTTTGGCTCAAAGACTGTTGATATGTGACAACACGTCATGTGGGTCTTTGTGAGATTAGTTTTCTCTGCAACCCAAGATGGAATGATGAACATCTTTAGTTCAACCTGGTTTCATTTATCAGTCAGTTTATTAGTTAGCTACCACTGTTATGCCTTAGAGGGGGCAGAATGGTACTGTTTAGACAAGAAGTCTCTCCAACAGCCACAAGTTTCTCTTCAAAAACATCTCAGCAACATGTTCGACCCAGGTAATCTGTCAGCTGGCTGACGAGTAGGTTGGGAATTGTGTGTGATCAGTTCTCTCAAAGACACCCGAGACAAGGATTAAAATCTTGTGTTTATAATTTACCATTGTTATGCCTTAGAGGGGGCAGAATGGTACTGTTTAGACAAGAAGTCTCTCCAACAGCCCCAGGTATCTTCTTGAATACATCCCAGTAACACGTATAACCCAGGTAATCTTTCAGCAATGGCTGACGAGTAGGTTGGGAATTGTGTATGGTCAGCTTCTCAAAGACACCCAAGACAAGGATTGAAATCTCGTGTTTATAGGCTAACAATGCAAACACTTTCTGGCACCCGGTACAGGAAGCAAGTCGCCCTTCGCTAGTCCCCGACTTTGACACCGTTGCGAACGAATCAATTGATTAGCGGAGCGGTCCTTGGTGTCGCTGCGGGGTGTTGTTCCGGAAATTGTTTGTAAAGCCAAGGAACCACCATCTGACATCCATAACAGCATATTCCCTTTACACTTGTTATAGTCGGGTGTACACCACAGTCGGGATGGCGGTGCCAGACAGTATTTTTTTCACTGTCAAGTTTTGAGTTGCTTATGTATTTGACCTCTGGTGCCTTACTGATGACGGACGCCTGACCCAAAATACAATTTCTTCAGGGATTGTTGTTTTCTCTCCCGCACCGGCCAATACAGATAGAATTCATTTCACTTTCATTTGATGAAGTTCGCTGCAACCCAAGATGGAATGATACACATCTCATGTTCAACCTGCTTTCATTTTGCAGTCAGTTTATTAGTTACCACTGTATGCCCCTAGAGGGGGCAGAAAAGCATGTGACATCACATCATGTGGGTCATTGCGAGATAGTTTTTTCTGCAACCCGAAACAGAATGATACACATCTGATCAACAAAATCTGTATTTCTGAACAAAAATCTGCTGTGATGAGAAGATTAGAAGTCGGTATCATCTGTCAGGGTTCCATGAGGTTAACAAAAGCATAATCTGTTTTGATTTGGAAAGTAGAAAAGAAGTTGTACTTTACCCAACTTGGAGCAGCTGACACCAAGGCTGACGTGCCTCTAGTCATCACCAATGGAAAAATTCGAAAAAACTCTTTGGAAGAGAAAAGAGGGAACCGAATATTCAAGTGTTGAAAAGCAGTTTGGAGCTAGGTTACCCTCCAAGAATCTACTGGCTACTAGACATAAAAGACATGAAATTTCGTTCCTCAAATTTAGATAAATTTGATCAGGCAGTTAATGAAAAATGAGAAACAGTTTTTTCCAAACACCTCAGCCCAAAGACAGACTGTGCACTGATTCAAAATGCACTGGGCAGTGGTTCTGCTAATTAAGTCATGTGACCCCCCAACCCATTTGATTCAATAGCCTATGCCTGTATTGTCTAGGCTGGCCTAATCCCTTGTCCATTGTCCCGGTGTCAGGCTGCCATGCCACTCCTTTGGTTATTGTCCACACAATAATTCTGTGACATAATGGTCAGATTAGGTTTGTTTAATGGAAAGTGTCACCAGATAATGTTTGGTTAACACAATTATTGAGGGTTCTGCTCTTTGAATTGAATTTCAATTCAGTTTCTTTATAGATTCTATACTAATTGGATCTGCCAAGAATCTAATAACGGTTATTAAAAGACATACTGTACATACACAAATGTGATATCTTTTTATTACTATAGATAAGAACTGTGGACCAAAGAGTAGAGAGGCACACCTCTCCAGTGAATCTCTTTTGGCCTGATCATCGTTATTAAAAGACATACTGTACATACACAAATGTGATATCTTTTTATTACTATAGATAAGAACTGTGGACCAAAGAGTAGAGAGGCACACCTCTCCAGTGAATCTCTTTTGGCCTAATCATCATTGTGGGTCATCCATAATTATCAACAAGCACTTGTGTTTTGTGAGAATATTGATCAACAATTTCAAGGAGATGTTTAAAAACATACATTTGTCACTGACTCCCTAGCCACAGGCACCTGAAAGATATCTCACCCAGTTGTGATATTTCAAACATTGCGACACAAGCTTACATAATATAGAATTCTTTTGACTGTTATGCAAACACGTTCTGTCAAGGTGCTGAATTGTCAAGATAATCTTCAAAACAGTTTGCTACTTTGGCGAAACATGGATGAATTATGTGTCACTTGAATTTGCTGCACAAGTCAAATGACAACGGTGGGGATGTTGGCTCAGACAAGCCATGTAAACAAAACTTTAAGATCTTCCTTTCAGCCATCTTGTTTGTAATGTAATGTAATGTAAATACCATATTTCTATAGCGCCCGTTTCAAGCAAAATGCTCATTCACGGGCGCTTTACAGATAAAAAGATCACACCTGACTAAACAGCTCTGTCTTCAACAATCCGCGAAATTCCTTAAGGGTCGCGGCTGCCCGGATGTTGGTCAGCAGGCGGTTCCAGAGCGTGGGGGCCGAGTGGCCAAATGCCCGCTCGCCGTATGTTCTTATTGCACGCGGAACTACAAGTGATAGGTCGTGTGCTGACCGCAGATGCCTTTCTGGCTCATAGACATTGATCATCTCAACGAGGTACTGAGGGGCCCGACCGTGCAGGCTCTTCCAGACGAGCACCAATGTTTTAAATCTAATTCGCTGCTCCACAGGCAGCCAATGTTACTGTCTCAGGACTGTTTGTCCCGTTATCAGGGCACGTTTCGTAACTATTGAAGCTATTGACTTGAAACTTGGTACACATGTTTCCCCATGTAATGGCACCTGGGTGACCAAAATTTCACTCCGGTCTGATTCCTGATTTGGCCGCCAGGGGGCCAAAACTGAAAACATAAAAAGTGTGATATGTCTCTTGTTAATGATCCATTTTCAATAAAAAGTTTATGGTAGGTACTCCTAGAAAGGATACATCACATTTCGTACGGGTTTTTGATTTGACTTTCTTTTCAAGGTCACAGAGGTCAAATGGCGTAAATTGGCCGTTAGGATGTAACTATGGCACGTTTCTAAACTGCAATGACTATTGATCCCAAATTTGATACACATGTACCCCTTAGTCAGGTGATCTCAGGGACCGAAGTTCGGTCGAATATGATTCACCACTTGACCACCAGGGGGCAAAATTCAAAAACCTTAAAAATGTGATTATTCCCTAACTTCTTGCCCGATTGCCACCAATTTGATATCATGGGTACATCTAACCACCATACAGTATATGGCACACAGGTTTTTAATTTGACCTACTTTTCAAGGTCACAGAGGTCAAATGGCATAAATTGGCCGTCAGGACGTAACTATGGCACGTTTCTTAACCGCAATGACTATTGATAACAAATTAAGTACACATGTACCACTTGGTCAGGTGATCTCAGGTACCGAAGTTTGGTGCGATCTGATTTGCCATTTGGCCTCCAGGGAGGGGGCCAAATTCAAAATTCTTCAAAATGCTATTATTCCTTAATTACTTGCCCAATTGGCTCCAATTTTGTATCATAGGTACATCTAATTCTAACAACCATTCAATGTGTCACCCGGGTCTTTTTTGATTTGACCTACTTTTCAAGGTCACAGAGGGCAAATATACTGTAAATTGGCCATTTTGGGGAAATTGTAACTGCTTGGACCTACATCAAACCTAACACTACATGACACAATGCCATGCTCTTTATCCATCTTTCCTCCGCATGAGGTGAGCACAATTCTCTTATATCATATTAATGGCCCTGGTCATTTTATTTTAAATTGTCGAAACGAAGATAAAATATAAGAAAACGTAATGTCTGTTTGTCCATTCCTAGATTTGCACCAACCTGTCGCCGAGATACTGATGGAGGTGTGACGTGTTTGCGATGTGAGCAAGGCTACGTCGGCCGGAACTGTGAGCGATGCGACACTGGTTATACCGGCAACCCGATGGTCCCTGGTGGATCATGCCAAAAAGTTGGTGAGTTTTGATTTGATGGGATACCAAAGCGCTGAAAATGAGTGCTTTGGTCATTGTGACAACATGACGATTTAGATTAGAAGATGGCCACCATTTGGTTAAAGGTCCCAATCATATGTCTTTTCTATTGATAACATTACTAATAATCAGTGATTTGTGGAATGCTTAGCACTATGAAGAAGTTGATTTTTAAACTTATTGACAGGGCCTGTCATCGCTGAGGTCAAAGGGTTAATCCCGTTCCAGTTCAATTCCTCAATTAGGTGAAAGTATTTACACAATAATGATAAGCAGTTGGGCGAGGTAAAGCGTTGTGAGACTGCATCATCAGTTTGTTTTGAATCGAGTACAAACATGTCATTTCGAAATTAAAGGATCACTCAAAACAGGAATATGTTCACGAAGTGACCAGAAGAGAATTTACTCTCACGTAGTACAGCAGAACTATTCATCACACTGTCCAAACAGATGAAGTTCTGTTAATGCGCATATCAAGCTCAACACACGACGGCTAACTAGCAACTGCCTACTGTACCTTTAACATGCAAAAATAATGAGTGGGCTGATCCTTTAAATCTGCAACAAACTTATTTTTCAGCTATATCAAGAGAACCTGTCGTTACTGTCTACCCCAACCGCGTTACAAAGATGACAGGAGACGTTGTACGCTTCACCTGTAACGTACAAGGTCCGCAGCCAATGCGGGTCACATGGGCTCGTACAAACGGGCGTCCATTACCTCGGCGGGCAAGCGTCACGGCAGACAACTCCTTATCGATAAACGGGTTGATTTCCTCCGATGGCGGAGGGTACACGTGTACGGCCGTCAACACGTACGGACGGACAGAGGGAACGGTGTTGCTTAAAGTGATGGGTGAGTTTGTCGACAAGGGACCGAAGCGCGGCGATATATCATTCGCCGATGCACCGGCGGCGCCAGATGCTGACAAACCGGTCGATGAGAACAGTGACGCGAGTGTTTTCAGTTTCTTAAATAGACTCTTTAAATCAGTTTTCTGAAGGGCATCCCCGTTTCATTTGAAAATAGTGTAAACCTGCAGACTCTGAGCAATCAGTTTTGCCTGTCTATGCGGACTCACCAACTTTCTGAGAGGGCCTAGCTAGCTTTTGTCAAATGTTAACTCTTTGATGTTTACGGCATTCATGCATAAGATTACTTTGCCTGTAACACTTGTACCAGCAGACAGTCTTGATTCTTTCTAACTTGGTTGTCAGCTTGATGGTTTTGTTTGCTAAGTTTCCCATCTATCATCTCGGGAGGGTGGCGCGCCATCAGTTGGCTCGCATGTCGTGTGGGTGTACCGTTTTGCAGGGATGAATATAGAGTAAACAAATTGTATAACATATTTATATTAAAGTCTGTATGATAACCTTCAATTTTGTTCTTTTATTTCAAATATTATCGTCAATGCTTTCAGTGATACAAGACATCACAGTTCGTGTCGAAGAACCAAAGTTTTTGACGGTAGATGCTGGTACTACCGTGCGGTTCGTCTGCGCGGGAATCAGTCAGGTCAGAGGTCAAGTTTTGTAATTTGCATGCCTGCTGTCTGATATGCTTTTCGCTTGCTTTTTGCATAACATCATGTGATAACTGCTTTAACCCTTTCAGAAGTTGGGAAACATATCCTGATTTACAGTTTTCGGGAACTGAAAGTTATTTCACTGGCCCTGGCTGCTTTGTTGTTGCGTTTACCTCACTTCTCACTTCTATCATGTGACCATCATTAACCCATGGGTGCCCATGCAACAAGATCTACGATTTTGGTCTGATGGAGTGATTGTACCTTCTTCTGATGGAGTGATTGTAATTTCTTCCAAAATGTTCACTGCCCCTGGCTGCTTTGTCATTGTTTTTGCCTTACTGCTAACTACTAACCCACAACCATCATTAACCCTTGGTTGCCCCAACATGGAGGTCTCCAATTTTTGGTGATAAAAAGCAGAGTGCCCCACAACAGAGGTTTGGGGACAAAGTTAAAACAGCTTCATTGCAAAACGAGATATACAGTTGAACCCTGGTAACACGACCACTCATGGGACCGCGGTTGAATGGTCGCGTTACCGTGGTGGTCGTGTTAGTGAAGTTGAAAATCGGGGGACAAATTGCATGATTATATTTAAGGAATTGAACCCGAGGCGGAGGACCTTGGTTGAGTTACCAAGACACTCTCGGGTGGAGCTAAAATACAGTCCAAACCCGAGCCGACAGGCGTGGGTTTGGACGAAATTTTAGCTCCACCCGAGAGTGTCTTGGTAACTCAACCAAGGTCCGAAGCCGAGGGTTCAATTTCTATTCTAAAATACCTCAAACTTAAAAAGATAGGCCACGAAAATAACTTGAATATGTGCGAATTTGGCAACTTCCATCCATCGCCGGCCCGGCCGGAGCGCCGGTAGCGCCATTGTTTACATTATGTTACGGCAACGTTACAGAATATGAGACATGTACATTTTGTACAGCGCGCATAGGAAGTCCGCATCGGCTCGCTCAAGTGATGCTAAAATCCGCGCAAATGGGCTATTTGGAGCGTTTTTCTCGGCAAATATGTGTAGTGCTCATTAAAAAACTTAGGGTGGTTGATGCTTCCTTGACTGATTTGTGTTTGAAGCAGTGTTTTGAGAGCCTCAAACTTCTGAAGTGAGCTGAAATTCCATTGACGTGACGTGTGCATGGTTCCACATTTTAGTGCAACCCGAGGGAACTTTGGTAGGGCATCTTGGTTGCGTGTCCAAAACACTCCGCTCTCAGAACGAGGCTTATGCATTTTCCATTTAAAAGTTGACTTTACGGTACCAAGGTATTTTAGAATTTCCCGCCAAAATTGTTGAAGTTATTGATCAGTTCAAAATTCTGAAAATTTTTCAAAGCCAAGACATTTTCTGGGCTGATGATGTTTCTTCATTTTAAGCAGAAAAAAAACAAGTGAAAAAAATATTTGGACTTAGGAATTTTTTCTTCCTTCAGATTTGAATTTTTCATAAGTTAAAAATTCTGAAAAATTTTCAAAGCCAAAAAAGTATCCGTTTTGGCCATTTTGAGAAAATTGGCATCAAAGTTGGAATTTCGCTAAAAATGCAATGGACTTTTTGTAATTAGAGTTTCATTATTGACCAAAATGCTCTGAAATCGGAAGGACAAATCAGTCATCATTGGGCAATGCCATGGTAAGGTTAACTCCAAAATGTTGTGAAAAAAGTTGGTGGAGCTATGGCCCGAGTCTCAAACGGCGCATGCAGCCAGAATTTATCCCGGTTTTCAAAGCATTAAACGACTGAGACTGATCTGGATAGGATGTGCATTGATGATTACAAACCGTCGAGGATTATAAAACGTATGGAGTTTTGATCAGGAATCGCAATCATCGCAGACATCTAATCATGTATTCATTTGATTCGATCAGGTCAATGGCATTATGGTAAGGTTTAATTGCTCTTTTAACCCGCTTTTTCTTCGCCTGTCTGCTGCTCTTTATATCTACGCATCGCACTGTTCATAAAAACCTTTTGAAATTTCCCAAACTGTAATAATGACACAATCTTGCGACAAAAACGGTACAACGATTTCCTGTCTCACGTATTGTCTTCAATGTATAGTTACTTAATCCTGTATAGAGGGCGGTTACGGGAGGTTTTATCAAGTGTACAGAAGTCGTCATTTGGAGGAGAGATTTGTAATTCTAAGTTCTTGATTTTTGATAGGGACACAGGATTGACAATGCCTTGGAAGTTGCCACAACCTCTACTGTAAAAAATAGGTTGTTTGAGTGACATTTACATAAACAAAACAGAAATCTTCTTCGTAAAAAAACGAAAATTCAGGTGGATGCCATATTTTCATAAAATGGGCTTTAGTTCTGTGTCTGATATTTCAAGGAGAGTTGCTAGAAAAAGAACCTGTCTTTAGAAGCACATGTGGGATTTTCTCCCTTAGAATGTTCCCATATTTTGCCCTCAGCTCATGATGCTTCCCTTCCTCACAGGTCACCTACAACCTGCTATGGACCAAGCAAGGAGGGAATCTGCCTGACCAGGCTATGGATGAGAACGGTGTCCTCACCATCCCTAACGCAAAGCTTGAAGACTCGGGAACGTACGTCTGTACGGGATCCAACCCGTTCAGCATTGACACTGATATCGCTACACTAACGGTTGGAGGTACGTCATGTGTTATCAATGCTTTATATGTTCACTTCAGCACCAACCGACGTAAATGTACGTTTGGCTCCCTATAGTTTCAAGGCGAAAAACGTAGGTATACGTCTCCATGAACTGAATTCGAACTTTGTGTTAAAAACATGAGAATTTATACTTCCAGATGTGTTAAACCTCTTAATGACGTTGATATCTCTTGCAATTCACAAGACTAGGTCTATAAAATGCTATTAATGCCAAGTGTGGACAAATTTGCATTCATTATAACTACAATGTCAGCAATTTGTATTCCCATACCAGAGCCTTGTGTTTTTCTGCTCTTCCAGTTACTGTGGAGTCGCCAACTGTACGCATCGAACCTCGCTACCAGGCAGTCAACTATGGCGAACGCGTTGAATTCCGCTGTATCGCCATGGGCCGCCCAGAGCCCACACTGGAGTGGGCGCGTACAAGCGGGCAGCTGAACTCCGAGGCTACATTTATCAACGGTGTCTTCATCATTCCGTTCGCACGGAAGACGGACGAAGCTGAGTATGCCTGTAAAGCATCGAACACGGCTGGAGAAGCTTCAACGAAGACGATCCTTTATGTGAAGGGAGGTATGTAGGGTAAACGTTTAAATGAGTGGGTGGGGCTTTTCAGGAAGTTTTCAAAAGATTTGCCGTTTCCCCGAAATAGAATCAATTGTGATACCAATGGTACCATCATAAAGTGCTCCCTGAGAGCTTTACAATGAATGGTCATGTCTATAGGTTAACTAATAATACCATTAGAAGCTGTCACAGAGAGCCTTCAAATTAAATGTCGTGTCCATAGGCTCACTAATAGTACCATAAAAAGTGCTCACTGAGAGCTTTCCAAAGTATGGTCATGTCTATAGGTGTAGTAATGGTACCACCAGACAGTCCACATTGAGAACATTCAAATGAATGGTCACATGAATAGGTTAGTTACTTTGTTTCTTGGATAACTGCATGTGACCATCATTCCACAGCAAGTTTCAACATCAGTCCTTACTCCTCAACGAGAGCTTTGCTCAAATATTGACCTGCAGGGATAACAGTGTCATCTTCACATGCTCATGCTTTCATGAACATGAAACCTGACTAAAGCTTATCTCCAGTAGTGACTGAAATCAACGTTGTATTCATTTTGCTTTTCAGACGCAGGGCCTAATTTTGCCCTCTTGCGGCGCTCTGAGTTGACAGTTCCTGTCGGCGCCGAGGCCCGGTTCATCTGTTCCGTCCGAGGCACCCAGCGTGCCACCATCACCTGGAGCAAGCAGGGCGCACAGCAGCTTCCACAGGGGTCAAGGGTCGAGAGGGGTGAACTGATTATACCGAATGTGAGGAAAGTGGATGCTGGGAATTATGAGTGTCATGTGAGGGTTACAACCGGCGAGACGGGTACTGTCATCGCGACACTGTATGTAGTTGGAGGACAGCAAGGTTCGTGCAGTATTCTAAACACCTTTGTCGCAGGATATGAACGTTTGTGATAATACGTTAGGTCTCGTTTTCATAAGATGGCAAACGCTCACTATGAGCCCTTTAAGAATAGAAATTGATACCACGAATTCTTGTAAGATTCTTAGTTGAAATCTTAACTGTGAATCTTGCAAGAATCTTGTGACTAATCTACATATTATTTGTACGCGAAAGTGAATAAGATTCTTAGATAACTTAAGATTCTTACTTAAGAAGTGAATAAGATTCTTAGATAACTTAAGATTCTTACTTAAGAAGTGAATAAGATTCTTAGATAACTTAAGAATCCTATCTAGCTTTTCGATATAACGCTGCTAGGTCAAAGTTTATTAGAAAGTGTGATGATGACATCTTTTATTTTACTTCCAGAATCACACCCCGCGGCCAGCATTGATCCCGCCCAGCTCATCCTCGCCCAGGGTACGTCGGGCACCTTACGATGTGTCGTCACGGGACAGCCCCAGCCAAGGATCACGTGGCAGTGGAGTGGTGGAGACCTCACTAGTAACCATCAGGTACTTAGCCACTAACTTTACGATTCCGGCAATGTGACATTGGCATTTTAGCAGCATATTTTTGCAAGTAAAGACAGTCATATAGACAACCTTTTTTTTTTCGAGACTCAAAACCGAGGTTCCTTGTACCTGGTGTCTATGCCAGGGCAAGCTAAGACCCCACCAAGTGAGAAACATGAGTAGCTTGCGTGGACTCTATCTCTCTCGCCAAAGTCGGACCACTAGGCCAATAAACTCAATTGGTGCCTAACCGTAGTGGCACGCAGGATACGCTCATCCCGCCTTGGAGGAGGATTACTCCTAGGAGAATGACCCCTCCAAGTGCAGAGCGAACACTGAAGAAGAAGAAGACAACATTTTCTCATGGAAAATTGTTCAGGCTTTTACTCTGAGCATCCATCATTTCTGTGATTTGTTATGATTATTGAAACCAATCAAAGAAAGCACTGTTGTTAATAATGCTGTGTCATTTTCACAGACACAGACACTTATATGTAACTTTTGATCTTCGACATTGACTTAACTTCAGTCGTAAAAGTCCATTGAAAGAGACATGAATATTTCAAATTTCAGGTCAACAATGATGTCCTCCGAATCGTTCGAGCATCTCTGAGTGATCGAGGAATCTACAAGTGTATCGCGCGGAACTTTATCGGAGAGAATCAAGCAAGCGCCAGGGTTGAAGTCGAAAGTAAGTGGACTGTTATAGTATGACTTGAACCGATTTCAAGACTGGAACTTTACATTGGAATACTGCCCAAGACTTAGTATGTCCTTGAAACCCCTGATTGATTTCTGGTCATCCAAGGTTATCCACTGTATATTCGAAATGATCATACTTGCTGTCAAAAATTAAGGAAGGCTAGTCCCTATCAGTTGTTGTTGCTGTATATTCCAGGGCGTGAACCCCCTCAAGTCGAGATCTTCCCCAAGACCCAGCAGACGATGACTGCTGGTAGCAGTGCTCTGTTCCAGTGCCGAGTCACTGCAGGCTACCCGAAACCGACATTATCATGGCGAAGGTAACACTGGAGCATATCTTTATTAGGCCTAGCGTGTCAGTCGGAAATAACTGTCACAGGCTACTGCGTGAAACTTGGAACATGCGTGCCCATGTACCTATTGCAGGCAGGCCTTTGAATGAGACATAAATCTGAAGTTCATTATCTGTTCACCTGGAAAAACAAAATATCCCACCAAGTGAGAAACATGAGCATGGTTTGTGGTGGACACTAGCTCTGGCTGAAGACCGAGTCACTAGGCCAATCAATCCAATTGGTGCCTAACTAAAGTGGCTCATTCAAATTGCTCCTCCATCCTTGGAGGTGGAATACTCCCTGTAGAATGATACCACCAATTAGAAAGTTTACACTGACGAATAAGGAAGATGACTTTAGCCTGCTGTGACAAGCCCTCTAGCTTAAAAAAACCAATACACCGCAGATTATCCTCTGGCACACAAACAGTTTGATCGATTGATTTTCTCATCAGCCATGCCACAAGATGATATAATCTCCTGCCAGAATCTTGCTGAGTTGTAACCCATTTGTTGCTTGTTTCCAGAGCGGAGGGCCAAAGACTGACGGCCAACACCCAGATCCTTGAGAATGGCGTGATCAGATTTGACCGCATCAACGGACCGGAGCAGGGATCCTACATCTGCACGGCAACCAACACCGCTGGAACCACGACTGCAACAGCTACTCTCAGAGTCCAAGGTAGGCGGAAACGCAATTTTAGAGCTTTCCGCCCTTTTAGCCAAGCACATCAACTTGAGTATTTGAGACCGTAGTCCCTATTACACAAAGAGATCTGCCTAGAGCCTCGTATCATGTGGCATTTGAACCAGGGACCTCTTTCAAGATTCGAATGGGCAACTAGACCATATCTCAGCTCTATTCATATCAATGGTCAGTATAATAGATCCATATCTTTAGTGTGACCAAACAACCCATACTGGGCCTACTCCAATCATCTTAATCTTTTTCCAGCCATTCCACGCATCACTGTCCAGCCGACCAGCCCGATCCGAGTCCGTGTTGGTCAACCTGTGGTGTTTGAGTGCCGAGCTGAAGGTGAACCAAACCCCAATGTCTACTGGCAGAGGGTTCAGCCGCGGGGAACCGCAGCCTCTCCGAGTTCAGACCCCCGGGCTGTATCCAGGGTAAGTTCTCAATTAACGAATTTCAAGGCCTTCCCCCAACCCCAAACACTGAGTTACGGAATAACTGGCCTGACATTCACTGGTAGTGGCAGGGCATGGCCTAGAGAGACCATTGCTAATTTCCAAGGTAACAGAGGTCAAATTCTCTCTAACCGGAACGGTATCCGTATTCATGTCATGGCCCGCAGGTGGGCACATGGCCTACCCTGGCAACTTTATTTCTGGATCAGCCTCTTGAACGGTGTATCACAATATATGTTAGTTTTTGTTCAGTTGTGGTTTATCTTGCTGGTGTCTCGCAGGTAAATCCATGTTACTTCGAATAATTTCAGATGCTCTGATCTTCATGTAGCTTGTTTTATTTCAGCCTGGATTAGCCCGATACACGATCAATGCTGCTGCAGTGACAGATGCTGGTCTTTACATCTGCATCGCCTCAAATGATGCTGGAAGAGTTGAAGAAAGAATGGAAATAATAGGTATGCCCCTAGGTATAGCACTTGGCACTTGGAGGTGATTTTCACTAGATATATTCCTCCAAGGCGGGATGAGGGTTTTGCGTGACACTACTGTTAGTCACGAATATCGCCATTTGGTTTATTGGCCTAGTGACTCAAGCTTCGGCCAGAGGTTGATGTAGCATGTTGCCCGCTTGGTGAGACACCGATGCAAGGAGCCTCAGCTTTACGGCGCATTCGATGGACTGAGAAGAGCCAGGAATTTGAGTTACTTGAAAGTCACGCCGGTTCATCCAGAAATACGATACTGGGTTCTCCCAGGAACCTGGGCCCTATTGCGTGGAAGCCAGCAGTGTTAACCACTAGACTCTGGGTTCTCCCCAGGAACCCAGGCTCTGTTACGTGGAAGCCAGCAGTGTTAACCACTAGACTCTGGGTTCTCCCCAGGAACCCAGGCTCTATTACGTGGAAGCCAGCAGTGTTAACCACTAGACTCTGGGTTCTCCCCAGGAACCCAGGCTCTATTACGTGGAAGCCAGCAGTGTTAACCACTAGGCTTTGAGGTTCTTCATCCCCTGAGGCCAAATAAAAATACAATTGTTGTTTGTACTACCAATATTTTTCGAAAATGATATTTTGATTACACAAACATAAAAAGTTGCAGAATCAAATTGATGTTGATGATGCCCTTGAGTTTAGAAGTAGGCCTGCATGTAAAGTCATTACAATTTCCTTTTCCTTTAGTGGTTGGGGAGCCGACCGTCCCTCCACTGCCCAATGGAGGCATCAGCATCGATGGTGCCAGACTAAAGAGGATTAAGATTGGTGAAAACGTTGAGTTTACCTGCCGTGCCCAAGGTAAGCCCATACTTCGACTATTTCTGATTCGTCCTGATGAAGAATAAGTCCACCTCTTCCCTTGGGGAGATACTTGTGGGCTCGTGGATATGGTGATATAGTTGTAATGATGGCATGATTCCTTCTAGCACAGACTAAAGGGAATTTCTCTTTAGCTCAGTTGGTAGAGTGTTTTCCTTTTAATCTGGAGGCCCTGGTTTTACCACGGTTGCCTTTGATGTTTTTCGTCTGTTTTACTTGGTGTCCAACATGGTAAGTGGTACGAATGATTCATGATGCTGGATAATGTAAGGTTGGATATGTATGGTTGTGTTTTTGATTTGGCAGTGACGAACCACCTTAGGGCTTTATCCTCTCACTCGAGTCTCATGAAATCTCGTAAACCATCTAATATTTAGAGTGGTTTCTTAACAGCAATGACCATTATCTCAAATTCGATACATGTGTATGTACCCCTTGGTAAGGTGATTTCAGAAAATCGCTTTTAGAGTTTTCAATTCGACACTTTCAGATGCCGCCCTTGAGCTTCACTGGAGCCGAGATCGCGGTATTCTGCCCGTCAGTCATCGCGTACGCTCTGGTGTCCTCTATCTTTACAACGCACAACCGGAATACTCCGGGCGTTATATCTGTTCCGCATCTGCCACTCATGACGGAGAATCGTATAGAGAATATGTGGATCTCGTTGTTGTCGGTGTTGGTGAGTATGAACAGAGGTTCAGTTTTGTCATATTGTAAACCATAACTCCAATAGTCAAATGTCTAGTATTTGTCCTTAAACCGTCAAGCTCAGGTGCATGCTGAAATGTCGTTTGACACTGATCACCCCGTGGAATCAGCTGCAACCCCTCCAAGCATTTCTCGCCTCCCCGAGTACTGGCCAACCACCTCTCCGAGACTATCCATCCTTGAACTGCCAACACTCGTCCTTTTTATTGACAGTTAATCAAACCAACAGCTTCCTCACTGTGGCGAGGCTATGCCATGACACTGAAGGGGCCATGAGCAGCTCGGAGCAGTAGCAGTTCATTCCACAGGATATTGACACCCCAGAGTGCATTTGTGGAGACCTATGATATATAAATGACATTTCTTGTTTTCATGAAATCACAGAACTACTTGCGGTGGTGCAGAAATGTGGTAGTTTGCATGATTCAAAAATTCACAAGATGAATTTCTGTTTCCAGTCCTTCCAAAGATCAGTATCGGTGATGGCATCAAAGAGGTTAAGGATGGTGATCCAGCACAACTCATCTGTGATGTCACAACCGAAGGAAGCGTCGAGATTAAATGGGAACGCGTCGAGGGAACGATCGCCGCATACGCTGTTGATGACGGATACGGTTACCTCAGATTCCCGTATGTTACCCAGAGCGATGCTGGACGGTATCGCTGCGTTGCAAGAAATGACGCTGGGAGTGTTAACGCTATTTTGGAATTGTTCATCATTAATAACGTAACTGGTGGTGTGTTGACAGGAGATGGGGATGCGGATTATGATGACGGTACGTACATCTTCTCCAACGAGGACATTTGTCAAGGCAGCCCACCCTACCTTGGCAGCTTACCATCCTAGAAAGAACAACGCACCTTGCTCTCGAATTTTGAAGAAAAAAAGGGGTTCTGCTGGGCATTCTACCTAATTGTTGCAGATGGGTAAAACTTCTTGAATATCAGGGGTACGCATGAGCCTACCATGAGAAATGCCTGTGAAGAACCCTGGTGTATGATGCTGGTGATAAAGTCACTTACCAATAAGCTCTGACGCATGATTTCCAGCTGATTTTCAGTCCAAGGCATTCCAGACAAGACTAAACATGTTGGATAGTACAATTAGAATCCTTCTTGTACTGGCACATGATAGAGTCACCTGGTGTAGAATAGTCAATTTAGATGCTACCCTAGTAGTGACATGTCACAGAGAGAGAGTGACTGGTATTCGGAATATCAGAAATTTTACACAAGCCTCGGAGTCCATGATTGAGCCTGAGTCATTGTAAAAGTGAATGAAAATGTTCAAATCATATTTTCAATCTCTCCTCTACATGTAAGGTAGAATGGGGTAATTGTAGCCCCAGTTTAATTGTAGCCCCTGCCTATGATGTTGACTGATATCCCCATGCATCAAACAATGGCGGGGGTTACAAATAAACCGGGGCTACAATTACCCCATCCTACCCTACATGTACCTGCATGCACGTGTTCCCAAAACGGGCTACAAAGTTACGTATTCATTCCATGCTTCGTTCCGTAAGTACTAAATCAACAGGCACGGTGATCGTCAGTTTTGAGTATCGCAGTAATCTCAGCTTAGATCTTCATTATGAGTTTCAAATTCAGTCTGCTTTCATGGCGCTTATTCTTAAATGACTTGCAGGTTGTAAAAAGACGGAATTCCAATGCGGTGATGGAAAATGTATTGACGGCAGGAGGAAATGTGACAGACGGACAGACTGCACGGACGGAAGTGACGAACTGGACTGCCGTGAGTATTTTTAACCAATTCGACGTCAGTTGCAGCTTCAAAACCTCCCTGTTTCAGACACCTCTATTATACACTGCCATGAATAGCATACACTCTCTGTAATATTCCTTTTTTTTTTCAAGAAGTGCCCATTTTTATAGTGTTTTTCATATCATTCTGGCCAAAGGTACTCAGTTGAACCCGGAAATGTGACCAGGTCACATTTACCAAAAGATAGTGGTGTTGCACAACACTAGATTATGCTTAAGGTAGGCCTATCAATGCTCTTTCACGGCGTCAACTAAAGCTGGTCAACTATGACACCGGCTGCCAGGGCTGTGTAACATTACTATTTGTGATCACAATGTTACAGTTTAGTGACAAGAGGTCGGCCAAGTACCTTTGGCCAGATCTATCTGAAAAACACTTATTCGATATAACTTGTCTAATAGTGACGTTTTCCAGGCATCTGAGGGCTAAAGTTAGTGCCCTAGCTCTCCGACGAATTGGATGGTGCATGCCCCCCTAAATTAACTTCTGCACCGGCCATGAATCAACCACTTGTTCCTATTCCTCAGCTTGGGGGGTGGTGCCTTAGCTGTCTGAATAGAAATGTGTGGTGTGCACCCCTCCCCCCCCCCCCCCCAACCCCCTAATCAACTCCTGCACCGGCCGCGAATCTACCACGTGTCTATATTCTTCAGCTTGGGGAATGGTGCCCGAGCTCTTTCACGAAATGAGTGGCTCATGTCCCCCTCAATCAACTTCTGCATCCCCCTCCGTGAATCCACCACTTGTCCCTATTCTGCAGCTTGTGGGGTGGTACCCTTGCTCTCCGATGAAATGGCTGGTGCGCAGTCCCTTAATCAACTTCTCCCACCCGCGAATCCACCACTTGTCCCTATTCTGCAGCTTGAGGAGTGGTGCCCTTGCTCTCCGACAAAATGACTGGTGCGCACTCCCTTAATCAACTTCTCCCACCCGCGAATCCACCACTTGTCCCTATTCTGCAGCTTGTGGGGTGGTACCCTTGCTCTCCGATGAAATGGCTGGTGCGCACTCCCTTAATCAACATCTCCCACCCGCGAATCCACCACTTGCCCCTATTCTGCAGCTTGTGGAGTGGTACCCTTGCTCTCCGATGAAATGGCTGGTGCACACTCCCTTAATCAACTTCTCCAACCCGCGAATCCACCACTTGTCCCTATTCTGCAGCTTGTGGGGTGGTGCCCTTGCTCTCCGATGAAATGGCTGGTGCGCACTCCCTTTATCAACTTCTCCCACCCGCAAATCCACCACTTGTCCCTATTCTGCAGCTTGTGGAGTGGTGCCCTTGCTCAACGACGAAATGGCTGGTGCGCACTCCCTTTATCAACTTCTCCAACCCGCGAATCCACCACTTGCCCCTAATCTGCAGCTTGGGGGTGGTGCCCTTGCTCTCCGATGAAATGGCTGGTGCGCACTCCCTTAATCAACATCTCCCACCCGCGAATCCACCACTTGCCCCTATTCTGCAGCTTGTGGGGTGGTACCCTTGCTCTTTGACGAAATGGCTGGTGCGCACCCCCTTAAATCAACATCTCCCACCCACGAATCCACCACTTGTCCCTATTCTGCAGCTTGGGGGGTGGTGCCCTTGCTCTCCGATGAAATGACTGGTGCGCACTTCCTTAATCAACTTGTCCCTATTCTGCAGCTTGCAATCGCTTTGTTCCAATCTTTAGCACGCACTTTATTTTGATCCTCCAGCCTGCAATCCGCTGCTAGAGTTCCGCTGTGGAGACGGTCAGTGTATTGACAATCGAAGAAAGTGTGATGCACGGACGGATTGTCGTGATGGAAGTGACGAACGGAATTGTCGTAAGTCTAGCGTGGAAGAGTCACGCAGCTGTAGGAGACCTGCCTGACCTCTGTACAGTGTAAACAAATGAAGGGAGACTTAAGTCTGGGGCCTGTTTGGCCAGATTGAGTTTCACAAAACCGGCTCACGCACATTGTCACTATTCATGCTTGCAGTACGCCTTCACTAGTGCATGCAAATATTCACTCTATCAAACGATTGAAATTTGGAATAGACATTTCTCCTTTTCCAGAATGCAAGACGACAGAGTTCCGTTGTGGCGATGGGGCGTGTATTGACGCCAGGAGGAAGTGCGACCAGCGCCAAGACTGTCGGGACGGAAGTGATGAAAATGATTGTCGTACGTGTCATCTGTGCATGTTTATCTTGACGCAGAATTGTCGTCTCTTCTCAGCTCAATTATTTCATTCAACAATCCTGTTACCACTAGCCAGACCAAATAGTCTCTACCCCTATGACCAGACCTTCAGCCTCGAACATTGTTTCAACGCTTAGATAGAAGAAAAGCACATCATTTGTTATTTCTAGTCTAGGCACAACACCTGGCGCGGGAAACTTTATAGACCACCTGAGTCCACTGAAGTCACACTTTACCTCATCCCCGATAGCATGACATTGTTGTCCTCTTATCGGGGTATGATAAGAACCCAACGATACTAATGTCACAGTGCTAAACCTCACCTACCTGCAGAGTGTTGCAAATGTAGCAATGATATGAAGGTGTTTACCGCACAGATGGCTTACTCGGCCTGAAAAGTTGTGAAACCTGATAATTTTGTCTGTTTTTAAAAATTTCTGTTTTCTGTGGAATTTGGTGATGGAAACTTCTACAGTGGAGTGGCAGGTTACCGGGCAGTCAACAGCCCGGTGATAATGCCCTCAATTAGCCACCTACTCCTTTAAGACAAAGGTTTTATTGTGTCGTTCTAACTACGATGAATTGTGTTGTCAGGGTGTCGGGACACCGAGTTCCGTTGCGGAAGTGGCCGCTGTATTGACGCTCAGAGAAAGTGTGACGGTCGGATAGATTGTCGAGATCAAAGTGATGAACAAAACTGCCGTAGGTCTCTTGGCTTTATTTGCATGTGCATGAAAGAACTGTACATTACTTCACCTCCTATAGGGGTCAAATACTGTACTGGTCTAAACTGACATGTCCTAATTTGTGTTGCGTGATCTCCATTACATTGTACAAAATGTCCGCCACCTGCATGAATTGAAGGTACTTTAGTTGTGACCAGTACTGTATGCTGAGATGTTACGTGTAGATACTGTAAGCCATCTTTTTAATTTTCATGGATTTCACCTGATAACCTAGATTAGCAAAAATGAAAACTGGGAGAAGTACTTTGGTTGAAAAATGAAAGAAATATTGAATCCACGAAATGTTGAGAGAAAAAATGTTTTTTCGGAAATTTTTAACGAATCTCAAAAAGTCGCAAAAACTAGGTGGTTTACAGTAGCTCAGGTGAAATCTCCGAAATTCTTTATAATCTCACGAATATTTTGTCTGTTTTTAGAATGCAAGGCCACGGAGTTCCGTTGCAGTGACGGTCAGTGTATTGACGCAAGAAGGAAATGTGATGCGCGATCAGATTGCCGAGATGGAAGTGATGAGCAGAATTGCGGTAGGTGGCGTCGCTTCTGTCTAAGTTGTTTTATTCGGTTGGTTGACGCCAGAGGAGAAGGCCTAATGGCGCCGGCTGATGCTTTGGCCCTTCTTCCGGATGTTGTAAGTCTCAGGTACCGGTGCATACCAAGTGATGCTCCTGGCCAAGGCCAAGCTTGAGATGGGATCCAAGGACTACAGAGATCCTTGTACTCATTGCAAATGATCTTTAGGGTTGTTTTTGGTGCACCCCGTAGACAGCACATACCCCCGCTAGGCCTTTATATAAACCGGTCAAGAACTTTAGGGTCGATTTGAATGACTTTGTAAACATTGTCTAAAAATCTGTATTATAGTGATTTTCATATCGTTCTGGCCAAAGGTACTCAGTTGAACTCGGGAATGTGACCAGATCACATTTATCAAAAGATAGTGGTGTAACACAACACTAGAATATCCGTTGGTTAGGCCTCACCAATGCTCTTTCACGGTGTCAACTAAACCTGGTCAACTATGACAACGTCTGCTCAGGCCTGTGGGTAAATTGCTATTTGTGATCACATGGTTAATACAGTTTAGTGACAAGAGGTCAGCCTAGTAGGCCTATGTCTCGCCAGATCTATCTGAAAAACGATAAGAATTTGTTTCTTTCCCAGCATGCAAGATGACCGAGTTCCGTTGTGGAGATGGCATGTGTATTGACGCCAGGAGGAAGTGCGATCAACGGGCCGATTGTCGTGACGGAAGTGATGAACGCAATTGTCGTACGTATCGTTTTAACCCCTTGTCAGATGATTTGCTCGCTGACTAAAAACCTTTGACGAAAATCATGCAAAAACAAACTTTCACCAGAATTCTATCATCATTCATTTCCTTGCCATGGCGTCATGCAGTGGAAGAAATCCTCTCTATATCGGACATCCGTTAGACTGAACATTGCTGTCCTTAATTGAGAGGTGTCCTGATTGCAGTCGTCACATTCAATGAAATGACCAATTTCGCACCAAACACAATGACCTTATTCTGTTCATGGAGAGGGTTTTGAGAGGTGTCTGCTAAGAGAGGTTTCACATTATGTGTATTCTATCATTTTAGAATGCCAGTCGACAGAATTCCGATGCGGAAATGGTCAGTGTATTGAGGCAGGTCGTAAATGCGATGGACACGCGGATTGTCGAGATGCTACTGATGAACAGAACTGTAGTATGTATATCAAAATATCCCTCAAAGCGAACTTCATACGGGCAATGCAATGCCCTTACCACACCTCAGTGGGTATCGAAGCAATTGTTTACATCATCAAGTCTTACAGGAGCTTCTGAATGGAGCCCTATTGTAGGCCCTATTGTCCACATGTTCATCAGGCCGAGTCTAGCTTACTGATCTGTGCTGTACTCATAAACAGAAGAGAGTGAGTTTCTGAATGGAGACCTATTGTAGGCCCTATTGTCCACATGTTCATCAGGCCGAGTCTAGCTTACTGATCTGTGCTGTACTCATAAACAGAAGAGAGCGAGTTTCTGAATGGAGACCTATTGCAGGCCCTATTGTCCACATGTTCATCAGGCCGAGTCTAGCTTACTGATCTGTGCTGTACTCATAAACAGAAGAGAGTGAGTTTCTGAATGGAGACCTATTGTAGGCCCTATTGTCCACATGTTCATCAGGCCGAGTCTAGCTTACTGATCTGTGCTGTACTCATAAACAGAAGAGAGCGAGTTTCTGAATGGAGACCTATTGTAGGCCCTATTGTCCACATGTTCATCAGGCCGAGTCTAGCTTACTGATCTGTGCTGTACTCATAAACAGAAGAGAGTGAGTTTTTGATTGGAGCCCTATTGCAGACCCTATTGTCCACATGTTCATCAGGCCAAGTCTAGCCCACTGATAAACTAGAATTGAGATGGTTCATTTTCACAGCCGAGAAAATGTTAAAAGTAGCCCGAAATGTTGTTCATGGGGAATCCCTTTTAAATTGTTTAACCTTTTGCTCATGTTGCTAGCGCACCCAATTCGTGAGGCAAGGACGGTCTGGTATAGCCAGGTAAAAGAGAGCACTTGGGCACATTTGAGATGGGTGTGTCAGGGCCTTCACACAATCAATCAGATGCTCCGAGATGCATTTCTGGGTTTCATTCGCCAAATAGGCAGACACTACTCAGCCAGGTTTTTTACCCAGTGACCGACTATTAGCGATAATCTACATGGTATGCCTCAAAAACATGTTTGAAATTAGTCGATTCCTCTTTCTTTCAGGGTCGTCAGAAACTCTTCCACGCCTAACAATCACAGCTCCCCAGAAGCAACCAGTAGAGGGAGATACAATTACATTCGAGTGCCTTGCTACCGGAACGCCAACACCTACAGTCTACTGGAAGAGGGCTGGCGAATCCGTCACTACTCCAGGACAGGTACAAAAATCACTTATCTAATAGCTGTCGTTTCAGTTAGCGTTTAACCATTCACGAGTGCTTTGGGATTATCAATCCTCACTGCAACTTTACTTTACAAAGCTTTTTGTCCAGATTTTGTGGGTGACCACTCTTCCTTATTTCCTGTGAATGGTCACTTTAATACATGTATGCCCTCTATCTTTCAGAGTGGAATTGCCCGCCTTACGATCCAACGTATTTCTGCAGCAGATACCGGGGAGTACATCTGCCTGGCATCGAACTACCTAGGCCAGGCGGAGGGGCGCGTCGTCATAACTGTAGAGAGTCGCGTTGGAGGCCGTGGTGTCCTCCCGACCGTTTCACCGCAGATCTTGCAGATTGATGGTGAGGATGTGAGACGGGTGCGTGTTGGAGATGACACCGTTTTCATTTGTAGGACTAGAGGTAGGTTTGCGTGTTAAGGTATGAGCTGGTTGACACATAGTTAAGGTTGGGGTTGACTGAAGTTAAGGCACAACCATTTTAGCTAGAACTTGAAACCCTAAAGCAATTAAAACCCTCTGAATATGAAGCGAATGCCAATTTTAAGAGTGGGAGTCTGTACTGTGGTGAGCCAAGAACTGATTCCCACCCTTGAAATTGGCGTAGCGCATTTTCAACTTTAGGACCTGTCCTAGATCCCCTGTCATCTAAACCTGACCCCAAGCATAGCATTGTATTCATCTGAGACACCGATCCAAATTTGAAAGAACATTCTGTCTCGGTGTGACCTCAAACCTATCGATTCCAGATCCCGCTGCGATCATCAACTGGACTAAACAGCGAGATGACCTACCGGCCAATCATCGTCAACAACTGGGCTCCCTCTATTTATACAAACTCACACCAGAACAAGGAGGAATCTATGTATGCACGGCTAGTATTGGAGGTGACAGTTATCGTGAACACGTCACTTTGATGATTCTTGGTCCGGACGGTGGTGGCCCTGGGGGTAAGTACATTAAGTGGTTTTATAGAGTTTGAGATTCGTTAAAGGGACAACTGGTTAATAGCTTTCCTTCATGTTCCTTGCCAGGTGAAAAATGTCTGTCAGAAAAACCAGTGGATGCTGAACTTGGCCCGGTTGTTCAAAGCTCCGTGATCTGTTGACTGTGGTTTGGCAGCTGCTTGTCAACTGTTACTTTAGCATGCTACTGGCGAAGTTTGCTCCGTTATGCTTAGCCTGCGCTATGCTATCGCGAAGTTAGCAGAACCTCAAGGGCTCACTATGGTGTTCTGTCAAGTTCAGTCGGGGTCACTGAAACTAAAACTTTGTGTTTAGTAAACTATCCATGCGTTTGAAGAAATCATTTTTTTTTTTTTTCTTTTTTTTTTTTTTCAAACGCTTTCAAATTTTGCGGTTCACAGTATGTCACCATTTTGCCTTTATTCAACAGGACCGAACACCGAACCCAGACTCACGATCATTGCCCCCCAGGAACGGCCAGTGGAAGGCGAGTCACTTTCGTTTGAATGCAGAGCTACTGGCACACCCACTCCGACTGTCTACTGGAGGAAGGCTGGCAGCAGGTCAACAACTCCTGGACAGGTAGGACAATGACAATTTCACCCTGGCAAAACAGCGTCTCTTTTCCTCTCTGACACGCCTCAGTTCCGTGGAGAGTGTAGTTGCATTTGCACGGGAAATCTACAATGGGGAACAGGGAGTTGAAAACAGCCTATAGGTCACATTTTATGCGACAGATATTTATTAGTGAGACAGTTTGCAAGGAACAGCTTGTAAAAGAGGATTTCCACTGTGATGTACATGTGTGAGCTTCCTGAACAAATCAGGTGTTAACCTTCGATAATTTTACTTTTACAAAGTACGGTAGAACCTCTCTATTGAGGACACCCTGGGGAGTGACAAGTGCTATCCTTAATAGAGAGGTGTCCTGATTAGAGAGGTCAATTTGAATGGTAACAACCAATTCGGGACCAAAACTAGTGTCCTTAATAGAGAGGGTGTCCTTAATAGAGAGGTGTCCGCTAAGGGAGGTTCTACTGTACTTTTAATTAACTTGGAGTTTTAACTTTTAGGATCGATTTGAAGTCTCAGTCATTTATAAGGTACAGGGTGAATACAAAAAAATGTATATAGCTGTTCTTGATCATCAAGGTCAAAATCAGCCGAAGATTTTCTTTATTCCCTCAACCCGTTTTTACCTGACCTGTATTTGATACCTGTGTGTGATTTGAACCGTCTTGCAGCAGACTGCCATGATCGTGGTGGCCATGCTTGGTAAATCATTACAAATCATGTTAAAAGCAGTTCAAGTCGAGCTTGGGACTTGGACAGACTTCATTATGCCTTAATCAAACAAATGTAAAAAAGTCAAGCTGGGTGATTCCCCCTTTCCTCTTGTGTTTATATTTTGTTCAGCTTGGCATCTCTGACCCCCCCCCTGATGTTTGGCCCAGCAAGCCCTCTTCTATTTAGCGCTCCATCCTTACCCTTGGGGGGTGTTCCACATCCTGTCAAAGTTCTAACCACGTTATAACTGTGCAACATTCTCAAAGCGCTTCACATTTGTGACCCGTCACAGCAAAACAAGTCTCGTGTCGCTCTGAGCTTGGCAGGTTGAGACGGCCTGTTTGTTCATTTCTCTATTGCCTGCCTTTTGTGAAATATGAGCACATCAATTTCTTCCATTATCTCCTGGTGTCATTTAGGCTCATTTTCTGTGCGACTTGGGCCTGGTTTTGCTGTGACGGGTCACATTGATTCCTCGATCCTAAACCTTCAGCGGAGCTGCTCAATCAGCGCTACAGCCTGAGAATTTCTGACTGGTACCCATTTATACTCTTTGGTGTTGTAAGGCATAAAAGGAGACCTTTCTAGACGTCTCACGCTAACCGTGGCCGGGGTTTGAACCAAGGCCCTTAAGACTTAAACTAATGGAGAAAGATGTAAGGCAGAGGGACCTACCTGTGCCTAAAGTTGAACGCTGACATCGAAAAAAGGCCGTCATATATGTAACTGCTGGTCAGATGCCCTAGACCATCTGGGACGAGGAGAATTAACCCGAATACTGTGGGCTAACTGCCATTGATGATGTCTTTGACGACAAAAACTGACGCTGTTGCCAGTGATTCTAAAAAATCAAACTACGCAGGCAATATCTTCTTGCTTGACATGAAATGTTTTCTAAATATCCACGTTTCAGCTCGGCACTGCCACCTACACCATTCCAAGAGTCTCGGCCGCCGATTCTGGCGAGTACATCTGTATCGCTTCGAACGCGGTCGGCCAGGCTGAGGGTCGCGTCATCATCGCGGTGAGGAGTCGCGGAGGACCCGTCCTCCCGACAGTGAAGCCGCAGGTTATACAGATTGATGGAGAAGATTTGAGACGTGCCGCCATTGGCGATGACGTCACATTTATTTGTCGCCATAGAGGTATGTCCTATACGGTTACCTCCGCATTCATTCACCTAAATATCCGCTTCACTGAAACTACTGCGGCCAAAATGAGGCACAGTGTATTTATACATAGAAACAACACTTAGGTATTAATGGTTTAGTGGCAGTCAGTTGGTATTAAATGAAGCACACAATATCTCGAAGAAGTTGACGCTGTTGCTCTACTCTTCTCCTCATCGCGATCTTCCAACGTAACGCAGATTCACTCAAAGTCTTCCATTCCAGATACCAATGCTGTTATCACCTGGAGTCGCGAGAGAGGTATTCTGCCCATCGGTCATCGCCAGCAAGGTGGCTCCCTCTACCTGTATAATGTCCGACCAGAATATTCCGGTATCTACGTGTGTAATGCCAACATCGGTGGGGAGATCTTCCGTGATCAGGTCGAGTTATTTGTTCCTGGTGGAGATGGTGAGGAATTTGTTTTGTTTCATTCGCTTTAGATCTGAACATAATTTTTGAACCCATGTTTACAAAATTTGACATGGAAACTTTTTAAAATGATTTGAAACCGATCATTTTTGGTGCATCAGGCATATCAATTGAATTGAAATCACCCAATGATTATGGTTGGGCTGTATTTGTTGACAGAAGTCGATTTCAATGGGGAAAAAATCAACACTCGTAATTATGCTTTATAAAGATCACTGTTAATGCCAAAACCCAACCTCTAGTAATAAGTAAATGGTTTTTTGTTAATACTCACAGCTCGTAACACCTGCTTTATTTTCATCTTCAGCAGGTGGTCTTCCAAAAAGTCGGCCACAGTTGTCCATCACAGCACCGCAGCAACAGCCAGTGGCTGGCGAGACCATCGCATTCGAGTGTCGGGCCACTGGTAACCCTACACCCACAGTCTACTGGAAGAGAGCTGGCTTCAGCAGAACTACACCTGGAGAAGTAAGGCTAACATTTTCATCTTCTTGTTCTGTATAACTTGGGGAGGGAGTCCAGATAGCGATACAACCATATATACGCAATGAAAGTTGCTAACATCTTCATGATGTAGACGTTTATTTACACTATATACATATTCCACGATCGATTTCAGTTCCTCATCATGCCTGATGAGGGTTCGAGCGAACCGAAATCGATCGTATAGTGTAAATAAACGTCTACATCATTAAGATGTTAGCAACTTTCTTGTTCTGTGTTCGGGACTTTTGAAAAGCACGCTAGACAGTCGGTCCATTCTCGGTAGCGAAATAGCATGCGTGATAATGACGTCACTGCAGCTGCTGCCCTCTATTTCCCCATCGCTGAATTACAGGCAATGTCGGACAAACATGCGGTTTCGTAATGGATTCAGGCTTTCTAACTAGGGCAGTTAGATTCAATCTGGCACATGTCCGAGTGTTGGAAATACTACATAATTGTTCTGAATATTTCTCTCTCTGACTCTATGGTATCATTCATGCTAAAAACAATGCAGGGTCAAAGATAATTGACTTTGAAATAAGCTCAAATGCGTAGAAATAAGTGTCGATGTCCGACTGTCACGTGACTAAAACGTCATCAATATCTTATGCAAATGACCTTGTGAGCTATAAATAGTAACTTTGCGAAATGCAATTGCCTGTCGTAGAGAGTTCCACCACAGACCCCACGAGCTTTGTGGTGATCTCTTCGGGTGATAGGGATGTATACATGTAGATGTTGCTAAAGTTTGGACCTGTAAAACCTCCAGAGTGTAGTGCTTGAATCATGAGGAAACCAGCCCTGTAAAATATTTAGTCGCCCTCCAACTTCAAGCACCCCGCTGATACTACACACAGTGATGATCGGCATATTTACCTTATCTACCTAATGGCCAGCGTAACCAGTGATAACACTCTGGCCAGGATCATCATGTGATCATGACTAATTTACTGTGATGAGGCAAAATTAGAAGTAATTCGGTCGACTACAAAGCAACCAGGATGTGATAGCAAGATCGGTTATGTAACAACATATGTTGACCTCAGCCTTTGGTCCGGCAACTCAGCAGGAGGTTACCTGGCTCAGATAAGCTGAGAGCTTAAGTCAATAAACTATTCTTCAGAAACTCTCCCCTCATCAAATATCCCTCCCCCCCCCCCCCCCGGCATCTAAGGCATTTTCCATTAGTTGGTGGGGGATGGTTAGGAGATAATTTTTACAGGGCTGGTTTCCTCATGATCATGCATGTACAGACCAATAGCTAGGGTGAGAATGACAAATGCTTGGAATGACTGAAACAGTTGCCTTACAATGATAACAATCCCTGCCACTGGTAGCCCATCTCAATCATTAACCTTGGAAATGCCATACATCTTTCAGCGTGGAGTTGCCCGCCTAATACTTGAGCGAATCTCTGCCGCGGACGCTGGTGAATACATTTGTCTTGCCACGAACAGCCTTGGTCAGGCGGAGGGACGTGTGGTCGTGACTGTCGAAGGGCGCGGAGGTGAAGTTCGTCCCACGGTCAAGCAGCAGGTCTTACAAATAGAGGGCGGTGATTTACGGCAGGCTGGCATCGGAGATGATATCACCTTTATTTGCAGAAGTAGAGGTAGGTTTGACAAATACATCAATGCAGACGGAGTCTTTCAAAGTTTGGCTGCAAAAACTGCTGCAAATCTTTCCAAAATTTATTATTACAGTGGAACCTCCCTTAGCGGACACCTCTCTAGTAAGGAAAACCTCCCTAATAAGGACACTAGTTTTGGTCCCAAATTGGTAGTTTTCATTCAATTTGACCTCTCTAGTTAGGACACCTCTGTATTTAGGACAGCACTTGTCAGTCCTGAGGGTGTCCTTAATAGAGAGGTTCTGCTGTATTCATTGTCTTAAAATGAAGTTTACAGTACCCAAGATTTGAATACCTTACCATTTCAATGCAAGTAGAATGTTGTTCAATGATGCGTCATTTTAAAGAAAGATACAACAAGAGTCTAATTGTTGTCAATTTCAGATCCAAACTCAAATATCCACTGGAGTCGAGAACGCGGTGCTATACCCGTCAACCATCGTCAAAGTTCTGGCTCCCTCTATCTTTACAACGTCCAACCAGATCATTCCGGTGTTTATGTGTGCTCATCGACCGCAGGCCATGACGGAACGAGTTATCGTGACCAAGTTGAGTTGAGAATCGTCGGTGCTGGTGAGTTTTAAGGTCTTGTCTCTGTTTCTATTGGCCATCACAGTGTGGAGCGAAAAGATTCATACTGACGTCAAAATGAAATCCTGCTCGCCCCGCTATTAATATGACATAACTTATCTTGTGTCTCATCATGTTTGACTGGTTCATTTACCGAGTCCGTCAACTGCCTACTATTGGCCCGCAGTCATCCTTTCTACCAAATTATCCCTATAGTTCTATCATTAACAGCAGTCCCAATAAGCTTTACGTTGGTTACACCTGAGAAAATCGATTGGAGCACTGCACTCGTTTCAATGAAGACCTCGTCCCCACATGTAGGTTAACAACAATGCCAGCTTTCTTTCAATGAAGGTTTTCCTATGCCAATTTTGGATGCAGGCCACCCAATCTATACCGGGTGTGGGCCAGGGGTACCATACACTGCCATAATCCTGCGGTAGTGAAAGTGTTAAAGGGTTGATACATCTCGAATTCTTGTTCCAGTCCTCCCTAGAATTAACATCGGCGAACCTCTCCGTGAAGTCAGACTCGGTGATGCTGTCACCTTGATCTGTGACGTGCAGACAGCTGGCGTCGTTGACATCTCCTGGGACAGACCTGAAGCACGCCTATCGCCGTATGTCGTCGATGATGGTCGCGGTTATTTGGATTTCCCACGCACCACGATAAATGACGCTGGGAAGTATCGTTGTACTGCCAGGAGCTCTACTGGGACGACTGAGGGCTTTGTAGACCTTGTTATACTTGGTGAGCAATTTCGAGACATTTTGCAGATGTTCCCGGTCATTTTATTTTCTGAGCTGGATGAAGAAGAGAACAAATAGGGTATAGCAAAACTTTGTTCACTTCTCTGTGGTGTTGGCTGTCATGAGAGTATGGTAGTTTTGTTAACCCTATAACACCTAGAGCCACTGCCAGCGCAAGTGCTTATTCCCCTAGGCCCCGACGTGATTTTACCTGGAAATCACATTTTTTGCGATGGGTCCAGTTTTTTACAAAATGACATAGGTGAACTTCCAAATAATGTATTATAAGTCCCGTTTATTTTTAAAAAGATGAAATTCCCTATTAGATAGGGTACATCCAAATCGGAATCAAACAAACGATCCATTTCAGCAATTCAAATGTCTGACCTGCATTTACTGGCTTGAAGAGAAACAAAAACTTAATCGTCAAATATCTCAAAAACTTCTACAGCAACCACCATTGTTCATCCAGGCATTTTAAAGCTTAAGTTTCATAGATTAATAATAGGCGGCGCTCTGAAGGAGATCGGTAGCTAAGCGCGCGAAATTTGAATATGGGTGTGCGGGCGCCTCCAGGGGGATCGGCGGCGGGCGTCATCGGGCGCCTCCAGGTGTTATAGGGTTAATGTTGTTGGTGAAAAAATAAATTTTAGGGCAAAGTTTCCAGTCATATTGCTGAGTCACTCGATCTAGAAGGGCCAAATCAAAAGCTCTGTGTTCTGGATGTTATCTGGTAGAGAGTAGACAAGTACTGTGCATAGAAAGAGACTTTGTAATGAGCACTAATCCATCGCAACCATCAAGTGTTTGGCATCTAATTCAAATTTTGCCCTTCCAGCTGTTCCATCTGCCAGCATCGGTCAAGAGAGTGTTACCGTTGCCCTCGGGCGCACCGCCAAGCTTCGGTGTCTGGTGACGGGAAGTCCGCAACCACGTATCACATGGGCGAAAGATGGCGGAAAATTGCCGGCGCAGATCACCGTCGAGAAAGGAGTACTGACGTGAGTGTATGCGTATAGTGTACATATAATGATGTACATGTATTTTACCAAAGCATAATCGTGTGTAAACAGTCTTTTTAGCACATGACCTTTTTGGCCGGGTCATTTCTGGCCAGCTGATTTCAGGTAAGTACCACTTCTGCTGACAGTCGTTATAGTCCGTGGGTCAGAATGGTCGGGGATCGTGCAGCCCCATTTGAAGGTCACCGAGTACCAGACTAAAGACTTGGGACTGGGGGCGACACTAAGGACGCTGTCCTTAATAGGGAGGTGTCCTGATTACAGAGGTCTGATGTTAAGAAAAGACGCATTTGTGAGCAAAGTCACTGTCAATGGTACAGATACTTAATCTGCTACATAGCAGGGGGGGATCCGGTTAGCGGTTCCACTGTTTGCTTGGTAGGAAAAGAACGACTGAATTCGTAATTGTCTTTTGTGTTTCAGTATTTACAACTTCAAGGAGAGTGATGCTGGTAACTACCTGTGTACAGCAGCCAATGCAGCTGGGAGCGCCAGGGCCTATGTGACAATTAATATCGGTGAGTAGTAACCTTCCTTTAGGAAAAAAGCTTCAAATTCGGCATTATTTTCCATTTGGTACTGTTTGAATTTGAGAATTTGTCCTCTCTTTTGAAAAATAGATGTACTTTTCATGGTTGTACATACATGTAGCATACGAGAGTGTATCAATGCAATGGTACATTGCACAATGTGAATGCACACACTACATCAAACACTGACCGTCACGTCAATGACAGTGTAACATCTCTGGCCAAACTTTTCTTTGTTTCGGCTGATAGCTAGCTGGACTAAAGCTGTATAGGATGTTAAACAGTGATATTAACCCTCTGTGAACTGCTGTAGGTGTGAAAAAATCTTTTGGGGTGGATCAGTAATGCTTCTCGAAAGATTGTAGACAAACTCTGTATGTTTTGCGGTTGGGTGCCTTCTATTATTTTACGTGTGTCGTCATTGGCAGTTTGTTTGTCAATCGAGGGAGGGGCTATTGAGCCCTTCTCTTCATGTGCCTGTGGTGATAGTCCATGTCGAGGACGGGGTCATGTTTCATTGGGTTCCTCTTAATTTCATTTTTACTTTTACTAAAATGTTCTAATTTTCCACTCAGACCCAACCACAACAGAACGCATCCAGAAAGGTTAGCATGTATGCATATAATGCCCTATGATGTATATTCTTTGGAACTGGGGTTTGAACCATTGTATTGCTACAGTACTGTCCAGAAGTAACGAATCCCATGTTGTTAATTATCCAACAAGTTTCAGGTGCGGGGATATGAAACCTTATACATTGCGTGGTAGGGGCTGCATCTGAAATGTACTGCTGACACTACTGTAGATAATATGAGAGTTTACTTCTAGACTGTACTGTACGTTTCTCTCACCTGGTCTTTGTGTAATTATTACCTCGGTGTTCCAAGCAGGGTTTGTTCTGTATTTTGAAATTATTCAGCCAAAACACAAGTTTTCTGAAGAATACCCAAAATATGGTACAGTTCCTGTCCATTCAAGTTGAGTGCTGTAGTGAAATTCTTTCCCAAGTAGGCCAATCATGTCCTATCATAAAGTGTTTGCCAGATAAATCTGGCCAAAGGTAATTGACCGAACTCTTGTCATCAAACTGTGATACATGTCGTGTGATTACAAATGATACTGTTACACAGCCCAGGGCAGCTTATGTCATAGTTGACCGGCTAAAGTTGAAGCTGTGGCAGTCAACTATACTCAGCCCAGGGCAGCTTGTGTCATAGTTGACCGGCTAAAGTTGAAGCTGTGGCAGAACTATACTCAGCCCAGGGCAGCTTGTGTCATAGTTGACCGGCTAAAGTTGACTCTGTGGCAGAACTATACTCAGCCCAGGGCAGCTTGTGTCATAGTTGACCGGCTAAAGTTGACTCTGTGGCAGAACTATACTCAGCCCAGGGCAGCTTGTGTCATAGTTGACCGACTAAAGTTGAAGCTGTGGCAGAACTATACTCAGCCGAGGGCAGCTTGTGTCATAGTTGACCGGCTAAAGTTGAAGCTGTGGCAGAACTATGCTCAGCCCAGGGCAGCTTGTGTCATAGTTGACCGGCTAAAGTTAAAGCTGTGGCAGAACTATACTCTGTTTTTAAGTCAGGGGTAGAATAAGGGCAAGTAGTTGGAACAGGAGCAAGGTCACAAAATGACTACGTGGGACAGTCAAGCCAAGCAAATCTGAAACAGTGTATTACCCTTCAGCATTGGTTTGGCCTATCCAAAGCATAATCTAGTGTAATTGTTAACACCACTATCTTTTGGTAAATGTGATCTGGTCACATTCCTGAGTTCAACTGAGTGCCTTTGGCCGGAACGATATGAAAAACACTTTACTGTCGGTGAAGATGCCACTGGTAGAGCTAACCTAGATGAAGTGCTAGACTCCTTGTGACGTATGTACCTGAGTCTTCCACCAAAAGTGTCAGTAAGATCATGTCCCAATCCATCCTTTCCAGCTGGACCCTTGTTTAGGCATTCAATACCCCCTCCCCCCTCCAAATACAAACTGATGTCATCAAGTGATCACCTCACTTCAGCCACCATTTCAGCTCCTCCCAAAGCATTTGATTGAGGATGAGTAGAAAGACTTCAACGCCCCCCTCAACCCAACCCCCCCCCCCCGACCACCACCAATAACGCCAATAGGGCCAAAGGAGATATGTCATTGTACTCCCTTTCCACCCTTTACCCCCCTTCCCCGTCTGAAGACTTAGATTTAGATACCCATCGTTGAAACATCAGATCTTGTATCATAATTGATAAATATTGCCTACATGTACCGATGTTAATTGTGTACCATAGATATTTCTCTATTTGTCTAAATGTGCATGCATACTGTACGGTGATCCGACAATATTTGCCACCATTTTATCCTCATCTGTTGTGAAATATGTAAGGTAAAAGAAATGTGTCAAAGGGTACCTTCAAAAAGGAACAAACAAAAACTGTTTTTTATAGATTACATTTTTTATGTCAGAATAAATAATACTTTTTGTTGTATAAATATTTCTCCAATTAATCACATCATAAGCCTCCATACTCATTCGCTGAACACTTGGACTTAGCAGATTTCATGTCCTTTCCTCTCCAGCGCCATCTAACAACAAGTTCAAGAACTTTTACTCGTCAGGCAGCAAAATAACCGGAACCTCATTCTTAGCCATTTTAGATTGTCACTGATTTCCCTCTCCTGACCTTATAGACCTTTGACCTTGTACAGCCCGACCTGACACATATTTCTGCCTTCAGATCGAGCGAGCCCTGGGGGTGAGGTTGGTACTGGTGGCCGAGGTGTCGACAACGGTGACTTCAGCAACATCCAAGAAATCGCCTCGCGCACTCAGACCGTTAGTGTAGGTGACCGCGTGGAGTTCACATGCGAGGTCATCGGGAATCCACCACCTACAATCCGTTGGGTCCGTGATTTAAGAGCAGTACCGACGTCAGCAATCATCACAGGAAGTCAGATGGTCATTCCACGCGTTGCACTAGAGGATGCTGGGAAATACCGCTGCATAGCGTCAAATCGCGGTGGAACCCGCCAGGCCAGCATTGAGCTCTTCGTCCGAAGTAAGGTTCACCACACACCTTTTTTTCTGCTTATATGATGATGGTGTTTGGTTCCTTAAACTTTTGTATATGACCCTCAGATCCTCGTATCCTTACCATACCTCTGGCTTGCTTTAAAGCAGGAGCGAGGGGGTCAAATTGATGGTCTTCATGAGACAGTAAGGGGACTAGATCATGTTTTCAAGCATGTACAGTTTCAGTATACTGCGAGATAGGAAAGACCCCTCTTGGCATTACCGTGAAACGCTATCTGGCTGACCTATCTTCTGCCTATAGACTCCCTTTAAAGAACTGCTACTGATATGAAATTACAAGACTTATGCAAATATAATAGTGTAGCTTGCATGAATGGGCGATCGGTATTGTATTAAGCCTGTGTTTTGACTTGAGAAAAAGTCAAAAGAAGTAGTTTTTGGCGCTAGCAATGTCATCAATGGTGGATTTGCTTGCACTGACTGTTATCATGCTATGTCCTAGATTTGCCGAAGTTTAAGGAAGAAAATGCTCCTCTGATGACTCTTACTATCCTGCCGATGAAATCATATTAAAAAGACACTCCCTTCTACTTTCGATTTGCTCAAAACGAATTCCTCTCAACATAATTGATACTTCCTGTTGTTTGACTGTTTCGCCCTCAATTAAACCTGCTTATCGGTACATTTATTTCACAAGTTTTGAATACTAGTCTCTTGCTTTTACTTAAGTTTCTGTTTGCTTGCCAATTGAAATACTCTAGTTACACCACTGTAAGACTGTTTTGCATGATTTTGATGGGGTCTTGGAGGTTTTCAATTGAAACATTAACGGTAGGTATTCAAATCAGGAGTTCCATTTTTTACAATCATCTCATTTTTCTCTGATGGCCACAGACGTCATGTCCTTGACCTCTGTGTCAATGTCATAGAAATGATGAAGTGGTCTTGGATCGGTGAAACTAGAGTATGCTCTGTTTTAAAAAAACTTTGCAAAATGTACAGTCCCAATCACAATTGACATTCCTCGAGAATGTTATGTTTACCTGTAAATAACGCAACCTATTCGAGAATGCGCCGGATCAGTATCATTAACCACGATCACTCTAACCTTTGCGTGAGCTGACAGTACATCAGTTGTGACTGGGACTGTACTGCTATCATCTTCAGAGCACCTTATGGCTCAACATGCTTATTTATTGATATCTGCAATGCTTATTGTTTACTAATGTAGCCGTCTACTAAACTTTTGCAGGTTCTACGGTTCATCCTGGTAGGTATTTTGCCCAGCATGTGGTTTGACCATAGAATTAGTTAACTAGTGTATAGTTTCCTATTCTAAAACACCTTGGTTAGCATGTTTCAGTTTTATAATGAATTATGTATAAGCCTCATTTTGACCGCAACGTTTTTGGTGAGACAACCACAACCTCTTGTGGTGTAAAATGTGTCTGAGCAGATTCATAGTTCATAGCCTAAGATCTTGTGTTGTGTTTTCTGTTGTACGCGCCGGTCACCGATCCGAAGGTTGACCTTCCTCAACGTTGCTTAACTTCCACTCTGGGGCCATCGCGCCAACCACTGGGCCATAAAGGAATTCCCTCATGGCCGGTGGGTTAAGCCGTGCCATATACCTGGGGGTACTATACAGATCTATTAAGTGTTGGGTGTTTGCTAATTGCGACCTCAGTGTTAGTTTGGATGGTCTCACAAAAAACCATTCAGGTGGAGCTGTGAATTTGTAGCCACCTTGGCCAACACCTCAGTATTGGTCTGGCCTACTTTTTAACTCCACTATCGTGGTGTTTCGTGAGACAGCCAATACCTTATAATTCCTTTAACCTGTAGTGTATAGCCCCTAACCCACTAACCAAAAAAGAACAGAATTTAATATGCTCGTTTTCACTTGTGAGTTTGGCTGTTAGGCTATGGTGGCTGCAGCAAATGCAGTGCATAGGCCTTCTTGTGTTGGATATTATGCTGAAAAATGAACTGACTTTATAGAAGTGAAGGTAGAGTATTATAGTAAAGTTCACTTAGATTAGTGTATGCTTCATAACCTGTGTTGTAAACTCCTGGGCAGTCATGGAACTAGATTTATTGACGACGTCATTCTGTATCTGCCGTGGCGGCAGCCATTTTGGACCCGTTACTCCAAGATTCTAGGAGTAGATCACAGGTAGCTGAAGACATCAGAGTCATAACTGTCAATTAGCCCCAAGAAAAAAGCTGAACGCAACCTGCAACAAAAAGCTGCACGCAACCTGCAACATATTTGAGACTATCGTCTCTAGGTTTCATGTGTTTTCTGTAGGTTTTCCTCACTGTGGGTCCTTGGTTGTCTCAATCAAGACTGCTCTGGTAGATCACAAATTACATCCAAAACCCCCGGCGGTTGCATCGGATTTTGGTCTGCATTTTGTGTGTACCAGTGTGGTCTTGATTAGCGAGCTGAGGACCAACCCTTGTGATCAAAATACATCATATCATCATATCATATCATCATATCATTACCGGCGTCGTAACCCTATTGGATTTTTGCCGGAGGTATGGAGTCCACTATAGGCTACTGTCAACCTATGTAGGATCTTTTACTTACCCTGGCATAGACACTCAGGTACAAGTGACCACGGCTTTTAGTCTCATCCGACAAACCCTCGAGTATTTCATACGTTAATGTACGTGTTGTGAAGAGCCAGGAATTTTATTTCCTTGAAAGCCACGCCGGTTCATCCAGAAATACAATCCTGGGTTCTCCCCGGGATCGAACCCGGGCCCTATTGCGTGGTAGCCAGCAGTGTTAACCACTAGGCTATGAGGCTCCTTCAAAAATACATTCGCTGGGACAACGTCAGTACAATGCAGCAGATGATACTGCTTCTACTTGTCGATTTCAAGTTCCGTGCTGTGAGTTTTTCACCAGATCCTCTTGTCTCTTAGGTAACACCAATTGGCCCCTGAACGCCCAGTCCCTGGTAAAGACAGCTTCCATTGGTACTGATGTGGTCTTGACGTGCGAGGCCCCAAACATCCGCAACCCTACACTTAGGTGGAGTCGGAGAGACAAAGAGCTACCAAGGTGAGTGCCTGTCAAGCAGTAACTGCTCCTTTACTGTCCTGGAAGGCCTGTGTGAACTTCTGGACTTTTCGCAATGCTTCCTTGAAAGCGGCGTTCTCAAAAAAAACACGTGAAATTTACCGAGTCCATCACCTTTCAGGAACCGTCTGATAGAAGAAGGCGCCCTCACTATCCGAGATGTCAAGGCCGAGGACTCTGGGAAATATGTGTGTCGGGTTTCGGCACCAGGAATACAGGGTGTAGAACAGCTAATTGAGTTGGTGGTTGGAGGTATGTTCAGAGCTAGCAGGCCCCGTGACTGTATCAAAGTCTACAGCAGGCCAGGTTATGTTTCAACCCATTTCATACTGGCAGTTTGGGAAACAAACTTGAACTTACAACGGCCAAAAATGTCAAATCTATTTAACAAAATTTTGGCAGCTAATATTGAATTTTGTGCACCGACAATTAAAATTTAGCAAAGTTGCCATTTTTTGGCACCACAATATTTCGTGGCCTACAGTAATCTAAGCATTGTTAGGTTCCTACTTGCATGCTCATAGCTTGAAGCTGGGGATTATCTGCAGTTGGCTGAATTTTCATCCGTTAGTAGTCTGTGATGAGTTGCCCAGGTTGAAATTTTCTGACTCAGGAAGATCACTTGCCGTTGAAGAACGATTCTTTAGTCCATCTGACAATCAAAATCTTCTTCTTCCAGCCCTTGTCCCCTATTTCATCCAGAACCCCTCGTCCTACATCGCCTACCGAACACTCCTGGATGCATATCTCGAATTCGAGATTGAAATCTTCTTCAAACCGGAATCAAACAATGGAATTATTCTCTATAACGGACAGAAGACGGACGGCGGTGGTGACTTCTTATCATTTGGGCTGAATGAAGGATACGCCGAGTTCCGGTACGACTGTGGATCTGGTCCTGCCCTGATCCGATCCGAGGCTCCCCTTACCCTCGGACAGTGGCATAGCGTGTCTCTAAAGAGGAACAGGAGAACAGGTAGGTCGATTTTGTGTATCTGCTGACTCCTTTGTGACCTTTGGCAAGACACCTAGCATTCATGAGAACAAATAACTGTTGAGGAAACCCCGTACATGCCTTGAGCAGTGCCCTGTTTATAGAACAAGGTCAGAGAGGTCTTCACATCCGTTCTGGACATGACCCACACTGATGCTCATTTTCTGTTTTTCCAATGAAATCTTATCGTTTTTCGCAGAGGACGGTTAATATTCCATGACATGAAATTTGCAAAAAATCAGACGACTAAAAATGTTGTGGAGTACGTTACACATTTTTATGATTTACTTTGGTAAATGCATGATTTAACGTCACCAAAAACACATTTTGAAGAAATATATCTTTGGCGTCACTGATATTCGGTTTCAGGCACCATGGTGATTGATGGTAAAGAGTACACTGGGACGTCCCAAGGTCGTTTCCAAGGCCTCGACCTCTCCCAGCTCCTGTACATCGGTGGTGTTCCAGATTATAACATCATCAACAGGAGGGCAGGATTCACATCCGGTTTCATTGGTAAGTGCAAAGGATCTTACTCTTAAGTGCCTGTAAACCAGTGATTTAAATGGCTGCCGCTTGCGATTGTGATCAAATGCAATAGTAATCACTTGTTCGTGGTGTTAATCGCAGTTGCTTGCGACAAGAATTGGTGATCAGCTACCTGCTGCCTGTACCAGCAAAAGCTACCAGGATCAAATGTGAGAGGTGTGTGATGGCGTCTTCCATGGTAAGGTTCACTCGGCCAATAACACCAGTTGGTGCCAAAATGTTGTGGTTTGCTTCAAGATCCAGCTGTTAGAGCTGTCAGAGTGGTGCAGTGGAATCAGCAGCAGCTTTGAGGTCCCGGGTTTGATTCCTGGTCAGTCCCGAGTTCGATTCCTGGTCAGTCCCGAGTTCAATTCCTGGTCAGTCCCAATAGGCCTATGATAGAGAGGGTGATTCTTGACAGCTCAACGGAAGAAGAGCATAGCTTACTTATATAATATTATAACTTGGGGAGGGAGTCCAGATAGCGTGAAGCATGAAGATGTTAGCAACTTTCATTGCGTATATATGGTTGTATAGGTTACTTAGTAGAGCCAATACAGATAAACTTACCTTTTCCTCCAGGTGCAATCAGCAGAATCGACGTCCGTGGAATTGCCCTCGATCTTGGCCAGGCTGCTCTTGCCATCGTTGGCGTCGCTGACTACCCTGTCTGCCGAGAACGCCCGTGCCAAAATGGTGCCACCTGTGTCCCGGCGAACGCCGACCAAGGCTATAAATGCCACTGCAGGAAGGGGTACACTGGGTACAACTGTGAGTTGGTCGGTATGGGCTGCTTCCCTGGAGCGTGTGGTTCCCGCGGTCGATGTTACAACTTGCCCAATGGCCAGGGATTCCAGTGCGCTTGCCCGATCGGTAAAACTGGAGAGAGATGTCAGATAGGTGAGTGTGTTGAACTTACCCGGAGATATGCAGCACCTTTCCAATTCAAGGAGAAAAAGGTCCCGGTTCATATTACATCACACCTTCACTGTTGACCGTACGTCAACTTGATCTACAGTCCAAATCGCAATTGACGTCCCTTAGATCGCACCGCTACCCTGCGGCACCGTGGGTATTAGTACGCACAATCCTTTAAACTGTCAAACATTTAACCCCCACATTGTTGCCCTTCCAGGAATCAAAGTCGAAGATCCTGCCTTCAACAGGACGTCGTATATCTCCTACGACCCGCTACAGAACGCTGCCATGGGCGTGGAAATCGAGATCCTGTTCAAACCAAAATCGCTCGAGGACGGCATCCTTCTCTACAATGCTCAACAGCAGGACGGCCGCGGAGATTTCATGGCGTTATTGATCAAGAATCGTAGACTGGAGTTCAGATTCGACAGCGGCTCTGGTAAGATTTAGTTTATGATCCTTGGCAGGTAACTTAACTCCACTGCAATACTGCTAGCTCTGTCACAGAGTTCAGACATTGGTGTTTGTTGCTGGAGATCCACTGGGTTGTAAGTCATCATCATCATCATCATATCAGGCTTAGTGGTCCTCCTGTGTCTTTCCCTTTCATCGCCGATCAAACATATTTTCTTCAAGTGCCTGATTTCCTATTTTGGTTTTTCAGGCGTGGCAGTGATTAGAAGCAATGAACTCCTGATCCAGGACAAGTGGACATTAGTTCACCTTGAGAGAAACCAACGCGATGGGTCGCTTTCTATCAACGGGGGAGTTGCAACCAAAGGTAGGGCGAGAAATAAAAAATAACAGCGCAAATTCTTTTCTTACTTGTGATAAGGATCCCTAATTTTCCCGATTTCTTCCAAAGATAAAGCGATATCCTGTAAAATAGTAAATAGTCACCACCTACATGTAATTAAGGCCTTTGGCTCTTGACACTTTCAAAAAACTTTCCGTTTGATAAAAAACCTGCGCGAACCTTTGCTATGCAACCCATTCAAATGTTGACGTGTTTTCTTTTTAGCGGTCTCCCTTTCCGAGAGTAAGTTCGATAATAGGTGGCACTTTCTATCTAACATCTTAATCATAGCTTTAGCTGCTGGCGCCGCGCTCTGACTTAGTGCATAATTGATAAGATACTTGACTTTAAACCCCAGTATGATAGGGCCTAAGATTTTCACTCGTAAAATTACATTCAACAACTTCAGTATCTGCGTACGTACATACTGTTCATTTGACTACTGTACAGCATTCTACAGCATCATCACAGTGTCTTGCATTGTGTAATGCATCAAAGAACATCACATCATGATGTCATCGGATCAAAATAACTCTGGCATCTTAGCATTTGTCGTGACTCAGGTTTGTGAAAAGTAGGATTATGTCCTCTGGAAAACAGACTGGGGTTTAAAGTTGGCTAAGAGTTTTCTTTAGATTTATGTTGCCATGTAACTGAGTCTGTGTTGGATGGCGAACTTCAAGGCCTCACAGGGCGTGTCGTAATCATATCATATATGTTACGAGATGTTTGGTAACTGCAAACAAGCATTTTCATCACTGTGAACTGTGACGACTATCACTGCGTGATGAGTGATGAATATCGCGTGTCTGCCGGTAAAACTGATAATGACTGGGTGTTACAGGTCTCAGGGATCATGTGACCACTGCAAACAGGAGATTCTGGTCGTATGGGACGATGGTCGTAGGTCGCAGCAACTATAATCACCTGTTTGCTGTGCAGATTTAGAATGTTCGGTTTTTTCATCTGACCCTGCTGTGTGGTGTCCTTAACCATGCCTACCCGCAATCTCATTTACATGGCAAACTTCCCTAGGATGATTTCAGTTTCAGGTCTGCATTTTCCATTGATGATAATGACCATTTAAAGCTGAACTGTCTCCTTATACCCATACACCCAGTGATTCCTGCAGGGTTATGTTACGGCTAAAGCGAATTTGAAGTTAAATCCAGTTATGCTAGAGCACAGTATTGTTTGTGTGGACTGTTGGGGAGGGGAAATTGCAGAGGTGGGTTTGGGTGTATCAGATGACAGTTCAGCTTTAAACCAAATCATTTTATCCCTACATCGTTACTTGGTAAGTCATGTGCATCTCAAGACAGGGCTGTATTTACTTGGGGGCTGGGGGCAAATACCCCCCGCCCCCAGATGTCAGTGAAAAACTTCATGTAAGTTTTTGGGAAAAGTGGTGTCATGCCCCCCCCCCCTCAGAGAACTCCCTAGCTAACAGTTCTTCTGTGTGAGGTTTTCCTGCACACCAATTCAGTAATGACTGAGGTTAGAATAGGCCCTTTTCCAGATATGCCTGTACCACCTAGGGACGGCAAAATTAACTACCTTTATAATTGGTTTTATGGTCTATGACACCAGGCAATGCCTCTCGAGCCATTATCTGGCGTCTTCAACCGTGAAGATCTATTGTAAAGATGGTTTGTTGGTCCGACCTAGGTGGTACCAGCATATCTGGCAAAGGGCCCGTACAACTGGACTGTTTTGCTCAATGATTTTAAATGTACTCTAAGAGCAGTCTGTTGCAAATATGCTGTGTCAACGCTATAAGCGGTAGAAGGGTACCTGTACAATGGGTATATTACGTACAATGGGCCAATGTGAAACTGCAACCAAGATCGGCTAAATACAATGAACCTTCTACAAAGTATTTTCTATGGCAATATTACGTTATGTGCACTGTTTTAGTTGGTGTTGTCTGTCCTGTCATGTAGTGTCATTGTGGTTGAGCTCATGTAACTGCTTGTTTTTGCTCCTGCATTCATCCTAATGAATTATGCATGTAGATTTCACATAGATTACATTCATTGCACCTTGTGGGTTTGCCTGACTCCAATGGTGCCTCACCTTTAGTTGCATGATAACAATAGCTTGCCCCCCATGTCTGTTTTACTTGTTTGAGGGTGATGATGGGTAGGCCTACCCCCATTTTGGCTCAAACTTGAACTCCTAATGCAATTAGAAGTCATTCACAATGAAGTGAACGCCCATTTAAAACATCAGGAGTCTGTTATCTGGAAAACAGAGAACCGACTCCTGCCCTTGAAATTGGCATCCACTTCATTTTGAAGGAGTTCTGATTGCAATAGGATTTCAAGTTCCAGCCAAAATGGAGGTGCCTATGGTCAATCCGTGATTGTATGTGGAAACGACACAACTACTTGTATTCTTATTTCAATCAAAAACATTTCCAATTAAAGGTCTCCACAAACAAGGGATTTAAATCACAGTGACTGGGGATCGTGATCACAACCCCATTGCTGGGTAACTGGTAAATGCTTGACAGTCTCCTGCAAACAACCCGTCTTGATCACAAGTAGGCCTACCTGAGAGGTGGTCATAGCAACACGCCGTCAAAGACTCTGAACATTCAAAATGTGATCTGAAAACAGCCGCCGTTTGCTTAAACGAAAGTCCCAAATGATGATTGGTCGCTGTAACTGATAAATTATTAGATCAGAAAGTTGTCTTAAAGAGTTTTATTTTGTTATTACTTATAGGTTATACTTGCTTGTTAAATCAGTTCTCGCGTAATTTCACATGTAAGTTTGATGAGGCTTAGCTGTGCCTTTTCTGGTAGAAGGGTTTTTTCCATGGCGTTGCTCTGTACTATTTTGGCTAACACAGTAGGCAATGCTTTGTGCATATAATGCTCTTCTAAGGAAGATCTTCAAGCCTGAAGACCAACCTCATATCTGAGGAAGCGACTGAAATCTAAACGGCTCCTGATTGTTGCATCTGTTATTCTGTGCATGCTTTCGGACCGTGATGAATAATACTGAGATCTCTTTGACAGCGCCCTCTAATAGCCAAGTAGCTCTAACTTCAGCTGAACAGCACCAGTAATAAGTGCATGTGTATGCTTGCGATGCTGCTAGTATATTTGTGACCCGTCACAGCAAAACCAGACTCATGTCGCTCTGAGCTTGGCAGGTTGATGAGACAGACTGTTTGTTCATTTCTCTACTGTCTGCCTTTTGTAAAATATGAGCACATCAATTTCTTCCATTATCTCCTGGTGTCATTTAGGCTCATCTTCTGTGCGACATGGGCCTAGTTTTGCTGTGACGGGTCACATTTGCTCTTTGAGAACTGTTGTAGACATATTGCTGGTCTGTGCTGTTATTGTCTATTCATTTTGCTGTTATGTGCTGTTATGTGCTGTTGTTGCATATTCTTATTGTATTCTGTGCTGTTATTGCTTATGTTTGCATCTAACTTGTTTGCTGATGGGACCTTTTGTGTTGGACAACATTGTCACCGCGCATGTTCCTACTGGTGCCCTGGTGCCCTGGTGCCCTGGTACCCTGGTGCCCTGGTACCCTGGTGCCCTGGTACCCTGGTACCCTGGTGCCCTGGTGCCCTGGTGCACACTGCACGTGCCCTTTAGTAGTATGCCTGCATTTGAATGTCAATTTGCATTCTGAAATTCTATCAACCTTACAGTGCATGGTGTAAGTTTGTTGTAAAAACTCGGTTCACATTTCAGTGTAAAATTGTGATCAATCGTCAGTCTCAACCTGTTTTCTGTGTTGCATCAGCGCGTATAAATGTAAAGGCCTTGAAGCTGAATTGTGTTGGAAGTTACATTTGTTCTCTGTTTTGTATTTGTAAACTACATGTATCCATTCACAATATTTTATGATGAGCGCAATCAATACTCTAAAATCTCCTCTATATGACCAGTCATTTGCTTACTCCAAAGCTATATAACATATTTAGAGAAGCCGCCAATGTACGTTTACAAAATATTCAGTGACACCAAAACTATATACTACATCTGGTCCATGTACATTGGGCCTATCATTTGAGTGGTCTTATAGAAGTGATCTTAGAGTGTTTTCAAAGCCTAAATATTGCAACCCATATTGGATGGTACGTTGTAAAGAAATTTTGTTGGTTTTGCGAAATTTGAAAATATGATGTTTATGAAAATGTTTTGTGATGTTTCAGGCTCTTCTCCCGGCAATACTCTCGGTCTCAACATGAAGCGGCAGCTGTATCTTGGAGGCGTGGACCAGGGCGAGGTCATCAGTGCTGGCGTCGGTGTCGATGTCGGCTTCGTTGGCTGCGTCACGAGGGTAATGATAATGATGATACGGAGTTCTATACAGGGTGGTCCAGAAAACTTTTCCCTGACACAATAGATGCACAATAGAGTTCTATTGTGCAAGGAAAATGTTTTCTGGGCCACCCTGTAGAGAGCTTTTCCATGTTCCCCTATTCAATGCGCTTTTGGGATACCATGCTACATGTATTACCCTGGTCCCCACAGCAATCAGTCGGGGATTTCAAGGCTGGATGCAAGGAGCAGCCAGAAGGCGCTCCCTTGAACTTGACCAGTAGGGAAACCAGCAATGACTCGGCTGGGAGTCGAACCCACAACCTCTTGGTCATGAGGCCGACTCCCTTCCACTGCGCTACCGCTGGTTTATACCGAGGTGTATCTCTTTGTTATCTATTGTGAGCACTTGTTAAAGGAATTGATACCTCAATGTCGCCAACGCTTGTCATATGACACTGCGAGGGGGAGCTCAAATGTAAGAAAGAACCGAGGTAGAAGTGTCTGAGGTTATGGGTTGGGCGCCTTTTTGGGTATTGGGTTGGGCGCCTTTTTGGGTTCTGGGTTGGGTGACTTTTGGGGTTCTGGGTTGGGCGCCTTTTGGGGTTCTGGGTTGGGTGCCTTTTGGGGTTCTGGTTTAGGTGCCTTTTGGGGTTCTGGGTTGGGCGCCTTTTGGGGTTCTGGGTTGGGTGCCTTTTGGGGTTCTGGGTTGGGTGCCTTTTGGGGTTCTGGGTTGGGTGCCTTTTGGGGTGCTGGGTTGGGTGCCTTTTGGGGTTCTAGGTTGGGCACCTTTTGGGTTCTGGGTTGGGTGCCTTTTGGGGTTCTAGGTTGAGTGTCTTTTGGGGTTCTGGGTTGGGTGCCTTTTGGGGTTCTGGGTTGGGCGCCTTTTGGGGTTCTGGGTTGGGCGCCTTTTGGGGTTCTGGGTTGGGCGCCTTTTGGGGTTCTGGGTTGGGTGCCTTTTGGGGTTCTGGGTTGGGCGCCTTTTGGGGTTCTGGGTTGGGCGCCTTTTGGGGTGCTGGGTTGGGTGCCTTTTGGGGTTCTAGGTTGGGCACCTTTTGGGGTTCTGGGTTGGGTGCCTTTTGGGGTTCTAGGTTGGGCGCCTTTTGGGTTCTGGGTTGGGTGCCTTTTGGGGTTCTAGGTTGAGTGTCTTTTTGGGTTCTGGGTTGAGCGTCTTTTGGGGTTCTGGGTTGGGCGTCTTTTGGGGTTCTGGGTTGGGCGCCTTTTGGGGTTCTGGGTTGGGCGCCTTTTGGGGTTCCGGCGACTCTCTCTTTGGTTAATTGTTGGGTCATCGCAGATACCTGTGGTGAATTGGTAATCACTGCAACCTACATTCATTGACGTTAACCTAGTGATGACCAATATAGCCACAGACAGGCAATCTTTCCATTGCTCATCGCAGCAAGGTTTTGTGTGTATGGATTTAAAGACTCTCTACTAACCAAGTTCCGTCACTCTGGTGCCTTACAGCCATGTTTAGGCCTACTTCCCAGAGGGCTACATGTTATCGATATCAATGAACGAAGCTGACCTTAAGTGTGAAAAACATTTCTTTTTTTCAGATCACTATCAATAAAAAGTCTTTGGTGTTGATCGCATCGGCCATCGGAAGCGCCAACATCCTCGACTGTGGCGATAACCTACCATGCAGTCGGCGGCCATGTTCCAATGGCGGTGCTTGTCAAGCGGATGATGAAATTGGTTACACCTGTCAGTGTCCGGCGACCCATACAGGTGAGATTCGCACAAATAGAAAACAAGAATTTAAAAAAAAAATGAAAAATTCCTTGTTTCAAATCGAAATTTTGTTGTGTTGGATTCTGATTGTCACATGTCGAAGTTTACTTGTCACGAGCTTGTTTGTTCCTTAACCCTGAAAAATGAGATGGTAGCACTACACTCGCTTCAATGGAGACCTCGTTCCCAGGTAGGGTAGTACCAGCTACTTTGCAATGAAACTTTCCCGAAACCAAGTAGGGATCCGCCCATTCTATACTGGGTGCGGGCAAGGGGTATTGTCTACTTCCAAAACCCTACGGTGAAGAAAATGACGGCACTTGTCTGATATTTCTTGTGTCGTGTTTTAGGTCGACATTGTGAGATCGAGATTAACGTCTGCATCACACACAGTCCGTGCAAGAATGGCGGAGAATGCCAGGCCCTTGGTGCGACCGGTTACAAGTGTCGCTGTCGGCTCGGATTCATGGGACGTAACTGCCAAGAAGGTAGGATCTAAATCATTAAATTATGGCACTGGACACGAACAGCGATCAGGTCGCAAACTTTGATGGTACCATTCATTTAAAGGGACAACAAGGGCATCTCGAGATGTTGGTTTTTCAAACGCGAACTGCTTCCAGCAGGACTGTTACTTCTCCAAACAGGAAAAAGCCTTGGACTACAATGAACAACTGGCCTTGACATTGGCCTGCCCAAAACTGCCTCGCAGCACTGACAAATGTCACTATCGTAGATCAGCATAAGTGTGATTCTACCAGTGGCGGTGCATGGTGGCATGCGAGGAGACTATCCTCCTGGTCAGATAAATATCAAGGCCCAGTTGTCCCTTTAAAGTGCATAGCTTTGCGTCTAAACCACACTGCCAATGAGTGATCTTTGCTGCTGTCAACAGTGGCAATTATCCTTTGGATGAACCGTGCCTCAGGACGCAGGCCCAAGTTGTTCACAGTCAGTTCTATCCCCCATGCCTCGTCCCTCTCTTACGACCATTCATCAACCCCTTCACACCAGTGAGCCCGTCTCCCATTGTTTTTCATTGAGTCCTTGTCTGTTTAATTTCAGCTGTCGTAGTCCATCGTGCGGTGTATCTTCAGGGCGACGGCTTTATGGAATTCCCGACCACCTTCCTGCCGCACCGCAGCAGCCAGCTAAAGGAAGTCATCGAACTGTCCTTCGCAACGAACAAAACAGAAGGTCTCATCTTCTGGCATGGACAGGATCCTCTAACCTCGGGTCAAGGTAGCGACTACCTTGCTATTGCCCTGAGGGACGGCCACGTCGAGTTTAGCTACGAGCTCGGCAGCGGTATTGCTAGTATTGTGACGAGGTTGAAGTTTAGCGATGGGAGGTTTCATAAGGTCAAAGCTGAGAGGTAAGTGTTTTGATATAGATCAATCTGGTGGCAGCCACTAAGACTGGTAGCCACTGAGAAAGTAAGGCATATAAAGCAAAGAGAACTCTTGAGAGTCTCATGCCAGTCGCGGGTCACCTCAGGACTGTTGGCCAAGTGTCGAAGCCACTGAAGTCCACAGCAGGAGACTCGGCCCACAATGTTCAAGGCAGGATAAGATCACTTTATTGGGGTTTTCTTGTTCCAGGACTGGGAAGCATGGGAAGCTTAGCGTGGATACGGAGGTTGATGAGTCTGGTGATTCGGCGGGAATTCTCCAGATGTTGAACACGAAGGGCAACATCTACATGGGTGGCGTACCAGATTTCAAGTTCATGACTGCAGGTCGCTATAGAAACGGTTTCCATGGCTGCATAAAGGACATCAAATTCATGGAGGGGAGTGTACTAAACGTGCAAAGAACAGCTGTCACTGGATATAATATCCAGCCATGTCACTAAATTTTGGCCAAGGTGTTGAGAGACCATCGCAAATTTTAAAACTTTCCAAAGTCACCGAAAACTTTCTCAAAGTTCGTGGTGAAAAAGTTGCCCTGGTTTAGATGGATAGGACTGACCAAATGAAACTGTCTGCCAGAATTGACAATAAGTTGTGCCAGTATAAAGTGCCTTGTATTATGCTACAAATGTCAATATAGACCAATGCTTTACAGCTACCTTGATGTTTCCCTAATGGTTGGGTTTACATAGAGTTCACTTTTCCACTTGTGACTTGTCAATTTTTATCTGTCATTTGTGACAAGAAAAACAAACGCGTCATTTCAAAAAGCAGGCTATTTAGATTCTCGTTGTCACTGTTCACCCTTGTGACATGTTTATTTAGATTCTTTTTGTCACTGGTCAACCTTGTGACATGTTTACAAGGCAAAGTGAATAAACAAATGTGTTCATGACAAGTGACATTTTATATGTGAGCTGTGACAAGTGACATTTTATATGTGAGCTGTAACAAGTGACTTTGTGAATCATATGTAAACCCGACCTCATGTTTTACAAAAGCAGATAATCTAAAGTAGGAATCTGCTGGGAATTGTGGTGATATCCTGCAGCATTTGAAGAGCTTGGAGCACACATGACGTGAGTACAATTTGTTTTAAATTGCCGACAAGAGCAGTACAGAGTGTTGCCATCAATCATAAGAACTGCACTTATATTGTATTTGAAGGGCTGATGACACAAATACACTATTAATGCATGCGTCCTATGATAGATGGCAGCACTGTCCACCTGCTCTTTTCGCCAAATCAGTTCCTTCAAAATTGCACTTATGTCCTGTGCACTATGAGCCCTTAATTCATAACGACAACAAATGAGGGAGGGGGGGGGGCTACGGGATGCCTTATTCCACAATGGCCTTTTCCCGCTGTTGGGAATCAAAGACTAACCTCGCCGACAGGTCATTTAAATTCGCTAACTGAACATGTGTTCAATGTAGTTTGTGCACTACAGCAGTGGAGAAATGTCCTAGTGGAACCAGGCCTTGTCACTTCCAGTGTTATCCAAGGAGTAGTTTTCAGGGAAGAAGCAAGTCTACATGGACTATAAGTGCAGATATCTATATTGGTGGGATCTTTCGGGGGGGGGGTGGAGGGGGGTACTTACCCAATTATTGAGTAGCATACATATCTACGCATTCACAAACTATGCAATGGATGTAATTTGTCTTGATCTGTTTTATACATAATCATATATCAATGCGGCTTTTATAGTTTTTACAATAATTTACATAAAAATTTACTCATAAAGTTAAAAAAATATCAATATTGATTGAATCAGTAATATGCAAATATACAGTTATACAATTTTATACAAATCTGTGGAGACTACTGTACAAGAATCTTTTATCCTCACAAACGCTACATGTACTCTGATCACATAATTTGTTCAAAGTTCTCAAACAAATTTTAAGCAATAAATTTGAGTCGTTAGATTTGAGAGATTTTTTACCAAGCAACAAATCCTTGTTGAAAAGACTATGGCAACATCGTTGATGTGACCTACTTTTATGGTTTTAGTAGGTCGGTGTCACAAAATTGAGGAACATCTAAAGAAAACTTAACCAATTTCGATACGGTTTATACTCTGACCTTTTCATTATTGAGGTTAATTGTCATGTGTTCATGTTCAAAGGTACATGTGTCCCAAATTTCTTTTTGAAATACTCAAAAATGTGCATTTACCGCCTCAAGTCTAAACGTTTTAGCCATACAAATGTGACCATCAAAATGGACCGAGAGATTTGACTCAATCATTTGTAATACTTAAATGAAGTATTTCGATTACAGGAATCCTCTCATGAGAGGTTAATAAAAAATATGGGAATTTTTAAATGTCTGATCCAGTAAATGCTTCTCCACCCTGCCCTAGGTATTTACATGTATGTAAATAAACCATTAGAATGCAGGTGTAACTAGAAATTATGATACTTTGAAAAAGTTCATCTATATATTTTGTCCAGCACGCTATAATAGATAGAAATATCCATCAATAAATACGTAGATTATCTAAACAAGTCTGTGTTTTTCACTTCCTCAAACACCAACTTAGAGGTTTTTGTTGATTCCTGCTTTCTGACAAAAACAAAATTTTCGCCTTTTAATATCCATTGTATACATTTATGTACATCAATGTAGTGCAGTGAATTTGAACCTTTTCGGCTCCTTACGGTTCATTTCTAGACCAATCCGCATGAAATGTTCGAGCAGGACAACCAGCAAGAAGATGCAGTCTCTGGAACCCAAGTCTGTGTAGAAAACATGTTTCTCAACATTTATTTTGACATGTCGTTTGTTGTTTCATGACCCCTGGCCGGCAAAATGCCTCTACCCCCCCCCTCCCCCTCTACCCCCTCTCCTCCCATATTGAGGCTTGAAGGTGTTGCCATCTGAAACAGTCGTGGATGCCCTCATCAGTTGGGAACTCCCTCCTCCTCGCTCTGTTTGAGAGGAATATCACTCTTTGCATCGAGAACTGTTGAGCCGTAATTGAGCAGGTCAGGTCTTGAATCGGCCTCCAGGTCTGTGACTGTGCTCTTCTTGTGAGCTTCTGCCACCTGGAGCCTCTGCTTGCGAGATCTCTTAATTCTGAAATAAACGACATCCGAACAGGATTATAATCAAGAAATTTCGGATTCTGAATTAACCCTTAGACTGCTATGACCATAAATCTATGTTTGAAAAGTCATTATTGACCACCAGGGACATAGTTTCACGTTCAACTTTTAGTTCATCAAAACGCCATCAGATGGCTCCCCAATAGATGTACCTCTCTTGGATATCAATTGACAGTCTCTGCTGAGCAAACAATAACTTAAAATTATTGTGCCATCTTGTGCACAGTTAAAGTGTAAACCAATTAGATCCACTGGTTCTGAATTAACCCTTAGACTGCTATGACCATAAATCTATGTTTGAATAGTCATTATTGACCACCAGGGACGCAGATTTAAGTTCAACTGTTAGTTCATCAGAACGCCATCAGATGGCTCCCCAAATGCACAAGTGTAAACCAATAGCATTCCACGAAGATGACGTCACTGCAGCTGCTGCCCTCTATTTCCCCATCGCTGAATTACAGGCAATGTCGGACAAACATGCGGTTTAGTAATGGATTCAGGCTTTCTAACTAGGGCAGTTAGATCCGCTCTACTGGAGGGATTGGAATTGTCCTTAAAATCACTCAAAGTTGTACTTTTTCTTTCGCCAAAGCAGTTTAACTGCTCAGCCAAATGAACATTAACATTAGAGTCTTTGATAAAAAGAGATGAAAAGTTTCAAAAGCCTTACCCTTCGATGATGAAAAATAGGATACCTATTATAATCAGTAGTGCTATCATTGCTATCGGAGCAATCAGGATGGTACCCAAGTCTGAAAATATAAAAACAAAAGAATGAAAACATCCAAAAATAACTGTAAACTAATTAATTTTCATGCCTCTTTTCGATTTGCAAAAAGATAGTTTAGTGTATCAAGAGGAGAAATAAAGTGACCAGTCTTTTAAACCCCGAAAAAAGGGAAAGAAAAGGTTGCAATTTCTGTAAAACCAGTCAGGAGCCGTCTGACCTTGCTACAGAGTTGTTTTGTGAGCCAGGCACACCATTGTCTTGAAGCTGAACTGACCATATCTTACCTACCTATTTCGTGGGTCACTTCTTGGTTGCAGACCAGTCTTATTTGTCTGTCCGCTGAAAGGAAAAATATAATGTTAGAGTAAATACATGTAGGTTTTGTTGTGGCTGTGAAAATGACATTGCCCATTTTTGTAGGCTGTGAATCTGATCCCTCCCTTTCTGTTCCTTCAATAAAAGCCCAGGCCTAGGTAAATCACGACCCTTGTTGTTGTGATAAAAACCAACCAGGATCTGTAGTGTCCGATTGCAATTGCCATTTGTCCCATCCTAAATTGGTCTTTGAGGACAAAGTCACAACCAGAAGACCGGGACAATCCCACTTTTAAATTATCTCACGTGGTTGTTGTTGCGATAAGCTCTATGCTTGAAGAAACCAGTGTTGCGCATGATGGTCAGTACTGTTGTGGGTCGCATACCTTTATACTGCAACAGAAATTCCCCTCTACCTGCTTGGTGGTTGGAAGTAAAAACAATCTTAAAATTCTTCACCGTGTTCTTCTGTAGAAGTTTCTTAATATTTTCGGTCTTATTCAGCCAATTTATGGTCACCTTCGGCATGGTCACGTTGAATGTTTTGTGCACCTCCCGAACGGATAGTTCCACTGGTTCATCTAGCTCTGCGTCGCATTCACACTTCTCCCGGGTGTTGAAGACAAAATCTTTTGGACTTCGAAGGTAGGAGGAGTTGGCGAGAATGATTGTGTTTTTGCTGCACATGTTGTGGCTGGTACCTGGAATATGTTAAGAGGATCAGAAACTACTTGGAGAAACTACTGTATCATTCAACACTTGAAAACGTGTATCAGGCCGGCGTTATATAGGATTCACGTTGTCACCGTTCATGATCATTTGTCACGAGTTTTTTGACTTGGTTTGTAAGCACGACGTGAGGATGAAAGGTGACCTCCTGAATCGTATGTAGCCCGCTCTTTGGAAATGACTCGTTCGTTCTTCATGTTACGCATGAAAAGCGAATAGCGTCATGTGACATATGAAAATGTGAATACATATCGCTGCCGAATAGACTGGTGGATCAGACTCTCGTCTGGTAGTCTGAGGTATAAGAGAGATTCGGCTATCCCGTTTTCGAGGATCGAACCTGTAAGCCGCTGTCATATTCGAATGGCCTTTTACTCGGGCAGACGGGATCGGGATAGCCAAATTGACTCGGGGAATGATGATGTCATTGGCTGGTGAAATGATGACCATTGGGCCTACCTATTCATGCCATGCAGTTACGTGTTCTGGTGTGTGAAACCTACAACAGGGTCCACTCTTGGTCACAATGGTCATTTATGAGGGGATGACGACGCATGTCACATTTCAAAAATTTATCGCGGTTGAAGTCATATCTCGAGCTCGCAGCCGAACCTCTCTCAGTCAGCGTGAGACTTTACCGACATTGATATCGTTTTTTGTTTGAACTAAAGTCGTGCTCCTTAGCTGAAACCAATGAGTTTTTGAGGAAAGAGCGTGTAGTGCCATCATTCTATTCTGCACACCTATCGTGTGTGACGAAACACCTCCTCGGCCGCACGTGGCATGGCATCGGGTTTTTCTTGCGAGTTCGATTCACTCGTCAGCCGTCCTCAAGCCGGGTAAGTTTTTGAAATTTGACTCCAGGTTTTAAGCCAGGTACGATAGATAAATAAAATAAAATAAAATTGAAATAGTGCCGCTACGACTTTGACTCCCTTGCAGTTCATTTCGTCATGCTGATCGCAACAGGACGAGGCCGGTCCATTGCGCGCAGAGTGTACTTCGACGCGGTGCATGACCGCAGAAACTAATGCATATGACCCTTCCAATATCATGTTAACGTATCATTTTGTTTCAGCCGACATCGTCAGTCGGGTCTTCAGTGTCCCGAAACAGTGCCCTGGATAGTGGCATAATTAGGTTATTGTAGAAGGTAATTTGCCTCCATTAAGTAAAGTGCAAATCAGTGAATGATTATTGGACGTATTGTCTATTTATTCACAAGGTTAGTTTAGGATGTTCTGTCCTTCATGTACTTGTGTAGTTGCTTTAGAGTTGTGGTAATGTATCATTTGACACAAGTTTAGCACGGGTTTGCACGCATGCTACACATTGTCTACTCCATAAGCAATTATCAATCTGTTAAATGTGTCATGTCTGACAGTGGCTGTATAGGTAGCAGTGATGGAATTAGCAGATCTTTTACCTAAGCTATACTTGGCACAGTTTGTATGTATCCACTGTCAACTTCAGATCTTTTTCAGTTTCGTATTCATGTCTGTTTCTTGTAAGATTCTTGTTAAGGATCTCACAAAATATTGTAAGATTCTTGGTTAAGATCTCACAAAATATTGTAAGATTCTTGGTTAAGATCTTACAAAATATTGTAAGATTCTTGGGTAAGATCTTACAAAATATTGTAAGATTCTTGGGTAGGATCTTACAAAATATTGTAAGATTCTTGGGTAGGATCTTACAAAGTATTGTAAGATTCTTGGGTAGGATCTTACAAAATATTGTAAGATTCTTGGGTAAGATCTTACAAAATATTGTAAGATTCTTGGGTAAGATCTTACAAAATATTGTAAGATTCTTGGGTAAGATCTTACAAAATATTGTAAGATTCTTGGGTAGGATCTTACAAAGTATTGTAAGATTTTTGGGTAGGATCTTACAAAATATTGTAAGATTCTTGGGTAAGATCTTACAAAATATTGTAAGATTCTTGGTTAAGATCTTACAAAATATTGTAAGATTCTTGGGTAGGATCTTACAAAGTATTGTAAGATTCTTGGGTAGGATCTTACAAAGTATTGTAAGATTCTTGGTTAAGATCTTACAAAATATTGTAAGATTCTTGGGTAGGATCTTTAGGATCTTGGAATGAAGGTACATGGATATGTACTATAACCATCTTAATCAAGAATCGTATGAGGATCTGGGATGCTATGTGTGGTTCGCCATTGTGGATGCAATCAGTATGTGTCATGTCTGGTAGTGGCTTTAGATGTTCCAGTGATGTTATGTCACTGATGCATACACAGCACGCGTAGGCCTTACTGCACATTGCGTACATGCTGGAAACACAGCATGAACACTGTAGAGCACCATCTTTAAGCATTTCTCTCTCAGAAAATCCTACTTTTTAAAGCCGGCAGAAAATAGGGGGGCCGGGGCCGTGTTTGCCCCCTTTAATCCGCCCCTGATTACCAACGCGGCTCAGCAGCTCAACGATATTCAGGCAGGTCATCTGTGACTGATATTGGGACTACCCTGAGGAGCACTGACCACCATTACGCTGTTTTCAATGTTGTATACTGAACTTCAACTTGATGATCACTAAGAAATAGTCATTATTGTTGGCTGATGCACTAAGGTATCAAGCACAAACTTGCTCTACTGTCCAGATGAGTTTGACTTCAGTGACTGTTTGCACAGGGGCCCAGTGGCGGTTCAGATGTCTTGCAGAGGTCCTGGGTAGATGGTGTAAAGTGTCGTTAAGACCTCAAAGGAAAACCTAGTGAGGATTTTGATGTGAACTAGTCGGTAGCCTGTCAGTTTTGTAGTGGGAATCTGGTGGAACACCTGCATGGGAAGTTATAAAAGTTCTTTCACACACCTTTGGACCAGAACTTGAACTCTATAGAGATGCACGGTAACCATGGTAACACCAGATATTTGTCAATTTGCTTTTCCAGCCAAGGCATGCGAAGATACAGAATTCACCTGCGGAACGGGAGAATGTATCGCCATCCAACAAAAATGTGACGGGAACCAGGATTGCCGCGATGATACCGACGAAACAGGATGTCGTAAGTTTCAAATTCATCGTCTAAATTTCAATTTTAGGTGATGTGCACAAATTGCAACCCAAATCGGCTGGCAAGTAAAGGTTATATAAACTTTGTTGTGAAAGCGAAGCGCACACAAACAATCATATTGGGAGCAATAGTTGCGCTGCAGCATCTTAAATTTCAGTATGTTTTTTTGAGGCAACCCTTGCAGACAAGACCAAAGTTTCTGCTTTCATTCAACATGTTCAAGGCCCAATTACATCCCTTGCAGTATCAGAAAAAATCGCATCTTCAGGGCCATCAAACATCCAAGCACATGAGGATTTGAGTGTTTAGTGACATCACTCATGATGTCAGACATGCTGTACCTTTCATGGGATGTCATACTTCGATTAAGCGTCGTGTCTGACGTAACTTATGATGTCGTGCGAGACTTGCTTTGTCACGTGTGCGAATGTTTATTTGACTTCAAAACGCAATAGTTCGGCTCTGCGAGTGCTGTCGTTGGGCCTTGAATGATAGCAGCACATCCTGTATAGCATTCCGCGATGATGAGGTCACTGCAGCTGCTGCCCTCTATTTCCCCATCGCTGAATTACAGGCAATGTCGGACAAACATGCGGTTTCATAATGGATTCAGGCTTTCAAACTAGGGCAGTTAGATTCAATCTGGCACATGTCCGAGTGTTGGAAATACTACATAATTGTTCTGAATATTTCTCTCTCTGACTCTATGGTATCATTCATGCTAAAAACAATGCAGGGTCAAAGATAATTGACTTTGAAATAAGCTCAAATGCGTAGAAATAAGTGTCGATGTCTGACTGTCACGTGACTAAAACGTCATCAATATCTTATGCAAATGACCTTGTGAGCTATAAATAGTAACTTCGCGGAATGCTATTGCAGAATTTACTTGCTTCAACTATGCCCCTGATTTGATCACGTGTGTGCGCTGGGCTTTCTGACAAGGTATATTTGCTTTCTCTGTTGCCAAATCTCAGGCCCTTGCTCTTTAATTTTCATTCAATTCTATTGTGGATGACTTTCATATTAAAATCTCTGCAGTATTCTAAATCTCTTGATGAGATCATCTTTTATCGAAAGACAATTTATGCATTTTCTTTTGCTGTGAACTTGGAAATGGTTGTACATGCAACTTTGGCCAGAAGAGGACTTTGTTGATGTGCACTTGCACTCCATCTTGTTTCTGGGAATGGAGGGCAAGAAAAGCCATACCTCGTTAACAAAAACAACAGTGAGAATAAAGTATCATTTCTATTTGATGTCAAATATGCTGAAATAAAACGTTATGCAGAAATTTTCTGGTTTACGGCATTGTTATGTGTATTCGTGTTCACCACTTATTGCCTTCTCCTTACACACTCACTAGATTATTCTCAGAGATACTGGTGCAAAAAGGGGGTCAAACGCGAAATTAGAAAAAAGGAAATTGATATTGAAATCTGATTTGGATGAAGAAGTTTGAGCATCAAAATTGGCAAACCATGTGTGTTAGAAAGTATTTGAGACCAAACTGATATCGACCCAAAAAATTAGTGCTATGTTGGTGTTGGCTATTTTCTAATTTTGGACAAATAGTTTGATCATTTTAACTTAGAATTACCATGATTTAGATGAAGGCCTAAGTGATGCGGTGCAGGACCATTGATTGAGCCATGTTCAAGATTGGCCATCTGGATATTTGATGTACTGAAATGTGGACGCTTCAAAATGCACATTGCAGCATCCTCCAGTACACTTGGTATCGGCCATACTCTTGAACATCCTCTTAAAGAGTGAAACTTACTGGTGGTCAATACTTTTAACCTCTCACCCACTTTACAGATTGTAGGGTTAAGATTCATTTTGACGTCCTTTTGCACCAGTGTCCTTGATATGAGCACAACCTATCCCACCATTTCTTAGATTTGCACATCCTGATCAACTGAACGACATTAATGAATGTTTAGCTCTGACCTGTTATAGAAAAAAGTAGTTTGTAGGCCGGGAGGCGGTGATTGATGAGCTTGTTGCTCTGTGCAAATAAGAAATCAGAGGAAGCAGCTGTTATCAGTAGATCAAAGTCTTCGTTTCAATTGAAAAGTGGGTTTCTGGGGATCCTAATGCAAACTACTTCGGTCAATTATCTATTTTGGAATTATTTCTGAGAGTTGCGAAAACCCCTGTCAAAATTAAATTGGCACCCCTTGTCGGGATGCCTTAAAACTAGAGTCGTACCCCAATTTGCTTGCGTCACTCACTGCTTGCACCTCATTGCACTAAACTGCTAGCAAATTTGTTTTCACTAACAGCCACAAGGTGTCGTGACGGTCAATTCCAGTGTCGGAATGGTCAGTGTATTGACGCGAGTCTGCGCTGTAACAGGGAATACAATTGCCGTGACGGAACTGACGAATTTGAGTGTCGACGTAAGTTATTTATACAGGGCGTAACAATATACAGGACGTAACAAAAAAAAGTGGTGCTTGCTATGCGGCCAGCTAATTTGGACTATTCATTTTTTAGCTCAGCTGAAAAGCTGAGCTATTCATATGAGTAAATGGTAGAATGAGTGTCCGTCTGTCTGTCTGTCTGTCTGTCTGTCTGTCTGTCTGTCTGTCTGTCTGTCTGTCTGTCCGTTAAACAGGCACGTTTCAAAACTATGGCGGATAGGCGATAGATTTTCCCTCTGAGGCGTTGAGACCCTTCAGGACTCCTGAATAGACCAAATGTGGGTCCGGCAGGATGAGCGGTTTGGCCACTAGGTGGCACCGAGCGAAATTTTCCAAAAACTTTTCCAGCAGCTGATTTCTCAGTTGGGGATCATGAATCAAATCTAATTTTATAGAGCAAAGCTTTCTCTTTCATTATCAATAGGCGTAGTTCATGAATTTCTCACCAGGTGGTGTTACTGGCGCAATTTAGTGAGCACCCTCCAAGAAGAGCATTTTAAATTTCGCGCGAGTTATCCCACGTCCAATCACACGTGCAGCGAACGTCACGTCTCGAGTCTGCGCAGTTCAGACGTAAGGAGACCATGCTATGGAATAGATCGCGTTCTGTCAATTCAGAGGTAAGTTCTCATTAAATTCACAATTTCATAGGCGATAATATTTGGCTGCTTGTGTTATTGCATGTTGATGACATTAGGGAAGGCTTGGATTGTTTAATTGGATGTGATTAATTTGAAATAGTTCGTCGACGATCGTTGAAAAACGATCTGCGAAATGCAGCTTGGTTGGTCTGAGAAACGATGTCAAAGTCCGGCTTTAAATCATGGATTTCTCAACAAATAACTCTTGTCACATAGCAGAACTAATGTGAATAAACAAGACAATAATAAACATCGTTCTGATATCATCGGGTAAGGTTGCCAATGTACATAAACAGTGCAATTGAGGATCGACTCCAGCGATTTGAAATGTCAACAAACAATAAATGCGATAGCTGATACACACTGACACTTGCACACTGTACATAGCACAATGCTTCAAACGGGGCCGATTCATCACTCTTATCACAATGTATTCCCAATCATATCAATGAACTTCCTTGATCATTCGGCCCTAGCGCCTTATCAGTTGTTGTTGGCCTTGTATTTTGATATAAAACTTGGCTAGCTTACCTATTCTATCAAAATTAAAATGTTATCTCCTCATCATGTTTTCCAGGACAGGAATGATCTGCAGCTGCATTTGAACATATTTGGTGACCACATCTCAAAGATGACCAAGAGAGAGGATCGAGCTATGACTTTGCACATCCCATCGACTTCGGTGTTCACCAGTGCAATCATCAGAAGAGCCAGGCAATTCTAGTATTCAAGTATTTCATTCTGTAATACTTTACCTCAAAATTTACTAAATAAAGAAAACCACATGTGGCAGTTGGTTAAAAAAATCAAGTCTATCTGTTTAAAGTTTTTACTTGCTATCATTATTATCAACATTTCAATGGTGGCATTCTGCTAAGGTTTGTTAAGAGTTTCACTTGACTTAAGCAGGGTGTACACTAGTAAAATATTAGCAACATTTTACCAACATTTTACCAACATTTTACCAACATTTTACCAACATTTTTACAACAATTTTGCAACAAGCCCTTCAAGGCCCTGTGTTCACTAGCAACAAATTAGCAACATTTTTACAACATGTTGGTAAATTGTTGCAAACTTTTTAGTGGGAACAAAGGGAAATAGGTATTTTGGAGGGAAAATGGATGATTCCAAGGAGAGAAGATGTGTTTTGAGTGCTTCTGCAGCAATTTTAGCTGTCATTGTTGAGAGACGGAAGAGGCGGCGAAATAACCAAAGAGAATATGGACCAGGCCCTGGATCAAAATGAGGGTGGATGATGGGGCATACCACTGCCTGTTAAGGCCGCGTATCCATAGGGTATGCCCTTGTGTAGTGTGGCGTTATGGCGTAACAGCCTTGTGACCTGGCACTATAGCTGCGCTTACACCACGATATATTGGTGGACCAATTGCACTTACACCACCACATTGCCGCGACAAATTGGTTCGGCAATCCATTGCCGATACAAATTGCCGAGCGAATTTGTCCCACCAAGCTTGATGGTCCAAATCGCCCGGCTTGTTAAAAGCTCGGCTTTGTCGTGGTGTACGCGCAAATGGATCGGCAATTAGCTAGTTAGATGGTTCGGCTCCAGGCGGCGCTTTCAAAATGGCGCTTTCTGCCAAGGCTTTCTGCGTTCTGCTTATTGTTTGCGCGCCATCTGTAGCCGGATTTTATAACTAGCTGCAGCGCTGGTGTAAGCGCTTGGTGGATTTTCGATGGTGCGGCATTGGTTCCCGAACCAAGATTGGTGGTCCATTTTCAGGTGGTGTAAGTGCGGCTTATGCCCTGCGTCTCCATTGGATATTCCTTTTTGGTCATGTAGGCCTTTGTAGTCCTCATTTCGCAGCAGTCAATCGCGTTTATCCGCACGCTGTCATTATTTCAGAAGACAATTTCTTATGAATATTGAAAATGAAAATACAAGTAACTTGTATTTTCACTTGCAACATCAAATTGACATGTACATGTATATAAAACCTGACTTTTAAGCAACAAATTACAGGTTCGTGCTTGTTATGATAATCATCAGTTTCGGGGTCCCAGAGTAGTTCCCGTTGATGAACCTCTTGAATTAATTTCGCCTCAGACATTGCTTCCGTGTTGTTCCCTCGCAAAAGAATGGACATGTTCAATCCCAATATGGGCCTATATTCCCAATCCACAGTGCATATATGCCCGCAATGTGACACGGCATAACCTATGGGAACGATCAATAACACCAACGAAGGTTCATTGTCCGTGTGGCGCGCCAGGCGGTAAAAAGGGAATGTTGTGCAGGGCACGGAACAGCCTATGGATACGCAGCCTAAAGGAGTTGCGGCTGACTGACAAGCCGTGATACAAAAACTTCTAGAAAAGGTTTCATCACCCTACGAAGCAAGACACTCACTTGAGAGTTGCTATACCTGCTTCTTGTTCAAGTCACATGAACTCCGGTAGATCACATGACGCAAATCCTATTTCTGATTGGCTGAAGAGTTTGCAACATTTTTACAACATGCAACAAAGAATTGCATTGCATTTAATTTGCAACAATTTTACAACATGTTGTAAGACGCGTTTTGCTCTGTACACACTACGCAACATTTTTGCAACATTTGTTGCAACTGGAAATGTAAAAATGTTGCTAATATTTTACTAGTGTACACAGGCCTTTAGGCAATAATGTTACCCTTTTAGTTAGGGAAACTGGTGCCTTCTGCATTAGGTGGACCCCACTTACTCATCTGTCAGACCGGCCTCACACCTCGGCAGTAGAGTTTAAGGTCCAGTCTGCGAGATTTACCCATTTCTACCCAGCCAAAAGCGGGTGATTGGGCTAGTCTCTCCATGTGATTCAATTCGCATGGATTCTTGTGTCCCGGTGCTGAAAGGATCCCTCCACAAGGGCAGACTACATCCGGTGGCACTGAAGTATGGAAGAAAGACAGAAGACGACCAATTTGCGAAAAGGATCATCATCATCATCATCATGGTAACAGCTGAGGATGAATCATGTTGCTGTGTGTAGAATTGATGGTCCAATATAGGTTAGGTTATCTGTTTGCGCACACATTGCAAGGGTGGAGCTTGCTTGAAGTAGATTGCGCCAGTCTACCGCAATTCACTGTTACACATCCAGAAGCTATTATCCTTAGGCTTTGAGTCCTTAGTTTAGTAGAGTTTGACGAGTAATGTAATATATACGAACAACGCAGCAACAACTCAGCTGAGCGCCAGGCCCTTGGGCCTCTTGTTCTAAAGAACTATGGCTTTACAAAATGCTGCAAATATAATGGTATCATTCCCTGCTAGTTTGATACACTCTAGTTTGACTTATCTAAGATCATTTTATTGTTACTATGAAATCATGTACGCTAATGCAAGTATCAATTCGTGTCTTGTACCCCCCCTCCTCAAGGGTACGACACCTTATCACCCTATAACAACATCTTAAGGCTCAAGCATCACCCTTTTTTCACCAATGCTACTTTTTCTTTCGTCAAGACATCACCATCAACAATATATCAGTTGTCACCATCATATAAAGTAACCGAACTAATTTTACTGGGTAAGGCTGTATGTTCGACAAGACATCGACACATTAGCATCCTTATTCTTTCCAGCTTCGCCAAATTTTCACTAAAGGAAAAATAAATACTACTCAAGCATCGGCAAAGATTAGTGGTGATAGCTTAACTACCCTTGAGGAGGGGGGGTACAAGAAACGAATTGATACTTGCATAAGGCCAAGTTGGAACAAGATGTCCGGACCATCGGACAACTTGGTGTCACCAACCAATTCTGTACCCAATTTGAACATATCGAATGGCATCTAACGACCATGTACTTTACATCACCAGTTTGTGGAGTATCGGAAAATATCTTACATCGGTGAAACCAGAGTATGCTTTAATCTAATGTGTTGCTTCTAGTTAAACACAGACATCTTTGCGATCTAGTTTGCAAATATTATGGTCTGGGCACCACCCATCTCTACTGACGACCTGATTCCAGGTAACTTGGCTCTTGCATCACAAATCACTGTGAGTTCGAACTAGAGTATTGCTTAGTTTTTAACTCTTTTCGTGTTGTCCTTCATAGCCACAAGGTGTCGTGACAACGAGTTTCGGTGTCGTTCTGGGGAGTGCATCGACTCTAGTAGGAAATGCGACAGGCGCTCTGATTGTCGTGACGGAAGTGATGAACTCGAGTGCCGTAAGTTGTTACAGTTGATGAGCCTCATTGCATTACTAAACTGGTGATTTTTTCGGGGGGAGGGTCGAACATCAGTTGTCTGCTTGATATCCACTCACGTGACAAAACTTTGCTTCATCCTGCCAAAATTGCTCAGCCTGAATGGTACAAAATAAACAGTTAACATGTTATCTTGTAATTAAAGGGGTACCCTTTTAAATGAACCTAACTTATGTGCAATATCATATAACTTCAGATATTCTGCCTTGCAGTCCTTTAATTCATCTCTTCACATTCAGGTTGCATTGTAACAATCTTAATTCCACTTGCATTTAACTTAACCCCCTCCGCCCTACCATTTTGAAATCCCCATCGATTTTTCATCAGATTTGAGTAAAATGATAGCTGTATTGTTGTCATTGTTAGTATGTCCTTAATCTCAGAGCACAGAGAGAAAAATGTTTGGAAGTAGGTTATATTCAAGAGGTTGCTTTTCCACTTGATTTCAAACTGAAAGTTGCTTTCTGGCAGTATGACATGACAGGACATGAATAACTTACAACGCAATGTCACGGATGCCAAGGCAACAAACCGTTTGTCTTTCCATTGATATAAAATCTTAAAAACCTCCGAGATACGATCAGGATTAGTGTACGTTTATCCCAGTGTGCTCCCAACTTTAGATTCCTCCACCAACAATTTAATTACCTGGTTATGGATCAAAAGTGAAAGTAAAAAACCACCTTGGCTGAGGATTTCTACGATTTGTACGTTTATCCCAGTGTGCTCCCAACTTTAGATTCCTTCACCAACAATTTAATTACCTGGTTATGGATCAAAAGTGAAACCAAAAGCTCCACCTTGGCTGAGGAATTCTCTGAACGCAAACAGGTTCATCTGATTCCTTCTCAATCACGCCAATAATCCTAAAATCTATTGTGACCGATTGACAGATTATTGAATTTTGATATTCAGCTGTCCAGTGTCGACCCAACCAGTTTAAGTGCGTTAGCGGAGAATGCATCGATGCCAGGAGGAAATGTGACAAGCGCCGCGACTGTGGCGATGGAAGTGACGAGGCCGATTGCGGTAAGTTGTGGATATTTTCTTCACCGATTTATAGTTCTGGGCAAAAGTGTCCATGCGTGAATTTATGACGGCGATTAATCCATGGGCCCATCCATGGATAGATGATGGAGAATCCCCATCATAGATCCATGGATAGATCCTATGTTCATATCTGCCATGGGTCCATCATTGATCCATGCATGGGCCCATCCATGGATAGATGATGGAGAATCCCCATCATAGATCCATGGATAGAACCTATGTTCATATCTGCCATGGGCCCATCATTGATCCATGCATGGGCCCATCCATGAATAGATGATGGAGAATCCCCATCATAGATCCATGGATAGAACCTATGTTCATATCTGCCATGGGTCCATCATTGATCCATGCATGGGCCCATCCATGGATAGATGATGGAGAATCCCCATCATAGATCCATGGATAGAACCTATGTTCATATCTGCCATGGGTCCATCATTGATCCATGCATGGGCCCATCCATGAATAGATGATGGAGAATCCCCATCATAGATCCATGGATAGAACCTATGTTCATATCTGCCATGGGTCCATCATTGATCCATGCATGGAATCCATTATATTGTAAAGATTTTTTGACGGGCCTTCAAAGATTTCATTTTAAAATTGGTGAACTATACAGATTTTCCAGAATTCTGAAGATGGTCACTCAAGTGGATTTGTACTTTGCTGCATACAAATACGTTCATTTTGATGGGACCCTATGTCAGTAGGCCTATGATGGAACTCTCATCAATGGATGGTCCATGGGCCATCAGTGGGTCTGTCATGGGTCATCACAGCATCTATGATGGTGTCCCGCAGTAAGACATGGTTTGTGATGATCCATGGGTCCATCAATGATCCATGCATCGACACTTTTGCCTGTGAGGTTTAGGCGCGGTTTCTGACAAGTCGCATTGTCACCCGATTTGAAAATTAATTACTCCATGAGTGAGTTGGAAGGTGAGAACTCTCACATGTGGCAATCACCCTGTGGAATCAGCAACACCCTCTACGATAACTTCTACCAGTTCGAGTCGCAGCCAGCCATCTACCTCGTAGGAAATCCAGCTTCAGACAGGAGGCAACCTCTCCCAAGTTCTTTTTATCATGTTCTATTGATCTAACTTTGATAGGGAGGGTTTAGAATAGCAACCTATCATAGATCCTTACACCTTTTTGGATAAAACTCCGTCAAACAGAAAAAATTTTATGCAAATTTCAAAAATCTCTACGTATGAGGATCTGTGATGGGTCACTGATGTCAACCCCATCAAAAGCTCCCTCACAAAGGTGAGGTTAAATGCTAGAGCAAGGTTCAGGCTGACTAGTCGATCATTCCCGACAATTTCTTTCAGTGGAAGAGGTACCAATCAGAATCAATGTTGCTCCACCCAGCCTCCGTATCAGGGAGGGTCAACGCGCCATGTTCATCTGTCGCACGACGGGTAACCCTCCACCCAAGGTGCGTTGGAGCCGGAATGGTCAGCAGTTGCCGCAGGGGGCAACTGACGTTGATGGTGTCTTGACAATTGGGGTGACAAGGGCAGCTGATTCCGGTCAGTACACATGCTCGGTGATTGGAGTTGCTGAGGATATACGTGCGAGTGGACGCCTCATGGTCGATGTTTGTGAGTATTTTTGTCCGTTTTATGTTAGAGCGTGAACGTGGGCTGAGTGCAAAACTGTTGTATCTACACTTCCTTTGGTTTGGAGGAAAATGACTTCAAAGATTTGAACTTCATCAGCAGTCATCAGCCTCTTTTGTTTTGAGGAAGGCATTTTGAATACAGATACAATGTTTTTGCACTCATGTTTTCCTGTAATCTGCAGATACAATAGTATTACATTGGTAGTTTAGGGGCGTATGATACAAGGCAGCACTAATCAACACAATAATATTGTAGATATGATGTTTTTGCATTGATTTCTGGGGCTAACTCATTTTTTTCAAATTTGTCAGTTACAACAGTTTTGCGCTCAGCCATGTAGACCTGATGAACAATGTTATGATCTCGGACGGCGTAGTATTGATGGCTTGTATCTGTCAATAGGCCTTTCTACACGAGGACAGTTGGAACTGGCTTCGAGCCAGCTCGAGGCGGGTCAGGATAATTTTTACCGTGTAGAACGAAATCAGAACCGTCTCCAAGTGACCTGACCCGAGGCGCGTTAGCACTGCAGTCTCGAGTCACTTGAGGCGGGTTGGAGCCACTTCAAGATGCTTAATCTCTCGTGTAGAACCGATCTAGCCTCGAGTCACTTTGCGCACAGTACTAAAATCAGGTAGCGCAGTATATCATACATATATGATCCACCGAATAAAGAGTCACATGCGCCACCATGCGACGGGTTAGTGGTTTAAGTGGCCTGAACTGACCTGGGGCCGGCGATTTGATCCGTCTCCGTGTAGACAGCGCAAAGCTAATTACAGGTGATCTGGCTTCAAGTGGCTCGAGGTGAGGAGGGCTAAAACCGTCCTCGTGTAGAAGCAACTAATAGTTCATGTTTGAGCAATGCAGCTGACTGCCTGCAATAGTTACCAGGTGGTCAGTTACCTAGGTTCCTTTTTCGGTACCAAGGTACGCTACCTGAGGGAACCACAAGGCTTCTGTTGCAGGCAGTGCGATACAAGACCACTAATTTATGAAGACCTAGTGTATGTTTTGCATCTGTCGTATAGTTTGTGTATCACTTGTATTCATTAGTGAAAATTTCATGACTATGTCTCCAGAAGACGGGGCTTAGGCCACCGAGAAAGAAATTCTGTCTGTAAAAATGTACAAAAGGAATTTTGCACCATGACCGAGCCTCGTAGCACGTGACTCAGCCAACGGTCGCCACCGTTGGTTATATAACTCTTTCTGCTTCCTGCTACGTGTATAATACCACAGAGCTACAATTGAAGCGATTGCCTGTAACAAACCAGTAAGCACCACTTATGGCAAAGGGAGTCATATTATCTTGTTTGTCAGACTGCTCTCTGAGGACTGATATCAAAATCATTGACAGACTTAACCAAAAAGATGTTAGTTGAGCTTGAGGAATTGTTACCAAGCTGGAGGTATTGATTGTCTCACTGAAGCTGCAAGGGTGGAGCTAAGCTGTAGGCAAAAATCAAGGTGGAGCCAAGGTTTTGGCTTACGTTTTTGCTCCACTCGAGCTGTTTTCGTGAGAAAACCAATACTGACACCAACTCAAACGGTTTTGGTGGTGCATTTAGGCCTATGCTGTAAACTGTGGGTCATTATAAATTGAGATGTTTGAGAATATCAAATTTTTTCCAGTTGGCCCAACGCTTGTCCCACCGACCGATGGTCAGTGTCGTGCAGATACAGACACAAGATGTAATAGCGGACAGTGCATACCCAAAGATTACCTCTGTGATGGGGACTTTGATTGCGCGGACAAATCAGATGAAGCCAATTGCGGTAAGGTCTAGTTTTGATATTGAACATTTTCTCCTTAGCGTTTAGAAATGCATAACTTCAGGAAATAGAAATTGTCTGTACATGTCCGATGACTTTGTGACCTCATGGGGTCCACAATGACCAGAGAATTGATCCGCCGTGAAGAAGACAGAAGGACAATGTGCAGATCAGTGGAATATACAGGGTCGCTCCGGTCCTATAAAAACGCTTGTCGATTTGACTAAATCTGATGTATCACTAGATAGCTGTAACTCAACTTCAGAGATGGAGTCCGTATGGTGCCTTACCTCAATCTCTATTGCAAGAATATCCAGCCTGGCATGATATTTTAGTCTGAAATCATTCCACCTTTCAGTCGATACAATGCCGTGCGAACCCAATGAACATCGCTGCGATTCTGGCAAGTGTATTCAGTCTATCTGGTGGTGCGATGGGGACAATGACTGTGGGGACAATTCAGACGAAAACATTTGCCGTAAGTATTCAGCCGTAGAAAACCCCATTGACAAACCTATTGACAGGAGCTTTTAGACAGGTGTCAATGAGCACTTTGTGATGGTTCCATTTGTAAACATATTGACATGACCATTCATTGGAAAGCTCTCAATGAGCACTTTGTGATGGTTCCATTTGTAAACATATTGACATGACCATTCATTGGAGAGCTCTCATTGAGCACTTTGTGATGGTTCCATTTGTAATCATATTGACATGACCATTCATTGGAAAGCTCTCAATGAGCACTTTGTGATGGTTCCATTTGTAAACATATTGACATGACCATTCATTGGAAAGCTCTCAATGAGCACTTTGTGATGGTTCCATTTGTAATCATATTGACATGACCAGTCATTGGAAAGCTCTCAATGAGCACTTTGTGATGGTTCCATTTGTAATCATATTGACATGACCATTCATTGGAAAGCTCTCAATGAGCACTTTGCGATGGTTCCATTTGTAAACATATTGACATGACCATTCATTGGAAAGCTCTCAATGAGCACTTTGTGATGGTTCCATTTGTAAACATATTGACTTGACCATTCATTGGAAAGCTCTCAATGAACACTTTGTGATGGTTCCATTTGTAATCATATTGACATGACCATTCATTGGAAAGCTCTCAATGAGCACTTTGTGATGGTTCCATTTGTAATCATATTGACATGACCATTCATTGGAAAGCTCTCAATGAACACTTTGTGATGGTTCCATTTGTAATCATATTGACATGACCATTCATTGGAAAGCTCTCAATGAACACTTTGTGATGGTTCCATTTGTAAACATATTGACATGACCATTCATTGGAAAGCTCTCAATGAGCACTTTGTGATGGTTCCATTTGTAAACATATTGACATGACCATTCATTGGAAAGCTCTCAATGAGCATTATATGTTGATACTATGTTTGCTGATTTGGATCTTATTTGAAGAAAACCTGTACAGATTTTGAAATTGAAAAATTTTCAAAGTACAAAAATTTTTTTTCACTGTTTTTTTTGTTTTCTGCTCCAAATGTCCCAAAATCATCAGTCCCAAAACTTTTTTGACTTTGAAAATTTTTCAAAATTTTGACTTTTTTCTCCTAACCGGTATATATTGACAATAACATCTGTTTTTTAGTGTAGAAGACAAAAATGTTGTCACACTTTGATGTGGTCATTCATACTGTACATTTGATATCTTTCTAGCGACATCTGCTCCTGGCGCCCCCTGTAAGAAGACTGAGTACCAGTGTCAGAGTCGTGACCAGTGTATCCCGGCCAGTTACCAGTGTGACAGTGAAGTCGATTGTCAGGACCAGTCAGATGAATTAGGATGCGGTAGGTAATTTTCTTTACCTCAATGCGCAAAAGTAGGCGACATTCATGCAAGTATCAATTCGTGTTTTGTACCCCCCCTCCTCAAGGGTACGACACCTTATCACCCTATAACGACATCTTAAGGCTCAAGCATCACCCTTTTTTCACCAATGCTACTTTTTCTTTCGTCAAGACATCACCATCAACAATATATCAGTTGTCACCATCATATAAAGTAACCGAACTAATTTTACTGGGTAAGGCTGTATGTTCGACAAGACATCGACACATTAGCATCCTTATTCTTTCCAGCTTCGCCAAATTTTCACTAAAGGAAAAATAAATACTACTCAAGCATCGGCAAAGATTAGTGGTGATAGCTCAACTACCCTTGAGGAGGGGGGGTACAAGACACGAATTGATACTTGCATCAATGCTCCTATGAAAGCCATCGTGTTACTCATATTGGCCTGGTTGTTCAAAACGTAGGTCTACGGGTAAAAAACTCACGATGTTTTGGCCCAAACCTATCCCCCCCCAAAAAGACTCCAGCAGTGAAAATGTTAAGTATGAACTTGGCATGATCACCTTTTGTGAAGCCCTTCGACGTAACACGAAGCGTAGTAAATGTCACTGACGGGTGGTCAGAACAACTGGGTCCAGGATATTGCTCACTTCAACCCTCATCTCTTCATGCTCTATCTGGCAATCATTCCTAGATAGCTATTCAACAAATTGTCCTTTACTTGCAGATTCTTCTGCCTCCCCCATCTCGTCATGAACAAAACATTCAGTCCACTCATGGAATTGTCCAGAACATGGTGTTGCTGGTTAAGTCATTTTCCTTGATTTCTATTTCCCTCCATCTTTCATGATTTACAACACAATTTCAGCTCCTCCTATTGTCCTGAGGTCACCACCAGGAAAAGTTGAGGTTGATCAGGGAGAAACTGTTGTCATATCCTGTGAGGCTAGAGGTACCCCGGTGCCACTGATTGTCTGGCGGCTCAACTGGGGTCACATCCCAGACCCCCCGCGCGTCTCTACCACCAGCGAGGGTGGTATTGGTACCCTGACCATCCGACAGATCAGGGAGTCGGACCAAGGCGCATATACCTGTGAGGCCCTCAACAACAAGGGAAGCGTTTTTGCTCAACCTGATGCAATCGTAACAATAAAGCGTAAGTGTTGTTATTAAATTTGTTTCTGCCGTTCTCAATGAAATAATGGTGTTTTTAAAGCGCTTCTGGCGCTAGCTTACCTTGGTCTGTAGGCCTACCGAAGTGCTTCACAACTACTGGCACTATGACAACAACTAACTACCAAGGGACTAAAACCTTTTTGTCATTCATAATATAATTTTTGGGAGACCCCCTTAAATTGTATGTTTGGCCCCATTCTCGGATAGAACTTTCTTTGCATAAGTAGAATTCAAGACATATCACGGCTGTCCCTTGATATCGACTTGAAGTAGAGATGCAGATCACATTCCTGAATAGCTGATTGAACGAAAGATTGTAGTTGCCATATTCAGCAACTTTGCGGTTACTGAATTTGTGCAATGTTGCTATATTCTGCACCTCACAGTTGTCAAGTAGATAAGGTAACGTTGCTGAATTATCTGTTTTTCCGGAACCGATATGAGTTACAGAGAATGCGTCAGTGCTGAGGAGCAATGTCCTGACAATGTTGTCCGCTGTATGCACCTGACTTTAACCCTTGATGATCTTTCAGCGCCAAGTGGACTTTGTCTTCCGCCCCTGTTCCACGCGGAGGCCAAGTCTGTCTCGGAGTGCCTCAACTGCTTCTGTTTTGGAGTGACTGACCAGTGTGTTAGTAGCAAGCTCAGGCGCTCACAGGTAATGTACCCTTTGGCTGCTGATTGAATTTTTCAGCAACTTTTTCAGCCCTAGAGCAAGACATCGCAACACTTTTGACCACCTAGAAGTGAATTGATATTTTGACTAATAAACTAGGAATTTAACTTGGGATAGACCAGTATCCACTTGGGATGGACCAGCATCCACTTGGGATGGACCAGCATCCACTTGGGATGGACCAGCATCCACTTGGGATGGACCAGCATCCACTTGGGATGGACCAGCATCCACTTGGGATGGACCAGCATCCACTTGGGATGGACCAGCATCCACTTGGGATGGACCAGCATCCACTTGGGATGGACCAGCATCCACTTGGGATGGACCAGCATCAACTTGGGATGGGCCAGTATCCACTTGGGATGGACCAGCATCCACTTGGGATGGGCCAGCATCCACTTGGGAAGGGCCAGTATCCACTTGAGATGGACCAGCATCCACTTGGGATGGGCCAGCATCCACTTGGGATGGACCAGCATCCACTTGGGATGGGCCAGTATCCACTTGGGATGGACCAGCATCCACTTGGGATGGGCCAGCATCCACTTGGGATGGGCCAGTATCCACTTGAGATGGACCAGCATCCACTTGGGATGGGCCAGCATCCACTTGGGATGGACCAGCATCCACTTGGGATGGACCAGCATCCACTTGGGATGGACCAGCATCCACTTGGGATGGACCAGCATCCACTTGGGATGGACCAGCATCCACTTGGGATGGGCCAGCATCCACTTGAGATGGACCAGCATCCACTTGGGATGGGCCAGCATCCACTTGGGATGGACCAGCATCCACTTGGGATGGACCAGCATCCACTTGGGATGGACCAGCATGGACCAGCTCAGGAGAAAATATAACTAAATTTTGTATGACTCTGGATACTATAATCATGAGGCTCTTAATAGTTTTGAAAAAGACTAATGTTATTAAAAACTTGGCTGTTCAAAATTTGCGGTTGGCAAGTGATTCATAGTGGAATGACCAAGCTCATTAGCTAACCACTATCATATTCATAATTGAACTTTCAACTTCATTATTGAGTTGTCAAATTTGGTAGTTAGTTTAATTATGATCGAGATTAGAAAACTAATTCAAAAATGATGGTTCATTTTTCCTGGGTTGGCTTGTGCTATGAACAGAATTGACGCTATTCTTCTTTTGATAAAAATGTCGTCTTTGAGAAAATTTAATTAAACTTTCCAAGTAGCTTGCTTTTCTGATCATGTCTTGTTTCCATGTGATGAAGTTGAGCTGTGACAATTTTCTCTTTCCAGCTCTCCATTGGCAGCCAAATTGCCATGATCAACTACGCGAGCCAGCAGACTATGGACCCCAACTACATCCAATTCAACCCTGGGACGAGGCAGTTCAGTGTGGCGGATTATGGCTCCATTACTCGTGATGGTACTTACTACTGGAATCTTCCAAGGCAGTTCCTTGGCAACAAGGTAAGCTCCACGGCAACGGTGCTAAAACTTGGTAGCATCCGTTCCCAGGGAATGAGTGAATGGGTACTACCCAATAGGGGGTTACATGTACATGTAATACTGATACAATGCACTACATGCACTATAGGACTCCCCTCTCTGGCCAATGGTTTTGCCCGTCTGCCACTTTTACACCTTAACCCTTTCACTGCGGATGTATGCTAATTGGCGACTTAGGTAAAATTTCTATTGTGCGGCCGTGCGCCAGTTGGCAACTTCGCCTCTCTTTATCCATATGTGTTATAGACTAATATGCAGTTCCGTAAATACCCAATAGATGGCAATAGTGTTTCAAGCGTGAATGTTTCTTCAGGCGTGCTGGAAGGCAGTGGGGATTTTGGGTTGCGCAGCGAAAGGGTTAAGTAATATGTAAGGTCCTTAGCAACAGTTTCTTGGCAACAGAGTTTGCTCCATAGCAACAATGCTCATGGTCCTTAGCAACAGTTCCTTGGCAACATAGTAAACTCCATAGTAACAATGCTCATGGTCCTTAGCAACAGTTCCTTGGCAACATAGTAAGGTCCGTAGCAGCAGTTTCTCCACTGAATATGATACCTATGTATATTTCTTATAATTTGTGACGAGGTAATGTTGTATTCATTGCTTGCATTGTAAGTGGTGACTCACATCAACACCACACCTTTGGCCCAGCAATAGCGTAATGAGGCGGGGACTGGGGGCATAACCATAACTATCAGTGCCAATCATGCCCATGCTATACAAACAACTACATTTGCCTTATGCTGCATCAAATTTGAGCAACATTGACTTTATAATAATCTATTGAATTAGAAGTGCCCAGCCTCAGGTTTGGGCACTGAGCTGTCTACCAGTGCCAGTCCTTGCCGACCCTCGAAGGAATTGGTCCAGAGTGTTGAGTGCATATCAGCTCTGGGTATCCAGGGCCAAGGGTACTGTACTACCTGGATAGGTACTGCAAATTTCTATCTTCATTCTGATAATCTGAAGATTTTTAACAGATTTCAGAAAGTTTAATAAGTTGCGATTGTTGTCAAAATGTCATTGAATTGTCTAATATAACACTGTTTTCTCTCTTTACCGTAAAGCTATCAAGTTATGGTGGGAACCTCTACTACACGATGTATTACATGAACAGGGGAGGCAGTCGGCAAGTAGGCGGTGCCGAGGTCATCATGAAGGGTAACGGCATCACTGTCCAGTTCAACTCACCGTCACCGCATAGCGCTGCTACGGAATTCAGTCGGGTCATTCCATTGGTTGAGGTAAGTTCTTACTTTTATGGCCATGTTAAGTATTGTATTCAGTCTCGGCGACACACAACCTATTTGTCATTTGTGTCTTAGGTGCAGCTGTGGTACATTTCCCTGTCATTGGCATGCTACAGGGACGTGATTTCCGTAATAGTGCCAAGATTTTAAACACACTGTAGTGTAAAACGTGAATTTTGTGTACTTATTATTTTGGTCATTTTTGCAAATGCTTTTCAACTCAAACTTAAAAATCTCGAAACTTTCAAATGTATTGCATTGATCAATTGTCACATTTCGGGCTCAAATGCAATATCAAGTCTATTGACAATTGAACACGGTCAAATTGGTTTACTTTTTCTCTCATGGAGATATTTCACGTTTTACTGGTATGTTTGTTTACAAACAGTTTTTTAACAACACAGTGATAAGTTTTACCCTATTTATTACATTATCATTACCTTAACTAATAATACATCAAAATGATTACAATTTACTTGACAATTCATAAACAGACACAAAAACATTTCTCACAATAGAATCTAACCATACCAGTGATGACACCTATTGGTGTCATCTAAAACCCACACCCCATTTCACGAAAAAAGTGGGTTGACATATTTGGCGATTTCGCAATATTTGAACAGAATGTTATATTTCTTCTGAAACTTCAAAGTCCAAAGTATCTAGAAATACTTACATTGCCAGAATCAGACAATATATGACCACAAACAAAGCATTTGAAGTGAAATACTATCGAATTTTCAAGCCATTTTAACATTTTTGGTGAAATGGAGCACAACTAAATATATTAAGGGAAAAGGCATACCACTAGGTTTGGGTAATAGTCCCTTTAAATCAAAACTAAAAAAGATATACACCTCAACGTTGGTATAATCCAGTGAGTGTCAACATCTTGTAGTGTTGATTGTAGTTTTGCCAGTTCCTGACTGGGTTCTAAAAACCTGTTATTTCAGCTTTTTGCTAAAATATGGAAAGATTTTCCTTTTTATTGTCACATATGCCCACTTGTCACCTGTGACATCTCATTGACCAGGAGGCCAACAGAAAGTTAGCCCATGCACTGACAAATTAAACAGTCTAATATTTTCGTAGTATTCTTTACTACTAAAGACTTTTAATGATCTGCTGCTTTTAACCAATGAACTTTGTCTAAGGGCCATTCATTTAGTATACAAGCCCAATTTTCTAATTTTTAGACATCCCCTTCTTTGAACAAACTCGTACTTGCATACGTATCAATAAAATTGTCAGGTGATATTTTGCATAAACATCGCTATAGTTACAATATTGAGTAAAACACAATGAAAACCGTTTTGCACAAATGTGATTCAAAAACATTTGTCAAGAAGTCAGTAACCTGTAATAACCTCATGAAGTGGACACCTTATATATCAAGTGACATAACTCCTTCATCATTATATACATGTAACCTAAAGGCCTCAGTACACAATGAAATCTTCTATATACATCATATGTGTACATTTTCGTGATTTAAAACAAATTTAATGGCGTGATTTTCATCAAACTTTGCAGAAGTGTGGTCCTATATCTTTTCAATGTCACAAGTGAATTTGAAAAAATTCCAATGATTTTGAATTTTTTTATTGGCATTTTCGTGAGACATGTCAGAATTTGACACGATGCGGGATCGTGTGTACTGCCTGTGAGAGAATATCTTTCTGACCCCGTAAAATCTAGAAAAGGAGTTCCTATTTCAAAAGCGACCTGAATTATGTTAGTTGATATTATTCAAAATCAAAAAAGTCAAAAATGATGTTGGCAAACCAAATAACTAATATTCCTGGCGGTATTTAGGCATAGCAGAGAAACTTAAGCATTTCATTGTATTATGTACAGTTAATAGTAATCTCAGCCCTAATGGAGAAATGTTCAGTAAAAATGGTTGACCAAGTCATACACTGTCCTTATGTAAACCATTACGCCTGGCGCTAATTTGAAATCAAGTTGGCAACATCTGGATTTCAGTGACGTCAGTTAAACACCTCTTTATCTCAACCTGAGCTATTCAGGGTGTTTTTAATGTCCAGGAGTCAATTTGCCCCTCCTAACCACATGTCATGTACCTAATTCAATCCTTCTACTGCTTGAAACATACTCTCTTATACACAGCTATTGTTTGACCTTAAAACTGAAGTTGTTTCTCGAGTTTGGTATCCGAGAAATCGAGAGTTGGGAAATTTGAGGCATGTCACCGATAATGGTAATCAATTGAAGGATGATTCTAAGCTTGTAGTTTCCCTTGTTTGAAGATAGGCATCAGAGGCCACTATCGGTGTCCTTTTGTCTGTCTGCATTTTTACGTCTTCGCTTACCAGATCGATTCCCCCCTCTCTCTGTATAACATATGTTTTTTCTGCGTCTTGTCTCCCGCGAGCTTCCCAATTTCAACGGCAGTGAGAGAATCTCTGTTCCTGAAGCTTTAGTGAAGTCTATGACTGAGCATTCTGGTGGAAGCTCTATCTTATCGTTGACATCGTCAGGGGGTTCCTTGTTGAGTTCCTCTCGGTAACGCTCGCCGACATGAGCCTTCATATGTGCTGCCACCTTGTGTGCTTTAGCTGCACTGATGTCAACCCCTTCGAGGAGATTGATCTGGGGCATCCAGAAGATGGGGATATATCCGTGGGAGAGGTAGTACTCCAGCTGACTGTACAATATGTACGCCATCTCAACCAAGGGTCGCTCATGGTTGAGGAAGTCCTCCACATTGTGCATAAAGACTGTCTTGAGGAAGTAGCTTGTTACGAATTTGCCTACGAAATGTATTACACCTTCATCTTTTATGACAATGTGACATGCCACTGGATTCCTGAGACATTTTGCCAAGATGTACGCATCCTTTACCCTGTCCTCGAGTTTCTCAATGTGCTCCACTTCGAGCAGAGAGAATGTGACACGGAAGAGTTTCTCCCGTTCACATGTATCAAAGGTTTTCCCAAACGTAGTGTCCTTATGGGGTGGTCTGGCCACCAGCTGGTACCCTTCGGCTTTCAGCTCCGCAGAATTCATCATCCAGGTTTTCTGAATAGCATCACTTGGCCAGTCTTTTACATGTATGACTGGCACTAGATCAACTGATACCAACAACCTACGCTTTTTATCTTTCTCATCCCGATATCGCAGTTTCATACAAGTGCATGCAGCACCATCGCCTGCTACGGCTGTAGGCATAGAGACAAGCATGTTATCTTTGGTGTCAAGACCATACCATATGTCAGAATGAAACAACTTACTACTGAAATCCACATTGCTTTCTTCATCTTCATACTTCCTGTAACCATGCCCAATATTTGTTATTTTATCTAGGTGCAAAGGAAATTCTTGTTGTAGTATGATGTCAAATTCATCAGTGAATCCCACTTTAGTTGATTCTGCCATACTTCCGATTAGTGCAGTTGTCAGTGTGAACGACTTAACTGATTTTTCTGTTATCTTTTCTACATGTTCCAAAATCGTTTGCTTCAGATTTCTGACTTTACCTTGAGGAAGTTTTTTAATTGAGCCCAGACCTGGTAAGTTGACTAAATTTAAAGCAGTGATATTTTTCTGGACTGTAGATACGAGTGGTGACAGAGCATTCTCAAAAATATCCCAGTCAATTCGATCACTATAACACAAATGATCATATATATTGTCACCACTTGATGTCACTGCGTCGGGGCTTCTTTTAAAAATCAAGAGGTATAAGTAAATATCCATGCAGTCACCGCCTGTAAGATATTGTCCCAATTCATGGTGGTATCTAAATGGTGCTGCACCTAACGAATGAAGCAATCGAACGCTCTCAAAACGGCCATAAAAAACAGCTGCTGCTAGGGAAGATGCGAGAAACTTATTGTAGTCTATCTTTGTTTGATACATTTTAACCAGAAAGCGGATTGCATCATTTTGCCCATGTTTGGCTGCTAGTTCTAACCTTTCCCTAACTTGACTTCTACTATCACCTCTATCAGAAAAGAGTTTAAGCAAATATTCTATGACATCCACTTGACCATGTATGATGCTATTTTCCAAAGGAGAAAACCCGTAACAGTCTCTGCTGCGATAGTCAGCATTATGTTTGATGAGTAAATCGACAGCGTCTTTTTTCCCTATTGTAGCAGCCATGTTGAGGGGAGATTGTCCCCTGTTGTTCTTCCTCTCTATGTTTGCTCCCCACTGGATCAGTAAAGTCATTGCAGCTGAATTGCCATTGTTCACAGCAATATGAATTGGGTCCCAGTCTTTTTTATATTTCGTCGCAATGTCTGCACCTCTATATAATAGAAGTCTAACAACACTCTCATGTCCATTTTGTAACGCAAGTGAAAGAGGAGAGGAACCCCAGTCTGTCTTTGTCTCAATGTCTGCACCTCTATCTAATAGAAGTGTAACAACGTTCTCATGTCCAGTGTGTGATGCTATTGCAAGAGGAGAGGCACCCTGGGTTGTCTTTGTCTCAATGTTTGCACCTCTATCTAATAGAAGTGTAACAACATTCTCATGTCCTTCTTCTGATGCTATTACAAGAGGAGAGGCACCCGTATCTCTCTTTGTCTCAATGTATGCACCTCTATCTAATAGAAGTGTAACAACCTTCTCATGTCCATTTTGTGATGCCAGGTAAAGAGGAGTGGAACCATTGGTTGTCTTTGTCTCAATGTCTGCACCTCTATCTAATAGAAGTGTAACAACATTCTCATGTCCATTTTGTGATGCTATTAAAAGAGGAGTGAATCCCAGTTCTTCCTTTGTCTCAATGTCTGCACCTCTATCTAATAGAAGTGTAACTACCTTCTCACGTCCATTTTGTGATGCCAGGTAAAGAGGAGTGGAACCATTGGTTGTCTTTGTCTCAATGTCTGCACCTCTATCTAATAGAAGTGTAACAACATTCTCATGTCCATTTTGTGATGCTATTAAAAGAGGAGTGAATCCCAGTTCTTCCTTTGTCTCAATGTCTGCACCTCTATCTAATAGAAGTGTAACAACATTCTCATGTCCTTCTTCTGATGCTATTACAAGAGGAGAGGCACCCGTATCTCTCTTTGTCTCAATGTATGCACCTCTATCTAATAGAAGTGTAACAACCTTCTCATGTCCATTTTGTGATGCCAGGTAAAGAGGAGTGGAACCATTGGTTGTCTTTGTCTCAATGTCTGCACCTCTATCTAATAGAAGTGTAACAACATTCTCATGTCCATTTTGTGATGCTATTAAAAGAGGAGTGAATCCCAGTTCTTCCTTTGTCTCAATGTCTGCACCTCTATCTAATAGAAGTGTAACAACATTCTCATGTCCATTTTGTGATGCTAATGAAAGAGGAGTGAAACCCTGGTCTGCCTTTGCCTCAATGTCTGCACCTCTATCTAATAGAAGTGTAACAACATTCTCATGTCCATTAAATGATGCTAATGAAAGAGGAGTGAAACCCTGGTTTGTCTTTGTCTCAATGTCTGCACCTCTATCTAATAGAAGTGTAACAACATTCTCATGTCCATTCTGTGATGCTATTGAAAGAGGAGTGGAACCCCGGGTTGTCTTTGTCTCAATGTCTGCACCTCTATCTAATAGAAGTGTAACAACATTCTCATGTCCATTAAATGATGCTAATGAAAGAGGAGTGAAACCCTGGTTTGTCTTTGTCTCAATGTCTGCACCTCTATCTAATAGAAGTGTAACAACATTCTCATGTCCATTTTGTGATGCCAGGTAAAGAGAAGTGGAACCCGTATCTCTCTTTGTCTCAATGTCTGCACCTCTATCTAATAGAAGTGTAACAACCTTCTCATGTCCATCAAATGATGCTAATGAAAGAGGAGTGTCACCCTCGGTTGTCTTTGTCTCAATGTCTACACCTCTATCTAATAGAAGTGTAACAACATTCTCATGTCCTTTTTCTGATGCTATTGAAAGAGGAGTGGAACCCCGGGTTGTCTTTGTCTCAATCTCTGCACCTCTATCTAATAGAAGTGTAACAACATTCTCATGTCCATTTTGTGATGCTATTGAAAGAGGAGTGGAACCCCGGGTTGTCTTTGTCTCAATCTCTGCACCTCTATCTAATAGAAGTGTAACAACATTCTCATGTCCATTTTGTGAAGCTACTGAAAGAGGAGTGTCACCCTGGTTTGTCTTTGTCTCAATCTCTGCACCTCTATCTAATAGAAGTGCAACAACATTCTCATGTCCATTTTCTGATGCTAATGAAAGAGGAGTGAAACCCCGGTTTTTCTTTGTCTCAATGTCTGCACCTCTATCTAATAGAAGTGTAACAACATTCTCATGTCCATTTTGTGATGCTATTGAAAGAGGAGTGAAAACCTGGGTTGTCTTTGTCTCAATGTCTGCACCTCTATCTAATAGAAGTGTAACAACATTCTCATGTCCATTTTGTGATGCTAATAAAAGAGGAGTGTCACCCTGGTCTGTCTTTGTCTCAATGTCTGCACCTCTATCTAATAGAAGTGTAACAACATTCTCATGTCCATTTTGTGATGCTAATAAAAGAGGAGTGTCACCCTCGGTTGTCTTTGTCTCAATGTTTGCACCTCTATCTAATAGAAGTGTAACAACATTCTCATGTCCATTTTTTGATGCTATTACAAGAGGAGAGGCACCCGTATCTCTCTTTGCCTCAATGTCTGCACCTCTATCTAATAGAAGTGTAACAACCTTCTCATGTCCATTGTGTGATGCCAGGTAAAGAGGAGTGGAACCCTGGGTTGTCTTTGTCTCAATGTCTGCATCTCTATCTAATAGAAGTGTAACAACATTCTCATGTCCATTTTGTGATGCTATTAAAAGAGGAGTGAATCCCAGTTCTTCCTTTGTCTCAATGTCTGCACCTCTATCTAATAGAAGTGTAACAACATTCTCATGTCCATTTTGTGATGCTATTAAAAGAGGAGTGAATCCCAGTTCTTCCTTTGTCTCAATGTCTGCACCTCTATCTAATAGAAGTGTAACAACATTCTCATGTCCATTTTGTGATGCTAATAAAAGAGGAGTGTCACCCTCGGTTGTCTTTGTCTCAATGTCTGCACCTCTATCTAATAGAAGTGTAACAACATTCTCATGTCCATTTTGTGATGCTACTGAAAGAGGAGTGAAACCCAGTTCTGCCTTTGCCTCAATGTCTGCACCTCTATCTAATAGAAGTGTAACAACCTTCTCATGTCCATTTTGTGATGCCAGGTAAAGAGGAGTGGAACCCTGGTTTGTCTTTGTCTCAATGTCTGCACCTCTATCTAATAGAAGTGTAACAACCTTCTCATGTCCATTTTGTGATGCCAGGTAAAGAGGAGTGGAACCCTGGGTTGTCTTTGTCTCAATGTCTGCACCTCTATCTAATAGAAGTGTAACAACCTTCTCATGTCCATTTTGTGATGCCAGGTAAAGAGGAGTGGAACCCCGGTTTGTCTTTGTCTCAATGTCTGCACCTCTATCTAATAGAAGTGTAACAACATTCTCATGTCCATTTTTTGAAGCTACTGAAAGAGGAGAGAAACCCTTGTTTTCCTTTGTCTTAATGTCTGCACCTCTATCTAATAGAAGTGTAACAACATTCTCATGTCCATTTTCTGATGCTATTGAAAGAGGAGTGGCACCCTGGTCTGTCTTTGTCTCAATGTCTGCACCTCTATCTAATAGAAGTGTAACAACATTCTCATGTCCATCAAATGATGCTAATGAAAGAGGAGTGAAACCCTGGTTTGTCTTTGTCTCAATGTCTGCACCTCTATCTAATAGAAGTGTAACAACATTCTCATGTCCTTTTTCTGATGCTAATAAAAGAGGAGTGTCACCCTGGTTTGTCTTTGTCTCAATCTCTGCACCTCTATCTAATAGACGTTTTACAACAATCTCTTGTCCATTTTCTGATGCTTTTAAAAGAGGAGAGGCAGCCTGAATTTCCATTGTCTCAATATATAATCCTACTCAATTGCTAAAGAATATTCTCATGTTGTTCGATGATATTCTAGGGGGAGAGAAACCCTGTTTTGTCTGAATCTCTGGCCTTCCTCTCAATAAAAGTATAAGAACATAATCAATGATGTCCGTTTTTTGCTGCTGTTGAAACAGGAGAGAGGTTGAGGTCAGCCTTAGCCTAAGTATTTGTTCCACTTCGACTTATTTCAATGTCTGTATTTTCTAAAATCAGTTCTACTGTATGTGTACGTCCTTTCTCATTTATGATGACTGGGAGAATTTTTCCTTCCAAGTTTTTTGCAGAGATCACATTACCGTTTTTACCATCTTTTTTTGGAGTCGAGGTGTTTCTTAACTTCATTCTTGTTATCATCTCTGGCAGCCCAGCTGAAAGTGGATCCATCGTCATCTGTCTCCTCAGTATTACACGTGGTTTCCATTTCTGAAACATGAATGAAAAAGTTGTACAGTTGAACCTCTCTGGCGAGGACAACCTTGGCACTGACAGATGTTGTCTTTAATTGAGATGAGTTAGAAAAGAATTCACAACAAACCAACATGATTGTACTTGTTGATATGATTATATTATGAAAATCTACCTGGTATAGTTCAATGACTGAAAGACGACAAAAGAGTTGAGTATAATAGGAATAAATATTGTCATATTTCTCTTGATTTTTATTTGTCTTGTCACATGCTCTCACATATTGTCATGTGACTTCTTGAGGGTCAAGACTGTGTCATGAATTACTAGGTCAAAAATGATGTTAAGTGAGCTCATTGTCTGTCATTGCTCTTTGCTCGGCCTGAAAACTTATCACATGAATAAATGCGATGAGTCATGTATGATTAAAGGTCATGTCTCCTGTTTATACGGGCGTCAAGGGTTGGTGTAACAGGGTCTGGCGCGGGTCAGCAGAGTGGATCCAAGGCTTGAGGGTCAAGATGATTTGCTTTAGGATTTCAAGCTGTTGCTAGAATGGTGGTGTGACAGCGGATATAGTCCCCCTGGAGTCATAGTCCGGTAGCATTGTATTTGACCAATTAAGCAGCATGATCTATTGTACCGCTAACCCTAACCAAAACATTTAGCAATGCGGGCTATTGTTACACGGACTATCAGCCCTAGGACTACTATCCCCGCCACAGTGGTACCTGTGGTCAGCCCTTAAAGGGGTACACCGTTCGTTATTACTTGTGGTCAAGTTAAATAGAAATGCACTAATACACAATGCCGTAGTGCAGTTATTCTGAGTACAAATTTGTTTAAACTTTGTATTCATAGTATTTGTATATCAGTCTACACAACGACAATGTTGAAATTTATATTAAGTACGTATTTCTGCAATTGGTCATTTTTATATTCAATCACAAATTCAAAATTTTTAACGAATGGCGTAGGCCTTTAAGATGAAATCGGGCAAATATAAAAAACTGACCTATTTCTTGATGCTTTGCCCAGCATGGTTTGTAATTGGGGTCTTGTGCCTGGATTGCTGACTCTTGCAAGGTGTAGCCTATTAGACTATGCTCTGGGTCGAAGGATATTCCCTTGGGTGCATCAGTTATCTGGAACCAAAATTTCATCCAGTTATAATTTGAACACGGTGTAGCCTATTAGACTATGCTCTGGGTCGAAGGATATTCCCTTGGGTGCATCGGTTATCTGGAACCAAAATTTCATCCAGTTATAATTTGAACACAGTGTCTTATCTGCCAATTGTTTTTCTTTGTTTTGTGGCATTCAGGGCCATAGGAGTGGTATGCCTAAGGGTGTCATTCTGGGGGAAGGGGGGATTCTGTTGGCTTACTATTCAGGTTGGTCACAGATCTGAGTGGTAGTTTGCAAATGTTGAAACACCTCAAAGGAATGGATGTAAAGGTTCAGGCTTTTGTCCCAAGGCTGTGCCATGTATCTACTGGGCTGATTTGTCTCAACCTGTACTTTAAAGGAATTGGTACAAAGGTCCAGACTGCATTTACTTGTTGACCTGTAGGTTGTGACCATGCATTTAATGGATTGGTTTGTCTCATGCTGAACTTCAACGGATTTGATGTAAAGGTCCAGACTGCATTTACTAGTTGTCTGTCCGAGGTTGTGACCATGCATCTACTGGGCTGTGACAGTCCAAGGAACCATCCCAAAATATCCTGACCTTGTCCAACATTTCCTAATCACATCTCAGTAAACATCGCCCATTTGTCAATTCCCTGGAGACCAATCTTTGCCACCACTTGATGGCTCTAGTTCATTTCATGCAAATATCAACCTAACACTTGCAATCATATTACATCAAAACGTGATCTTCTTGGTTCATTTAGTTTGGCTTGTTTCATTTGACACGTTTCAACTAGTGTTGAAGCATCTGTGTGCTTTTTGATTTCAGCCATTCCTGGCAATATAAATACTATTAGGGAGTGTCACATGGAGACAATTGTGTGTATGGTGGTAAGCGAAACAGACATGATGCAACTCAATCAACACTCTTTAATAATTTTTTTCAACGATTATACAGAATGATGTTTGTACAGTGAAGACTTCTTCAAATCTGTAAAATGACTCGAGAGGAATGAGCCAGGTTAAGCTACTATGTGATCTATTTGCTATGGGCCCTCATAAACAATTGTACATGGTACCTTTTGCCATGGGGCCTCATAAACAATAGAACATGGCACCTTTTACCTTGGGCCCTCATAAACAATAGAACATGGCATCATTTGCCGTGGGCCCTCATAAACAATAGAACATGGCACCGTTTGCCTTGGGACCTCATAAACAATAGAACATGGCACCGTTTGCCTTGGGACCTCATAAACAATAGAACATGGCACCATTTGCCGTGGGCCCTCATAAACAATTGTACATGGCACCATTTGCCTTGGGCCCTCATAAACAATTGTACATGGCACCATTTGCCTTGGGCCCTCATAAACAATTGTACATGGCACCATTTGCCTTGGGCCCTCATAAACAATAGAACATGGCACCATTTGCCGTGGGCCCTCATAAACAATTGTACATGGCACCATTTGCCTTGGGCCCTCATAAACAATAGAACATGGCACCTTTTGCCTTGGGCCCTCATAAACAATTGCACATGGCACCATTTGCCTTGGGCCCTCAAAAACAATTGTAAATAGCACCATTTGGGCCCTCATAAACAATTGAACATGGCACCATTTGCCTTGGGCACTATTGAACAATTGGGCATGGTAGCATTATACAAGTTAGAAAGATTACATGGAACTAAATAGTGAAAGTCTCTAGTAGAACTCTTTTGTTCTGAATATTTACAAAAAGAGGTATTAATATATGTAGTTTATGTTGAAGAATGATTGCCAAACATTGGTATACAATACGGTTTTTGGTGTTTCCTCCTCAATGAAATATTATGAAAAGAGGTGAGGCTGGCAAAATGATGCATTGTTATGTGCACCCATGGGAGAAAAACACCAAAACATCGCCCCTTTAGGCACCAAACGGAATCAAAATCCTGAACTCCAGGCTTTACCTGCCAAATCCATGTTCCGAGTCATCTTGTATTCCTGAATACCGAGTCCCACGATTGGTCGTTTAGGAAAACAGCGCTCCCTTCCTTCACAGACGTGATGAAGTTCTAATTCAACTTGTGCATTCGGATCTGGGGATCTTGGGGGACGCGATAGTCAAAGTTTCACATCAAAGGTACCGTCCGATTGGCTGCAATAGTGAAAAGCTTTTGTTGTTGATGCTTGCTTTATAATTTTTTGCTTCGTCACGCAGCCCATCAATATCTGATTACTCAAGACGAATGTTAACTTGAGGTGAGACTCAAAGTCTTTCTTCGTAAGCAGAACTGACTTAAACTATCATATTCTTCATATTGCCACATAAATGATTATAAAGATACTTACAAGATTTTCGCCTCTTTGGAAGAAATCAGTGACGTTAATGACCACTTGTCCAAGGTGATTAGAAGACACTGAGACTTTGGGCTCGCCCTGACTTGGAGGTCTATCTACTCTTGTCATAAAACTTTAACTGATAAGAGATGAGCAGACAGCTCCCTACCTGGGATTGGTCTTGCTGGCCTATGAGACAAGACCACTAATGAATATTCATAGGTTGGAGGGTCGAGGCCTATCAATTAGACGAGTGCCTGTTTTTAACTCTCAAGTACATATTTGGAGAGGTATTGAAAAAATATTTGCTGTGGCAAGTCTACAGATATAAAGAAATTATTTGATGAAAAAATTAATTTCTAATTTTGCTAATTTGGTTTTGAGATTTTTCTGCCAGTTGGCTGAAAAGAGTGGAAATATCAATGTCTGTCTAATTTGTCGATTATCAAAAAATTTCCGTGGTCAACTACCAGTTTATTTTTCACCATTTAATACTTGCCCGACTGTCCCGAATATCATATCAAAATTTCAGATTCACAACCCCACGCAGTATTTGATGCGTCGCGGTCAAACATTGACAATTTAACTGCTAAAAGGCTTAAAAAATCAATGGTGGTCTTATCTCCTACTCTTCACAACACAATAGAAACCGGCCAGACTAGGTACCAAATAGAAGATAATCAATACACAAACTGATAAAATCTGAACTAGGACATGCCGATGATTAGGACACGGACAGGTACTCTAAATTATAGCGTTACAGACCAACCTGGAACCCAGTAGAATAGGGTACAGTCCGATATGTACTTTACGGACCTGGCTGTGTCACCAGCTTTTTAAGGGTGATGATGGCTCTGTGTTTTTCTCAATCTGACTGGACCCCAATAAAAGACTTACCCCTCAGAGGAGACCAGGGACTTGTTAGAGGTGATTCATTCAGCGAATTTAGTGTTAACTGTAGTTTTCTCTTTAGTCCGACTGAGGACCCTATACTATACAGCCTCAGAGGAGACCAGGGACTTGTTAGAGATGTTTCACTTGGCCAGCCAGTCTCCAAATAAAGCCGACTAAATGATGGTCTTGTAAAATGTTAACTTTTGTATTCTTATTTCAGTCTGACTGGACCCTGCTTAGAGATGCTCCCCTTAGGGGCGACCAGGGTCCTGCTAGAGGTGATTCATTCGGCCAGCCAGTCTCCAAATAAAGCCGACTAAATGATGGTCTTGTAAAATGTTAACTTTTGTATTCTTATTTCAGTCTGACTGGACCCTGCTTAGAGATGCTCCCCTTAGGGGCGACCAGGGTCCTGCTAGAGGTGATTCATTCGGCCAGCCGGCCTCAAGATCGGACTTAATGATGGTGCTTCAGAATGTCGAGTTCATCTACATCAAGTCAAAGTTTGATGAATACTTAGATGAGATCAGGTAGGTGTTCTGGTCCAGAGATTAAAAGGTTTATTGGTGACCGTTTCTAGGAGGACGAATACAGCTGAAAAAACTACCTTGGGAGTCAAATCTCTTTTGAAATCCACATGTGATCAGAGAAACCCAATAATGAGCCATGTTATTATAAAGATTATTCATCGAATCAGCTCTTTACGACCCCCAGTTATGACATTTCTTTCTGAGCTATCAGTACAAACTGGTGACCTATCCTTTTTACAAGCACTGGAGTAGTTATGGTCAATAGAAGCAATGAAATGTGCTATAAGGCCGAAGTTAAATAGACCTCATTCGTTCATTTACCACGAGTCACTTTCCGGGTTTTTCTTTGTATTCCTCGGTGAATGCACGCCACAAGGCCGTGCTTTTACAGGGGAACGAAAGCAAAAGCGGGAAAATGAGTCCTGGGAAATGAACGAATGAGGTCTATGTAACTTCGGCCTAACAGGTAGCTGTTAAGGGCTCAGTTGTTCAAAACATCTTTTGTCACCAACACTGGATTAGGTTAACCTGGTGTTAAGTCTAAGGCACCTTCCCCATAGAGGTATACGGTATACTACACTATACGAACAATGGCTTCACAAAGGGTGCATGACCATGAAACTATTGTTCACGTATAGTATAGTATAGGGTATAGCTCTATGGAATAGGTGCCTAAGGCACCTTCCCCATAGAGGTATACGGTATACTACACTATACGCGAACAATGGCTTCACAAAGGGTGCATGACCATGAAACTATTGTTCACGTATAGTATAGTATAGGGTATAGCTCTATGGAATAGGTGCCTAAGAGCTTAACTGAATGGAGATAATGCCAAGTCTAAGTTAGAGCCAGCGTTGCATAATTACTCGTATTATATACCCATTTTTGTGTACTACATTGGCCTACCCGACACAATGAGACATGTTTACAGTGGATTTGAGTATTCTAATATAGCCATCCAAACTACAGCGCCTATTCACTATAAGAGCTCTATGTCAAATTTCTATGTCGATTTATTTTTTTGGAGATCGTCAATAGACCTAACAAAACCACACCATAGGCCTAACCACTAATTAGAATTTAGGTCACAAGTGATTAGTTGATTCACAATGCCAACCACTGTTCATCAACTTACCACGACCTCGCTACACGCAGCGAAAAGTTTTCGCCAATCAGTGTGAAGGGACCTTGGCCTGATCAATGCATATCATACTGGGGGCGGTCATGCCAGGTCAATGAACTGTCCAATGTAATCAATGCACGCCAACTGGTTCTTAAAGCCCCCCGGTTGCGGAGGGGGACCCTGGTTATTTGCTTTCAGTGTATGTCTATACTAGACCACAGGCACAAACACCCTACACTTGCAATATCTCACATAGCTATTGAAGAGTTTGTCTTTTACTTCGCTTTGCTGGCAACTGTCCAATTTGGCAAACTGGCCAACAATTAACTTAGTATCGTATCTAGATTACCCCGAAATCTCTTTGCGAAGTAACCATTCATCGACTGAGTACCGGTAGATAAAGATTGTTCGTATTGTTGACGTCAATGATTGAATGAACGGGAAAGAAAGGAAACTGAATTCTTTTATGAATTATTGACAGACGTGAAGCATAATATCTATTGAATACCACTTCGTATGACGCACGTCCCTTTGTCTTGTTAAAATAGGTCTCTGCCATCAGTGTTCGGTTTGTTGTGCGGATATGTATTTACTATGAACTCAATGCATGCCAACTGGTTGCTAACTGGGAATGTCTCGTTTATGGAAGGGGGGACTGGTTATGCTTTTAGTGTATGTAGGCCACAAACGAAAACACCCTACGCTTACAATAGCCTACACAGTTTGTCTTTACTTTGACGACTATCATTAACTTGGAGATAGTTAACTTTCTACGTCAAACACTGCAGCAGCAATCTGTTTGAGTCTTAAAGGGACAATATAGGCAGCAGCTAGGCAGGCAAGATAAAGTTACACAAAGCCGACAATAGGGGTCTCTCACATCTCACAGTACGTCGAAATGATTCACCTTTGTACGAGGAATATATTTATTGCTGAATCTGACATGACGGCCCTCACTGTGTATATAAGTCACCTGAAGATGGCCAAATTAGCCCCTCTGCTCCTGCCTATAGCCCCCCTTTAATGACAAGATGCTTAAATCAAGAAACATACACAAATAGGCCTATCTAGGCTAGCAGGTGGAAAATTCAATCATTACTTCACAACAAAGAGCTGCTTCTGTCAGCAGATATGAGACAGCTACCGGGGCGGGCGGGGACTATTTCTTTGTGGGGCCTTGTGGTTCAATGTCTCCAAGGACTTCTATTTTTAGAGTCCAATGGGGGGGGGGTTGGGGGGGGCCTTCCCCCAATGTACCCCCAATGTACTGGCTAAAACCTGTCACTTTCAGAGAGTGGGGGAGGGGGTTTGGGGGACTCATCCCCCAATGTACTGGCTAAATATGTCAGAATTTTCTGATTTGTAAGCAATATCCTTTTCTACAGGGTGAGCCAGGTCTTCCTTGATGTTGGTGTGGACCCAAGCAGCGGCAGTCGGGGAGACAGAGCATCCCTCGTGGAGATGTGTACCTGTCCAGAGGGTTACACCGGCCTCTCCTGTGATGTAAGTGGCATAAACATTGAAAGGCTATTTAATCTACGTGGCAATTGCGGACAGTGACCGTTTGTGCAGATTAAGATCTTTGCATGATATCATAAACCGCGTTGGAGTGTTGGAACCTACGTCGAGGTGTAGCGGTTGATGTTGAGTTGTTCCCCTGTGTGACGTCATGCTTCTGACGGAACGCTAGGGCAAAGTTGCACGGAATGGTGGGAAAGCGGCCAAGAGAGTTTTACCAAGGGTGATATGAACGGTTTACAGGAGTTGCTCATCAGACACTTAGAGACATTATAGATCAAGATGGGTGGCCAGATAGGCGGGCTGGGGACTGTTGACAGGGAAAATGTTCCTATCCTTGATGTGCGGCTGTGGGGAGTGAAAGTCGAAAAGCTGTGACAAAAAAGCAGTTAGGCCAAGTCAGTTTGGGATGCACATTGAGATGCTCATAGAGTTGATGTTGGAAAGTGGATGAATTTGTCTGTAACTTCACAGAATTTTAGCTATAAATTATTTCATGTTCCCTTTGTTCCATTTCAGAAATGTGCTCGGGGATATCGCCGGCAGTCCGTTGGTCGATTCTTGGGACGATGTATCCCCTGTGATTGCAACAAGCACACGGACGATTGTGATGCTGATACAGGCATCTGTGTGGTAAGTTTTAGATTCTCCTTGTCATGTGTCTCATTCAGTTTGATGATGACGGTAGCATTGTGTCATAACCAAGTGTTGGTTTTAGTATAAGACATTCTACACCCTGTAGGCCTACAGCAGTTGCCTGGCAGGAGACACCCTGGCCAGTGTTGGTTTTAGTATAAGACATTCTACACCCTGTAGGCCTACAGCAGTTGCCTGGCAGGAGAGACCCAGGCCACCAGTGATTGTCCTATACCTGTCTTACACCCGATCAGTAATAGGAGATGGAGACAGATTGCTTACACCACACTTAATTGAGGACCTGGCTCAGAATTGAGTTAGCTTGAGGAAGCATAGTTGTTGCTGCCTGCTGCCCAATTGGACTGATGATAACAAGGAATTATTGACTCAGCCACAAGGTGCCAATGTTTTCAACATTATTGTAGCCTTCTCCTATTGATTAAGATATGTTATTGATGCGAGTTAATGGTGTAGGAACTCTCTGGTGTAGGGGAGGGATAAATCAGGTCATGGAAGGGTGGACATGTTTATTACTGAAGTGTATGACCCTTCCCACATATACAGTACACTAGCGATAACTTTATAATACGGAGAGGGGCATAGAAAGGACCATCATGTGAATTAACCTTTCACTGTTCCACCCAAAATCCCCACTGTCCTCCAGCATGCCAATAGCATTCCGCGAAGTTACTATTTATAGCTCACAAGGTCATTTGCATAAGATATTGATGACGTTTTAGTCACGTGACAGTCGGACATCGACACTTATTTCTACGCATTTGAGCTTATTTCAAAGTCAATTATCTTTGACCCTGCATTGTTTTTAGCATGAATGATACCATAGAGTCAGAGAGAGAAATATTCAGAACAATTATGTAGTATTTCCAACACTCGGACATGTGCCAGATTGAATCTAACTGCCCTAGTTAGAAAGCCTGAATCCATTACCAAACCGCATGTTTGTCCGACATTGCCTGTAATTCAGCGATGGGGAAATAGAGGGCAGCAGCTGCAGTGACCTCATTATCGCGGAATGCTATTCCCCACATCAACGCCCATGGGGGAACACTCGTCAACGAAACACTATTGCCATCTATCGGATATTTACGGAACTGTATATTAGTCTATAACACATTGGGATAAAGAGAGGCGAAGTTGCCAACCGGCGCACGGCCGAACGATAGACATTTTTACCTAAGTCGCCAATTGGCGTACATCGGCAGTTAAAGGGTTTAATTAAGAAATGGACGTGACGTTTTGTGAGAAAAACATCCTAACATTTTTTCAAACATTTCCTTTCAGTCCTGCCAGCATAATACAGAGGGTGACAAATGCGAGAAGTGCAAAGCTGGTTACTATGGCAACGCCAGTGGTGGCACATCAACAGACTGTCTCCCCTGCCCATGTCCTCTAACTGATACAAGAAACCAGTAAGTTGGCATCTATCTTGTCAACTTGAAAGTTTGTTCTTTGCCACTACAGTTAGGCACCAATTGGAGTCATTGGTCTGTGACTCTGGCTTTCAAATTGTTTGAGGAGTCTACGACAAGCTGCTGTAAACTTTAAGATTTTCGCACCTATTTATTTTGCAATTTACATAATTTCTTAGAAAAGTTTTATTTTTGTGATTTTCATTTTGATAGATTACAAACCTTTCTTTCAATTTCCAGATAGAAAACCCAAAAAAATGTTTGCTAACAATTTTGCGAATCCAGATTATTTGCAAAATCCACTAGCTGGAATCGCTTCACAACAGCAAAGAAATTGTTACAGTTACTACTTTTCTCTGAAGGTGGCGTTCATTTTGTTTAACATTAAAGCCTCTAGGAATGGGATAACTACTGTGCTACACAAATTATACTCCCTCTCCAGATTCAGCAAAGATTGCTACGTTGACCCGCTGGACACCCAGATCACATGCCGAGGATGCCCACGTGAGTACACAGGCCGCCGATGTGAACAGTGTGCGCCTGGATACATCGGTAACCCCAAGACCCCCGGCGACTACTGCCGACCCAGCCAACAGTCATGTGACCCGAGAGGAAGCCTGTCTTCAACTCCTGACACTAACGACCAGTGTCCATGCAAGGTAAGGCCAGAGCCCTCTATTAAAACCTGTGTACATTACGTGTACATTGTTGTGCATAAGTTTTGGTAAAAAAAGTACACCTTGGACAATCAATCTGCACAAAATGTTATATGTGTCAAGAAGAACCCTTTGCCAATAGCATAATAAAGTTTAAAAACATTCCAATACCGATTGCTTGAGAAAAAAAGATTTCCGTACACCATATCCATGAAAACGTCACTGGCGCATTGATATGGCCCTGTCAAAGTACAAGTTCTAAACTGACCAGTGAGACCACATTTTCTTAAATATATTATCAAAAAGCATATTTCTGTGATGGCCTGACTCTGTAGATTAAGAATCAACCACAGATTAAGAATTAATTCCACTTTGGTCCATCCCAGCCATGTATTTACCACAAGTTGACATTTTGATAAGCTCGCCACACTTCCGGTCGTGGATGAATACATGCCTCTGCCCGTAAATGCAGTTCAAAAATGTTTCGACATACTTTGTTTGCCTCGTTATTAACTTAAAATGATTGGACCACTGTCGGAATCTTGAAAAGACTTTTAAAAAACAATGAGCTGAATGTGTGCTTAAGCAAATTCCTTTGTGTTATCTCGAAAGCAGCCCAAAAATCTGTTTTATGGGAAAAGTATTCAACTGTTGGTTGTGTTTGAATATGGGTCTTTGGTTATAGACTTGATGCTCTGCAACCAGGGGCGGCTTAAGATTTGTTCCACTGTGTTACTTGGGCACACTTAGTAAAGCCTCAACTCATAGAAGTAACTCTACAAGTGTCTACTTTCAATTTCCAGAGAAACGCCCAAGGTAAATCGTGCGGTCAGTGTGGGGCTGGTGCCTTCTACCTTTCAACCGAAAACCCAGACGGTTGTCTGAAGTGTTTCTGTAATGGTGTCACGGACATGTGCGCCAGTTCCGGATGGTACAGGACGGAAGTCCGTTCGAGCTTTGACCCTGCAAGATTTGATGGGTTCGTCTTGTCAAACGCAGCCCGCACACGTACGGTTGACTCGGAATTCGACGTAGATAGCCGTCGCAACCAGTTAATGTATCGACGCTTCAGCGCTTTGACGCCCTACACATATTACTGGATCCTCCCAGAGAAATTCCTTGGGGACAAGGTTGGAGGGTACGGCGGGAAGATTCTATTCACAGTCAACTACCAAGCGGGCAGCGACCCAAGACCGAATAACGATGCGGATATTGAGATCAAGGGGAATGGCATTGTATTGATGTACACAGCCCGCCAACCTCTTCAGGCCGCGATCCCACAAGCTGTGCAGGTGCCACTGACTGAGGTGAGAGATGTTCCATTCTTTTCTGAACTGGAAGGTTGACGACGTTTGTTTACTGTGGAAGTAAGCTTACACGGCAGTGGAGTAGGTCATGCACGGCTTCAAGAGGCAGAGGGTGTAGTCAATTGTGACTGAGATTACTTACGAATTTCATACATGCAATTAACAAAGCCTTTCTCGCTCATCAATCAGTATTGCAGCAGTTGTTTACATCATCAAGTCATAAGTGAGTTTCTGTATGGAACCCTATTGCGGCCCTATTGTCCACATGGTCATCAGGCCAAATCTAGATCAGGCTTTTATACAGTGAGTTGGTTCATTTTCACCCTTTATCTTTATTCGTTCATTTCTCTGCAGTCCTACTGGATGAAGGAAGATGGGAGTCAAGTATCTCGTGAGGAGTTCCTGATGGTCTTGGCTGATATTGATACCCTAATGATCAAGGCAACCTACGCAAGGACCACGGCACAGTCTAGGTAGGGCAATTTCATCATTCGTTTCGACTTTCAGAAAAGTTAATTTAGGGAACTTCATAGCCTGTTGCATGTGGTTAACTCTGCTGGCTACCATGTAAAAGGGCGTGGGTTCGATCCCTGCGAGAACCAAGGATTGTATTTCTCGATAACTCAAATTCTGGGCTCTTCACAGTCATTCAATGAGACTTAAAACCAAGGTTCTTGTATCTGGTGTCTATGCCAGGGCAGGTTAAAGACCCTACCAAGTGAGAAACATGAGTAGCTTGCATGGACTCAACCTCTCGCTGAAGTCGGATTCACTAGGCCAATAAACCCAACTGGCGCATATCCGTAGTGTCACGCATATACGCTCATCCCGCCTTGGATGAGGAATACTCCCTGGAGAAAATCACCTCCAAGTTCAGAGCGAATGCTGAGGAAGAAGAAGAAGAAAAGTTGATAATCGTTACGGTATCAATAGCTGTGCGTTGGATTCGAACTTGTGATTGGTATGGGTCACAGAATGTGAGACTGGCATCAAAGTCAATATGACAAAAGTAAAAGTGAATCGTAGAGAGGGCAAGCATTTCTCAATAAAAAAATCACCTCTATCCATCACACGTTTCTTCCAGTATTTCTGATGTCATATTCGAGACTGCTGAGAATAGGAACTCTGGGGGTGATCGCGCCTTGACTGTTGAGCAGTGCCAGTGTCCACCTGGGTACCAGGGTCTCTCCTGCCATGACTGCCGTAGTGGCTACCGACGGGAAAAGGTCGGCCGGTACCTTGGACGGTGTGTGCCGTGTGATTGTAACAGGCATGCTGCTAACTGTGATACTGAGACAGGGAAATGTGAGGTAAGCTCATCCTAATTTTAGATTTTTAAATCCGCTTGCGTCCTTAGGTATCATTAGTTAACACAGTTGTGATAACATTTAGTTCAAGGGGTTTTATCTTGGCAAATTTGGAAGTGAAACCTTTTACTGGAACCAAACTGTCTGCTGAAGTGACGGCTGTTTCTGACTTTATGCTCAACCCGTCAGGACTGACATATCTACTGTAAAATCCATCAATCTCTCTTAAAGCACTATGTTGCTCGTGTTAATTGAATTTCCTTGCGGCCCAGGTGAACAGAAATAGATAATTGGAAGCTCAATTATCAGATTTTTGAATGTGCAGAGTTAGCCTTTAGATAAGGGGGGTATAAGAACGTGTATCTCCCTAGGAATCCGTCCTGATGCACTATTAATATTCTGATTTCAGAGTTGCCAACACAACACTATCGGGGATCGCTGTGAGAGGTGTGCTAGTGGTTTTTATGGCGACGCACGGCGTGGAACGTCCAACGATTGTCAGGCCTGTCCATGCCCTCTGACTTCCCGTGAAAACCAGTATGTATTGTTCAAAAAGTACAATTACAGTGAAACCTCTCTTCTAAGGACACCCTTGTCACTGACTAGTACTGACCTTATTGGAGAGGTGTCCTGAAACAACCTCATTTGTGACCAAAATCATAATTCCTAATATTTGTAGAGGTGTCAGCTGAGTGAGGTTTCACTGTAGTTGGTCCTTTGAGACAAGAGTTTGATCATCAGGTCTGGCTCAACTAAAGAATCTGAGTGCACACGATTACTCAAGTAGTCCATCCCAGCAATCACATGTTTGTCCCAATACAAAAGGTGTACCGTATTCATTGGCTTCTACAGTGGAACCTCTGTTAGCGGACACCACTTTATTAAGGACAACCTCTTTGTTAAGGACACTAGTTTTGGTCCCAAATTGGTTGTTTCCATTCAATTTGACCTCTCTAATCAGGACACCTCTCTATTAAGGACAGCACTTGTCAGTCCCGAAGGTGTCCTTATTAGAGAGGTTCTACAGTATTGGTATGTCACACGACGCTATCCAGCCAACCCATGATAAGAAAGGGATTACTGATAGTTGGTCAGGTCAGAAATTTGTTGGGTTTTTTCTCACAAATGCCACGTTTCGCTCAAAAATGCGGAAATTTTGTTGTGGATATGCGAACATGTTGCTGTACTGACCCCATGGCTATGTCGGCAAATACTGGAGGAGATGTGGGCTTGGCTAAGACGACCCCTGCCAGCCAGATGACACGAAATCGACCCTTATTCCGATCACTTCCTGCAAATGTTTGCAAGAATATTCCTATTTTCAGGTTCAGTAAGGAGTGCTTCCTTGCTAGCGATCGCCAGGTGACCTGCCGCAACTGTCCCCAGGGCTATCGCGGCCGAAACTGTGAGAGCTGTGCCCCAGGCTACAAGGGTGACCCACGTCGGCCGGGCGACACCTGTAAACGGGAGGGCGAAGGTCAAGAAGGAGGTGATGGAGGTGATGTTGATTATGAGGATGGTGATATAGTTGATTATCGTGTTGACACTGTAGAAGAGTTCCAGACATGGCACAAAATCTCTATGTAGACTAGCTGAACGTAGTAAAAATAACTAAATTGGTGATAACCCCTTATGTAGTTCATTGACTGGAGTCAGTAATGTTATGCAACGTTATCCAGATGCCAACTCGCATAATGAACTACCTGAGTGGAACTCGAAACTGCTAACATTTCTCAATGGAAGCTTATCTGCCTTAGGTTTTAACTGGGCCGTTCAAAATTCCCCATTTTTTAGGCATTTTGTGGTAGTATTCCTTTAAGCCGGTTCAGAGTCTCCTGCATGAAAGGCCTTTTCACCTTGTGTAAGGCCTATGTGTAACAGATGCCCCTCAACCAGGCTGATTGCGTCGACACGGTATAGAGGATTTTTCAGATAGATCTGGCCAAAGGTACCTGGCGGACCTCTTGTCACTAAACAGTAATAGTGTGATCACAAATTGTAATGTTACACAGACCTGGGCAGCCTGTGTCATAGTTGACACTATAAACGAGTATTACTCTTCAGCATTTGTGAGGCCTACCCTGAGGATAATCTAGTGTTGTGCAACACCACTATCTTTTGGAAAATATGATCTGGTCACATTCCTGAGTTCAACTCAGTGCCTTTGGCCAGAACGATATGAGAACTCTTCATGCATGAAAAGGTTTGAAGTCACTCAAAAAGCTGATAAAACCAGCTTTGTTCTAATGAAGTAAAATATCCTTAAGAAGGGTTTCAGAATGTTATTAGCAAAGATAAGCAGCTTGCTAATGGATAATTTGTGACAAATATTGCTTGGATGAAAATGATCATAAATTGTGTTTTGAAATCCCTCTCTCCTTTTCCAGGGACGACGAAAGCTCCGGGCAAATGTGAACGGTGTGATGAGCGGGGAGTTGTGCCGGGCTCGACATGTGACCCGGCCACGCAGACATGTGGCTGTAAGGATAACGTTGGGGGCTCCGAGTGTGATACGTGTAAAGCGGGGCATTTCCACCTGACAAAGGAGAATCCGCGTGGCTGTCTGCAGTGTTGGTGCTCCGGCCAGTCTACAAAGTGTCGCAGCTGCCAGCAGTATCGATCACAGGTAGGAAGAAAAAACACCATGCCTATAGAGACCATGCACATGAGGTCATTTCCGAAGAGGTGGATGTCAAGTTGACATCAGTGACCCACGTGACCTTGGTCGTTGGTGCATTAGTGGCAGAAGTGTAGTTGTGGTGTCAACTGTCTTTAATGACATATGGCACAAATTGTTGGTGACTTTACTCCATCAAGGATACTGATTGACATCCAAAATGACATCACAGCGTGACCTCTACTCTAAAATTTCAAAATAGTCCTGCCTCTGAGCCTGGTTGTGGTGTAGCATTAGTTAGACTTGTAGGTTGTGATGAACTCACAGGCGGAAAACCAGCCCTCGATTGCTGTGGACAAGTGGTTCGGGCTCCTGTCTAGGGGTCAAAAGATCCTTGATTCCAACCCAACAGTCGATGTGAGACTCTTGGCAGTTCTCATTGTCAAACTTGCTTTCTTTTGCCAAGTCAGAAATGGGGACCGGTCAGAGAGGCTCATGTTATAAAGCAGATTGAGAAGCTCATTTGATCGTATGTTGGGTGATAACCTAAACTATATTTGAAACTGGAATATAAACTTAAAACTAAGTTTGTAAGTCAGTTAGTTAACCCTTAAAGCGCTGAATTAACAAAATCATATTACCCCTGAGTGCCGAATTAACCGAGCATTTTTGAAAATGATTAATAACAACGTTATTTTTGTTACAAACACCATGGAATGTACTGATGATTTTATACAAATGGTAATTCCCGTCGATTTTTGTGACATTTCCCGCCAAAATTTACTAATTAGGGGTTAATTAGTGCAAATACCCATAATCAACAAAAATATGGCCAGAACATACCTCCATCAGCTTTTTATACCTCCCTTGGTATTTTAATATGAAGTCTGGGTCTAAATACATCATTTCCATCCGATTCCTGGTCGAAGCATCCGTCTAATTAGTCGTAGCAGCGCTAATTACTCCTGATGACGTCATTCCCGCGAAAATGGGGCTTCAAGTTTTTGATAAAATACTCAAAAGCTTGTATAGAAACTTGAAATTTGTTCGATGCCATTTTGTGCTAAGCATCACTGTCGAAGTACCAAAGAGCGTACATGCACACTCACTGCCATCTCTTAGCAGACAGGTGGAACTAAATGTCTGCTGTCGACGATCGTCGCCTCTGGCGCTTTCCCCCTTATGTCGACGATCGTCGCCTCTGGCGCTTTAAGGGTTAAAGTGATACGATGAGGTGATTTACAACTTTGCGGAAATACGTCCGTTTTTAATTGTTGATCACAAATGTAAAGCTCAAATTTTCCATTTTTGATTAGATTTATTATAAAATCGCTGAATGTAAACCACCGCGACCTTGAAAATATTCATGTTGTGACGTCATCAACGAAAACGGCATTGAAGCGAGCCGTCCGGGCGGGATTAAACCATCAATTTCTAGAAAATGTGCATTTCGATTCGAAAACCTTACCGATTTATGAGAAAGTGACGTAGTCATACGTCAAAAACAGCTAAAACATTATATGGTGAAATTTGACACGAGTTACCATTTAAATCCAAATTGATTTTCGTTGAAAAAATATTGAAAATGTGTGTTTTAGGTGCGGCCCTTCTTCAGCCAAGATGGCACGAGCAACTTTGCCCTCGTCTACAAGAATGATCCACGGACGACCGTCGTGTTGGACGGTTTTAGCCTGAACGGACGAAACAAAGAAGTGCGCTACGATGGTTTTAATCAGATCCGAGGGTCGAATCGTCTTTACTGGAGGCTGCCGCCAAGGTTCTCTGGAGACAAGGTAGGTTCTGACAAGCTTTCGTCTCGGCACCGCTAGGCTCGTCACCTGCCACACTGCGGTGTTCACAACTTTACCAAGTCTTGTCGCAGATAACCTTCCTGCGATCACCACCGCAAACATGCAGTAAAAGTCGCATGCATTTCAGAGTGCCGAGAGCAGCCACTTAGATTCCTCATTTGCAGGCCCTTTATTGAAAACATTTCCTTTATTGTCTCTTACAGGTTTCATCTTATGGGGGTAACCTGAAGTTCACCGTTGAGTACGAGAATGATCCAAGACTTGGTGGGGACTTTTTCAGCGATACAGATTTGGAAATTATTGTAAGTAGTCAGCATAACCTTGGATATCTCTCTTGAACTGATTATTGGAGTTGGTAGGGTTAATATAAATGCATTATATGACATTTTCGTCAAAATATCCCTATCACTGGTCCACTTGAGCTTGAGAGGGATATTTGGCAAGGGGATGGTGCATATCAATGCAGTTACATCATCGGAGGGATTATGGTTCATGAATCATCATGTGTAATCTTAAAACGATCGTTTTTCCAGAGCGGCAACAACCGTTTCCATCATGTTTTCGACCCTCCGTCCAGCCGCTCCAGGCAGACTGAATACAGCATCGTATTGAATGAACGCACTTTCAAGAAAGCTGACGGCACTGTCCCAACTCGTCTCGAATTCCTCCAACTCCTCGCCAACATCGACTACATCCTCATCCGTGCTGCGAATCATCGCGACATGCGCTCGACCGCCATTAAGGAATTATCAATGGACATCACCGTTGCACAGAATACTGGCCAGCATCCGGCTCTCATGGTAGAGGAGTGTACGTGTCCCGAGGGTTATCGGGGCCTGTCGTGTGAGCTCTGCGAACAGGGGTACCAGCGTGTGGAGGACCCGAGGTACCCTCTGGGTCGCTGCGTGAGGTGTAGCTGTAATAGCCATTCAGCCAGGTGTGACGATAGTGGAAAGTGTGTGGTGAGTTTTTCTACTTTTTGTTTTGGTTTCTTCCTTGATGAAAGCTTGTTGGCCTATTCAGGGCATAATCCTTTTGATTCTGAAACATTTTCAAAGCCCAATTTTTTTGAGGGCTGATGATGTTTCTTCATTTTGAGTAGAAAAAAACAAGTGAAAAACATTTTCAGTTCAAAACTTAGAAATTGTTTCATTCTTCAGAATTGAATTTTTTCATAAGTTCAAATTTTTGAAAATTTTGAATGCCAAAAAATGTTAGGGACTGATGATGTTTCTTCATTTTGAGCAGAAGAAATACAAGTGAAAAAAATATTTGGACTCAGAAATTTTTTCATCTTTCAGAGATGAATTTTTTCTTAAGTTCAAAATTCTGAATTTTTTTTTCAAAGCCAATTTTTTTTGAGGGCTGATGATGTTTCTTCATTTTGAGTAGAAAAAAACAAGTGAACAAAATTTCTTAGTCCAAAACTTAGGAAACTTTTTCATCCTTCAGAATTGAATTTTTTGCCGCAGATGTCAACCAATTTCCATGTGACATGAACACTCTTCAATAACCCTGAAGTCAGTCAACTTTATAACCAAAATGTTATACTTAGATGATACCGGTAGTTTTCTTTTGTGCCATTGGGCCGAGAAGAATGATATTATTCAAAAGAATCAAAACTGGTGAAACTAGCCTGAAACTGTTCTCCCCATATCCACTGCAAATGACATGCATTACATTACTCGAGGTGAGCACATGGTCCCTGGACCATTTCATGTATTTCTATCATCCTGAGCCACTAGTAAATACATTCAACACTGATGACATAGCCCTTTATGTTTTGACATGCAAGAGTAATTTTTGATATGAATTGTCACCAATCTTCATTTGGGAATATAATCCAACAGGATGTGAAGAAAAGGATGTTGTCTGACTTATTATTCAAAAGTGTTTTTAATGACCTGACATTTCTTCAGTGACCTGACATATCTTACACCTGAACATGACAAAGACTTCTTTATTTAAAGGCACACAGAATGACTGATGAGAATTTAATATCAGGTTTCAGAGAGACGTTTTCAATTGGTTTTGGCGAAAAATGTGAATTTTTCCTTTCAGGACTTTTTAAGTTAATCTTTACAATTGGCCAAAACTGGGACAGACTGTTTCGTCAGAGGTTGCCTGTGTATTCAATTATAGTCTCTTGTAAAAATCAGCAGGTGTTTCAGTCTTCTTAGCATGGATTGAAAAAGAGCAGAAGCTGATTGCATTCAACGGAGCTTTTTGTGTTTCCAGAGATATATCCGGAGATAATGATTCTAGAACTGTAAAGATGTAGAGATGTATGTCGCAAATGGTCTGCAACTTTCTCGACTTCTTGCCTTCCTTTTACAGAATTGTCTTCATAATACGGCCGGGGATTACTGCGAGAGATGTGCGGATGGTTTCTATGGCGATCCACGACGCGGCACACCCAATGACTGCCAGCCTTGTCCATGCCCACTGCCTGTTGCTTCAAATCAGTAAGTTGTTACTTTTCTTTTAGCATTTTTTTCGGGAGATGTTGTTGCTATGTAGCTGTTTGGTTCAATTATTGCTAGGGATATTGCAAACTCTGTTCATGACTACGAGTAAGTTGTTCTCAGCCTGGGCAGACCGTTACATGCTCCAGTGATGGGATGTTTTGATTGACAGTGACAGTGTCACTGCATGTAATAAATGAATGAGTCGGAGCACCTCAATAAGATAAAGGCCAGCTACGCTCCTTACCAGAATATCCCTGTGGGTCGTCTCTACAGTATGTATGTACATTTAGTGGCATCATCAAAAAGCAAGTTGCTGCTTAAATATGCATATTTAATCCTTCTGTTGCACTATTCAGCGGGACAAAAAGGTGAGATGTTTTTTGCTCACTTCGAAAAAACACATGCATGATATAAAAAATTGCCCATCTATCCAAAGTTTAAAGTTCCTCAATTAGATATGCTGTTAATTTTGCTGTTAATTTTGCTTTTTATTCCTTTTGACATTATTGTAAACACATTAGATTGTACGCAGTCTACTTTGATATGAATCTTGCATCAATATCCGATTCATATTCAATTCCAGTTCAAGTCTTTTAAGTGTTTGTTAACTTTCTGCGTCCCTTGAGTCAGCCTGTCTAGTAGTTGAAGAAAAATGTGACTCGTCACAGCAAAATCAGGCGCATGTCGCTCTGAGCTTGGCAGGTTGAGACGGACTGTTTGTTCATTTCACTATTGTCTGCCTTTTGTGAAATATGAGCACATCAATTTCTTCTATTATCTCCTGGTGTCATTCAGGCTCATCTTCTGTGCGACATGCACTGGTTTTGCTGTGACGGGTCATAAATATGTTTTTCTACTGTTGTTGTCATGCTCCATCAAATCACCCAAACTTATATATAGCATGAATCACAAATTTCATTGCTTTCCTTTACCTTGACCAGGAATTGAGAGAATTCATTGCATGGAAAGTTCTCTGAAGCCGCAAACATGATAAAGGCTGTTGTCACCGAACTTGGACTGAAGTCTGTCACAACCTTGCATCTCAGGCCATATCAGACCTCTCACATCAGATATACATTGAAACCTCCTTGAGTGGACACCTCTGTATCAAGGACGGCCTCTCTATTAAGGACACTGCATTTGGTCCAAGACTGGTCGTCTCCATTGGATTTGACCTCTATATTAAGGACAGCCTCTCTATGAAGGATACTGCATTTGATCCAAGACTGGTCGTTTCCATTGGATTTGACCTCTATATTAAGGACGGCCTCTCTATTAAGGACACTGCATTTGGTCCAAGACTGGTCGTTTCCATTGGATTTGACCTCTCTATTAAGGACAGCCTCTCTATAAAGGACACTGCATTTGGTTCCAAACTGGTCATTTCAATTGGATTTGACCTCTATATTAAGGACAGCCTCTCTATAAAGGACACTGCATTTGGTTCCAAACTGGTCGTTTCAATTGGATTTGACCTCTGAAATCAGGCAACTCTCTATTTAGGACAGCATTTGTGAGTCCCAGGGGTGTCCTTGGAATTACTTGTGCACATGTAGGCATGAATAATGCAAAAGTTGTGCTTATTAACAAAATCAATGTCATAGGATCTTGCATTGTAATCTTGGCTTTTTGGCTCACCGTTAGGGGAGTTTATTTAATTATTTATTTTGTTAGCTCACCTCTCATAATGACCCTAACTTACTAATGCCCCCCCCCCCTTACCATCACCAGCATCAACACGACATTACCCTTACGTCACCCTTGCCATCATCACCCTTACCATTACATCACCCTTACTCATCTTTCCCATTCCCCCTCAGATGAATGTTTCATGCATATTTGGAATGCAAGGTGGTGCTCCCCTCCGAGAGCCTCCCATTCCCCCCTCAGATGAACATGTTTTCATGCATATTTGGGATGCAAGGTGGTGCTCCCCTTCGAGAGCCTTTTGTCCCCTAGGCTAAGAAGTTGAAGTTGAATACTGCCCTGAATATTTCATCCTACTAAAAAGTCCTTCACTTTTTCTGTACATGACTTCCTTTAAATTTGATCAATTGTGTGTACAAATCTCTCTGGTTTATTCGATCAAATGAGGGAAATCTTGCTGATAGCAGGCTGTGTCTGGTTAGTTCGTTGTGGAGTAAACTCATTGGATACTCGGCATATTGATGTTACCACATTAATACATGACATGAGGAAACCAGCCCTGTAAAAATATTTCCTAACCATCCCCCACCAACTAATGGGAAATGCCTTAGATGCCGGGGGGGGGGGGGATGGATATTTGATGAGGGGAGAGTTTCTTAGGAATAGTTTTGACTTTAGCTCTCAGCTTATCTGAGCCAGGTAACCTCCTGCTGAGTTGCCCGACCAAAGGCTGAGGTCAACATATGTTGTTACATAACCGATCTTGCTATCACACCCTGGTTGCCTTGTAGTCGACCAAATTACTTCTAATTTTGCCTCATCACAGTTAAAATTAGTCATGAGTGTTATCACTGGTTACGCTGGCCATTAGGTAGATAAGGTAAATATGCCGATCACCAATAGCTGCGCTTACACCACGAAATATTGGTGGACCAATTGCACATACACCACCACATTGCCGCGACAAATTGGTTCGGCAATCCATTGCCGATACAAATTGCCGAGCGAATTTGTCCCACCAAGCTTGATGGTCCAAATTCGCCCGGCTTGTTGAAAGCTCGGCTTTGTCGTGGTGTAAGCGCAAATGGATCGGCAATTAGCTAGTTAGATGGTTCGGCTCCAGGCGGCGTTTTCGAAATGGCGCTTTCTGCTTATTGTTTGCGCGCCATCTGTTGCCGGATTTTATAACTAGCTGCAATGCTGGTGTAAGCGCTTGGTGGATTTTCGATGGTGCGGCATTGGTTCCCGAACCAAGATTGGTGGTTCATTTTCAGGTGGTGTAAGTGCGGCTTATGTGTGTAGTATCAGCGGGGTACTTGAAGTTGGAGGGCGACTAAATATTTTACAGGGCTGGTTTCCTCATGAATTGGTTCTCCGAGTAGCATTGAGATCAATTTCTCTCTGTAATACATGATGCGTGCTGCACGAACATTGCCGAAGCTTGTATGTGACTTGTCTCCCAAGGTTGAACTTTTGGAGATTGACTGGTATTTACAGAACCAGGACCAGCTTACTGAACAGCGAAAGACTCGGATACAGTTTCTGTCCTCAGATATCTATGCATCAAACACTCTTTTCGTGCTCAGACATTTCAGTGGCCTTTAATCAAGACAATTTCAGTTTTAAGTAATGTTGATGGGTCAATGTACTTATATCCAAGATGACGGCTTGCCCCGAATAAGTTACTGGGAAATGGGGGCAAGTTTCATTTTTTCATGGTCGTACAGTCACAGACACAGCTCCTGGGTGAGTTTAGAGTACGGACTCATGCATATTGATCTAGCAGGTGCTGCCATATTCAAGGTTCGGACAGCTCCTGGGAGAGTTTTCAGTGTCATATATGTAGCAGGTGCGGCCATACAGGTCGGGACAACTCCTGGGCAAGTTTACAGTGGGGACCTATGGTGCTGCCATATTGATTGTAGGGACAGCTTCTGGGTGTGTTTACAGTATTAGGTACCAGTACATGAGACAGAATGGGCTTGTGCTGCTTATTCAAGGTTCGGACAGCTCTTGGGTGAGTTTACAGTAGGGACCTATATAAAATGATGGAGTCAGTGGTGCTGCCATATTGGGGGGTTCAGACCACTCCTGGGCGGGTTTACAGTAGATGCATGAATTTACGTGAAAAATTTTAACAGAAGAACACACAACAAAATTCAAATGACATGACATACAGCATACTGGTAGTTTATTATCAAGGTAATTTGTATGTTTACTGTACATTCAGTTATAAACAATATCAGCAGAGAAAATACAATTACAGTCATCTTAAAGAACAACATTTAAAAAAATGATTAAACCAAAGAATTGGCTCCATGTTTACCAGTAAGAAAATTGTATTTCTGATTTGCAGCTTGGTAACTGAGATTGTGTCATCTTCCTGGAGAGAGAGACCAGTGAGTGCCTAACCTTAGCTACGTTGCGCCTACACCTACCACACTCACTGGTCCCAATCCTATCACTAAAGCCTACACTAACGACAAGGCCTGGACGGCACTTTCTGCCTGTCAAGGTAATAATGCTATCAGAACCCACAGGCCTGACCCATATCTATCCTAGCTATAATAAAGAACATGTACATTTACCTAAAAAGAAAATATCATTTTCAAAAATTGAAAAAACTATTTAAAAAAAGAACATAATAATCAAAGACTGAAATGAATAAAAAGAGACTACGTACTCAGAAAATAAAGATTCTACTCCGGGCTCAGGAAGATGACACAATATTCAAATTTATCGGTGGCAAAATCACCAATACCAGTGCAGTGGAATACCAGCTCCCCCCCCCCCTGTCAAAGTGTTTAGGCTTTAAAACGTTTCATGCATTAATTTTAAAGGGTACAAAAATAATTGATTCACAAAAGAACATGATTTAGGATGGTGACATTGTGGTTTAAAAGCAAAGCATAAATATTTGTCTGACAATTTGTTGCACACATTATACTACAGTTATTGACACAATCAAGAGTATCCAGGATGTTGTCCAGCATCCAGTTGCTCCATCGGCATGAGAGCCAAATTACCGGCCAAGCCTTCAACTTTCCACTTGTTAAACCTTGAAATAAAACAGAATGACATAATCAAATTGTAACAAAACTGATCATTGGCAAGTTTTTAAGAACTTGCTAGAAATCCTCTATTGCATCCTGATTGTCTTCCTGTTATTGATGTTCTTAGATTATTCGGGGGCCAAGGAATGCATTGTACTTAGATCCAAATGTCTCAAAAACAAAGCCTTCAAAAATTTAGGTCTGGAACGAAATGGTTGTTGTCAGTAAAGGTACATTATATTGCATAGTCATTACTGAATCATTCCATTCCAAAGAAACCTAGATGGCCTGCATAATTTTGTGCCCAAGCTAATGACAGGATTAATACACCTACATTGTACGTTGGCTCTCCACCTCTGATGGGTCATTCATGGTCATCCCGAGTCTAATTCCAAGATCTGCAAGTGCAACCTTCACCTGGCTTGAATACCTGTTGTATACCATTAAGTCATGAAAATCCAAGATCCGCTGTCCTTGTGTTCCTGTAGAATGCTTGAACCTTAAAAATATGAGAATCGGCAATGATGCATTTATAGCGATGCCTAGCAAGATGTCTTAAATCATGCCGGTTGGCTCTCCACCTCTGGTGGGTCATTCATGGTCATCCTGAGTCCATTTCCAAGATCTGCAAGTGCAACCTTCACCTGGCTTGTATACCTGTTGTATACCATTAAGTCATCTCCAAGTCCATGAAAATCCAAGATCCGCTGTCCTTGTGTTCCTGTAGAATGCTTGAACCTCTAAAATATGAGAATCGGAAATGATGCATTTATAGCGATGCCTAGCAAGATGTCTTAAATCATGCTGGTTGGCTCTCCACCTCTGGTGGGTCATTCATGGTCATCCCGAGTCTAATTCCAAGATCTGCAAGTGCAACCTTCACCTGGCTTGTATACCTGTTGTATACCATTAAGTCATCCCCGAGTCCATGAAAATCCAAGATCCGCTGTCCTAGTCTTCCTGTAGAATGCTTGAACCTTAAAAATATGAGAATCGGAAATGATGCATTTATGGTGATGCCTATCAAGATGTCTTAAATCATGCCGGTTGGCTCTCCACCTCTGGTGGGTCATTCATGGTCATCCCGAGTCCAATTCCAAGATCTGCAAGTGCAACCTTCACCTGGCTTGTATACCTGTTGTATACCATTAAGTCATCCCCAAGTCCATGAAAATCCAAGATCCGCTGTCCTTGTTTTCCTGTAGAATGCTTGAACCTTAAAAATATGAGAATCGGAAATGATGCATTTATAGCGATGCCTAGCAATATGTCTTAAATCATGCCGGTTGGCTCTCCACCTCTGGTGGGTCATTCATGGTCATCCCGAGTCCAATTCCAAGATCTGCAAGTGCAACCTTCACCTGGCTTGTATACCTGTTGTATACCATTAAGTCATCCCCAAGTCCATGAAAATCCAAGATCCGCTGTCCTTGTGTTCCTGTAGAATGCTTGAACCTTAAAAATATGAGAATCGGAAATGATGCATTTATAGCGATGCCTAGCAAGATGTCTTAAATCATGCCGGTTGGCTCTCCACCTCTGGTGGGTCATTCATGGTCATCCCGAGTCCAATTCCAAGATCTGCAAGTGCAACCTTCACCTGGCTTGTATACCTGTTGTATACCATTAAGTCATCCCCAAGTCCATGAACATCCAATATCCGCTGTCCTTGTGTTCCTGTAGAATGCTTGAACCTTAAAAATATGAGAATCGGAAATGATGCATTTATAGCGATGCCTAGCAAGATGTCTTAAATCATGCCGGTTGGCTCTCCACCTCTGGTGGGTCATTCATGGTCATCCCGAGTCCAATTCCAAGATCTGCAAGTGCAACCTTCACCTGGCTTGTATACCTGTTGTATACCATTAAGTCATCCCCAAGTCCATGAAAATCCAAGATCCGCTGTCCTTGTGTTCCTGTAGAATGCTTGAACCTTTAAAATATGAGAATCAGAAATGATGCATTTATAGTGATGCCTAGCAAGATGTCTTAAATCATGCCGGTTGGCTCTCCACCTCTGGTGGGTCATTCATGGTCATCCCGAGTCCAATTCCAAGATCTGCAAGTGCAACCTTCACCTGGCTTGAATACCTGTTGTATACCATTAAGTCATCCCCAAGTCCATGAACATCCAAGATCCGCTGTCCTTGTGTTCCTGTAGAATGCTTGAACCTTAAAAATATGAGAATCGGAAATGATGCATTTATAATTATAGTGATGCCTAGCAAGATGTCTTAAATCATGCCGGTTGGCTCTCCACCTCTGGTGGGTCATTCATGGTCATCCCGAGTCCAATTCCAAGATCTGCAAGTGCAACCTTCACCTGGCTTGTATACCTGTTGTATAACATTAAGTCATCCCCAAGTCCATGAAAATCCAAGATCCGCTGTCCTTGTGTTCCTGTAGAATGCTTGAACCTTAAAAATATGAGAATCGGAAATGATGCATTTATAGCGATGCCTAGCAATATGTCTTAAATCATGCCGGTTGGCTCTCCACCTCTGGTGGGTCATTCATGGTCATCCCGAGTCCAATTCCAAGATCTGCAAGTGCAACCTTCACCTGGCTGGTATACCTGTTGTATACCATTAAGTCATCCCCAAGTCCATGAAAATCCAAGATCCGCTGTCCTTGTGTTCCTGTAGAATGCTTGAACCTTAAAAATATGAGAATCGGAAATGATGCATTTATAGTGATGCCAAGCAAGATGTCTTAAATCATGCCGGTTCGAGTCTCCACCTCTGGTAGGTCATTCATGGTCATCTCGAGTCCAATTCCAAGATCTGCAAGTGCAACCTTCACCTGGCTGGTATACCTGTTGTATACCATTAAGTCATCCCCAAGTCCATGAAAATCCAAGATCCGCTGTCCTTGTGTTCCTGTAGAATGCTTCGAACTTAAAAATATGAGAATCGGAAATGATGCATTTATAGTGATGCCTAGCAAGATGTCTTAAATCATGCCGGTTGGCTCTCCACCTCTGGTGGGTCATTCATGGTCATCCCGAGTCCAATTCCAATATCTGCAAGTGCAACCTTCACCTGGCTTGTATACCTGTTGTATACCATTAAGTCATCCCCAAGTCCATGAAAATCCAAGATCCGCTGTCCTTGTGTTCCTGTAGAATGCTTGAACCTTAAAAATATGAGAATCGGAAATGATGCATTTATAGTGATTCCCAGCAAGATGTCTTAAATCATGCCGGTTGGCTCTCCACCTCTGGTGGGTCATTCATGGTCATCCCGAGTCTAATTCCAAGATCTGCAAGTGCAACCTTCACCTGGCTTGTATACATGTTGTATACCATTAAGTCATCCCCAAGTCCATGAAAATCCAAGATCCGCTGTCCTTGTGTTCCTGTAGAATGCTTGAACCTTAAAAATATGAGAATCGGAAATGATGCATTTATAGTGATGCCTAGCAAGATGTCTTAAATCATGCTGGTTGGCTCTCCACCTCTGGTGGGTCATTCATGGTCATCCCGAGTCCAATTCCAAGATCTGCAAGTGCAACCTTCACCTGGCTTGTATACCTGTTGTATACCATTAAGTCATCCCCAAGTCCATGAAAATCCAAGATCCGCTGTCCTTGTCTTCCTGTAGAATGCTTGAACCTTAAAAATATGAGAATCGGAAAAGATGCATTTATAGTGATGCCTAGCAAGATGTCTTAAATCATGCCGGTTGGCTCTCCACCTCTGGTGGGTCATTCATGGTCATCCTGAGTCTAATTCCAAGATCTGCAAGTGCAACCTTCACCTGGCTTGTATACCTGTTGTATACCATTAAGTCATCCCCAAGTCCATGAAAATCCAAGATCCGCTGTCCTTGTGTTCCTGTGGAATGCTTGAACCTTAAAAATATGAGAATCGGAAATGATGCATTTATAGTGATGCCTAGCAAGATGTCTTAAATCTTGCCAGTTGACTCTCCACCTCTGGTGGGTCATTCATGGTCATCCCGAGTCTAATTCCAAGATCTGCAAGTGCAACCTTCACCTGGCTTGTATACCTGTTGTATACCATTAAGTCATCCCCAAGTCCATGAAAATCCAAGATCCGCTGTCCTTGTGTTCCTGTAGAATGCTTGAACCTTAAAAATATGAGAATCGGAAATGATGCATTTATAGTGATGCCTAGCAAGATGTCTTAAATCATGCCGGTTGGCTCTCCACCTCTGGTGGGTCATTCATGGTCATCCCGAGTCCAATTCCAAGATCTGCAAGTGCAACCTTCACCTGGCTTGTATACCTGTTGTATACCATTAAGTCATCCCCAAGTCCATGAAAATCCAAGATCCGCTGTCCTTGTGTTCCTGTAGAATGCTTGAACCTTAAAAATATGAGAATCGGAAATGATGCATTTATAATTATAGTGATGCCTAGCAAGATGTCTTAAATCATGCCGGTTGGCTCTCCACCTCTGGTGGGTCGTTCATGGTCATCCCGAGTCTAATTCCAAGATCTGCAAGTGCAACCTTCACCTTGCTTGTATACCTGTTGTATACCATTAAGTCATCCCCAAGTCCATGAAAATCCAAGATCCGCTGTCCTTGTGTTCCTGTAGAATGCTTGAACCTTAAAAATATGAGAATCGGAAATGATGCATTTATAGTGATGCCTAGCAAGATGTCTTAAATCATGCTGGTTGGCTCTCCACCTCTGGTGGGTCATTCATGGTCATCCCGAGTCCAATTCCAAGATCTGCAAGTGCAACCTTCACCTGGCTTGTATACCTGTTGTATACCATTAAGTCATCCCCAAGTCCATGAAAATCCAAGATCCGCTGTCCTTGTCTTCCTGTAGAATGCTTGAACCTTAAAAATATGAGAATCGGAAAAGATGCATTTATAGTGATGCCTAGCAAGATGTCTTAAATCATGCCGGTTGGCTCTCCACCTCTGGTGGGTCATTCATGGTCATCCCGAGTCTAATTCCAAGATCTGCAAGTGCAACCTTCACCTGGCTTGTATACCTGTTGTATACCATTAAGTCATCCCCAAGTCCATGAAAATCCAAGATCCGCTGTCCTTGTGTTCCTGTGGAATGCTTGAACCTTAAAAATATGAGAATCGGAAATGATGCATTTATAGTGATGCCTAGCAAGATGTCTTAAATCATGCCAGTTGACTCTCCACCTCTGGTGGGTCATTCATGGTCATCCCGAGTCTAATTCCAAGATCTGCAAGTGCAACCTTCACCTGGCTTGTATACCTGTTGTATACCATTAAGTCATCTCCAAGTCCATGAAAATCCAAGATCCGCTGTCCTTGTGTTCCTGTAGAATGCTTGAACCTTAAAAATATGAGAATCGGAAATGATGCATTTATGGTGATGCCTAGCAAGATGTCTTAAATCATGCCGGTTGGCTCTCCACCTCTGGTGGGTCATTCATGGTCATCCCGAGTCCAATTCCAAGATCTGCAAGTGCAACCTTCACCTGGCTTGTATACCTGTTGTATACCATTAAGTCATCCCCAAGTCCATGAAAATCCAAGATCCGCTGTCCTTGTGTTCCTGTAGAATGCTTCAACCTTAAAAATATGAGAATCGGAAATGATGCATTTATAATTATAGTGATGCCTAGCAAGATGTCTTAAATCATGCCGGTTGGCTCTCCACCTCTGGTGGGTCGTTCATGGTCATCCCGAGTCCAATTCCAAGATCTGCAAGTGCAACCTTCACCTGGCTTGTATACCTGTTGTATACCATTAAGTCATCCCCAAGTCCATGAAAATCCAAGATCCGCTGTCCTTGTGTTCCTGTAGAATGCTTGAACCTTAAAAATATGAGAATCGGAAATGATGCATTTATAGTGATGCCTATCAAGATGTCTTAAATCATGCCGGTTGGCTCTCCACCTCTGGTGGGTCATTCATGGTCATCCTGAGTCCATTTCCAAGATCTGCAAGTGCAACCTTCACCTGGCTTGTATACCTGTTGTATACCATTAAGTCATCCCTAAGTCCATGAAAATCCAAGATCCGCTGTCCTTGTGTTCCTGTAGAATGCTTGAACCTTAAAAATATGAGAATCGGAAATGATGCAGTTATAGTGATGCCCAGCAAGATGTCTTAAATCATGCCAGTTGGCTCTCCACCTCTGGTGGGTCATTCATGGTCATCCCGAGTCCAATTCCAAGATCTGCAAGTGCAACCTTCACCTGGCTTGTATACCTGTTGTATACCATTAAGTCATCCTCAAGTCCATGAAAATCCAAGATCCGCTGTCCTTGTGTTCCTGTACAATGCTTGAACCTCTAAAATATGAGAATCGGAAATGATGCATTTATAGCGATGCCTAGCAAGATGTCTTAAATCATGCTGGTTGGCTCTCCACCTCTGGTGGGTCATTCATGGTCATCCCGAGTCTAATTCCAAGATCTGCAAGTGCAACCTTCACCTGGCTTGAATACCTGTTGTATACCATTAAGTCATCCCCAAGTCCATGAAAATCCAAGATCCGCTGTCCTAGTCTTCCTGTAGAATGTTTGAACCTTAAAAATATGAGAATCGGAAATGATGCATTTATAGCGATGCCTAGCAAGATGTCTTAAATCATGCCGGTTGGCTCTCCACCTCTGGTGGGTCATTCATGGTCATCCCGAGTCCAATTCCAAGATCTGCAAGTGCAACCTTCACCTGGCTTGTATACCTGTTGTATACCATTAAGTCATCCCCATACAAGTCCATGAAAATCCAAGATCCGCTGTCCTTTGTAGAATGCTTGAACCTTAAAAATATGAGAATCGGAAATGATGCATTTATGGTGATGCCTAGCAAGATGTCTTAAATCATGCTGGTTGGCTCTCCACCTCTGGTGGGTCATTCATGGTCATCCCGAGTCTAATTCCAAGATCTGCAAGTGCAACCTTCACCTGGCTTGTATACCTGTTGTATACCATTAAGTCATCCCCAAGTCCATGAAAATCCAAGATCCGCTGTCCTTGTTTTCCTGTAGAATGCTTGAACCTTAAAAATATGAGAATCGGAAATGATGCATTTATAGCGATGCCTAGCAAGATGTCTTAAATCATGCCGGTTGGCTCTCCACCTCTGGTGGGTCATTCATGGTCATCCCGAGTCCAATTCCAAGATCTGCAAGTGCAACCTTCACCTGGCTTGAAGACCTGTTGTATACCATTAAGTCATCCCCAAGTCCATGAAAATCCAAGATCCGCTGTCCTAGTCTTCCTGTAGAATGTTTGAACCTTAAAAATATGAGAATCGGAAATGATGCATTTATAGCGATGCCTAGCAAGATGTCTTAAATCATGCCGGTTGGCTCTCCACCTCAGGTGGGTCATTCATGGTCATCTCGAGTCCAATTCCAAGATCTGCAAGTGCAACCTTCACCTGGCTTGTATACCTGTTGTATACCATTAAGTCATCCCCAAGTCCATGAAAATCCAAGATCCGCTGTCCTTGTCTTCCTGCAGAATGCTTGAACCTTAAAAATATGAGAATCGGAAATGATGCATTTATAGTGATGCCTAGCAAGATGTCTTAAATCATGCTGGTTGGCTCTCCACCTCTGGTGGGTCATTCATGGTCATCCTGAGTCCAATTCCAATAGCTGCAAGTGCAACCTTCACCTGGCTTGAATACCTGTTGTATACCATTAAGTCATCCCCAAGTCCATGAAAATCCAAGATCCGCTGTCCTTGTGTTCCTGTGGAATGCTTGAACCTTAAAAATATGAGAATCGGAAATGATGCATTTATAGTGATGCCTAGCAAGATGTCTTAAATCATGCCGGTTGGCTCTCCACCTCTGGTGGGTCATTCATGGTCATCCCGAGCCCAATTCCAAGATCTACAAGTGCAACCTTCACCTTGCTTGTATACCTGTTGTATACCATTAAGTCATCCCCAAGTCCATGAAAATCCAAGATCCGCTGTCCTTGTGTTCCTGTAGAATGCTTCAACCTTAAAAATATGAGAATGGGAAATGATGCATTTATAGTGATGCCCAGCAAGATGTCTTAAATCATGCTGGTTGGCTCTCCACCTCTGGTGGGTCATTCATGGTCATCCCGAGTCCAATTCCAAGATCTGCAAGTGCAACCTTCACCTGGCTTGTATACCTGTTGTATACCATTAAGTCATCCCCAAGTCCATGAAAATCCAAGATCCGCTGTCCTTGTCTTCCTGTAGAATGCTTGAACCTAAAAAATATGAGAATCGGAAATGATGCATTGATAGTGATGCCTAGCAAGATGTCTTAAATCATGCCGGTTGGCTCTCCACCTCTGGTGGGTCATTCATGGTCATCCCGAGTCTAATTCCAAGATCTGCAAGTGCAACCTTCACCTGGCTTGTATACCTGTTGTATACCATTAAGTCATCTCCAAGTCCATGAAAATCCAAGATCCGCTGTGCTTGTGTTCCTGTAGAATGCTTCAACCTTAAACATATGAGAATCGAAAATGATGCATTTATAGTGATGCCTAGCAAGATGTCTTAAATCATGCCGGTTGGCTCTCCACCTCTGGTGGGTCATTCATGGTCATCCCGAGTCCAATTCCAAGATCTGCAAGTGCAACCTTCACCTGGCTTGTATACCTGTTGTATACCATTAAGTCATCCCCAAGTCCATGAAAATCCAAGATCCGCTGTCCTTGTGTTCCTGTAGAATGCTTGAACCTTAAAAATATGAGAATCGGAAATGATGCATTTATAATTATAGTGATGCCTAGCAAGATGTCTTAAATCATGCCAGTTGGCTCTCCACCTCTGGTGGGTCATTCATGGTCATCCCGAGTCCAATTCCAAGATCTGCAAGTGCAACCTTCACCTTGCTTGTATACCTGTTGTATACCATTAAGTGATCCCCAAGTCCATGAAAATCCAAGATCCGCTGTCCTTGTGTTCCTGTAGAATGCTTGAACCTTAAAAATATGAGAATCGGAAATGATGCATTTATAGTGATGCCAAGCAAGATGTCTTAAATCATGCCGGTTCGAGTCTCCACCTCTGGTAGGTCATTCATGGTCATCTCGAGTCCAATTCCAAGATCTGCAAGTGCAACCTTCACCTGGCTGGTATACCTGTTGTATACCATTAAGTCATCCCCAAGTCCATGAAAATCCAAGATCCGCTGTCCTTGTGTTCCTGTAGAATGCTTGAAACTTAAAAATATGAGAATCGGAAATGATGCATTTATAGTGATGCCAAGCAAGATGTCTTAAATCATGCCGGTTGGCTCTCCACCTCTGGTGGGTCATTCATGGTCATCCCGAGTCCAATTCCAATATCTGCAAGTGCAACCTTCACCTGGCTTGTATACCTGTTGTATACCATTAAGTCATCCCCAAGTCCATGAAAATCCAAGATCCGCTGTCCTTGTGTTCCTGTAGAATGCTTGAACCTTAAAAATATGAGAATCGGAAATGATGCATTTATAGTGATGCCTGGCAAGATGTCTTAACTCATGCCGGTTGGCTCTCCACCTCTGGTGGGTCATTCATGGTCATCCCGAGTCCAATTCCAAGATCTGCAAGTGCAACCTTCACCTGGCTTGTATACCTGTTGTATACCATTAAGACATCCTCAAGTCCATGAAAATCCAAGATCCGCTGTCCTTGTGTTCCTGTAGAATGCTTGAACCTCTAAAATATGAGAATCGGAAATGATGCATTTATAGCGATGCCTAGCAAGATGTCTTAAATCATGCTGGTTGGCTCTCCACCTCTGGTGGGTCATTCATGGTCATCCCGAGTCTAATTCCAAGATCTGCAAGTGCAACCTTCACCTGGCTTGAATACCTGTTGTATACCATTAAGTCATCCCCAAGTCCATGAAAATCCAAGATCCGCTGTCCTAGTCTTCCTGTAGAATGTTTGAACCTTAAAAATATGAGAATCGGAAATGATGCATTTATAGCGATGCCTAGCAAGATGTCTTAAATCATGCCGGTTGGCTCTCCACCTCTGGTGGGTCATTCATGGTCATCCCGAGTCCAATTCCAAGATCTGTAAGTGCAACCTTCACCTGGCTTGTATACCTGTTGTATACCATTAAGTCATCCCCATGCAAGTCCATGAAAATCCAAGATCCGCTGTCCTTTGTAGAATGCTTGAACCTTAAAAATATGAGAATCGGAAATGATGCATTTATGGTGATGCCTAGCAAGATGTCTTAAATCATGCCGGTTCGAGTCTCCACCTCTGGTAGGTCATTCATGGTCATCCCGAGTCCAATTCCAAGATCTGCAAGTGCAACCTTCACCTAGCTTGTATACCTGTTGTATACCATTCAGTCATCTCCAAGTCCATGAAAATCCAAGATCCGCTGTCCTTGTGTTCCTGTAGAATAGAATGCTTGAAACTTAAAAATATGAGAATCGGAAATGATGCATTTATAGTGATGCCTAGCAAGATGTCTTAAATCATGCCGGTTGGCTCTCCACCTCTGGTGGGTCATTCATGGTCATCCCGAGTCCAATTCCAATATCTGCAAGTGCAACCTTCACCTGGCTTGTATACCTGTTGTATACCATTAAGTCATCCCCAAGTCCATGAAAATCCAAGATCCGCTGTCCTTGTGTTCCTGTAGAATGCTTGAACCTTAAAAATATGAGAATCGGAAATGATGCATTGATAGTGATGCCTAGCAAGATGTCTTAAATCATGCCGGTTGGCTCTCCACCTCTTGTGGGTCATTCATTGTCATCCCGAGTCCAATTCCAAGATCTGCAAGTGCAACCTTCACCTGGCTTGTATACCTGTTGTATACAATTAAGTCATCCCCAAGTCCATGAACATCCAAGATCCGCTGTCCTTGTGTTCCTGTAGAATGCTTGAACCTTAAACAGATGAGAATCGGAAATGATGCATTTATAGTGATGCCTAGCAAGATGTCTTAAATCATGCCGGTTGGCTCTCCACCTCTGGTGGGTCATTCATGGTCATCCCGAGTCCAATTCCAAGATCTGCAAGTGCAACCTTCACCTGGCTTGAATACCTGTTGTATACCATTAAGTCATCCCCAAGTCCATGAACATCCAAGATCCGCTGTCCTTGTGTTCCTGTAGAATGCTTGAACCTTAAACATATGAGAATCGGAAATGATGCATTTATAGTGATGCCTAGCAAGATGTCTTAAATCATGCCGGTTGGCTCTCCACCTCTGGTGGGTCATTCATGGTCATCCCGAGTCCAATTCCAAGATCTGCAAGTGCAACCTTCACCTGGCTTGTATACCTGTTGTATACCATTAAGTCATCCCCAAGTCCATGAAAATCCAAGATCCGCTGTCCTTGTGTTCCTGTAGAATGCTTGAACCTTAAAAATATGAGAATCGGAAATGATGCATTTATAATTATAGTGATGCCTAAGCAAGATGTCTTAAATCATGCCGGTTGGCTCTCCACCTCTGGTGGGTCATTCATGGTCATCCCGAGTCCAATTCCAAGATCTGCAAGTGCAACCTTCACCTGGCTTGTATACCTGTTGTATAACATTAAGTCATCCCCAAGTCCATGAAAATCCAAGATCCGCTGTCCTTGTGTTCCTGTAGAATGCTTGAACCTTAAAAATATGAGAATCGGAAATGATGCATTTATAGCGATGCCTAGCAATATGTCTTAAATCATGCCGGTTGGCTCTCCACCTCTGGTGGGTCATTCATGGTCATCCCGAGTCCAATTCCAAGATCTGCAAGTGCAACCTTCACCTGGCTTGTATACCTGTTGTATACCATTAAGTCACCCCAAGTCCATGAAAATCCAAGATCCGCTGTCCTTGTGTTCCTGTAGAATGCTTGAACCTTAAAAATATGAGAATCGGAAATGATGCATTTATAATTATAGTGATGCCTAGCAAGATGTCTTAAATCATGCCAGTTGGCTCTCCACCTCTGGTGGGTCATTCATGGTCATCCCGAGTCCAATTCCAAGATCTGCAAGTGCAACCTTCACCTTGCTTGTATACCTGTTGTATACCATTAAGTGATCCCCAAGTCCATGAAAATCCAAGATCCGCTGTCCTTGTGTTCCTGTAGAATGCTTGAACCTTAAAAATATGAGAATCGGAAATGATGCATTTATAGTGATGCCAAGCAAGATGTCTTAAATCATGCCGGTTCGAGTCTCCACCTCTGGTAGGTCATTCATGGTCATCTCGAGTCCAATTCCAAGATCTGCAAGTGCAACCTTCACCTGGCTGGTATACCTGTTGTATACCATTAAGTCATCCCCAAGTCCATGAAAATCCAAGATCCGCTGTCCTTGTGTTCCTGTAGAATGCTTGAAACTTAAAAATATGAGAATCGGAAATGATGCATTTATAGTGATGCCTAGCAAGATGTCTTAAATCATGCCGGTTGGCTCTCCACCTCTGGTGGGTCATTCATGGTCATCCCGAGTCCAATTCCAATATCTGCAAGTGCAACCTTCACCTGGCTTGTATACCTGTTGTATACCATTAAGTCATCCCCAAGTCCATGAAAATCCAAGATCCGCTGTCCTTGTGTTCCTGTAGAATGCTTGAACCTTAAAAATATGAGAATCGGAAATGATGCATTTATAGTGATGCCCGGCAAGATGTCTTAAATCATGCCGGTTGGCTCTCCACCTCTGGTGGGTCATTCATGGTCATCCCGAGTCTAATTTCAAGATCTGCAAGTGCAACCTTCACCTGGCTTGTATACCGGTTGTATACCATTAAGTCATCTCCAAGTCCATGAAAATCCAAGATCCGCTGTCCTTGTGTTCCTGTAGAATGCTTCAACCTTAAACATATGAGAATCGGAAATGATGCATTTATAGTGATGCCTAGCAAGATGTCTTAAATCATGCCGGTTGGCTCTCCACCTCTGGTGGGTCATTCATGGTCATCCCGAGTCCAATTCCAAGATCTGCAAGTGCAACCTTCACCTGGCTTGAATACCTGTCGTATACCATTAAGTCATCCCCAAGTCCATGAACATCCAAGATCCGCTGTCCTTGTGTTCCTGTAGAATGCTTGAACCTTAAAAATATGAGAATCGGAAATGATGCATTTATAGCGATGCCTAGCAAGATGTCTTAAATCATGCCGGTTGGCTCTCCACCTCTGGTGGGTCATTCATGGTCATCCCGAGTCCAATTCCAAGATCTGCAAGTGCAACCATAACCTGGCTTGTATACCTGTTGTATACCATTAAGTCATCCCCAAGTCCATGAAAATCCAAGATCCGCTGTCCTTGTGTTCCTGTAGAATGCTTGAACCTTAAACATATGAGAATCGGAAATGATGCATTTATAGTGATGCCTGGCAAGATGTCTTAACTCATGCCGGTTGGCTCTCCACCTCTGGTGGGTCATTCATGGTCATCCCGAGTCCAATTCCAAGATCTGCAAGTGCAACCTTCACCTGGCTTGTATACCTGTTGTATACCATTAAGTCATCCTCAAGTCCATGAAAATCCAAGATCCGCTGTCCTTGTGTTCCTGTAGAATGCTTGAACCTCTAAAATATGAGAATCGGAAATGATGCATTTATAGCGATGCCTAGCAAGATGTCTTAAATCATGCTGGTTGGCTCTCCACCTCTGGTGGGTCATTCATGGTCATCCCGAGTCTAATTCCAAGATCTGCAAGTGCAACCTTCACCTGGCTTGAATACCTGTTGTATACCATTAAGTCATCCCCAAGTCCATGAAAATCCAAGATCCGCTGTCCTAGTCTTCCTGTAGAATGTTTGAACCTTAAAAATATGAGAATCGGAAATGATGCATTTATAGCGATGCCTAGCAAGATGTCTTAAATCATGCCGGTTGGCTCTCCACCTCTGGTGGGTCATTCATGGTCATCCCGAGTCCAATTCCAAGATCTGCAAGTGCAACCTTCACCTGGCTTGTATACCTGTTGTATACCATTAAGTCATCCCCATGCAAGTCCATGAAAATCCAAGATCCGCTGTCCTTTGTAGAATGCTTGAACCTTAAAAATATGAGAATCGGAAATGATGCATTTATGGTGATGCCTAGCAAGATGTCTTAAATCATGCCGGTTGGCTCTCCACCTCTGGTGGGTCATTCATGGTCATCCCGAGTCTAATTCCAAGAACTGCAAGTGCAACCTTCACCTGGCTTGTATACCTGTTGTATACCATTAAGTCATCTCCAAGTCCATGAAAATCCAAGATCCGCTGTCCTTGTGTTCCTGTAGAATGCTTGAACCTTAAAAATATGAGAATCGGAAATGATGCATTGATAGTGATGCCTAGCAAGATGTCTTAAATCATGCCGGTTGGCTCTCCACCTCTGGTGGGTCATTCATGGTCATCCCGAGTCTAATTCCAAGATCTGCAAGTGCAACCTTCACCTGGCTTGTATACCTGTTGTATACCATTAAGTCATCTCCAAGTCCATGAGAATCCAAGATCCGCTGTCCTTGTGTTCCTTTAGAATGCTTCAACCTTAAACATATGAGAATCGGAAATGATGCATTTATAGTGATGCCTAGCAAGATGTCTTAAATCATGCCGGTTGGCTCTCCACCTCTGGTGGGTCATTCATGGTCATCCCGAGTCCAATTTCAAGATCTGCAAGTGCAACCTTCACCTGGCTTGTATACCTGTTGTATACCATTAAGTCATCCCCAAGTCTATGAAAATCCAAGATCCGCTGTCCTTGTTTTCCTGTAGAATGCTTGAACCTTAAAAATATGAGAATCGGAAATGATGCATTTATAGCGATGCCTAGCAATATGTCTTAAATCATGCCGGTTGGCTCTCCACCTCTGGTGGGTCATTCATGGTCATCCCGAGTCCAATTCCAAGATCTGCAAGTGCAACCTTCACCTGGCTTGTATACCTGTTGTATACCATTAAGTCATCCCCAAGTCCATGAAAATCCTAGATCCGCTGTCCTTGTGTTCCTGTAGAATGCTTGAACCTTAAAAATATGAGAATCGGAAATGATGCATTTATAGTGATGCCTAGCAAGATGTCTTAAATCATGCCGGTTGGCTCTCCACCTCTGGTGGGTCATTCATGGTCATCCCGAGTCCAATTCCAAGATCTGCAAGTGCAACCTTCACCTGGCTTGAAGACCTGTTGTATACCATTAAGTCATCCCCAAGTCCATGAACATCCAAGATCCGCTGTCCTTGTGTTCCTGTAGAATGCTTGAACCTTAAAAATATGAAAATCGGAAATGATGCATTTATAGCGATGCCTGGCAAGATGTCTTAAATCATGCCGGTTGGCTCTCCACCTCTGGTGGGTCATTCATGGTCATCCCGAGTCCAATTCCAAGATCTGCAAGTGCAACCTTCACCTGGCTTGTATACCTGTTGTATACCATTAAGTCATCCCCAAGTCCATGAAAATCCAAGATCCGCTGTCCTTGTGTTCCTGTAGAATGCTTGAACCTTTAAAATATGAGAATCAGAAATGATGCATTTATAGTGATGCCTAGCAAGATGTCTTAAATCATGCCGGTTGGCTCTCCACCTCTGGTGGGTCATTCATGGTCATCCCGAGTCTAATTCCAAGATCTGCAAGTGCAACCTTCACCTGGCTTGTATACCTGTTGTATACCATTAAGTCATCCCCAAGTCCATGAAAATCCAAGATCCGCTGTCCTAGTCTTCCTGTAGAATGTTTGAACCTTAAAAATATGAGAATCGGAAATGATGCATTTATAGCGATGCCTAGCAAGATGTCTTAAATCATGCCGGTTGGCTCTCCACCTCTGGTGGGTCATTCATGGTCATCCCGAGTCCAATTCCAAGATCTGCAAGTGCAACCTTCACCTGGCTTGTATACCTGTTGTATACCATTAAGTCATCCTCATGCAAGTCCATGAAAATCCAAGATCCGCTGTCCTTTGTAGAATGCTTGAACCTTAAAAATATGAGAATCGGAAATGATGCATTTATAGTGATGCCTGGCAAGATGTCTTAAATCATGCCGGTTGGCTCTCCACCTCTGGTGGGTCATTCATGGTCATCCCGAGTCTAATTTCAAGAACTGCAAGTGCAACCTTCACCTGGCTTGTATACCTGTTGTATACCATTAAGTCATCCCCAAGTCCATGAACATCCAAGATCCGCTGTCCTTGTGTTCCTGTAGAATGCTTGAACCTTAAACAGATGAGAATCGGAAATGATGCATTTATAGTGATGCCTAGCAAGATGTCTTAAATCATGCCGGTTGGCTCTCCACCTCTGGTGGGTCATTCATGGTCATCCCGAGTCCAATTCCAAGATCTGCAAGTGCAACCTTCACCTGGCTTGAATACCTGTTGTATACCATTAAGTCATCCCCAAGTCCATGAACATCCAAGATCCGCTGTCCTTGTGTTCCTGTAGAATGCTTGAACCTTAAACATATGAGAATCGGAAATGATGCATTTATAGTGATGCCTAGCAAGATGTCTTAAATCATGCCGGTTGGCTCTCCACCTCTGGTGGGTCATTCATGGTCATCCCGAGTCCAATTCCAAGATCTGCAAGTGCAACCTTCACCTGGCTTGTATACCTGTTGTATACCATTAAGTCATCCCCAAGTCCATGAAAATCCAAGATCCGCTGTCCTTGTGTTCCTGTAGAATGCTTGAACCTTAAAAATATGAGAATCGGAAATGATGCATTTATAATTATAGTGATGCCTAGCAAGATGTCTTAAATCATGCCGGTTGGCTCTCCACCTCTGGTGGGTCATTCATGGTCATCCCGAGTCCAATTCCAAGATCTGCAAGTGCAACCTTCACCTGGCTTGTATACCTGTTGTATACCATTAAGTCATCTCCAAGTCCATGAAAATCCAAGATCCGCTGTCCTTGTGTTCCTGTAGAATGCTTGAACCTTAAAAATATGAGAATCGGAAATGATGCATTTATAGCGATGCCTAGCAAGATGTCTTAAATCATGCCGGTATGCTCTCCACCTCTTGTGGGTCATTCATGGTCATCCCGAGTCCAATTCCAAGATCTGCAAGTGCAACCTTCACCTGGCTTGTATACCTGTTGTATACCATTAAGTCATCCCCAAGTCCATGAAAATCCAAGATCCGCTGTCCTTGTTTTCCTGTAGAATGCTTGAACCTTAAAAATATGAGAATCGGAAATGATGCATTTATAGTGATGCCTAGCAAGATGTCTTAAATCATGCTGGTTGGCTCTCCACCTCTGGTGGGTCATTCATGGTCATCCCGAGTCTAATTCCAAGATCTGCAAGTGCAACCTTCACCTGGCTTGTATACCTGTTGTATACCATTAAGTCATCCCCAAGTCCATGAAAATCCAAGATCCGCTGTCCTTGTGTTCCTGTAGAATGCTTGAACCTTAAAAATATGAGAATCGGAAATGATGCATTTATAGTGATGCCTAGCAAGATGTCTTAAATCATGCCGGTTGGCTCTCCACCTCTGGTGGGTCATTCATGGTCATCCCGAGTCCAATTCCAAGATCTGCAAGTGCAACCTTCACCTGGCTTGTATACCTGTTGTATACCATTAAGTCATCCCCAAGTCCATGAAAATCCAAGATCCGCTGTCCTTGTGTTCCTGTAGAATGCTTGAACCTTAAAAATATGAGAATCGGAAATGATGCATTTATAGTGATGCCTAGCAAAATGTCTTAAATCATGCCGGTTGGCTCTCCACCTCTGGTGGGTCATTCATGGTCATCTCGAGTCCAATTCCAAGATCTGCAAGTGCAACCTTCACCTGGCTTGTATACCTGTTGTATACCATTAAGTCATCCCCAAGTCCATGAAAATCCAAGATCCGCTGTCCTTGTGTTCCTGTAGAATGCTTGAACCTTAAAAATATGAGAATCGGAAATGATGCATTTATAGTGATGCCTAGCAAGATGTCTTAAATCATGCCGGTTGGCTCTCCACCTCTGGTGGGTCATTCATGGTCATCCCGAGTCCAATTCCAAGATCTGCAAGTGCAACCTTCACCTGTCTTGTATACCTGTTGTATACCATTAAGTCATCCCCAAGTCCATGAAAATCCAAGATCCGCTGTCCTTGTGTTCCTGTAGAATGCTTGAACCTTAAAAATATGAGAATCGGAAATGATGCATTTATAGCGATGCCTAGCAAGATGTCTTAAATCATGCCGAAAAAATCTCTGATGCCTAGCAAGATTTCTTAAATCTCACTGAAAAATCTCTGACCCTTAGCAGGTTATCTTAAAACTGGCTGAAAATTGCAGGAATGAGACACCTACCTTGACCTACCTCAACTACAATCATTCATAGTCATCCCACAGTCCATGAAAATCCAAGATCCGCTGTCCTTGTGTTCCTGTAGAATGCTTGAACCTTAAAAAAATGAGAATCGGAAATGATGCATTTATAGTCACCACTAGCAAGATCTTGCTGATAAATCTGATAAATCTGATTTGTAGTAGCAAATATTTCATCATGTGATACAGTCGGGGTTATTTCATAATGTGCCAGGTGGATGCAGGTAGGAAGTTCATGCAAGGTAAAGGCAATTATAGTGCTTGGCAGGTCAGGAGAGTTAAGTTGGGAAGAGGGGCAGTGCAGTCCGTGCGGGCAGTTATGGTGGTGAGGGAGAATGATATAACCCTGACAGTACCTAACATGAAACAGTTGCAAAGATAAGAGAACAAAAAATATCTCTTTGAAAAGTATCTTTTCTGAGTTCAAAGAAAGCATTATGCATGTGTCTGTGATGCACAGTAGTTGACACTTTGTAATGTGTGAATCTGTCAGCACAAACCTGTGCTCTGGGTAAACTCCATGCTCAAAGATCTCACGTTGGGCTTGGCTGGTTTCCTTGAGTGTGCAAGTGGGGCCATCGGCATTTAACGATTCAATAGGCTTTGGAAATAAGCTGAAAGATGCAACATGATTACTTAAACAGGGCTAGAGCATTAACTGGTCTGATCAGAGAGATTGCAGCTAGTATCCAGTGCCAGATGCTGGTACCACAGTCGACTCATTATCTGCTCCATTAGAGAACTACTCCAACGTGATTTCCTGAAGCTGCTTTCTCACCTTCTCTTGAAACCGGCACAATTCTGCGCTCATGAGGAAACTCAGGGCTCAGAGGTCTTACCTTGGTTGTCTTCCCTTTGTGGACTAGTTGGGTCATTCAGGGACAATTTGTTGAACTGCCGTCAAAAGTGTTACATCAAGTACCTGAAGTGATCCAAGCAAAGAGTCGAAAGAAAGAGATCACCAACAAACTGCAACAGTTCTGGCATGCATCAGCCGAAAAGTTGAAGAAACTAATTTCTGATGTTTGGCTCAAAGACTGTTGATATGTGACAACACGTCATGTGGGTCTTTGTGAGATTAGTTTTCTCTGCAACCCATGATGGAATGATGAACATCTTTAGTTCAACCTGGTTTCATTTATCAGTCAGTTTATTAGTTAGTTACCATTGTTATGCCTTAGAGGGGGCAGAATGGTACTGTTTAGACAAGAAGTCTCTCCAACAGCCACAAGTTTCTCTTCAAAAACATCTCAGCAACATGTTCGACCCAGGTAATCTGTCAGCTGGCTGACGAGTAGGTTGGGAATTGTGTGTGATCAGTTCTCTCAAAGACACCCGAGACAAGGATTAAAATCTTGTGTTTATAATTTACCATTGTTATGCCTTAGAGGGGGCAGAATGGTACTGTTTAGACAAGAAGTCTCTCCAACAGCCCCAGGTATCTTCTTGAATACATCCCAGTAACACGTATAACCCACGTAATCTTTCAGCAATGGCTGACGAGTAGGTTGGGAATTGTGTATGGTCAGCTTCTCAAAGACACCCAAGACAAGGATTGAAATCTCGTGTTTATAGGCTAACAATGCAAACACTTTCTGGCACCCGGTACAGGAAGCGAGTCGCCCTTCGCTAGTCCCCGACTTTGACACCGTTGCGAACGAATCAATTGATTAGCGGAGCGGTCCTTGGTATCGCCGCGGGGTGTTGTTCCGGAAATTGTTTGCAAAGCCAAGGAACCACCATCTGACATCCATAACAGCATATTCCCTTTACACTTGTTATAGTCGGGTGTACACCACAGTCGGGATGGCGGTGCCAGACAGTATTTTTTTCACTGTCGAGTTTTGAGTTGCTTTGTATTTGACCTCTGGTGCCTTACTGCTGAGGGATGCCTAATCCAAAATACAATTTCTTCAGGGATTGTTGTTTTCTCTCCCGCACCGGCCAATTCTGATAGAATTCATTTCACTTTCATTTGATGAAGTTGCCAAAGAAAAGGTCAGAAGCTGCTGTGGCTGTCAAGGACCATGATATTCCTATCTTTGAAGTTCTCTGCAACCCAAGATGGAATGATACACATCTCATGTTCAACCTGCTTTCATTTTGCAGTCAGTTTATTAGTTACCACTGTATGCCCCTAGAGGGGGCAGAAAAGCATGTGTCATCACATCATGTGGGTCATTGCGAGATAGTTTTTTCTGCAACCCGAGACAGAATGATACACATCTGATCAACAAAATCTGTATTTCTGAACAAAAATCTGCTGTGATGAGAAGATTAGAAGTTGGTATCATCTGTCAGGGTTCCATGAGGTTAACAAAAGCATAATCTGTTTTGATTTGGAAAGTAGAAAAGAAGTTGTACTTTACCCAACTTGGAGCAGCTAACACCAAGGCTGACGTGCCTCTAGTCATCACCAATGGAAAAATTCGAAAAAACTCCTTGGAAGAGAAAACAGGGAACCGAATATTCAAGTGTTGAAAAGCAGTTTGGAGCTAGGTTACCCTCCAAGAATCTACTGGCTACTAGACATAAAAGACATGAAATTTCGTTCCTCAAATTTAGATAAATTTGATCAGGCAGTTAATGAAAAATGAGAAACAGTTTTTTCCAAACACCTCAGCCCAAAGACAGACTGTGCACTGATTCAAAATGCACTGGGCAGTGGTTCTGCTAATTAAGTCATGTGACCCCCCAACCCATTTGATTCAATAGCCTATGCCTGTATTGTCTAGGCTGGCCTAATCCCTTGTCCATTGTCCCGGTGTCAGGCTGCCATGCCACTCCTTTGGTTATTGTCCACACAATAATTCTGTGACATAATGGTCAGATTAGGTTTGTTTAATGGAAAGTGTCACCAGATAATGTTTGGTTAACACAATTATTGAGGGTTCTGCTCTTTGAATTGAATTTCAATTCAGTTTCTTTATAGATTCTATACTAATTGGATATGCCAAGAATCTAATAACGGTTATTAAAAGACATACTGTACATACACAAATGTGATATCTTTTTATTACTATAGATAAGAACTGTGGACCAAAGAGTAGAGAGGCACACCTCTCCAGTGAATCTCTTTTGGCCTGATCATCGTTATTAAAAGACATACTGTACATACACAAATGTGATATCTTTTTATTACTATAGATAAGAACTGTGGACCAAAGAGTAGAGGGGCACACCTCTCCAGTGAATCTCTTTTGGCCTAATCATCATTGTGGGTCATCCATAATTATCAACAAGCACTTGTGTTTTGTGAGTTTTGTGAGAATATTGATCAACAATTTCAAGGAGATGTTTAAAAACATACATTTGTCACTGACTCCCTAGCCACAGGCACCTGAAAGATCTAGAATACAACACCAGCCCAGCTGATTAAACACTCATCAAAGCATGAGTGGTGTCACCTGCTGCAGGCACATGATTTAAAAACAAAACTTCCAACAAGTTTCCCATCAGATATCAGTTGATCAAATACATTCTTTTCTTCCTTGACATTTAACATTGACTTTAATAGGGATATATTAATCATATAAGGTGTATTCAGAGCTGGCTGAGACCACTCTCATCTTGAACTTCAACAATGATGATCTGTCAACGCTGTTGATGAGACACTTTTGTCATGTTGGCGAAGGAATACACCCAGGGTGCTGCAGGTCTCACGCTGATCTCACCAAGACAGCTGAATCCAGCTTCCAATAGCCTCTTCCTCTATGGTCATTAAGAACTTGATCCATTATCGAATGAGTTAGCAAGTAATTGGGTGATGGCCAGGTTCATCAGGTATAAAAATGACTGTTCTCAGGCAGTGCAGAGATTGGCTGTTTCCCAGCAGCATAAAGGCCTACTCTTCCACATGATTTGAACTGGGTATGTCTAAGCCAGCTCACCAAGGAAGTAAAGTACAAAGTTAGAAATCTCACCCAGTTGTGATATTTCAAACATTGCGACACAAGCTTACATAATATAGAATTCTTTTGACTGTTATGCAAGCACGCTCTGTCAAAGTGCTGAATTGTCAAGATAATCTTCAAAACAGTTTGCTACTTTGGCAAAACATGGATGAATTATGTGTCACTTGAATTTGCTGCACAAGTCAAATGACAACGGTGGGGATGTTGGCTCAGACAAGCCATGTAAACAAAACATTAAGATCTTCCTTTCAGCCATCTTGTTTGTAATGTAATGTAATGTAAATACCATATTTCTATAGCGCCCGTTTCAAGCAAAATGCTCGTTCACGGGCGCTTTACAGATAAAAAGATCACACCTGACTAAACAGCTCTGTCTTCAACAATCCGCGAAATTCCTTAAGGGGTGGGCTGCCCGGATGTTGGTCGGCAGCCGGTTCCAGAGCGTGGGGGCCGAGTGGCCAAATGCCCGCTCGCCGTATGTTCTTATTGCACGCGGAACTACAAGTGATAGGTCGTGTGCTGACCGCAGGTGCCTTTCTGGCTCATAGACATTGATCATCTCAACGAGGTACTGAGGGGCCCGACCGTGCAGGCTCTTCCAGATGAGCACCAATGTTTTAAATCTAATTCGCTGCTCCACAGGCAGCCAATGTTACTGTCTCAGGACTGTTTGTCCCGTTATCAGGGCACGTTTCGTAACTACTGAAGCTATTGACTTGAAACTTGGTACACATGTTCCCCCATGTAATGGCACCTGGGTGACCAAATTTTAGTCCGGTCTGATTCCTGATTTGGCCACCAGGGGGCCAAAACTGAAAACATAAAAAGTGTGATATGTCTCTTATCAATGATCCGTTTTCAATAAAAAGTTTATGGTAGGTACTCCTAGAAAGGATACATCACATATCGTACGGGTTTTTGATTTGACTTTCTTTTCAAGGTCACAGAGGTCAAATGGCGTAAATTGGCCGTTAGGATGTAACTATGGTACGTTTCTAAACTGCAATGACTATTGATCCCAAATTTGGTACACATCTACCCCTTAGTCAGGTGATCTCAGGGACTGAAGTTCGGTCCAATATGATTCACCACTTGACCCCCAGGGGGCAAAATCCAAAAACCTTAAAAATGTGATTGTTCCTTAACTTCTTGCCCGATTGCCACCAATTTGATATCATGGGTACATCTAACCACCATACAGTATATTGCACAATGTTTTTAATTTGACCTTCTTGTCAAGGTCACAGAGGTCAAATGGCGTAAGTTTGCCATCAGGCCGTACTATGGCACGTTTCTTAACCGCAATGACTATTGATCACAAATTAAGTACGCATGTACCCCTTGGTCAATTGATCTCAGGTACCGAAGTTTGGTGCGATCTGATATGCCGTTTGGCCTCCAGGGAGGGGGCCAAATCCAAAATTCTTCAAAATGCTATTATTCCTTAATTACTTGCCCGATTGGCTCCAATTTTGTATCATAGGTACATCTAATTCTAACAACCATTCAATGTGTCACCCGGGTCTTTTTTGATTTGACCTACTTTTCAAGGTCACAGAGGTCAAATATACTGTAAATTGGCCATTTTGGGGAAATTGTAACTGCTTGGACCTACATCAAACCTAACACTACATGACACAATGCCATGCTCTTTATCCATCTTTCCTCCACATGAGGTGAGCACAATTCTCTTATATCATATTAATGGCCCTGGTCATTTTATTTTAAATTGTCGAAACGAAGATAAAATAGAAGAAAACGTAATGTCTGTTTGTCCATTCCTAGATTTGCACCAACCTGTCGCCGAGATACTGATGGAGGTGTGACGTGTTTGCGATGTGAGCAAGGCTACGTCGGCCGGAACTGTGAGCGATGCGACACTGGTTATACCGGCAACCCGATGGTCCCTGGTGGATCATGCCAAAAAGTTGGTGAGTTTTGATTTGATGGGATACCAAAGCGCTGAAAATGAGTGCTTTGGTCATTGTGACAACATGACGATTTAGATTAGAAGATGGCCACCATTTGGTTAAAGGTCCCAATCATATGTCTTTTCTATTGATTACATTACTAATAATCAGTGATTTGTGGAATGCTTAGCACTATGAAGAAGTTGATTTTTAAACTTATTGACAGGGCCTGTCATCGCTGAGGTCAAAGGGTTAATCCCGTTCCAGTTCAATTTCTCATGTGATAGCCAATTAGGTGAAAGTATTTACACAATAATGATAAGCAGTTGGGCGAGGTAAAGCGTTGTGAGGCTGCATCATCAGTTTGTTTTGAATCGAGTACAAACATGTCATTTCGAAATTAAAGGATCACTCAAAACAGGAATATGTTCACGAAGTGACCAGAAGAGAATTTACTCTCACGTAGTACAGCAGAACTATTCATCACACTGTCCAACCAGATAAAGTTCTGTTAATGCGCATATCAAGCTCAACACACGATGGCTAACTAGCAACTGCCTACTGTACCTTTAACATGCAAAAATAATGAGTGGGCTGATCCTTTAAATCTGCAACAAACTTATTTTTCAGCTATATCAAGAGAACCTGTCGTTACTGTCTACCCCAACCGCGTTACAAAGATGACAGGAGACGTTGTACGCTTCACCTGTAACGTACAAGGTCCGCAGCCAATGCGGGTCACATGGGCTCGTACAAACGGGCGTCCATTACCTCGGCGGGCAAGCGTCACGGCAGACAACTCCTTATCGATAAACGGGTTGATTTCCTCCGATGGCGGAGGGTACACGTGTACGGCCGTCAACACGTACGGACGGACAGAGGGGACGGTGTTGCTTAAAGTGATGGGTGAGTTTGTCGACGAGGGACCGAAGCGCGGCGATATATCATTCGCCGATGCACCGGCGGCGCCAGATGCTGACAAACCGGTCGATGAGAACAGTGACGCGAGTGTTTTCAGTTTCTTAAATAGACTCTTTAAATCAGTTTTCTGAAGGGCGTCCCCGTTTCATTTGAAAATAGTGTAAACCTGCAGACTCTGAGCAATCAGTTTTGCCTGTCTATGCGGACTCACCAACTTTCTGAGAGGGCCTAGCAAGCTTTTGTCAAATGTTAACTCTTTATTGCTTACATCATTCATGCATAAGATTACTTTGCCTGTAACACTTGTACCAGCAGACAGTCTTGATTCTTTCTAACTTGGTTGTCAGCTTGATGGTTTTGTTTGCTAAGTTTCCCATCTATCATCTCGGGAGGGTGGCACGCCATCAGTTGGCTCGCATGTCGTGTGGGTGTACCGTTTTGCAGGGATGAATATAGAGTAAACAAATTGTATAACATATTTATATTAAAGTCTGTATAATAACCTTCAATTTTGTTCTTTTATTTCAAATATTATCGTCAATGCTTTCAGTGATACAAGACATCACGGTTCGCGTCGAAGAACCAAAGTTTTTGACGGTAGATGCTGGTACTACTGTGCGGTTCGTCTGCGCGGGAATCAGTCAGGTCAGAGGTCAAGTTTTGTAATTTGCATGCCTGCTGTCTGATATGCTTTTCGCTTGCTTTTTGCATAACATCATGTGATAACTGCTTTAACCCTTTCAGAAGTTGGGAAACATATCCTGATTTACAGTTTTTGGGAACTGAAAGTTATTTCACTGGCCCTGGCTGCTTTGTTGTTGCGTTTACCTCACTTCTCACTTCTATCATGTGACCATCATTAACCCATGGGTGCCCAAGCAACAAGATCTACGATTTTGGTCTGATGGAGTGATTGTACCTTCTTCTGATGGAGTGATTGTAATTTCTTCCAAAATGTTCACTGCCCTGGCTGCTTTGTCATTGGTTTGGCCTTACTGCTAACTTCTAACCCACAACCATCATTAACCCTTGGTTGCCCCAACATGGAGGTCTCCAATTTTTGGTGATAAAAAACAGAGTGCCCCACAACTGAGGTTCGGGGACAAAGTTAAAACAGCTTCATTGCAAAACAAGATATACAGTGGAACCCCGGTAACACGACCACTCATGGGACCGAGGTTGAATGGTCGCGTTACCGGGGTGGTCGCGCTAGTGAAGTTGAAAATCGGGGGACAAATTGCATGATTAGGTTTTCCCGCCAAAATTGTTGAACTTATTCATCGGTTCAAAATTCTGAAAAATTTTCAAAGCCAAGACATTTTTTGGGCTGATGATGTTTCTTCATTTTGAGCAGAAAAAAAACAAGTGAAAAAAATAATTGGACTTAGAACATTTTTCATCTTTCAGAGTTGAATTTTTTCATAAGTTTAAAATTCTGAAAACTTTTCAAAGCCAAAAAAATATCCGTTTTGGCCATTTTGAGAAAATTGGCATCAAAGTTGGAATTTCGCTTAAAATTCAATGGACTTTTTGTAATTAGGGTTTCATTATTGACCAAATTGCTCTGAAATCGGAAGGACAAATCAGTCATCATACGGGGAATGCCATGGTAAGGTTAACTCCAAAATGTTGTGAAAAAAGTCGATGGTGCTATGGCCGAAGTCTCGAACGGCGCATGCAGCTGGAATTTATCCCAGTTTTCAAAGCATTAAACGACTGAGATCTATCTGGATAGGATGTGCATTGATGATTACAAACCGTCGAGGATTTTAAAACGTATGGAGTTTTGATCAGGAATTGCAATCATCGCAGACATCTAATCATGTATTCATTTGATTCGATCAGGTCAGTGGCGTTATGGTAAGGTTTTATAGCTCTTTTAACCCGCTTTTTCTTCGCCTGTCTGCTGCTCTTTATATCTACGCATCGCACTGTTCATAAAACCCTTTTGAAATTTCCCAAACTGTAATAATGACACAATCTTGCGACAAAAACGGTACAACGATTTCCTGTCTCACGTATTGTCTTCAATGTATAGTTACTTAATCCTGTATAGAGGGCGGTTACGGGAGGTTTTATCAAGTGTACAGAAGTCGCCGTTTGGAGGAGAGATTGGTAATTCTAAGTTCTTGATTTTTGATAGGGACACAGGATTGACAATGCCTTGGAAGTTGCCACAACCTCTATTGTAAAAAATATTTCTACTTGGACAGATTGTTTGGGTGACAGTTACATAAACAAAACAGAAATCTTCTTCGTAAAAAAACGAAAATTCAAGTGGATGCCATATTTTCATAAAATGGGCTTTAGTTCTGTGTCTGATATTTCAAGGAGAGTTGCTAGAAAAAGAACCTGTTTTTAGAAGCACATGTGGGATTTTCTCCCTTAGAATGTTCCCATATTTTGCCCTCAGCTCATGATGCTTCCCTTCCTCACAGGTCACCTACAACCTGCTATGGACCAAGCAAGGAGGGAATCTGCCTGACCAGGCTATGGATGAGAACGGTGTCCTTACTATCCCTAACGCCAAGCTTGAAGACTCGGGAACGTACGTCTGTACGGGATCCAACCCGTTCAGCATTGACACTGATATCGCTACACTAACGGTTGGAGGTAAGTCATGTGTTATCAATGCTTTATATGTTCACTTCAGCACCAACCGACGTAAATGTACGTTTGGCTCCCTATAGTTTCAAGGCGAAAAACGTAGGTATACGTCTCTATGAACTGAATTCGAACTTTGTGTTAAAAACATGAGAATTTATACTTCCAGATGTGTTAAACCTCTTAATGACGTTGATATATCTTGCAATTCACAAGACTAGGTCTATAAAATGCTATTAATGCCAAGTGTGGACAAATTTGCATTCATTATAAACTACAATGACAGCAATTTGTATTCCCATACCGGAGCCTTGTGTTTTTCTGCTCTTCCAGTTACTGTGGAGTCGCCAACTGTACGCATCGAACCTCGCTACCAGGCAGTCAACTATGGCGAACGCGTTGAATTCCGCTGTATCGCCATGGGCCGCCCAGAGCCCACACTGGAGTGGGCGCGTACAAGCGGGCAGCTGAACTCCGAGGCTACATTTATCAACGGTGTCTTCATCATTCCGTTCGCACGGAAGACGGACGAAGCTGAGTATGCCTGTAAAGCATCGAACACGGCTGGAGAAGCTTCAACGAAGACGATCCTTTATGTGAAGGGAGGTATGTAGGGTAAACGTTTAAATGAGTGGGTGGGGCTTTTCAGGAAGTTTTCAAAGGATTTGCCGTTTCCCCGAAATAGAATCAATTGTGATACCAATGGTACCATCATAAAGTGCTCCCTGAGAGCTTTGCAATGAATGGTCATGTCTATAGGTTTACTGATAGTACCATTAGAAGCTGTCACAGAGAGCTGTTTGAATGAGTCGGTGTTGCTTTTCAGGAAGTTTTCAAAAGATTTGTCATTTCCCCGAAATAGAATCAATCATGACACCAATGGTACCAAAATATGGTGCTCTCTGAGAGCTTTCCAATGAATGGTCATGTCTATAGGTTTACTAACAATACCATTAGAAGCTGTCACAGAGAGCTGTTTGAATGAGTCGGTGTTGTTTTTTAGGGAGTTTTCAAAAGATTTGTAATTTCCCTGAAATAGCATCAATTGTGACACCAATGGTACCATCATAAAATGCTCCCTGAGAGCTTTCCAATGAATGGTCATGTCTATAGGTTTACTAATAATACCATTAGAAGCTGTCACAGAGAGCTGTTTGAATGAGTCGGTGTTGCTTTTCAGGAAGTTTTCTAAAGATTTGCCGTTTCCCCGAAATAGAATCAATTGTGATACCAATGGTACCATCATAATGTGCTCCCTGAGAGCTTTCCAATGAATGGTCATGTCTATAGGTTTACTAACATTACCATTAGAAGCTGTCACAGAGAGCCTTCAAATGAAAGGTCGTGTCCATAGGTCCACTAATAGTACCATAAAAAGTGCTCACTGAGAGCTTTCCAAAGTATGGTCATGTCTATAGGTGTAGTAATGGTACAACCAGACAGTCCACATTGAGAACATTCACATGAATGGTCATATGAATAGGTAGTTACTTTGTTTCTTGGATAACTGCATGTGACTATCATTCCACAGCAAGTTTCAACATCAGTCCTTACTCCTCAATGAGAGCTTTGCTCAAAAATTGACCTGCAAGGATAACAGTGTCATCTTCACATGCTCATGCTTTCATGAACATGAAACCTGACTAAAGCTTATCTCCAGTAATGACTGAAATCAACATTGTATTCGTTTTGCTTTTCAGACGCAGGACCAAATTTTGCCCTCTTGCGACGCTCTGAGTTGACAGTTCCTGTCGGCGCCGAGGCCCGGTTCATCTGTTCCGTCCGAGGCACCCAGCGTGCCACCATCACCTGGAGCAAGCAGGGCGCACAGCAGCTTCCACAGGGGTCAAGGGTCGAGAGGGGTGAACTGATTATACCGAATGTGAGGAAAGTGGATGCTGGGAATTATGAGTGTCATGTGAGGGTTACAACCGGCGAGACGGGTACTGTCATCGCGACACTGTATGTAGTTGGAGGACAGCAAGGTTCGTGCAGTATTCTAAACACCTTTGGCGCAGGATAGGAACGTTTGTGATAATACGTTAGGTCTCGTTTTCATAAGATGGCAAACGCTCACTATGAGCCCTTTAAGAATAGAAATTGATACCACGAATTCTTGTAAGATTCTTAGTTGAAATCTTTACTGTGAATCTTGCAAGAATCTTGTGACTAATCTACGTATTATTTGTACACGAAAGTGAATAAGATTCTTAGATAACTTAAGATTCTTACTTAAGAAGTGAATAAGATTCTTAGATAACTTAAGATTCTTACTTAAGAAGTGAATAAGATTCTTAGATAACTTAAGATTCTTACTTAAGAAGTGAATGAGATTCTTAGATAACTTAAGAATCCTATCTAGCTTTTCGATATAACGCTGCTAGGTTATAGTTTATTAGAAAGTGTGATGATGACATCTTTTATTTTACTTCCAGAATCGCACCCCGCGGCCAGCATTGATCCCGCCCAGCTCATCCTCGCCCAGGGTACGTCGGGCACCTTACGATGTGTCGTCACGGGACAGCCCCAGCCAAGGATCACGTGGCAGTGGAGTGGGGGAGACCTCACTAGTAACCATCAGGTACTTAGCCACTAACTTTACGATTCCGGCAATGTGACATTGGCATTTTAGCAGCATATTTTTGCAAGTAAAGACAGTCATATAGACAACTTTTTTTTTTCGAGACTCAAAACCGAGGTTCCTTGTACCTGGTGTCTGTGCCAGGGCAAGCTAAGACCCAACCAAGTGAGAAACATGAGTAGCTTGCGTGGACTCTATCTCTCTCGCCAAAGTCGGACCACTAGGCCAATAAACCCAATTGGTGCCTTAAACCGTAGTGGCACGCAGGATATGCTCATCCCGCCTTGGAGGAGGATTACTCCTAGGAGAATGACCCCTCCAAGTGCAGAGCGAACGCAGAAGAAGAAGAAGACAATTTTTTCTCATGGAAAATTGTTCAGGCTTTTACTCTGAGCATCCATCATTTCTGTGATTTGTTATGATTATTGAAGCCAATCAGAGAAGGCGCTGTTGTTAATAATGCTGTGTCATTTTCACAGACACAGACACTTGTATGTAACTTTTGATCTTCGACATTGACTTAACTTCAGTCGTAAAAGTCTATTGAAAGAGACATGAATATTTCAAATTTCAGGTCAACAATGATGTCCTCCGAATCGTTCGAGCATCTCTGAGTGATCGAGGAATCTACAAGTGTATCGCGCGGAACTTTATCGGAGAGAATCAAGCAAGCGCCAGGGTTGAAGTCGAAAGTAAGTGGATTGTTATAGTATGACTTGAACCCATTTCAAGACTGGAACTTTACATTGGAATACTGCGCAAGACTTAGTATGTCCAAAACAAACACTGATCCGGACAACAGTAGCACCGTGGAAGAGAGTCGGCCTCATGATCAAGAGGTCGTGGGTTCGACTCCCAGCTGAGTCACTGCTTGGTTCCCTGACTGGTCGAGTGCAAGTGAGCACCTTCTGGTTGCTCCTTGAAACCCCTGATTGATTTCTGGTCATCCAAGGTTATCCACTGTATATTCAAAATGATCATACTTGCTGTCAAAATTAAGGAAGTTTAGTCCCTATCAGTTATTGTTGCTGTATATTCCAGGGCGTGAACCCCCTCAAGTCGAGATCTTCCCCAAGACCCAGCAGACGATGACTGCTGGTAGCAGTGCTCTGTTCCAGTGCCGAGTCACTGCAGGCTACCCGAAACCAACATTATCATGGCGAAGGTAACACTGGAGCATATCTTTATTAGGCCTAGTGTGTCAGTCGGAAATATCTGTCACAGGCTACTGCGTGAAACTTGGAACATGCGTGCCCATGTACCTATTGCAGGCAGGCCTTTGAATGAGACATAAATCTGAAGTTCATTATCTGTTCACCTGGGGAAACAAAATATCCCACCAAGTGAGAAACATGAGCATGGTTTGTGGTGGACTCTAGCTCTGGCTGAAGACCGAGTCACTAGGCCAATCAATCCAATTGGTGCCTAACTAAAGTGGCTCATTCAAATTGCTCCTCCATCCTTGGAGGTGGAATACTCCCTGGAGAATGATACCACCAATTAGAAAGTTTACACTGACGAATAAGGAAGATGACTGTAGCCTTCTGTGACAAGCCCTCTTGCTTAAAAAAACCAATACACCGCAGATTATCCTCTGGCACACAAACAGTCTGATCGATTGATTTTCTCATCAGCCATGCGACAAGATGATAAAATCTCCTGCCAGAACTTTGCTGAGTTTTAACCCATTTATTGCTTGTTTCCAGAGCGGAGGGCCAAAGACTGACGGCCAACACCCAGATCCTTGAAAATGGCGTGATCAGATTTGACCGAATCAACGGACCGGAGCAGGGATCCTACATCTGTACGGCAACCAACACCGCTGGAACCACGACTGCAACAGCTACTCTCAGAGTCCAAGGTAGGTGGAGACGCATTTAGAGCTTTCCGCCCTTTTAGCCAAGCACATCAACTTGAGTTTTTGAGACCGTAGTCCCTATTACACAAAGAGATCTGCCTAGAGCCTCGTATCATGTGGCGTTTGAACCAGGGACCTCTTTCAAGATTCGAATGGGCAACTAGACCATATCTCAGCTCTATTCATATCAATGGCCAGTATAATAGATCCATATCTTTAGTGTGACGAAACAACCCATACTGGGCCTACTCCAATCATCTTAATCTTTTTCCAGCCATTCCGCGCATCACTGTCCAGCCGACCAGCCCGATCCGAGTCCGTGTTGGTCAACCTGTGGTGTTTGAGTGCCGAGCTGAAGGTGAACCAAACCCCAATGTCTACTGGCAGAGGGTTCAGCCGCGGGGAACCGCAGCCTCTCCGAGTTCAGACCCCCGGGCTGTATCCAGGGTAAGTTCTCAATTAACGAATTTCAAGGCCTTCCCCCAACCCCAAACACTGAGTTACGGAATAACTGGCCTGACATTCACTGGTAGTGGCAGGGCATGGCCTAGAGAGACCATTGCTAATTTCCAAGGTTACAGAGGTCAAATTCTCTCTAACCGGAACGGTATCCGTATTCATGTCATGGCCCGCAGGTGGGCACATGGCCTACCCTGGCAACTTTATTTCTGGATCAGCCTCTTGAACGGTGTATCGCAATATATGTTAGTTTTTGTTCAGTTGTGGTTTATCTTGCTGGTGTCTCGCAGGTAAATCCATGTTACTTCGAATAATTTCAGATGCTCTGATCTTCATGTAGCCTGTTTTATTTCAGCCTGGATTAGCCCGATACACGATCAATGCTGCTGCAGTGACAGATGCTGGTCTTTACATCTGCATCGCCTCAAATGATGCTGGAAGAGTTGAAGAAAGAATGGAAATAATAGGTATGCCCCTAGGTATAGCACTCGGCACTTGGAGGTGATTTTCACTAGATATATTCCTCCAAGGCGGGATGAGGGTTTTGCGTGACACTACTGTTAGTCACGAATATCGCCATTTGGTTTATTGGCCTAGTGACTCAAGCTTCGGCCAGAGGTTGATGTTGCATGTTGCCCGCTTGGTGAGACACAGATGCAAGGAGCCTCGGTTTTACGGCGCATTCGATGGACTGTGAAGAGCCAGGAATTTGAGTTACTTGAAAGTCACGCCGGTTCATTCAGAAATACGATACTGGGTTCTCCCAGGAACCTGGGCCCTATTGCGTGGAAGCCAGCAGTGTTAACCACTAGACTATGAGGTTCTTCATCCCCTGAGGCCAAATAAAAATACAATTGTTGTTTGTACTACCAATATTTTTCGAAAATGATATTTTGATTACACAAACATAAAAAGTTGCAGAATCAAAGTGATGTTGATGACGCCCTTGAGTTTAGAAGTAGGCCTGCATGTAAAGTTATTACAATTTCCTTTTCCTTTAGTGGTTGGTGAGCCGACCGTCCCTCCACTGCCCAATGGAGGCATCAGCATCGATGGTGCCAGACTAAAGAGGATTAAGATTGGTGAAAACGTTGAGTTTACCTGCCGTGCCCAAGGTAAGCCCATACTTTGACTATTTCTGATTCGTCCTGATGAAGAATAAGTCCACCTCTTCCCTTGGGGAGATACTTGATTGGCTCGTGGATATGGTGATATAGTTGTAATGATGGCATGATTCCTTCTAGCTTAGACTAAAGGGAATTTCTCTTTAGCTCAGTTGGTAGAGTGTTTTCCTTTTAATCTGGAGGCCCTGTTTTTACCACGGTTGCCTTTGATGTTTTTCGTCTGTTTTACTTGGTGCCCAACATGGTAAGTGGTACGAATGATTCATGATGCTGGATAATGTAAGGTTGGATATGTATGGTTGTGTTTTTGATATGGCAGCGACGAACCACCTTAGGGCTTTATCCTCTCACTCGAGCCTCATGAAATCTCGTAAACCATCTAATATTTAGAGTGGTTTCTTAACAGCAATGACCATTATCTCAAATTCGATACATGTGTATGTACCCCTTGGTAAGGTGATTTCAGAAAATCGCTTTTAGAGTTTTCAATTCGACACTTTCAGATGCCGCCCTTGAGCTTCACTGGAGCCGAGATCGCGGTATTCTACCCGTCAGTCATCGCGTACGCTCTGGTGTCCTCTATCTTTACAACGCACAACCGGAATACTCCGGGCGTTATATCTGTTCCGCATCTGCCACTCATGACGGAGAATCGTATAGAGAATATGTGGATCTCGTTGTTGTCGGTGTTGGTGAGTATGAACAGAGGTTCAGTTTTGTCATATTGTAAACCATAAATCCACTAGTCAAAAGTCTAGTATTTGTCCTTAAACCGTCACGCTCAGGTGTATGCTGAAATGACGTTTGACACTGATCACCCCGTGGAATCAGCTGCAACCCCTCCAAGCATTTCTCGCCTCCCCGAGTACTGGCCAACCACCTCTCCGAGACTATCCATCCTTGAATAGCCAACACTTGTCCTTTTTATTGACAGTTCATCAAACCAACAGCTTCCTCACTGTGGCGAGGCTATGCCATGACACTGAAGGGGCCATGAGCAGCTCGGTGCAGTAGCAGTTCATTCCACAAGATATTGACACCCCAGAGTGCATTTGTGGAGACCTATGATACATAAATGACATTTCTTGTTTTCATGAAATCACAGAACTACTTGTGGTGGTGCAGAAATTTGGTAGTTTGCATGATTCAAAAATTCACAAGATGAATTTCTGTTTCCAGTCCTTCCAAAGATCAGTATCGGTGATGGCATCAAAGAGGTTAAGGATGGTGATCCAGCACAACTCATCTGTGATGTCACAACCGAAGGAAGCGTCGAGATTAAATGGGAACGGGTCGAGGGAACGATCGCCGCATACGCTGTTGATGACGGATACGGTTACCTCAGATTCCCGTATGTTACCCAGAGCGATGCTGGACGGTATCGCTGCGTTGCAAGAAATGACGCTGGGAGTGTTAACGCTATTTTGGAATTGTTCATCATTAATAACGTAACTGGTGGTGTGTTGACAGGAGATGGGGATGCGGATTATGATGACGGTACGTACATTTTCTCCAACGAGGACATTTGTCAGGGCAGCCCACCCTACCTTGGCAGCTTACCATCCTAGAAAGAACAACGCACCTTGCTCTAGAATTTTGAAGAAAAAAAGGGCTTCTGCTGGGCATTCTACCTAATTGTTGCAGATGGGTAAAACTTCTTGAATATCAGGGGTACGCATGAGCCTACCATGAGAAATGCCTGTGAAGAACCCTGGTGTATGATGCTGGTGATAAAGTCACTTTCCGATAAGCTCTGACGCATGATTTCCAGCTGATTTTCAGTCCAAGGCATTCCAGACAAGACTAAACATGTTGGATAGTACAATTAGAATCCTTCTTGTACTGGCACATGATAGAGTCACCTGGTGTAGAATAGTCAATTTAGATGCTACCTTAGTAGTGACATGTCACAGAGAGAGAGTGACTGGTATTCGGAATATCAGAAATTTTACACAAGCCTCGGAGTCCATGATTGAGCCTGAGTCATTGTAAAAGTGAATGAAAATGTTCAAATCATATTTTCAATCTCTCCTCTACATGTAAGGTAGAATGGGGTAATTGTAGCCCCAGTTTAATTGTAGCCCCTGCCTATGATGTTGACTGATATCCCCATGCATCAAACAATGGCGGGGTTACAAATAAACCGGGGCTACAATTACCCCATCCTACCCTACATGTACCTGCATGCGCGTGTTCCCAAAACGGGCAACAAGGTTACGTATTCATTCCATGCTTCGTTCCGTAAGTACTAAATCAACAGGCACGGTGATCGTCAGTTTTGAGTATCGCAGTAATCTCAGCTTAGATCTTCATTATGAGTTTCAAATTCAGTCTGCTTTCATGGCGCTTATTCTTAAATGACTTGCAGGTTGTAAAAAGACGGAATTCCAATGCGGTGATGGAAAATGTATTGACGGCAGGAGGAAATGTGACAGACGGACAGACTGCACGGACGGAAGTGACGAACTGGACTGCCGTGAGTATTTTTAACCAATTCGACGTCAGTTGCAGCTTCAAAACCTCCCTGTTTTAGACACCACTATTATACACTGCCATGAATAGCATACACTCTCTGTAATATGCTTTTTTTTTTCAAGAAGTGCCCATTTTTATAGTGTTTTTCATATCATTCTGGCCAAAGGTACTTAGTTGAACCCGGAAATGTGACCAGGTCACATTTACCAAAAGATAGTGGTGTTGCTCAACACTAGATTATGCTTAGGGTAGGCCTATCAATGCTCTTTCACGGCGTCAACTAAAGCTGGTCAACTATGACACCAGCTGCCAGGGCTGTGTAACATTACTATTTGTGATCACACTATTACAGTTTAGTGAGAAGAGGTCAGCCAAGTACCTTTGGCCAGATCTATCTGAAAAACACTTATTCGATATAACTTGTCTAATCATGACGTTTTCCAGGCATCTGAGGGCTAAAGTTAGTGCCCTAGCTCTCCGACGAATTGGATGGTGCATGCCCCCCTAAATTAACTTCTGCACCGGCCATGAATCAACCACTTGTTCCTATTCCTCAGCTTTGGGGGTGGTGCCCTAGCTGTCCGACTAGAAATGTGTGGTGTGCACCCCTCCCCCCCCCCTAATCAACTCCTGCACCGGCCGCGAATCTACCACGTGTCTATATTCTTCAGCTTGGGGAATGGTGCCCGAGCTCTTTGACGAAATGAGTGGTTTATGACCCCCTCAATCAACTTCTGCATCCCCCTCCGTGAATCCACCACTTGTCCCTATTCTGCAGCTTGTGGGGTGGTGCCCTTGCTCTCCGATGAAATGGCTGGTGCGCACTCCCTTAATCAACATCTCCCACCCACGAATCCACCACTTGTCCCTATTCTGCAGCTTGTGGGGTGGTGCCCTTGCTCTCCGACGAAATGGCTGGTGCGCAGTCCCTTAATCAACTTCTCCCACCCACGAATCCACCACTTGTCCCTAATCTGCAGCTTGTGGGGTGGTGCCCTTGCTCTCCGATGAAATGGCTGGTGCGCACTCCCTTAATCAACATCTCCCACCCGCGAATCCACCACTTGCCCCTATTCTGCAGCTTGAGGAGCGGTGCCCTTGCTCTCCGACAAAATGACTGGTGCGCACTTCCTTAATCAACTTCTCCCACCCACGAATCCACCACTTGTCCCTATTCTGCAGCTTGCAATCGCTTTGTTCCAATCTTTAGCACGCACTCTTTATTTTGATCCTCCAGCCTGCAATCCGCTGCTAGAGTTCCGCTGTGGAGACGGTCAGTGTATTGACAATCGAAGAAAGTGTGATGCACGGACGGATTGTCGTGATGGAAGTGACGAACGGAATTGTCGTAAGTCTAGCGTGGAAGAGTCACGCAGCTGTAGGAGACCTGCCTGACCTCTGTACAGTGTAAACAAATGAAGGGAGACTAAAGTCTGGGGCCTGTTTGGCCAGATTGAGTTTCACAAAACCGGCTCACGCACATTGTCACTATTCATGCCTGCAGTACGCCTTCACTAGTGCATGCAAATATTCACCTTATCAAATGATTGAAATTTGGAATAGACATTTCTCCTTTTCCAGAATGCAAGACGACAGAGTTCCGTTGTGGCGATGGGGCGTGTATTGACGCCAGGAGGAAGTGCGACCAGCGCCAAGACTGTCGGGACGGAAGTGATGAAAATGATTGTCGTACGTGTCATCCGTGCATGTTTATCTTGACCCAGAATTGTCGTCTCTTCTCAGCTCAATTATTTCATTCAACAATCCTGTTACCACTAGCCAGACCAAATAGTCTCTACCCCTATGACCAGACCTTCAGCCTCGAACATTGTTTCAACGCTTAGATAGAAGAAAAGCACATCAGTTGTTATTTCTAGTCTAGGCACAACACCTGGCGCGGGAAACTTTATAGACCACCTGAGTCCACTGAAGTCACACTTTACCTCATCCCCGATAGCATGACATTGTTGTCCTCTTATCGGGGTATGATAAGAACCCAACGATACTAATGTCACAGTGCTAAACCTCACCTACCTGCAGAGTGTTGCAAATGTAGCAATGATATGAAGGTGTTTACCGCACAGATGGCTTACTCGGCCTGAAAAGTTGTCAAACCTGATTATTTTGTCTGTTTTTAAAAATTTCTGTTTTCTGTGGAATTTGGTGATGGAAACTTTTACAGTGGAAGGTCAACAGCCCGGTGATAATGCCCTCAATTAGCCGCCTACTCCTTTAAGACAAAGGTTTTATTGTGTCGTTCTAACTACGATGAATTGTGTTGTCAGGGTGTCGGGACAGCGAGTTCCGTTGTGGAAGTGGTCGCTGTATTGACGCTCAGAGAAAGTGTGACGGTCGGATAGATTGTCGAGATCAAAGTGATGAACAAAACTGCCGTAGGTCTCTTGGCTTTATTTGCATGTGCATGAAAGAACTGTACATTACTTCACCTCCTATAGGGGTCAAATACTGTACTGGTCTAAACTGACATGTCCTAATTTGTGTTGCGTGATCTCCATTACATTGTACAAAATGTCCGCCACCTGCATGAATTGAAGGTACTTTAGTTGTGACCAGTACTGTATGCTGAGATGTTACGTGTAGATACTGTAAGCCATCTTTTTAATTTTCATGGATTTCACCTGATAACCTAGATTAGCAAAAATGAAAACTGGGAGAAGTACTTTGGTTGAAAAATGAAAGAAATATTGAATCCACGAAATGTTGAGAGAAAAAATGTTTTTTCGGAAATTTTTAACGAATCTCAAAAAGTCGCAAAAACTAGGTGGTTTACAGTAGCTCAGGTGAAATCTCCGAAATTCTTTATAATCTCACGAATATTTTGACTGTTTTTAGAATGCAAGGCCACGGAGTTCCGTTGCAGTGACGGTCAGTGTATTGACGCAAGAAGGAAATGTGATGCGCGATCAGATTGCCGAGATGGAAGTGATGAGCAGAATTGCGGTAGGTGGCGTCGCTTCTGTCTAAGTTGTTTTATTCGGTTGGTTGACGCCAGAGGAGAAGGCCTAATGGCGCTGGCTGTTGCTTTGGCCCTTCTTCCGGATGTTGTAAGCCTCAGGTACCGGTGCATACCAAGTGATTCTCCTGGCCAAAGCCAAGCTTGAGATGGGATCCAAGGACTACAGAGATCCTTGTACTCATTGCAAATGATCTTTAGGGTTGTTTTTGGTGCACCCCGTAGACAGCACATACCCCCCCCCCCCCCCCCCCCGCTAGGCCTTTATATAAACCAGTCGAGAACTTTAGGGTCGATTTGAATGATTTTGTAAACATTGTCTAAAAATCTGTATTATAGTGATTTTCGTATCGTTGTGGCCAAAGGTACTGAGTTGAACTCAGGAATGTGACCAGATCACCTTTACAAAAAGATAGTGGTGTTGCACAACACTAGATTATCCTTAGAGTAGGCCCGACCAATGCTCTTTCACGGTGTCTACTAAACCCGGTCAACTATGACAACGTCTGCTCAGGCCTGTGGGTAAATTGCTATTTTTGATCACATGGTTAATACAGTTTAGTGACAAGAGGTCAGCCTAGTAGGCCTATGTCTTGCGAGATCTATCTGAAAAACAATAAGAATTTGTTTCTTTCCCAGCATGCAAGACGACCGAGTTCCGTTGTGGAGATGGCATGTGTATTGACGCCAGGAGGAAGTGCGATCAACGGGCCGATTGTCGTGACGGAAGTGATGAACGCAATTGTCGTACGTATCGTTTTAACCCCTTGTCAGATGATTTGCTCGCTGACTAAGAACCTTTGACGAAAATCATGCAAAAACAAACTTTCACCAGAATTCTATCATCATTCATTTCCTTGCCATGGCGTCATGCAGTGGAAGAAATCCTCTCTATATAGGACATCCATTAGACTGAACATTGCTGTCCTTAATTGAGAGGTGTCCTGATTGCAGTCGTCACATTCAATGGAGTGACCAATTTTGGACCAAACACAGTGTCCTTAATCTGTTAATGGAGAGGGTGTTGATAATAGGGAGGTGTCTGCTAAGAGAGGTTTCACGTTATGTGTATTCTGTCATTTTAGAATGCCAGTCGACAGAATTCCGATGCGGAAATGGTCAGTGTATTGAGGCAGGTCGTAAATGCAATGGACACGCGGATTGTCGAGATGCTACTGATGAACAGAACTGTAGTATGTATATCAAAATATCCCTCAAAGCGAACTTCATACAGGCAATACAATGCCCTTACTACACCTCAGTGGGAATCGAAGCAATTGTTTACATCAACAAGTCATACGCGAGTTTCTGAATGGAGACCTATTGCAGGCCCTATTGTCCACGTGTTCATCAGGCCAAGTCTAGCCCACTGATAAACTAGAATTGAGATGGTTCATTTTCACAGCCGAGAAAATTTTAAAAGTAGCCCGAAATGTTGTTCATGGGGAATCCCTTTTAAATTGTTTAACCTTTTGCTCATGTTGCTAGCGCACCCAATTCGTGAGGCAAGGACGGTCTGGTATAGCCAGGTAAAAGAGAGCACTTGGGCACCTTTGAGATGGGTGTGTCAGGGCCCTCACACAATCAATCAGATGCTCCGAGATGCATTTCTGGGTTTCATTCGCCAAATAGGCAGACACTACTCAGCCAGGTTTTTTACCCAGTGACCGACTATTAGCGATAATCTACATGGTATACCTCAAAAACATGTTTGAAATTAGTCGATTCCTCTTTCTTTCAGGGTCGTCAGAAACTCTTCCACGCCTGACAATCACAGCTCCCCAGAAGCAACCAGTAGAGGGAGATACAATTACATTCGAGTGCCTTGCTACCGGAACGCCAACACCTACAGTCTACTGGAAGAGGGCTGGCGAATCCGTCACTACTCCAGGACAGGTACAAAAATCACTTATCTAATAGCTGTCGTTTCAGTTAGCGTTTAACCATTCACGAGTGCTTTGGGATTATAATCCTCACTGCAACTTTACTTTACAAAGCTTTTTGTCCAGATTTTGTGGGTGACCACTCTTCCTTATTTCCTGTGAATGGTCACTTTAATACATGTATGCCCTCTATCTTTCAGAGTGGAATTGCCCGCCTTACGATCCAACGTATTTCTGCAGCAGATACCGGGGAGTACATCTGCCTGGCATCGAACTACCTAGGCCAGGCGGAGGGGCGCGTCGTCATAACTGTAGAGAGTCGCGTTGGAGGCCGTGGTGTCCTCCCGACCGTTTCACCGCAGATCTTGCAGATTGATGGTGAGGATGTGAGACGGGTGCGTGTTGGAGATGACACCGTTTTCATTTGTAGGACTAGAGGTAGGTTTGCGTGTTGCGGTATGAGCTGGTTGACACATAGTTGAGGTTAGGGTTGACTGAAGTTAAGGCACAACCATTTTAGCTAGAACTTGAAACCCTAAAGCAATTAGAACTCTCTGAATTTGAAGCGAATGCCAATTTTAAGAGTGGGAGTCTGTACTGTGGTGAGCCAAGAACTGATTCCCACCCTTGAAATCGTCGTAGCACATTTTCAACTTTAGGACCCCGTCCTCGATCCCCTGTCATCTAAACCTGACCCCAAGCATAGCATTGCATTCATCTGGGACACCGATCCAAATTTGAAAGAACATTCTGTCTCTGTGTGACCTCAAACCTATCGATTCCAGATCCCGCTGCGATCATCAACTGGACTAAACAGCGAGATGACCTACCGGCCAATCATCGTCAACAACTGGGCTCCCTCTATTTATACAAACTCACACCAGAACAAGGAGGAATCTATGTATGCACGGCTAGCATTGGAGGTGACAGTTATCGTGAACACGTCACTTTGATGATTCTTGGTCCGGACGGTGGTGGCCCTGGGGGTAAGTACATTAAGTGGTTTTATAGAGTTTGAGATTCGTTAAAGGGACAACTGGTTAATAGCTTTCCTTCATGTTCCTTGCCAGGTGAAAAATGTCTGTCAGAAAAACCAGTGGATACTGAACTAGGCCCGGTTGTTCAAAGCTCCGTGATCTGTTGACCGTGGTTTGGCAGCTGCTTGTCAACTGTTACTTTAGCATGCTACTGGCGAAGTTTGCTCCGTTACGCTTAGCCTGCGCTATGCTATTGCTAAGTAAGCAGAACCTCAAGGGCTCGCTATGGTGTTCTGTCAAGTTCAGTCGGGGTCACTGAAACTAAAACTTTGTGTTTAGTAAACTATCCATGCGTTTGAAGAAATCAACATTTTTTTTTTTTTTTTTTTTTTTTTTTTTCAAACGCTTTCAAATTTTGCGGTTCCCAGTATGTCACCATTTTGCCTTTATTCAACAGGACCGAACACCGAACCCAGACTCACGATCATTGCCCCCCAGGAACGGCCAGTGGAAGGGGAGTCACTTTCGTTTGAATGCAGAGCTACTGGCACACCCACACCGACTGTCTACTGGAGGAAGGCTGGTAGCAGGTCAACGACTCCTGGGCAGGTAGGACAACGACAATTTCACCCTGGCAAAACAGCGTCTCTTTTCCTCTCTGACACGCCTCAGTTCCGTGGAGAGTGTAGTTGCATTTGCACGGGAAATCTACAATGGGGAACAGGGAGTTGAAAACAGCCTATAGGTCACATTTTATGCGACAGATATTTATTAGTGAGACAATTTGCAATGAACAGCTTGTAAAAGAGGATTTCCACTGTGATGTACATGTGTGAGCTTCCTGAACAAATCAGGTGTTAACTTTCGATAATTTTACTTTTACAAAGTACGGTAGAACCTCTCTATTGAGGACACCCTGGGGAGTGACAAGTGCTATCCTTAATAGAGAGGTGTCCTGATTAGAGAGGTCAAATTGAATGGTAACAACCAATTCGGGACCAAAACTAGTGTCCTTAATAGAGAGGGTGTCCTTAATAGAGAGGTGTCCGCTAAGGGAGGTTCTACTGTTCTTTTAATTAACTTGGAGTTTTAACTTTTAGGATCGATTTGAAGTCTCAGTCATTTATAAGGTACAGGGTGAAGACAAAAAAATGTATATAGCTGTTTTTGATCATGAAGGTCAAAATCAGCCGAAGATTTTCTTTATTCCCTCAGCCTGTTTTTACCTGACCTGTATTTGATACCTGTGTGTGATTTGAACCCTCTTGCAGCAGACTGCCACGATCGTGGTGGCCATGCTTGGTAAATCATTACAAATCATGTGAAAAGCAGTTCAAGTCAAGCTTGGGGCTTGGACAGACTTCATTATGCCTTAATCAAACAAATGTAAAAAAGTCAAGCTGGGTGATTCCCCCTTTCCTCTTGTGTTTGTAATTTGTTGAGATTGGCATCTCTGACCAACCCCCCCCCCCCTGATGTTTGGCCCAGCAAGCCCTCTTCTATTTAGCGCTCCATCCTTGCCCTTGGGGGGTGTTCCACATCCTGTCAAAGTTATAACCACGTTATAACTGTACAACATTCTCAAAGCGCTTTACATTTGTGACCCGTCACAGCAAAACCAGGCGCATGTCGCTCTGAGCTTGGCAGGTTGAGACGGACTGTTTGTTCATTTCTCTATTGCCTGCCTTTTGTGAAATCTGACGACATCAATTTCTTCCATTATCTCCTGGTGTCATTAAGGCTCATCTTCTGTGTGACATGGGCCTAGTTTTGCTGAGATGGGTCACATTTATTTCTCGATCCTAAACCTTTAGCTGAGCTGCTCAATCGCGCTACAGTCTGAGAATTTCTGACTGGTACCCATTTATACTCTTTGGTGTAGTAAGGCATAAAAGGAGACCTTTCTAGACGTCTCACGCTAACCGTGGCCGGGGTTTTAACCAAGGCCCTTAAGACTTAAACTAATGGAGAAAGATGTAAGGCAGAGGGACCTACCTGTGCCTAAAGTTGAACGCTGACATCGAAAAAAGGCCGTCATATATGTAACAGCTGGTCAGATGCCCTAGACCATCTGGGACGAAGAGAATTAACCCGAATACTGTGCGCTAACTGCCATTGATGATGTCTTTGACGACAAAAACTGACGCTGTTGCCAGTGATTCTAAAAAATCAAACTACGCAGGCAATATCTTCTTGCTTGACATGAAATGTTTTCTAAATATCCACGTTTCAGCTCGGCACTGCCACCTACACCATTCCAAGAGTCTCGGCCGCCGATTCTGGCGAGTACATCTGTATCGCTTCGAACGCGGTCGGCCAGGCTGAGGGTCGCGTCATCATCGCGGTGAGGAGTCGCGGAGGACCCGTCCTCCCGACAGTGAAGCCGCAGGTTATACAGATTGATGGAGAAGATTTGAGACGTGCCGCCATTGGCGATGACGTCACATTTATTTGTCGTCATAGAGGTTGGTCCTATACGGTTACCTCCGCATTCATTCACCTAAATATCCACTTCACCGAAACTACTGCGGCCAAAATGAGGCACAGTGTATTTATACATGGAAACAACACTTAGGTATTAATGGTTTAGTGGCAGTCAGTTGGTATTAAATGAAGCACACAATATCTCGATGAAGTTGACACTGTTGCTGTACTCTTCTCCTCATCGCGATCTTCCCACGTAACGCAGATTCACTCAAAGTCTTCCATTCCAGATACCAATGCTGTTATCACCTGGAGTCGCGAGAGAGGTATTCTGCCCATCGGTCATCGCCAGCAAGGTGGCTCCCTCTACCTGTATAATGTCCGACCAGAATATTCCGGTATCTACGTGTGTAATGCCAACATTGGTGGGGAGATCTTCCGTGATCAGGTCGAGTTATTTGTTCCCGGTGGAGATGGTGAGGAATTTGTTTTGTTTCATTCGCTTTAGAACCAAACATAATTTTTGAACCCATGTTTACAAAATTTGACATGGAAACTTTTTAAAATGATTTGAAACCGATCATTTTTGGTGCATCATGCATATCAATGGAATTGAAATCACCCAATGATTATGGTTGTGCTGTATTTGTTGACAGAAGTCGATTTTAATGGGGAAAAATCAACACTCGTAATTATGCTTTATAAAGATCACTGTTAATGCCAAAACCCAACCTCTAGTAATAAGTAAATGTTTTTTTGTTAATACTCACAGCTCGTAACACCTGCTTTATTTTCATCTTCAGCAGGTGGTCTTCCAAAAAGTCGGCCACAGTTGTCCATTACTGCACCGCAGCAACAGCCAGTGGCTGGTGAGACCATCGCATTCGAGTGTCGGGCCACTGGTAATCCTACACCCACAGTCTACTGGAAGAGAGCTGGCTTCAGCAGAACTACACCTGGAGAAGTATGGCTAACATTTTCATCTTCTTGTTCTGTATAACTTGGGGAGGGAGTCCAGATAGCGATACAACCATATATACGCAATGAAAGTTGCTAACATCTTCATGATGTAGACGTTTATTTACACTATATACATATTCCACGATCGATTTCAGTTCCTCATCATGCCTGATGAGGGTTCGAGCGAACCGAAATCGATCGTATAGTGTAAATAAACGTCTACATCATGAAGATGTTAGCAACTTTCTTGTTCTGTGTTCGGGACTTTTGAAAAGCACGCTAGACAGTCGGTCCATTCTCGGTAGCGAAATAGCATTCCGCGAAGATGACGTCACTGCAGCTGCTGCCCTCTATTTCCCCATCGCTGAATTACAGGCAATGTCGGACAAACATGCGGTTTTGTAATTGATTCAGGCTTTCTGACTAGGGCAGTTAGATTCAATCTGGCACATGTCCGAGTGTTGGAAATACTACATAATTGTTCTGAATATTTCTCTCTCTGACTCTATGGTATCATTCATGCTAAAAACAATGCAGGGTCAAAGATAATTGACTTTGAAATAAGCTCAAAGGCGTAGAAATAAGTGTCGATGTCCGACTGTCACGTGACTAAAACGTCATCAATATCTTATGCAAATGACCTTGTGAGCTATAAATAGTAACTTCGCGGAATGCAATTGCCTGTCCTAGAGAGTTCCACCACAGACCCCACGAGCTTTGTGGTAATCTCTTTGGGTGATAGGGCTGTAAACATGTAGATGTTGCTAAAGTTTGGACCTGTAAAACCCCCAGAGAGTAGAGCTTGAATCATGAGGAAACCAGCCCTGTAAAATATTTAGTCGCCCTCCAACTTCAAGCACCCCGCTGATACTACACACAGTGATGATCGGCATATTTACCTTATCTACCTAATGGCCAGCGTAACCAGTGATAACACTCTGGCCAGGATCATCATGTGATTATGACTAATTTACTGTGATGAGGCAAAATCAGAAGTAATTTGGTCGACTACAAGGCAACCAGGATGTGATAGCAAGATCGGTTATGTAACAACATATGTTGACCTCAGCCTTTGGTCCGGCAACTCAGCAGGAGGTTACCTGGCTCAGATAAGCTGAGAGCTTAAGTCAATAAACTATTCTTCAGAAACTCTCCCCTCATCAAATATCCATCCCCCCCCCCCCCCCCCCCCCCCGGCATCTAAGGCATTTTCCATTAGTTGGTGGGGGATGGTTAGGAGATAATTTTTACAGGGCTGGTTTCCTCATGATCATGCATGTACAGACCAATAGCTAGGGTGAGAATGACAAATGCTTGGAATGACTGAAACAGTTGCCTTACAATGATAACAATCCCTGCCACTGGTAGCCCATCTCAATCATTAACCTTGGAAATGCCATACATCTTTCAGCGTGGAGTTGCCCGCCTAATACTTGAGCGAATCTCTGCCGCGGACGCTGGTGAATACATTTGTCTTGCCACGAACAGCCTTGGTCAGGCGGAGGGACGTGTGGTCGTGACTGTCGAAGGGCGCGGAGGTGAAGTTCGTCCCACGGTCAAGCAGCAGGTCTTACAAATAGAGGGCGGTGATTTACGGCAGGCTGGCATCGGAGATGATATCACCTTTATTTGCAGAAGTAGAGGTAGGTTTGACAAATACATCAATGCAGACGGAGTCTTTCAAAGTTTGGCTGCAAAAACTGCTGCAAATCTTTCCAAAATGTATTATTACAGTGGAACCTCCCTTAGCGGACACCTCTCTAGTAAGGAAAACCTCCCTAATAAGGACACTAGTTTTGGTCCCAAATTGGTACTTTTCATTCAATTTGACCTCTCTAATTAGGACACCTCTCTATTTAGGACAGCACTTGTCAGTCCCGAGGGTGTCCTTAATAGAGAGGCGTTCTACAGTATTTATTGTCTTAAAATGAGGTTTAACAGTACCCAAGATTTGAATACCTTACCATTTCAATGCAAGTAGAATGTTGTTCAATGATGCGTCATTTTAAAGAAAGATACAACAAGAGTCTAATTGTTGTCAATTTCAGATCCAAACTCAAATATCCACTGGAGTCGAGAACGCGGTGCTATACCCGTCAACCATCGTCAAAGTTCTGGCTCCCTCTATCTTTACAACGTCCAACCAGATCATTCCGGTGTTTATGTGTGCTCATCGACCGCAGGCCATGACGGAACGAGTTATCGAGACCAAGTTGAGTTGAGAATCGTCGGTGCTGGTGAGTTTTAAGGTCTTGACTCTGTTTCTATTGGCCATCGCAGTGTGGAGCGAAAAGATTCATACTGACGTCAAAATGAAATCCTGCTCGCCCCGCTATTAATATGACATAACTTATCTTGTGTCTCATCATGTTTGACTGGTTCATTTACCGAGTCCGTCAACTGCCTACTATTGGCCCGCAGTCATCCTTTCTACCAAATTATCCCTATAGTTCTATCATTAACAGCAGTCCCAATAAGCTTTACGTTGGTTACACCTGAGAAAATTGATTGGAGCACTGCACTCGTTTCAATGAAGACCTCGTCCCTACATGTAGGTTAACAACAATGCCAGCTTTCTTTCAATGATGGTTTTCCTATGCCAATTTTGGATGCAGCCCTCCCAATCTATACCGCATGTGGGCCTGGGGTACCATACACTGCCAAAATCCTGCGGTTCTGAAAGTGTTAAAGGGTTGATACATCTCGAATTCTCGTTCCAGTCCTCCCTAGAATTAACATCGGCGAACCTCTCCGTGAAGTCAGACTCGGTGATGCTGTCACCTTGATCTGTGACGTGCAGACAGCTGGCGTCGTTGACATCTCCTGGGACCGACCTGAAGCAGGCCTATCGCCGTATGTCGTCGATGATGGTCGCGGTTATTTGGATTTCCCACGCACGACGATAAATGACGCTGGGAAGTATCGTTGTACTGCTAGGAGCTCTACTGGGACGACTGAGGGCTTTGTAGACCTTGTTATACTGGGTGAGCAATTTCGAGACATTTTGCAGATGTTCCCGGTGATTTTATTTTCTGAGCTGGATCAAGAAGAGAACTATATACATGCTTCCCGAAATTGGTGGCTTGCATTGGAACTAACTTTTTCCCCCTTGTCCGTCATTAAAGGCATTCAAGTGTGTTGGTCAACCATGACTATCTCCTTTGTCCCTCCACCATAAGGCCTAGTTTCCCCTTATGACATCACTATTTCGGACACTCAGCGCCCCATTTCTGGAAAGGTGTATAGGGTACAGGAAAACTCTGTTCACTGCTCCGTGGTGTTGGCTGTCATGAGAGTATGATAGTTTTGTTAACCCTATAACACCTAGAGCCACTGCCAGCGCAAGTGCTTATTCCCCTAGGCCCCGACGTGATTTTACCTGGAAATCACATTTTTTGCGATGGGGTCCAGTTTTTTACAAAATGACATAGGTGAACTTCCAAATAATGTATTATAAGTCCCGTTTATTTAAAAGAAGATGAAATTCCCTATTAGATAAGGTACATCCAAATCGGAATCAAACAAACGATCCATTTCAGCAATTCAAATGTCCAACCTGAATTTACTGGCTTGAAGAGAAACAAAAACTTAATCGTCAAATATCTGAAAAACTTCTACAGCAACCACCATTGTTCATCCAGGCATTTGAAAGCTTAAGTTTCATAGATTCATAATAGGCGGCGCTCTGAAGGAGATCGGTAGCTAAGCGCGCGAAATTTGAATATGGGTGTGCGGGCGTCATAGGGCGCCTCCAGGGGGATCGGCGGCGGGGGTCATAGGGCGCCTCCAGGTGTTATAGGGTTAATGTTGTTGGTGAAAAATGAATTTTAGGGCAAAGATTCCAGTCATATTGCTGAGTCACTCGATCTAGAAGGGCCAAATCAAAAGCTCTGTGTTCTGGATGTTATCTGGTAGTTAGTAGACAAGTACTGTGCATAGAAAGAGACTTTGTAATGAGCACTAATCCATCGCAACCATCAAGGGTTTGGCATCTAATTCAAATTTTGCCCTTCCAGCTGTTCCATCTGCCAGCATCGGTCAAGAGAGTGTTACCGTTGCCCTCGGGCGCACCGCCAAGCTTCGGTGTCTGGTGACGGGAAGTCCACAACCACGTATCACATGGGCGAAAGATGGCGGCAAACTGCCGGCGCAGATCACCGTCGAGAAAGGAGTACTGACGTGAGTGTATGCGTATAGTGTACATATAATGATGTACATGTATTTTACCAAAGCATTAGCTTGGATCACTTCAGGTACTTGGCCTAGGTAAATCAGCTGGAAGGCCTGGGTCCAGATTTTTCCACCTAATTCCAGCTCTTGAAATTAGGTTCCAGCTAATAAATGCCAGGTTATGCCAGCTTTTTCCAGAGCTGGCATTTTCTGGCACTGCCATTTACCAAAATACCACCAAACTCCAGCCCTGACATTTTCTGGAATTTCCAGCTAATTCCAGCCTCCTGGCAAGGAAAAATAGTTTGGAATTAGGTGGAAATTGCCGGCTTTTGCCGACAATTTCCAGTCGAATTTCGCAGGGGTATGGTGTGTAAACAGTCTTTTTAGCACATGACCTTTTTGGCCGGGTCATTTCTGGCCAGCTGATTTCAGGTAAGTACCACTTCTCTTGACAGTCGTTATAGTCCATGGGTCAGAATGGTCGGGGATCGTGCAGCCCAATTTGAAGGTCACCGAGTACCAGACTAAAGACTTGGGACTGGGTCGCGACACTAAGGACGCTGTCCTTAATAGGGAGGTGTCCTGATTACAGAGGTCTGATGTTAAGAGAAGACGCATTTGTGAGCAAAGTCACTGTCAATGGTACAGATAGTCAATCTGCTACATAGCAGGGGAGGTATCCGGTTAGCGGTTCCACTGTTTGCTTGGTAGGAAAAGAACGACTGAATTCGTAATTGTCTTTTGTGTTTCAGTATTTACAACTTCAAGGAGAGTGATGCTGGTAACTACCTGTGTACAGCAGCCAATGCAGCTGGGAGCGCCAGGGCCTATGTGACAATTAATATCGGTGAGTAGAAACCTTCCTTTAGGAAAAAAGCTTCAAATTCTGCATTTTTTTCCATTTTGTTGTTTGAATTTGAAAGTTTGTCCTCTCTTTTGAAAAATAGATGTACTTTTCATGGTTGTACATACATGTAGCATACGAGAGTGTATCAATGCAATGGTGCATTGCACAATGTGAATGCACACACTACATCAAACACTGACCATCACGTCAATGACAGTGTAACATCTCTGGCCAAACTTTTCTTTGTTTCGGCTGAGAGCTAGCTGGACTGAAGCTGTATAGGATGTTAAACAGTGATATTAAATCTCTGTGAACCGCTGTAGTTGTGAAAAAATCTTTTGGGGTGGATCAGTAGTGCTTCTCGAAAGATTGTAGGCGAACTCTGTATGTTTTGCGGTTGGGTACCTTCTATTATTTTACGTGTGTCGTCATTGGCAGTTTGTTTGTCTATCGAGGGAGGGGCTATTGAGCCCTTCTCTTCATGTGCCTGTGGTGATAGTCCATGTCGAGGACGGGGTCATGTTTCATTGGGTTCCTCTTAATTTCATTTTTACTTTTACTAAAATGTTCTAATTTTCCACTCAGACCCAACCACAACAGAACGCATCCAGAAAGGTTAGCATGTATACATATAATGCCCTATGATGTATATTCTTTGGAACTGGGGTTTGAACCATTGTATTGCTACAGTACTGTCCAGAAGTAACGCATCCCATGTTGTTAATTACCCAACAAGTTTCAGGTGCGGGGATATGAAACCTTATACATTGCGTGGTAGGGGCTGTATCAGAAATGTACTGCTGACACTACTGTAGATAATATGAGAGTTTACTTCTGGACTGTACTGTACGTTTCTCTTACCTGGTCTTTATGTAATTATTACCTCAGTGTTCCAAGCAGGGTTTGTTCTGTATTTTGAAATTATTCAGCCAAAACACAAGTTTTCTGAAGAATACCCAAAATATGGTACAGTTCCTGTCCATTCAAGTTGAGTGCTGTAGTGAAATTCTTTCCCAAGTAGGCCAATCATGTCCTATCATAAAGTGTTTGCCAGATAAATCTGGCCAAAGGTAATTGACCGAACTCTTGTCATCAAACTGTGATACATGTCGTGTGATTACAAATGATACTGTTACACAGCCCAGGGCAGCTTATGTCATAGTTGACCGGCTAAAGTTGAAGCTGTGGCAGAACTATACTCAGCCCAGGGCAGCTTGTGTCATAGTTGACCGGCTAAAGTTGAAGCTGTGGCAGAACTATACTCAGCCCAGGGCAGCTTGTGTCATAGTTGACCGTCTAAAGTTGAAGCTGTGGCAGAACTATACTCAGCCCAGGGCAGCTTGTGTCATAGTTGACCAGCTAAAGTTGAAGCTGTGGCAGAACTATACTCAGCCCAGGGCAGCTTGTGTCATAGTTGACCGGCTAAAGTTGAAGCTGTGGCAGAACTATACTCAGCCCAGGGCAGCTTGTGTCATAGTTGACCGGCTAAAGTTGACTCTGTGGCAGAACTATACTCAGCCCAGGGCAGCTTGTGTCATAGTTGACTGGCTAAAGTTGACTCTGTGGAAGAACTATACTCTGTTTTTAAGTCAGGGGTAGAATAAAGGCAAGTAGTTGGAACTGGAGCAAGGTCACAAAATGTCTATGTGGGACAGTCGAGCCAAGCAAATTTGAAACAGAGTATTACCCTTCAGCATTGGTTTGGCCTATCCAAAGCATAATCTAGTGTTGTTGTTAACTCCACTATCTTTTGGTAAATGTGATCTGATCACATTCCTGAGTTCAACTGAGTGCCTTTGGGCAGACTGATATGAAAAACACTTTACTGTCGGTGAAGAGGCCACTGGTAGAGCTAACCTAGATGAAGTGTTAGACTCCTTGTGACGTATGTACCTGAGTCTTCCACCAAAAGTGTCAGTAGGATCATGTCCCAATCCATCCTTTCCAGCTGGACCCTTGTTTAGGCATTCAATACCCCCTCCCCCCTCCAAATACAAACTGATGTCATCAAGTGATCACCTCACTTCAGCCACCATTTCAGCTCCTCCCAAAGCATTTGATTGAGGATGAGTAGAAAGACTTCAACGCCCCCCTCAACCCAACCCCCCCCCCCCCCCCCCGACCACCACCAATAACGCCAATAGGGCCAAAGGAGATATGTCATTGTACTCCCTTTCCACCCTTTACCCCCCTTCCCCGTCTGAAGACTTAGATTTAGATACCCATCGTTGAAACATCAGATCTTGTATCATAATTGATAAATATTGCCTACATGTACCGATGTTAATTGTGTACCATAGATATTTCTCTATTTGTCTAAATGTGCATGCATACTGTACGGTGATCCGACAATATTTGCCACCATTTTATCCTCATCTGTTGTGAAATATGTAAGGTAAAAGAAATGTGTCAAAGGGTACCTTCAAAAAGGAACAAACAAAAACTGTTTTTTATAGATTACATTTTTTATGTCAGAATAAATAATACTTTTTGTTGTATAAATATTTCTCCAATTAATCACATCATAAGCCTCCATACTCATTCGCTGAACACTTGGACTTAGCAGATTTCATGTCCTTTCCTCTCCAGCGCCATCTAACAACAAGTTCAAGAACTTTTACTCGTCAGGCAGCAAAATAACCGGAACCTCATTCTTAGCCATTTTAGATTGTCACTGATTTCCCTCTCCTGACCTTATAGACCTTTGACCTTGTACAGCCCGACCTGACACATATTTCTGCCTTCAGATCGAGCGAGCCCTGGGGGTGAGGTTGGTACTGGTGGCCGAGGTGTCGACAACGGTGACTTCAGCAACATCCAAGAAATCGCCTCGCGCACTCAGACCGTTAGTGTAGGTGACCGCGTGGAGTTCACATGCGAGGTCATCGGGAATCCACCACCTACAATCCGTTGGGTCCGTGATTTAAGAGCAGTACCGACGTCAGCAATCATCACAGGAAGTCAGATGGTCATTCCACGCGTTGCACTAGAGGATGCTGGGAAATACCGCTGCATAGCGTCAAATCGCGGTGGAACCCGCCAGGCCAGCATTGAGCTCTTCGTCCGAAGTAAGGTTCACCACACACCTTTTTTCTGCTTATATGATGATGGTGTTTGGTTCCTTAAACTTTTGTATATGACCCTCAGATCCTCGTATCCTTACCATACCTCTGGCTTGCTTTAAAGCAGGAGCGAGGGGGTCAAATTGATGGTCTTCATGAGACAGTTAGGGGACTAGATCATGTTTTCAAGCATGTACAGTTTCAGTATACTGCGAGATAGGAAAGACCCCTCTTGGCATTGCCGTGAAATGCTATCTGGCTGACCTGGCTTCTGCCTATAGGCTCCCTTTAAAGAACTGCTACCGATATGAAATTACAAGACTTATGCAAATATAATAGTGTAGTTTGCATAAATGGGCGATTGGTATTGTATTAAACCTGTGTTTTGACTTGAGAAAAAGTCAAAAGAAGTATTTTTTGGCGCTAGTAATGTCATCAATGGCGGATTTGCTTGCACTGACTGTTTTCATGCTATGTCCTAGATTTGCCGAAGTTTAAGGAAGAAAATGCTCCTCTGATGACTCTTACTATCCTGCCGATGAAATCATATTAAAAAGACACTCCCTTCTACTTTCGATTTGCTCAAAACGAATTCCTCTCAACATAATTGATACTTCTTGTTGTTTGACTGTTTCGCCCTCAATTAAACCTGCTTATCGGTATATTTATTTTCAAAGTTTTGAATACTTGTCTCTTGCTTTTACTTAAGTTTCTGTTCGCTTGCCAATTGAAATACTCTAGTAACACCACTGTAAGACTGTTTTGCATGATTTTGATGGGGTCTTGGAGGTTTTCAATTGAAACATTAACGGTAGGTATTCAAATCACGAGCTTCATTTTTTACAATCATCTCATTTTTCTCTGATGGCCACAGACGTCATGTCCTTGACCTCTGTGTCAATGTCATAGAAATGATGAAGTGGTCTTGGATCGGTGAAACTAGAGTATGCTCAGTTTTAAAAAAACTTTGCAAAATGTACAGTCCCAATCACAATTGACATTCCTCGAGAATGTTATGTACTTGTAAATAACGCAACCTATTCGAGAATGCGCCGGATCAGTATCATTAACCACGATCACTCTAACCTTTGCGTGAGCTGACAGTACATCAGTTGTGACTGGGACTGTACTGCTATCATCTTCAGAGCACCTTATGGCTCAACATGCTTATTTATTGATATCTGCAATGCTTATTGTTTACTAATGTAGCCGTCTACTAAACTTTTGCAGGTTCTACGGTTCATCCTGGTAGGTATTTTGCCCAGCATGTGGTTTGACCATAGAATTAGTAACTAGTGTATAGTTCCCTATTCTAAAACACCTTGGTTAGCATGTTTCAGTTTTATAATGAATTATGTATAAGCCTCATTTTGACCGCAACGTTTTTGGTGAGACAACCACAACCTCTTGTGGTGTAAAATGCGTCTGAGCAGATTCATAGTTCATAGCCTAAGATCTTGTGTTGTGTTTTCTGTTGTACGCGCCGGTCACCGATCCGAAGGTTGACCGCGCTCAACGTTGCTTAACTTCCACTCTGGGGCCAACGCGCCAACCACTGGGCCAAAGGAATTCCCTCATGGCCGGCGGGTTAAGCCGTGCCATATACCTGGGGGTACAATACAGATCTATTAAGTGTTGGGTGTTTGCTAATTGCGACCTCAGTGTTAGTTTGGATGGTCTCACAAAAAACCACTCAGGTGGAGCTGTCAATTCGTAGCCATCTTGGCTGCCGCCTCAGTATTGGTCTGGACTACTTTTTAACTCCACTATCGTGGTGTTTCGTGAGACAGCCAATACCTTATAATTCCTTTAACCTGTAGTGTATAGCCCCTAACCCACTAACCAAAAAAGAACAGAATTTAATATGCTCGTTTTCACTTGTGAGTTTGGCTGTTAGGCTATGGTGGCTGCAGCAAATGCAGTGCATAGGCCTTCTTGTGTTGGACATTATGCTGAAAAATGAACTGACTTTATAGAAGTGAAGGTAGAGTATTATAGTAAAGTTCACTTAGATTAGTGTGTGCTTCATAACCTGTGTTGTAAACTCCTGGGCAGTCATGGAACTAGATTTATTGACGACGTCATTCCGTATCTGCCATGGCGGCAGCCATTTTGGACCCGTTACTCCAAGATTCTAGGAGTAGATCACAGGTAGCTGAAGACATCAGAGTCATAACTGTCAATTAGCCCCAAGAAAAAAGCTGAACGCAACCTGCAACAAAAAGCTGCACGCAACCTGCAACATATTTGAGACTATCGTCTCTAGGTTTCATGTATTTTCTGTAGGTTTTCCTCACTGTGGGTCCTTGGTTGTCTCAATCAAGACTGCTCTGGTAGATCACAAATTACATCCAAAACCCCCGGCGGTTGCATCGGATTTTGGTCTGCATTTTGTGTGTACCAGTGTGGTCTTGATTAGCGAGCTGAGGACCAACCCTTGTGATCAAAATACATCATATCATCATATCATATCATCATATCATTACCGGCGTCGTAACCCTATTGGATTTTTGCCGGAGGTATGGAGTCCACTATAGGCTACTGTCCACCTATGTAGGATCTTTTACTTACCCTGGCATAGACACTCAGGTACAAGTGACCACGGCTTTTAGTCTCATCCGACAGACCCTCGAGTATTTCATACGTTAATGTACATATTGTGAAGAGCCAGGAATTTTAGTTCCTTGAAAGCCACGCCGGTTCATCCAGAAATTCAATCCTGGGTTCTCCCCGGGATCGAACCCGGGCCCTATTGCGTGGTAGCCAGCAGTGTTAACCACTAGGCTATGAGGCTCCTTCAAAAATACATTCGCTGGGACAACGTCAGTACAATGCAGCAGATGATACTGCTTCTACTTGTCGATTTCAAGTTCCGTGCTGTGAGTTTTTCACCAGATCCACTTGTCTCTTAGGTAACACCAATTGGCCCCTGAATGCCCAGTCCCTGGTAAAGACAGCTTCCATTGGTACTGATGTGGTCTTGACGTGCGAGGCCCCAAACATCCGCAACCCTACACTTAGGTGGAGTCGGAGAGACAAAGAGCTACCAAGGTGAGTGCCTGTCAAGCAGTAACTGCTCCTTTACTGTCCTGGAAGGCCTGTGTGAACTTCTGGACTTTTCGCAATGCTTCCTTGAAAGCGTTCTCAAAAAAACACGTGAAATTTACCGAGTCCTTCACCTTTCAGGAACCGTCTGATAGAAGAAGGCGCCCTCACCATCCGAGATGTCAAGGCCGAGGACTCTGGGAAATATGTGTGTCGGGTTTCGGCACCAGGAATACAGGGTGTAGAGCAGCTAATCGAGTTGGTGGTTGGAGGTATGTTCAGAGCTAGCAGGCCCCGTGACTGTATCAAAGTCTACAGCAGGCCGGGTTATGTTTCAACCCATTTCATACTGACAGTTTGGGAAACAAACTTGAACTTACAACGGCCAAAAATGTCAAATCTATTTAACAAAATTTTGGCAGCTGATATTGAATTTTGTGCACTGACAATTAAAATTTAGCAAAGTTGCCATTTTTTGGCACTACAATATTTCCTGGCCTACAGTAATCTAAGCATTGTTAGGTCTCTACCTGCATGCTCATAGCTTGAAGCTGGGGATTATCTGAAGCTGGCTGAATTTTCATCAGTTAGTTATCTGTAATGAGTTGCCCAGGTTGAAATTTTCTGACTCAGGAAGATCACTTGCCGTTGAAGAAGGATTCTTTAGTCCATCTGACAATCAAAATCTTCTTCTTCCAGCCCTTGTCCCCTATTTCATCCAGAACCCCTCGTCCTACATCGCCTACCGAACCCTCCTGGACGCATATCTCGAATTCGAGATCGAAATCTTCTTCAAGCCGGAATCAAACAATGGAATTATTCTCTATAACGGACAGAAGACGGACGGCGGTGGTGACTTCTTATCATTTGGGCTGAACGAGGGATACGCCGAGTTCCGGTACGACTGTGGATCTGGTCCTGCCCTGATCCGGTCCGAGGCTCCCCTTACCCTCGGACAGTGGCATAGCGTGTCTCTAAAGAGGAACAGGAGAACAGGTAGGTCGATTTTGTGTATCTGCTGACTCCTTTGTGACCTTTGGCAAGACACCTAGCATTCATGAGAACAAATAACTGTTGAGGAAACCCCGTACATGCCTTGAGCAGTGCCCTGTTTATAGAACAAGGTCAGAGAGGTCTTCACATCCGTTCTGGACATGACCCACACTGATGCTCATTTTCTGTTTTTCCAATGAAATCTTATCGTTTTTCGCAGAGGACGGTTATTCCATGACATGAAATTTGCAAAAAATCAGACGACTAAAAATGTTGTGGAGTACGTTACACATTTTTATGATTTACTTGGTAAATGCATGATTTAACGTCACCAAAAACACATTTTGAAGAAATATATCTTTGGCGTCACTGATATTCGGTTTCAGGCACCATGGTGATTGATGGTAAAGAGTACACTGGGACGTCCCAAGGTCGTTTCCAAGGCCTTGACCTCTCCCAGCTCCTGTACATCGGTGGGGTTCCAGATTATAACATCATCAACAGGAGGGCAGGATTCACATCCGGTTTCATTGGTAAGTGCAGAGGCTCTTACTCTTAAGTGCCTGTAAACCAGTGATTTAAATGGCTGCCACTTGCGATTGTGATCAAATGCAATAGTAATCACTTGTTTGTGGTGTTAATCGCAGTTGCTTGCGACAAGAATTGGTGATCAGCTACCTGCTGCCTGTACCAGCAAAAGCTACCAGGATCAAATGTGAGAGGTGTGTGATGGCGTCTTCCATGGTAAGGTTCACTCGGCCAATAACACCAGTTGGTGCCAAAATGTTGTGGTTTGCTTCAAGATCCAGCTGTTAGAGTTGTCAAAGTGGTGCAGTGGAATCAGCAGCAGCTTTGAGGTCCCGGGTTTGATTCCCGGTCAGTCCCGAGTTCGATTCCTGGTCAGTCCCGAGTTCGATTCCTGGTCAGTCCCGAGTTCGATTCCTGGTCAGTCCCGAGTTCGATTCCTGGTCAGTCCCGAGTTCGATTCCTGGTCAGTCCCGAGTTCGATTCCTGGTCAGTCCCAATAGGCCTATGATAGAGAGGGTGATTCTTGACAGCTCAATGGAAGAAGAGCATATCTTACTTAGTACAGCCAATACTGATAAACTTACCTTTTCCTCCAGGTGCAATCAGCAGAATAGACGTCCGTGGAATTGCCCTCGATCTTGGCCAGGCTGCTCTTGCCATCGTTGGCGTCGCTGACTACCCTGTCTGCCGAGAACGCCCATGCCAAAATGGCGCCACTTGTGTTCCGGCGAACGCCGACCAAGGCTATAAATGCCACTGCAGGAAGGGGTACACTGGGTACAACTGTGAGTTGGTCGGTATGGGCTGCTTCCCTGGAGCGTGTGGTTCCCGCGGTCGATGTTACAACTTGCCCAATGGCCAGGGATTCCAGTGCGCTTGCCCGATCGGTAAAACTGGAGAGAGATGCCAGATAGGTGAGTGTCTTGAACTTACCCGGAGATATGCAGCACCTTTCCAATTCAAGGAGAAAAAGGTCCCGGTTCATATTACATCACACCTTCACTGTTGACCGTACGTCAACTTGATCTACAGTCCAAATCGCAATTGACGTCCCTTAGATCGCACCGCTACCCAGCTGCATCGTGGGTAATAGTACGCACAATCCTTTAAACTGTCAAACATTTAACCCCCACATTGTTGCCCTTCCAGGAATCAAAGTCGAAGATCCTGCCTTCAACAGGACGTCGTATATCTCCTACGACCCGCTACAGAACGCTGCCATGGGCGTGGAAATCGAGATCTTGTTCAAACCAAAATCGCTCGAGGACGGCATCCTTCTCTACAATGCTCAACAGCAGGACGGCCGCGGAGATTTCATGGCGTTATTGATCAAGAATCGTAGACTGGAGTTCAGATTCGACAGCGGCTCTGGTAAGATTTAGTTTATGATCCTTGGCAGGTAACTTAACTCCACTGCAATACTGCTAGCTCTGTCACAGAGTTCAGACATTGGTGTTTGTTGCTGGAGATTCAGATGATCCACTGGGTTGTAAGTCATCATCATCATCATCATACCAGGCTTAGTGGTCCTGTGTCTTTCCCTTTCATCGCCGATCAAACATATTTTCTTCAAGTGTCTGATTTCCTATCTTGGTTTTTCAGGCGTGGCAGTGATTAGAAGCAATGAACTCCTGATCCAGGACAAGTGGACATTAGTTCACCTTGAGAGAAACCAACGCGATGGGTCGCTTTCTATCAACGGGGGAGTTGCAACCAAAGGTAGGGCGAGAAATAAAAAATCACAGCGCAAATTCTTTTCTTACTTGTGATAAGGATCCCTAATTTTCCCGATTTCTTCCAAAGATAAAGCGATATCCTGTAAAATAGTAAATAGTCACCACCTACATGTAATTAAGGCCTTGGGCTCTTGACACTTCAAAAAACTTTCCGTTTGATAAAAAACCTGCGCGAACCTTTGCTATGCAACCCATTCAAATGTTGACGTGTTTTCTTTTTAGCGGTCTCCCTTTCCGAGAGTAAGTTCGATAATAGGTGGCGCTTTCTATCTAACATCTTAACCATAGCTTTAGCTGCTGGCGCCGTGCTCTGACTCTGTGCATAATTGATAAGATACTTGACTTTAAACCCCAGTATGATAGGGCCTAAGATTTTCACTCGTAAAATTACATTCAACAACTTCAGTATCTGCGTACGTACATACTGTTCATTAGACTACTGTACAGCATTCTACAGCATCATCACAGTGTCTTGCATTGTGTAATGCATCAAAGAACATCACGTCATGATGTCATCGGATCAAAATAACTCTGGCATCTTAGCATTTGTCATGACTCAAGTTTGTGAACAGTGGGACTATGTCCTCTAGAAGACAGACTGGGGTTTAAAGTTGGCTATGAGTTTTCTATAGATTTATGTTGCCATGTAACTGAGTCTGTGTTGGATGGCGAACTTCAAGGCCTCACAGGGTGTGTCGTAATCATATCATATATGTTACGAGATGTTTGGTAACTGCAAACAAGCATTTTCGTCACTGTAAACTGTGACGACTATCACTGCGCGATGCGTGATGAATATCGCGTGTCTGCCGGTAAAACTGATAATGACTGGGTGTTACAGGTCTCAGGGATCATATGACCACTGCAAACAGGAGATTCTTGTCGTATGCGATGATGATCGTAGGTCACAGCAACTAAAATCGCCTGTTTGCTGTGCAGATTTAGAATGTTCGGTTTTTTCATCTGACCATGCTATGTGGTGTCCTTAACCATGCCTACCCGCAATCTCATTTACATGGCAAACTTTCCTAGGGTGATTTCAGTTTCAGGTCTGCATTTTCCATTGATGATATTGACCATTTGAGCTGAACTGTCTCCTTATACCCATACACCCAGTGATTCCTGTAGGGTTATGTTAAGGCTAAAGCAAATTTGAAGTTAAATCCAGTTATGCTAGAGCACAGTATTGTTTGTGTGGACTGTTGGGGAGGGGACATTGCAGAGGTGAGTTTGGGTGTATCAGATGACAGTTCAGCTTTAAACCAAATCATTTTATCCCTACATCGTTACTTGGTAAGTCATGTGCATCTCAAGACAGGGCTGTATTTACTTGGGGGCTGGGGGCAAATACCCCCCCGCCCCCAGATGTCAGTGAAAAACTTCATGTAAGTTTTTGGGAAAAGTGGTGTCATGCCCCCCCCCCCTCAGAGAACTCCCTAGCTAACAGTTCTTCTGTGTGAGGTTTTCCTGCACACCAATTCAGTAATGACTGAGGTTAGAATAGGCCCTTTTCCAGATATGCCTGTACCACCTAGGGACGGCAAAATTAACTACCTTTATAATTGGTTTTATGGTCTATGACGCCAGGCAATGCCTCTCGAGCCATTGTCTGGCGTCTTCAACCGTGAAGATCTATTGTAAAGATGGTTTGTTGGTCCGACCTCGGTGGTACCAGCATATCTGGCAAAGGGCCCATACAACTGGACTGTTTTGCTCAATGATTTTAAATGTACTCTGAGAGCAGTATGTTGCAAATATGCTGTGTCAACGCTATAAGCGGTAGAAGGGTACCTGTACAATGGGTATATTACGTACAATGGGCCAATGTGAAACTGCAACCAAGATCGGCTAAATACAATGAACCTTCTACAAAGTATTTTCTATGGCAATATTACGTTATGTGCACTGTTTAAGTTGGTGTTGTCTGTCCTGTCATGTAGTGTCATTGTGGATGAGCTCATGTAACTGCTTGTTTTTGCTCCTGCATTCATCCTAATGAATTATGCATGTAGATTTCACGTAGATTACATTCATTGCGCCTTGTGGGTTTGCCCGACTCCAATGGTGCCTCACCTTTAGTTGCATGATAACAATAGCTTGCCCCCCATGTCTGTTTTACTTGTTTGAGGGTGATGATGGGTAGGCCTGATGGGTAGGCCTACCCCCATTTTGGCTCAAACTTGAACTCCTAATGCAATTAGAAGTCATTCACAATGAAGTGAACGCCCATTTAAAACATCAGGAGTCTGTTATCTGGAAAACAGAGAACCGACTCCTGCCCTTGAAATTGGCATCCACTTCATTTTGAAGGAGTTCTGATTGCAATAGGATTTCAAGTTCCAGCCAAAATGGTGGAGCCTATGGTCAATCCGTGATTGTATGTGGAAACGACACAACTACTTGTATTCTTATTTCAATCAAAAACATTTCCAAATTAAAGATCTCCACAAACAAGGGATTTAAATCACAGTGACTGGCGATCGTGATCACAACCCCATGGCTGGGTAACTGGTAAATGCTTGACCGTCTCCTGCAAACAACCGGTCTTGATCACAAGTAGGCCTACCTTAGAGGTGGTCATAGCAACACGCCGTCAAAGACTCTGAACATTCAAAATGTGATCTGAAAACAGCCGCAGTTTGCTTACACGAAAGTCCCAAATGATGATTGGTCGCTGTAACTGATAAATTATTAGATCAGAAAGTTGTGTTAAAGAGTTTTATTTTGTTATTACTTATAGGTTATACTTGCTTGTTAAATCAGTTCTCGCGTAATTTCACATGTAAGTTTGATGAGGCTTAGCTGTGCCTTTTCTGGTAGAAGGGTTTTTTCCATAGGCGTTACTCTGTACTATTTTGGCTAACACAGTAGGCAATGCTTTGTGCATATAATGCTCTTCTGAGGAAGATCTTCAAGCCTGAAGACCAACCTCATACCTGAGGAAGCGACTGAAATCTAAACGGCTCCTGATTGTTGCATCTGTGCATGCTTTCGGACCGTGATGAATAATACTGAGATCTCTTTGACAGTGCCCTCTATTAGCCAAGTAGATCGAACTTCAGCTGAACAGCACCAGTAATAAGTGCATGTGTATGCTTGCGATGCTGCTAGTATATTTGTGACCCATCACAGCAAAACCAGGCACATGTCGCTCTGAGCTTGGTAGGTTGATGAGACAGACTGTTTGTTCATTTCTCTACTGTCTGCCTTTTGTAAAATATGAGCACATCAATTTCTTCCATTATCTCCTGGTGTCATTTAGGCTCATCTTCTGTACGACATGGGCCTAGTTTTGCTGTGACGGGTCACATTTGCTCTTTGAGAACTGTTGTATACATATTGCTGTTATGTGCTGTTATTGTCTATTCATTTTGCTGTTATGTGCTGTTATGTGCTGTTATGTGCTGTTGTTGCATATTCTTATTGTATTCTGTGCTGTTATTGCTTATGTTTGCATCTAACTTGTTTGCTGATGGGACCTTTTGTGTTGGACAACATTGTCACCGCGCATGTTCCTACTGGTGCCCTGGTGCCCTGGTGCCCTGGTGCACACTGCACGTGCCCTTGAGTAGTATGCCTATATTTGAATGTCAATTTGTATTCTGAAATGCTATCAACCTTGCAGTGCATGGTGTAAGTTTGTTGTAAAAACTCGGTTCACATTTCAGTGTAAAATTGTGATCAATCGTCAGTCTCAACCTGTTTTCTGTGTTGCATCAGCACTTATAAATGTAAAGGCCTTGAAATGAATTGTGTTGGAAGTTACATTTGTTCTCTGTTTTGTATTTGTAAACTACATGTATCCATTCACAATATTTTATGATGAGCGCAATCAATACTCTAAAATCTCCTCTATATGACCAGTCATTTGCTTACTCCAAAGCTATATAACATATTTAGAGAAGCCGCCAATGTACGTTTACAAATATTCAGTGACACCAAAACTATATGCTACATCTCGTCCATGTACATGTAGGCCTATCATTTGAGTTGTCTTATAGAAGTGATCTTAGAGTGTATTCAAAGCCTAAATATTGCAACTCATATTTGATGGTATGTTGTAAAGAAATTTTGTTGGTTTTGCGAAATTTGAAAATATGATGTTTATGAAAATGTTTTGTGATGTTTCAGGCTCTTCTCCCGGCAATACTCTCGGTCTCAACATGAAGCGGCAGCTGTATCTTGGAGGCGTGGACCAGGGCGAGGTCATCAGTGCTGGCGTCGGTGTCGATGTCGGCTTCGTTGGCTGCGTCACGAGGGTAATGATAATAATGATACGGAGTTCTATACAGGGTGGTCCAGAAAACTTTTCCCTGACACAATGGATGCACAATATAATTCTATTGTGCAAGGGAAAGGTTTTCTGGGCCACCCTGTAGAGAGCTTTTCCATGTTCCCCTATTCAAAGGGCTTTTGGGATACCATACTACATGTATTACCCTGGTCCCCACAGTAATCAGTCGGGGATTTCAAGGCTGTATGCAAGGAGCAGCCAGAAGGCGCCCCCTTGAACTTGACCAGTAGGGAAACCAGCAATGACTCGGCTGGGAGTCGAACCCACAACCTCTTGGTCATGAGGCCGACTCCCTTCCACTGCGCTACCGCTGGTTTATACCAAGGTGTATCTCTGCGTTATCTATTGTGAGCACTTGTTAAAGGAATTGATACCTCAATGTCGCCAACGCTTGTCATATGACACTGCGAGGGGGAGCTCAAATGTAAGAAAGAACCGAGGTAGAAGTGTCTGAGGTTATGGGTTGGGCGCCTTTTTGGGTATTGGGTTGGGCGCCTTTTTGGGTTCTGGGTTGGGTGACTTTTGGGGTTCTGGGTTGGGCGCCTTTTGGGGTTCTGGGTTGGGTGCCTTTTGGGGTTCTGGTTTAGGTGCCTTTTGGGGTTCTGGGTTGGGCGCCTTTTGGGGTTCTGGGTTGGGTGCCTTTTGGGGTTCTGGGTTGGGTGCCTTTTGGGGTGCTCTGTTGGGTGCCTTTTGGGGTTCTAGGTTGGGCACCTTTTGGGGTTCTGGGTTGGGTGTCTTTTGGGGTTCTAGGTTGGGCGCCTTTTGGGTTCTGGGTTGGGTGCCTTTTGGGGTTCTAGGTTGAGCGTCTTTTGGGGTTCTGGGTTGGGCGCCTTTTGGGGTTCTGGGTTGGGCGCCTTTTGGGGTTCTGGGTTGGGCGCCTTTTGGGGTTCTGGGTTGGGCGCCTTTTGGGGTTCTGGGTTGGGCGCCTTTTGGGGTTCTGGGTTGGGCGCCTTTTGGGGTTCTGGGTTGGGCGCCTTTTGGGGTTCCGGCGACTCTCTCTTTGGTTAATTGTTGGGTCATCGCAGATACCTGTGGTGAATTGGTAATCACTGCAACCTACATTCATTGACGTTAACCTAGTGATGACCAATATAGCCACAGACAGGCAATCTTTCCATTGCTCATCGCAGCAAGGTTTTGTGTGTATGGATTTAAAGACTCTCTACTAACCAAGTTCCGTCACTCTGGTGCCTTACAGCCATGTTTAGGCCTACTTCCCAGAGGGCTACATGTTATCGATATCAATGAACGAAGCTGACCTTAAGTGTGAAAAACATTTCTTTTTTTCAGATCACTATCAATAAAAAGTCTTTGGTGTTGATCGCATCGGCCATCGGAAGCGCCAACATCCTCGACTGTGGCGATAACCTACCATGCAGTCGGCGGCCATGTTCCAATGGCGGTGCTTGTCAAGCGGATGATGAAATTGGTTACACCTGTCAGTGTCCGGCGACCCATACAGGTGAGATTCGCACAAATAGAAAACAAGAATTTTTTTAAAAAATGAAAAATTCCTTGTTTCAAATCGAAATTTGGTTGTGTTGGATTCTCATTGTCACATGTCGAAGTTTACTTGTCACGAGCTTGTTTGTTCCTTAACCCTGAAAAATTAGATGGTAGCACTGCACTCGCTTCAATGGAGACCTCGTTCCCAGGTAGGGTAGTACCAGCTACTTTGCAATGAAACTTTCCCGAAACCAAGTAGGGATCCGCCCATTCTATACTGGGTGCGGGCAAGGGGTATTGTCTACTTCCAAAACCCTACGGTAGTGAAGGAAATGACGACACTTGTCTGATATTTCTTGTGTCGTGTTTTAGGTCGACATTGTGAGATCGAGATTAACGTCTGCATCACACACAGTCCCTGCAAGAATGGCGGAGAATGCCAGGCCCTTGGTGCGACCGGTTACAAGTGTCGCTGTCGGCTCGGATTCATGGGACGTAACTGCCAAGAAGGTAGGATCTAAATCATTAAATTATGGCACTGGACACGAACACGGATCAGGTCGCAAACTTTGATGGTACCATTCATTTAAAGGGACAACAAGGGCATCTCGAGATGTTGGTTTTTCAAACACGAACTGCTTCCAGCACAACCGTTACTTCTCCAAACAGGAAAAAGCCTTGGACTACAATGAACAACTGGCCTTGACATTGGCCTGCCTGAAATTCGAATGCCATGCCCAAAACTGCCTCGCAATAATGACAAAGGTCACTATCATAGATCAGCATAAGTGTGATTCTACCAGTGGCGGTGCATGGTGGCATGCGAGGAAATTATCCTCCTGGTCAGATAAATATCAAGCCCCAGTTGTCCCTTTAAAGTGCATAGCTTTGCGTCTGAACCACACTGCCAATGAGTGATCTTTGCTGCTGTCAACAGTGGCAATTATCCTTTGGATGAACCGTGCCTCAGGACGCAGGCCCAAGTTGTTCACAGTCAGTTTTATCCCCCATGCCTCATCCCTCTCTTACGACCATTCATCAACCCCTTCACACCAGTGAGCCCGTGTCCCATTGTTTTTCATTGAGTCCTTGTCTGTTTAATTTCAGCTGTCGTAGTCCATCGTGCGGTGTATCTTCAGGGCGACGGCTTTATGGAATTCCCGACCACCTTCCTGCCGCACCGCAGCAGCCAGCTAAAGGAAGTCATCGAACTGTCCTTCGCAACGAACAAAACAGAAGGTCTCATCTTCTGGCATGGACAGGATCCTCTAACCTCGGGTCAAGGTAGCGACTACCTTGCTATTGCCCTGAGGGACGGCCACGTCGAGTTTAGCTACGAGCTCGGCAGCGGTATTGCTAGTATTGTGACGAGGTTGAAGTTTAGCGATGGGAGGTTTCATAAGGTCAAAGCTGAGAGGTAAGTGTTTTGATATAGATCAATCTGGTGGCAGCCACTAAGACTGGTAGCCACTGAGAAAGTAAGGCATATAAAGCAAAGAGAACTCTTGAGAGTCTCATGCCAGTCGCGGGTCACCTCAGGACTGTTGGCCAAGTGTCGAAGCCACTGAAGTCCACAGCTGGAGACTCGGCCCACAATGTTCAAGGCAGGATAAGATCACTTTATTGGGGTTTTCTTGTTCCAGGACTGGGAAGCATGGGAAGCTTAGCGTGGATACGGAGGTTGATGAATCTGGTGATTCGGCGGGAATTCTCCAGATGTTGAACACGAAGGGCAACATCTACATGGGTGGCGTACCAGATTTCAAGTTCATGACTGCAGGTCGCTATAGAAACGGTTTCCATGGCTGCATAAAGGACATCAAATTCATGGAGGGGAGTGTACTAAACGTGCAAAGAACAGCTGTCACTGGATATAATATCCAGCCATGTCACTAAATTTTGGCCAAGGTGTTGAGAGACCATCGCAAATTTTAAAACTTTCCAAAGTCACCGAAAACTTTCTCAAAGTTCGTGGTGAAAAAGTTGCCCTGGTGTAGATGGATATGACTGACCAAATGAAACTGTCTGCCAGAATTGACAGTAAGTTGTGCCAGTATAAAGTGCCTTGTATTATGCTACAAATGTCAATATAGACCAATGCTTTACAGCTACCTTGATGTTTCCCTAATGGTTGGGTTTACATAGAGTTCACTTTTCCACTTGTGACTTGTCAATTTTTATCTGTCATTCGTGACAAGAAAAACAAACGCGTCATTTCAAAAAGCAGGCTATTTAGATTCTCGTTGTCACTGTTCACCCTTGTGACATGTTTATTTAGATTCTTGTTGTCACTGGTCAACCTTGTGACATGTTTATTTAGATTCTTGTTGTCACTGGTCAACCTTGTGACATGTTTATTTAGATTCTTGTTGTCACTGTTCACCCTTGTGACATGTTTATTTAGATTCTTGTTGTCACTGTTCACCCTTGTGACATGTTTATTTAGATTCTTGTTGTCACTGGTCAACCTTGTGACATGTTTACAAGGCAAAGTGAATAAACAAACGTGTTCATGACAAGTGACATTTTATATGTGAGCTGTGACAAGTGACATTTTATATGTGAGCTGTGACAAGTGACATTGTGAATCATATGTAAACCCGCCGTCATGTTTCACAAAAGCAGATAATCTAAAGTAGGAATCTGCTGGGAATTGTGTGTGGTATCCTGCAGCATTTGAAGAGCTTGGAGCACACATGACGTAAGTACAATTTTTTTTTAAATTGCCGACAAGAGCAGTACAGAGTGTTGCCATCAATCATAAGAACTGTACTTGTATTGTATTTGAAGGGCTGATGACACAAATACACTATTAATGCATGCGTCCTATGATAGATGGCAGCACTGTCCACCTGCTCTTGTCGCCAAATCAGTTTCTTCAAAATTGCACTTATGTCCTGTGCACTATGAGCCCTTTATTCATAACGACAACAAATGAGGGAGGGGGGGGGGCCTACGGGATGCCTTATTCCACAATGGCCTTTTCCCGCTGTTGGGAATCAAGACCAACCTCGCCGACAGGTAATTTGAATTCCCAAAACTGAACATGTGTTCAAGTAGTTTGTGCACTACGGCAGTGGAGAAATGTCCCAGTGGAACCAGGCCTTGTCACTTCCAGTGTTATCCAAGGAGTAGTTTTCAGGGAAGAAGCAAGTCTATATGGACTATAAGTGCAGATATCTATATTGGTGGGATCTTTCGGGGGGGGGGGGAGGGGGGTACTTACCCAATTATTGAGTAGCATACATATCTACGCATTCACAAACTATGCAATGGATGTAATTTGTCTTGATCTGTTTTATACATAATCATATATTAACGCGGCTTTTATAGTTTTTACAATAATTTACATAAAAATTTACTCATAAAGTTAAAAAAATATCAATATTGATTGAATCAGTAATATGCAAATATACAGTTATACAATTTTATACAAATCTGTGGAGACTACTGTACAAGAATCTTTTATCCTCACAAACGCTACATGTACTCTGATCACATAATTTGTTCAAAGTTCTCAAACAAATTTTAAGAAATAAATTTGAGTCGTTAGATTTGAGAGATTTTTTACCAAGCAACAAATCCTTGTTGAAAAGCCTATGGCAACATCGTTGATGTGACCTACTTTTATGATTTTAGTAGGTCGGTGTCACAAAATTGAGGAATATCTAAAGAAAACTTAACCAATTTCGATACGGTTTATACTCTGACCTTTTCATTATTGACGTTGATTGTCATGTGTTCATGTTCAAAGGTACATGTGTCCCAAATTTCTTTTTGAAATACTCAAAAATGTGCATTTATCACCTCAAAACGTTTTAGCCATACGAATGTGACCATCAAAATGGACCGAGATTTGACTCAATCATTTGTAATACTTAAATGAAGTATTTCGATTACAGGAATCCTCTCATGAGAGGTTAATAAAAATATGGGAATTTTTAAATGTCTGATCCAGTAAATGCTTCTCCACCCTGCCCTAGGTATTTACATGTATGTAAATAAACCATTAGAATGCACGTGTAACTAGAAATTATGATACTTTGAAAAAGTTCATCTATATATTTTGTCCAGCACGCTATAATAGATAGAAATACCCATCAATAAATACGTAGATTATCTAAACAAGTTTGTGTTTTTCACTTCCTCAAACACCAACTTAGAGGTTTTTGTCGATTCCTGCTTTCTGACAAAAACAAAATTTTCGCCTTTTAATATCCATTGTATACATTTATGTACATCAATGTAGTGCAGTGAATTTGAACCTTTTCGGCTCCTTACGGTTCATTTCTAGACCAATCCGCATGAAATGTCCGAGCAGGACAACCAGCAAGAAGATGCAGCCTCTGGAACCCAAGTCTGTGTAGAAAACATGTTTCTCAACATTTATTTTGACATGTCGCTTGTTGTTTCATGACCCCTGGCCGGCAATATGCCTCTCCCCCCCCCCCCCTCTACCCCCTCTCTTCCCATATTGAGGCTTGAAGGTGTTGCCATCTGAAACAGTCGTGGATGCCCTCATCAGTTAGGAACTCCCTCCTCCTCGCTCTGTTTGAGAGGAATATCACTCTTTGCATCGAGAACTGTTGAGCCGTAATTGAGCAGGTCAGGTCTTGAATCGGCCTCCAGGTCTGTGACTGTGCTCTTCTTGTGAGCTTCTGCCACCTGGAGCCTCTGCTTGCGAGATCTCTTAATTCTGAAATAAACGACATCCGAACAGGATTATAATCAAGAAATTTCGGATTCTGAATTAACCCTTAGACTGCTATGACCATAAATCTATGTTTGAAAAGTCATTATTGACCACCAGGGACGTAGATTTACGTTCAACTTTTAGTTCATCAAAACGCCATCAGATGGCTCCCCAATAGATCTACCTCTCTTGGATATAAACAATAACTTAAAATTATTGTGCCATCTTGTGCACAGTTAAAGTGTAAACCAATTAGATCCACTGGTTCTGAATTAACCCTTAGACTGCTATGACCATAAATCTATGTTTGAATAGTCATTATTGACCACCAGGGACGCAGATTTAAGTTCAACTGTTAGTTCATCAGAACGCCATCAGATGGCTCCCCAAATGCACATTTTAAGTGTAAACCAATAGCATTCCACGAAGATGACGTCACTGCAGCTGCTGCCCTCTATTTCCCCATCGCTGAATTACAGGCAATGTCGGACAAACATGCGGTTTCGTAATGGATTCAGGCTTTCTAACTAGGGCAGTTAGATTCAATCTGGCACATGTCCGCTCTACTGGAGGGATTGGATCATGGAATTGTCCTTGAAATCACTCAAAGTTGTACTTTTTCTTTCGCCAAAGCAGTTAACTGCTCAGCCAAATGAACATTAGAGTCTTTGATAAAAAGAGATCAAAAGTTTCAAAAGCCTTACCCTTTGATGATGAAAAATAGGATGGCTATTACAATGAGTAGTGCTATCATTGCTATCGGAGCAATCAGGATGGTACCCAAGTCTGAAAATATAAAAACAAAAGAATAAAAACATTCAAAACTAACTGTAAACTAATTAATTTTCATGCCTCTTTTCGATTTGCAAAAAGATAGTTTAGTGTATCAAGAGGAGAAATAAAGTGACCAGTCTTTTAAACCCTGAAAAAAGGGAAAGAAAATGTTGTAATTTCTGTAAAACCAGTCAGGAGCCGTCTGACCTTGCTACAGAGTTGTTTTGTGAGCCAGGCACACCATTGCCTTGAAGCTGAACTGACCATATCTTACCTACCTATTTCGTGGGTCACTTCTTGGTTGCAGACCAGTCTTATTTGTCTGTCCGCTGAAAGGAAAAATATAATGTTAGAGTAAATACATGTAGGTTTTGTTGTGGCTGTGAAAATGACATTGCCCATTTTTGTTGGCTGTGAATCTGATACCCTCCCTTTCTGTTCCTTCAATAAAAACCCAGGCCTAGGTAAATCACGAACCTTGTTGTTGTGATAAAAACCAACCAGGATCTGTAGTGTCCGATTGCAATTGCCATTTGTCCCATCCTAAATTGGTCTTTTGAGGACAAAGTCACAACCAGAAGACCGGGACAATCCCACTTTTAAATTATCTCACGTGGTTGTTGTTGCGATAAGCGCTATGCTTGAAGAAACCAGTGTTGCGCATGATGGTCAGTACTGTTGTGGGTCGCATACCTTTATACTGCAACAGAAATTCCCCTCTACCTGCTTGGTGGTTGGAAGTAAAAACAATCTTAAAATTCTTCACCGTGTTCTTCTGTAGAAGTTTCTTAATATTTTCGGTCTTATTCAGCCAATTTATGGTCACCTTCGGCATGGTCACGTTGAATGTTTTGTGCACCTCCCGAACGGATAGTTCCACTGGTTCATCTAGCTCTGCGTCGCATTCACACTTTTCCCGGGTGTCGAAGACAAAATCTTTTGGACTTCGAAGGTAGGAGGAGTTGGCGACAATGATTGTGTTTTTGCTGCACATGTTGTGGCTGGTACCTGGAATATGTTAAGAGGATCAGAAACTACTTGGAGAAACTACTGTATCATTCAACACTTGAAAACGTGTATCAGGCCGGCGTTATATAGGATTCACGTTGTCACCGTTCTTGTTCACTTGTCACGAGTTTTTTGACTTGGCTTGTAAGCACGACTTGAGGGTGAAAGGTGACCTCGTGAATCGTATGTAGCCCGCTCTTTGGAAATGACTCGTTCGTTCTTCATGTTACGCATGAAAAGCGAATAGCGTCATGTTACATATAAAAATGTGAATACATATCGCTGCCGAATAGACTGGTGGATCAGACTCTCGTCTGGTAGTCTGAGGTAAAAGAGAGATTCGGCTGTCCCGTTTTCGAGGATCGAACCACTGTAAGCCGCTGTCATATTCGAATGGCCTTTTACTCGGGCAGACGGGATCGGGATAGCCAAATTGACTCGGGGAATGATGATGTCATTGGCTGGTGAAATGATGACCATTGGGCCTACCTATTCATGCCATGCAGTTACGTGTTCTGGTGTGTGAAACCTACAACAGGGTCCACTCTTGGTCACAATGGTCATTTATGAGGGGATGACGACGCATGTCACATTTCAAAAATTTATCGCGGTTGAAGTCATATCTCGAGCTCGCAGCCGAACCTCTCTCAGTCAGCGTGAGACTTTACCGACATTGATATCGTTTTTTGTTTGAACTAAAGTCGTGCTCCTTAGCTGAAACCAATGAGTTTTTGAGGAAAGAGCTTGTAGTGCCATCATTCTATTCTGTACACCTATCTTGTGTGACGAAACACCTCCTCGGCCGCACGTGGCATGGCATCGGGTTTTTCTTGCGAGTTCGATTCACTCGTCAGCCGTCCTCAAGCCGGGTAAGTTTTTGAAATTTGACTCCAGGTTTTTAGCCAAGTACGATAGATAAATAAAATAAAATAAAATTGAAATAGTGCCGCTACGACTTTGACTCCCTTGCAGTTCATTTCGTCATGCTGATCGCAACAGGACGAGGCCGGTCCATTGCGCGCAGAGTGTACTTCGACGCGGTGCATGACCGCAGAAACTAATATGACCCTTCCAATATCATGTTAACGTATCATTTTGTTTCAGCCGACATCGTCAGTCGGGTCTTCAGTGTCCCGAAACAGTGCCCTGGATAGTGGCATAATTAGGTTATTGTAGAATGATGACAATAATTTGCCTCCATTAAGTAAAGTGCAAATCAGTGAATGATTATTGGACGTATTGTCTATTTATTCATGAAACTAGTATAATTGTTTTACTCGTGAAATTAATACACGCATCTATAAATCTTTTGGTCTCACAGTGTGCTTGTCTAAACCTGGAAACTGGCTGAGATCCAGAGAACACTGGCATAGGCCATGCATAATTCTGAACTCCGTCCACTCGCGCCAGCCATATCCGCGCGTGTGATGTCTGCTCCAGCAATGCGTTGGCAGTACTCACCTACCCGGCCCATGCCAGGTCGAGGGCACTGCCGTAGGCCATGCCTTCGTGTGTGATGACTGTCAATACGGATTCCCTATCATTGGGGATCAGACCAATTCGTTCTTGGCGCATGATACACCTTAATCACAGTACAAAACGACGATGCCGATGATCGCGCTTCGGAGTAGTCAGCGTTATCAAGTTCGCGTTTTCAGGGCTTTGCGAAATTTCCCTTGCGAATGCGTGCGCATGTTGGGGCCGCGTAACTTACCACAATAATAGATTACATCAATATATTTATACTCCTCCATCTTCAACTCCGTCTGAACAGTACATTGTGTCATCCCGCTGCATTTGCCCCAGATATTTGCCTTAAGTTTTGGGCTGGGGTCTCGAAACCCGCCCCTGGGCCCGGGGCAGTCGGTCAATTCGTACCGGTCCGCGGTATTGATCGAAACCAGGATGATCTCGCCCTGTGGACATTTTAGTTTCAGGTCACCGTCACATGTGTAACTTGTTTTATAGGCGGAGAAAACTGGCAAAAGGTGAAGAAGAAATAGAATTTGATTAATAAAGGACTTAGAAATGCACCTTGTGGCACTCTTGTGACATCTGCTTTCTTGAGTCATGGATTGGGTGCTTCCGGAGGGCAGGATCGAGGCGACGGGCAGGTCGTACCTGTCTGCGGTGTTGAGAAATCTCGTTCTCCGTATCTTCTCCTCAGATGGTTTAATGCCACACTCTTGACAATCGGTAAGATTAAGCGAGATGACGCACAAGGATAGATTCAATACATTACATGTTACTGTCGTTAGTCGCAGCAATAAAAGATGCTCGTTTGCGATGCAGTTAGACAGAGACCCATGGCGTATTACCGAGAATTTATAAAGAGTAAGAATATATATTTAACTTCAGATATAAAAAATGTGTGGTTTTATTCAAAAGTGTGGACAAACCTTTCCTGAATTTATAAAGAGATCACCAGGACCAACAATGATACCTCAATTAGCTCTAAACTCATAAAGATGAAGGAGAGCATTTCGTCAAAGAGACAAAATATTCTATTTGATTTCCCGTGCCATGACGTGATAGTTTACATTCTTTGTCGTATAGAGGGCTTTAGAACCTCCTTAAAATACAATTTCCTTATAAGCCTAGTAATCACTACTAATCAACGAGGTTCACTTTTTGAGTCATGTGTTTCATTTGTGACAAAAATCAAGCGAGAACCCTCGACCAATAGAAGCGACATCCATTGAAAAGAGGTCGAATTCCTTTGCAAAAACCCCCTATTGTCAAAACTCGGTACCGAGTGCTAGCTAAGATGCTGTAGAATTGCTTCCAAATTCTTCGTCTTTAAGAATTCTTGGTATTACTATGTCGTACATCGCAGTCGCCCACCGCAACTTCCTCTTCACTAAAATTCAATTTCTTGACACTGCTCCCTGTAAGGAAGTTGGCGCTTACCTGCGGGTAACAGAGATATAATCCCTAAAATCGAAAAGATAATTTTATCCATGTTGTATCAGAATTGGAAGCATAAAGCAGTTAGGTCGAGGCAGTGACGATGGTGTCCTGAACTGATTCTGACGGATAATTAGAGCCCGGAATTGAAGATTAGTAATGATGATCATTCATGTCCTGCATGGGCCGAATGATGGGCCTATTCCGATTCCTATTATCATTTCTAAATTCCGATGTCAGCTACGCGCTTTGGGTTGACTTGGCGTAAGCTGAGTTGAATTTCGTTGAAATTTACAGTCCGTTTGACTCAGGGCTGCATGCTTCTTTCTCAATACTTAAAATGTGTCGAAAGTGTCACACGTTGGGCCTTCACAACTGTCTTCTGCCACTGGCAGCTTCCAACAAGACTTCACCAGAATCTTTCCATGATATATGTTGAAGGATTTGTCTTCATTAAAGACCAGCTACCGCACTATCTCGTATCAGTGCATTAAGCTATCCTTGCCACCAACTGGTCCCGGGCACCAGTTCAACCATCCTGAGGATAGCTGGGGTATTAGGCATATGTTCGCTTCTCTGGCCCTGCACACAACTAGGACAGGAGCCGAAACAGTCCAGCAGCCTCTTCTTAGAGAGTCTGTTGCCCTCTACATACGGACAACACGTCCGTGTAAGCGGAGACGTCTCACTTTCAAGACGAGGGATGCTGCCGGTTGGTGGGTTCTCCTAATGTTGGTCCTAACATGTTGGAACCATCTGACCCCGAGAATGAGTTGCTGCGCGGTCTTTCTCAATGACAGCTGGGCAAATTGTTGTCGACAGCTCATGAGAGCCAATTATCGCTTAAACATGTAATACGATTTCAATTTACAATGTATATAAAAATATCAAGGAAACAATGTTTCGATCCCATGGCAATCCCTATAATCAACCTTTGCCAACAATGCACTTTACATGAACAAAATCTTTCTATGGTTATTTTGATGACTGGCATGATTAAATAGTCAATATCTTGGCTTTGAATGAGACGTTAAGCCGAAATTACATAATGTGTACATGATGTGTATGACAGCCGATCACGGTCTGCCATGTTGGTGGGCAGAACAATGATTTGTCGTGCCTGACTGGTCATTTGGACATGCTTTCTTTGTCTGTCCCTCCAGAATGGCAAGTTATGACGTCACGTGAAACCACTGAATTCTGAACAGCCTGTAGAGGGCTGGTAACACGCAAACAAGTGGGGATATAATACAATGTACATCATGAATATTATGATAATACCGCATGAAACAATAACAAATGTTGAACAACAAAGAGACCTGGAATGTTTCTATATTTGCCTTGAACATGTTGAATATACTTAAGCTGGAACTATGACAGCCCCGGGCTTTGATTTTTGCAGATGCGAAAATGTTACCGCCCCAGGCTCAACCACCTTCAGGAAGCGACAAGTGAAAGATAGGCCTGGTATCTTCCATTTTCCCTAAAACGCCCGCAATCGCTGCCCTCATGTTTAGCACTACCGCGGCAGTCCATTCGACTCTTCTGGAGGGACGAGCGACAAGGCCATTCCGATGAGCCCACAGTACCTAATACGGAGCGTTTTCGCAAATCCCCCGAAACGCCAACGTCATCAACGCCTATGAAATTGTTCGAAAACTCCCTCGCGTTCCGAGTTGGTGGTTGGGGCTGCAATACGCTTTATTGAACCGTCGACAACAACATCTCATCGATCGGGCCATTTTTCCTGAAATCCAATTATCGCCACATAATCATGATTTAATTGTCACTCTGTTTGAAGTAGCAGACGATAGACGATTGTCATAGAGATAATCATTTCCCGATGATTATCCTGACATCCATAACTACTTCAGTAAATCTTCTCTATTGCGCAGACTCTAGTGTTTTTAATAGACTAGCCTAATCATCGGCATTGTATTACTCAGCCATTAACGTGAAGCAGTGGAATATACCGGTGGGTAAACATACTATATAATTTGTACTACATGACTTTGCTACAGGATGTATCGAGAAAACTGCAGGGCTTACTATAGCTGAAAGGGTGGATGTCGTACTGGGTGCCGACAAATGGTACCCAGGTTCGAGATCGACTGGACAATAAGCACCCTGGGTGCCATTACACTAGACAAATAGCACCCATCTTCTTTTTGCCTGGCTTACTGATCATAGGGACGAGGACGTTTCTTGCAATCTCGTTTTATCTCGCGCCGTGGTACTTGCGGCATGAGCAGTGCGCGAAATAAAAAGCACAGATAAACAGAAAAAAACGCGTTTAGGCCTATGTGTCTTTGAAAGCACATTTCGGATGATTTATTCAGAAAAGTATATAGGAGGGATTTATCCGAAATGTGCTTTCAAAGACATATAGGCCTAAACGCATTTTTTTCTGTTTATCTGTTCTTTTTATTTCGAGCACTGCTAATGCCGCAAGTACCACGGCGCGAGATAAAACGAGATTGCAAGAAACGTCGTCCCTAAGATCCGTAAGCCAGGCTAAAAGAAGCTGGGTGCTGTTTGTCTAGTGTAATGGCACCCAGGGTGCTTATTGTCCAGTCGATCTCGAACCTGGGTACCATTTGTCGGCACCCAGGACGACATCCACCCTTTCAGCCTTACGCTAGGAGGGCTGATATCACTGTCAAAGAACAGTCTGGTGTTGTGAAGATAGTAGAACATCTGACAATGTGCATGTTCTAAAATCAACTTTATTGTAAGAATCAGAAACTCTTCTCTGCCTTAATCGACTTCAGGAATACCTTTGACGCGGTATGGAGAAAGGGCCTTCTCTAAAAACTTCTGAGTTATGGTTGAAAGGGTAAAGTTCTCAATATCATACCAAACTTCTATACCAATTCTCACTCTTGTGTTAAAAGTAATGGAATGGTCTCCGACTGGTTTACATCGTACATGACGGGGTTAACGCTATACACTATACACTAACCTCTGGCTGGATTGGTCTGCAGACCAAACTACGGGTAATTTGAAAAAAACCGTAATCATAACGTGTTAAGAAAACATTTCGGACAAGGACTTGAAATTCAAAAAGGCACTAAAAATCCAATATAGTTACGTGGATGCCAGATTTCAACATCAGATTCAATGGCGGCCAATTCAAGCAGTGATGGCCGCCTCAAGACTATTTCTGCACCGGAGTGTGGTTGAAATGTTGACGTTAGTTTGAACTTAGAGTATGCAAATTATCTGTCCTCATACAGCAGAGGCTTGATGCTTTGATCATATCTGCGGGTAGATTGTCATTGCCTGTGCGGTTACCACATCTTCTTGTACCGCTGACTGGCTGACGGTGTCCCAGCGATGACGTCTTTACCGTACATCCGGCACTCCTCGTTCGCGAAGGAAAACTCGCAACAGTCCTGGTACCCCAAGCACCAGTGGCTGCATTCTATTAATGATACTGCTGGTTTTATTGCTACTAGCTTGAGCTCCTGTGACACTGGTATTGCCTCGTATGAGTAGGCAACCCTCTCTGAAAATGAGACGAGGGAGTAATTCACATTATTTAATGGCGGACTGTGGGCAAGAGCTCGGTAAGAGAGATTGCGTTAAACCAAGTCGCCAGGGGTCTCTCTCTGCAGCCAGCCTATTCGCGCTTGGACGAGGACAAAATTTTATGATGAATAAAACATGACCTAGGCATTGCAGGAGGTGCATATTAGTCACCTGAAGATGATGTCCATTTTTATATACACTGACAATTTCTTTCTCAATCTTGGATTTAAACCCTCGCGGAGACATCGTCATGACTTTTTAATGCATGACACATATAAGTAAACTACAGTACATGATTGCAGAAGAAGTTTGACTCCGATCATGTCTCCTCAAATTACTTGTTTTGAAATGATTAAGTACACTCGAGTATAGGCCTATCGCATTCTGGCCACAACGAAAAAAAACCGTTGCGAGACATAAGTACCCGAAATACGCCGAAATAAATGTAAACCTCAAAACCGGGATCTTAAATGTATATACTGCACGACACATACTCACTCCCGAATATTTCCACTTCACACATAGTCAGGATTCCCGGCGCTCTGAGCCTCACACCAACAAACCGCCCTACTTCACCATGACGGCATGTTAGGTTAAATATCTGGCCATCCGCGGCCGCCCCTTGATGACTGTAGCATACTTGGCCAGAGGAGAAACCGCCTGGTGGTGCCTCATCCGTAATGATCACGTCGAAGTCTTTTAGACGGGAGCCTTGAACGAGAAGATGCTGAAAGTTACCAGACAGTCTGAGGCTGGTTACTCTCGGGAGGCACGGATACTAGGAGTGCGAGTTGTCGCTATTTCGGGCTATTCTCTGTAGAAGATCGATTGACGGAGACAGATTGGTCAAATATGTACAGCATTTTTGCGAGGCATCTCCGTTTTTCCTTTAATCAAAGGTTTTATTGGCGCTCTAAGTGTATTAGAATTGGTGTGCCAAATTAGTAAATACCTCGTTATCACATGCATCAGCACACTGCACGCTAGCACGTTCACACACACATTATTGTAAATGTACTTACTTCATCTATTCATTTACGAAATCAACGTATACTCTAGATTCGGATTTCTAACATCACTGGGCGCGAACCTATGCGACCGAACCATATTAGGCTTAGGCCAAGCCCACCAGATTGATTTTACAAAGTATTTATCCATTGTATTCAACATCAACAGACAGCTGAGAGTTATGCTGGCATTGTGTTAATTTCAATCACTATTCATTGGACGATAACGATGTAGGTAGGTTCCTAATTGACAGATTGGGTCAATGGTGGTCGGTTTACCCTTCAAAGTACGTCCCCTTTCTTTCTGTGGCAGCCAGTCACACTTAACTGCCCCAAACCTGACCATGCATACTTATCATGTAGGCGGTCCCAACCAGTGATGTTAGAACTCCGAATCTGGAGTATTCATCTCATTGTTGGTTTGGTGTTTCACCAAAACCTCTGGGTACCAACCCGAGCGGTTCCGGTTTCTTTCATACCGCTGAATTCAAAACAAGACTTGAAAAGTGCTTCAGCAAAAGGGATCTGTAAATGACTAGAATGCGTCATAATCTAAACCAAAGGAATAGGAACTTTGTCTTACCATAGTCGGACCTGTTGGTAATAGTGACGTTGCTCACACGATGGCGAGCCTCGAGATCTACAAACCACCAGGGTGATGGGTCATTTTCGTTGGTGTGTGTGCAAAAACCCGAGCGGGTCCCATCTACGGCTCTGCCCGCTTCGCCAGTAGGCACGGTTGACGATTGTGATACAGATTTCCCTCTTGCAATATTAAGACCTAAAATACAGTGTGCACACGATATATATGTATCAGACAAGTTCTTTTACAATGAAATACAATTCCTGTCAGTATATCCTCAAGACAACAGGCTAACGCCTCTCATATATTCCCGAGGTAGTCCACTCGTCATCCTCCCGTAGATCCTTCCTTGGGGAGGGTCAATGGCGATCCAGTGCGTCCTGAGTGTAATTGCAGTATGAGTAGGCCTGCTTACCACGAACACTATAGAATGCACTGTCAGTGACCACACCAGATGTTGAGACCGAAATACATAGGCAAAATAAACATGTTTTGGCACTATTTCACCTATGTTCTTTGCGGGCTTGGTCGTATTCAGGAGATGTTTATGATTTTTATTAATTTTATCTATTTCAAGCGATTCTGTTCGAATATAATTTATATAATATGTATATAATTCTCTTCATCTGACACTGATCGAAAAGACTACCTCATGTTCTTTTCAATAGAAGTTTACAGGTATGAGCGAGCGAGACAATCAGGTTTAACATCCTTACCTTGTTTATCAACGCACTCGAGTATGCCGGAAGATGTTAGAGAAAGGATAATGATGGCGGTGATGATGATGATGGATTTCATGGTTGCTGAACTTAACGCATCGGTCGTAGGTAACTGAAGGGCCCCCAACACACTCCTTCGAAGCAAACGATAAACTTGGCTATAGTGACGAGCGACAAAACCTCTTGCAATTTGCGCGCAAAGCCAGATGGATTCGGTCGGGGCAATGAATATTTAATCGACCGCTATACGAGACAGTCCCTCTCCATCAACCAGATAAACAACACGACACGACGCGTCGGTCATCAATACTTCATACATCATTAAATTCTCACCATTCGTGCACTTCAACTAAAAGTACGTTGCAAAATCATTATAGGCCTATCGGTTTGGGCTCGGAAGCCAAAACTATGGTTGAATTCTTCAAAGTTGGTTTTTTATTGATCGAAACAGGCTGGCTTTTCGAATTTTAGCGCAAATGTCACTTAATGAAATATATTGTGTTTTTGTGTTATGCATTGACGTATGCGTTGAATTATTCATTTCCGTTCTTTTCGACAAGTTCTCGACCAATTTGCATAGAACATCGTTCCGGAAGTCGGGCCAAATCTTCATATATTAATAAGTCGCTTTATGTCTACCACCGCCTTAACCGCTGGATGGAATCTCCTAATTTTTCGTATGACTTGTGCATGAAGATTTAACCCGTGAAGCCATTCAGCTTTGTCTCGAATCGATATTTTCAACGCAAAATGTGTTTTTCCGTATGAATATTGCTAAGCTTACGGTGCTGCCATCTGGCCAGGCACACGAGTTATCAATGAAAGAGCGATGTGCCCTATCCCTAATATGGCGTACCAATGCGGTCACAATAACCCTATTCCCGTTCAACGATATTTCTTTCCCGTTGAACGCATCCTGAAGAAATCGGAGGTTAAAGTGCGCTTCTCGGCCCTGTACTGCTCACTTTTACGTAGGAGTGAAGAACCTGAATCTCAGAATGAGTTGTTACGGAACGAAAGAACGCGAGGAAACATCGAGACATTGCGGCTCCTGGACGATTTTGCAGTTTTGTCCGATTAGATCGTTTCACATCTCACCGTTAGATGGCGAAAGTGTAGCAATGGCGGATGATCGTCACCCCCTTGTTGGAGCAGTCGACGAAGGGACCAGCAGCACTCGATTCCTGGTATTAATCAAAAATCAGACAACTGTTTCGTGTAGATATACCAATAGAGCACATTTGTGCGAATTTTCATGGCAATCACTCTCTGCATAAACTTATAATCACCTTGTATTCCGAGCGTGCTTGGTTCTTCCCCCAAAATGCATTGAAATTGCAGTGCAATGCTGCATGCCCCTGGGGCTGTGTGTTTAGCCACGGGCAATCAAATGTCAGTAAGGGGTCAAATCATTGTAAAAAGGGTTCAGGTAGAAGAAGGAGAAACTAAATCCAAGAGGGAGCAAGAAATCCAAAGAGGTCTTAAGTAAGAAATCCCACACCAATACTCCTTCTTTTTCCTCAACCCAGTCCCCACTGGGCCTATACTAGGCCTATGTATCATGACTAGCCTAACACTTCCGATTGTAAATTGACTTCAATTCTCATTTCTACAGATCTTTGACAGCAAGACAGCTGAGTTATTGACATATCATCAGTGCGAGTTCCCACAGATTTATCCGAAGGAAGGGTAAGTAGTTTAAGAAAAGAGTCTATATAGATTCATGCACTTGATTGGGAACAACGTTTACATAACGTAGTGTTGGCCGTCGTCACGTCACCATGCATTTTACATTACTGTAACGTGACGAGACGCGACGTCTTCGTAAACGTTGGTCCCAATCAAGTGCATGGATCTATAGTGACACATTCAGGCATTCAGCCTCACCGAGTGAACCCATAACAATCGGATCAAATCGTGATGCAAATGTTTTTCTCTCATTTCAGATGGGTTGAGCAGGATCCTATTGAGATCCTCAAAGCAGTTTATGAATGCATTGAAAAAGCCGTGGAGAATCTAAAGGCCTTGAACATTGACCCCGGGGATATAAAAAGTAAGTTATCACATAGTTAGCCCTGGCCTGGCCCTGGTTAAGAGGTCACCTGGATATCGTCATTTCTCAGTCTTTTGTTTATTTGGTGAATTGTTCTGCCAAGATCTTGCCAGAATGACCCCATTCCTCGGGTTAAATAGGTGCATGGTTCTCCACAGGGTTTTCTCAAGGTAGGGTGGAGTAGACATTGACTTCAGGCATAATGATGTGGGCGCGCCATATTTGGATGGTTCAACAGAGCATTATTCACATCACATCTTAGCCCATGGGAAAACCTGCTCCTCGCAGGACCCGGTCCACTTCCTTTATAGAACTAGAGGTTCTGAGAACCAAAACGTCATTTGGTGACCGCAGTTTCAAAAGCTATGGACCGCGGTTATGGAACACTCTTCCATGCCACATTCGAGACTCTGAGGACACTGAACAATTCAAACGAGCTATAAAGACATAGCTGTTTGTGAGAGCTTTTGGGGAGGGAGCGCTGTGAGCAAGGACCATGGAACAGCGCTTTATAAGAGACTCATTTATTATTATTATATATGGGGCAAATCCAAATGCATGAATTCCTGACCACTTTTTTTGGGTGGAGTAAAACTGTTATTAATGTAATAAGTAAGGTGCGTTCCTCACATGAAATGAAACTTTGACTCTCTTTCTTCATTTAGCTATCGGCGTGACAAACCAAAGAGAGACGACGGTTGTTTGGGACAAGATTACTGGAAAACCCCTGCATAATGCTATCGGTAGGTTGAGAGCAAAGGCTTGGGAGAAAGTCCTTCCTGTCCTATATCCGAGAGAAGAAAAGATGGAGTCTTGACAGCCCTGTGACAGTAATTGATTACTTTTTTGTGTGCGTAGTTTTTGGAGAAAAATGAAAGGCACAGGAACATTTCCTTGTTGACAATGGGTGATATGAATAAACACTAGTAAATGCTTTTACTTCTATTTTGTACAGAAATGCCTCGTGTAAATGTACGTGAAGTTTTAAGTAAAAGCTTTTCCTAGTCTTTATTCATATCACCCAATATCCTTGGCAAGTTGTGTCAAAAAGTGAAATTTCGGTGAATGTCAAAAAAAGTTGTGTTAAAAAGAAGCTCGTTTTTGGTCGCAATTTGTGTTTATTTTATTCGAAATTGTCTTCTATTTTTCAGTGTGGTTGGATTTGAGAACGTCATCAACTGTTAAGAAACTTCTTGCTAAAACTCCCGGTGAAAACAAGGACTATTTGAGGGTAAGCTTAGTAGGCTGATTTATTCTAATAGAAACAGCATACTCTTGTGATAAAGAGGGCGACTATCTTTGACAGGGTCCGTTCCTCCGGGTGCTACGGTTTCCTCCTACAGCACAAGTGGTACACTGTTCATATACTGGTGGCTCAGGAAAATAGAAATGCAGTTTAGCACAATGCCCTGGTGCAGTTATCAGGCATGCGAATTTGCTGAAACTAATATTTGTATTACAGTAGCGTGTCACAAGTTACGAAATTAACTTATTCAGTGAAATGATTGGTCAATTTTAAAGCATTTTCATAATTTTTTTCTTGCAGCCGAAATGTGGTCTTCCGATTTCAACGTACTTCAGTGCCTTGAAACTGCGTTGGTTGATTGATAACTGCCAGGCCGTCCGAGATGCTATCAAAGCGGAAACATGTATGTTTGGTACTGTTGATTCGTGGTTATTATGGGTGAGTGGAGAGATACTTCTTGTCCTTCCTCCTTCCCGTGTTATAGCTACAGCTGGCTGAAGACAGTGACTCTTGACCGATTATTGACCCATTTATCCTAGCCTAGTGGTTAGCATTGCTGGCTACCACGCAATAGGGCCCAGGTTCGATACCGGGGGGGGGAAACCCGGGATTGTATTTCTGGATGAACCAAGAAACTACAATTCCTGGCTCTTCACTGTCCTTTGAATGAGACCAAGGTTCGTTGTATCTGGTGTCTATACCAGGGCAGGTTCAAGACCCTACCAAGTGAGAAACATGAGTAGCTTGCGTGGACTCGACCTCTGGCCAAAGTCAGAGTCACTCGGCCAATAAACCGAATTTTGGTGCCTTAAAGGAACTGGAACTGCCGAGCGATTTATTCAACTTTTCGACTTTCACCGCCCGAGAAAGTCAAACTTCCAACTTCCTATTCGAGTTCAGATTTGTAGCTCCGCCCACAGTGCCCGAGCATGCGCAGTTCAATTTGTTATTATTGAGAATCATGTGAGAATCACGTGAGTCATGCGATCTTTCATTCATGAGTTTTCGTAGTAAATTCCATTGTAGTGACGTCACTCAATGATTGACGGCTAGGCGCCATGTTTCATTCATGCCTCGTTCTGATCACCCGATACGCGGGAAATGAAAACGAGGTCATACGAACTGGCTGGGTGGTTTCAGTTCCCTTTAACCATAGTGACATCCAAAGACCCTCATCCTGCCTTGGAGGAGGAATACTCCCTGGTGAAAATCACCTCCAAGTGCAGAGCGAAAGCTGAAGAAGAAGAATCAACGTGCTAGGTTGAACAGGTAGTGTGCAGAGCTCCTGGGGTCGGGTTAAGGTTTTTAAGTCTGGTTTCTAGAAAGGGAGCTTATGTTATGACTTTTGCGTTTCAGAACATGACTGGTGGAACTGAAGGTGGCATCCACATAACGGATGTGACCAATGCTAGTAGGACGATGTTGATGGATATTCACAGTCTCAAATGGGACAAGCAGTTGTGCAAGTAAGTGTCAAAACTCATGTGAACTCATGTCCTTAGTGATGTGATGTGGACTTGAGTCTGCTGAACCGTTGCGAGGGGCGCTTGTCAGATCTTATCCTGGTTTCTGTAGCACTAAGTGATGAGGAGTCGGACAGCATTCCAAGGACTGCCAGAAGTTATCTATATACATGTACTGAAGACTTCTAAAAAGAGGAAGAAAAACAAAATGATTGACCTTATATTCTCATTCTTTTAGGTGTTCAAGCAGGCTTTATGTCTTTTCACTCTCGGTCACAAAAAACATCGTTTTTTACTTATTTTCAGGTTTTTTGATGTGCCGATGTACATCTTGCCCGAGATTAGGAGTTCCTCTGAGATTTATGGCCACCTGACGGTGGGCTGCTTGAAGGGACTACCCATATCTGGGGTAAGCGAATGTTATTTTGGGACTACTGTATAGTGACAAAATGAAAAATACTGAATAAAGAGGCGCTAATTTTTGGCAGCTCACAGTATTAGGTCAGGCCCACAATTCCTTGATACCTGTCAAAATCGAGGGAAGTCCAACTGCAAAATTTTGCAAGAATTGATCTTCTGGAAATAGGCATGAATTGAAACGGAGTATGGTAGGCCTAGCGCATTGAGGCTAACTAAGGCAGTAAAATCATGATAATGCATCCATAAAAACATCCATTCGTATATATTTCAGATTCTTGGAGACCAACAAGCCGCCCTGGTCGGACAGTGCTGCTTCCAGAGCGGCCAAGCCAAGAACACGTACGGGACGGGATGCTTCCTGTTGTATAATACCGGTCCCAATGCTGTGGTGTCTGAGCATGGCCTCCTGACAACGGTCGGGTATCAGCTGGGCAAGGATAAGCCGGTCACGTATGCATTAGAGGTGAGTTAGCCCCAAGATTACTAGAGGACGGGTTGTTTCCTGTTAATACTGGTCCAAAGGCTATCGTCTCCAAGCATGGCCTCCTGACAACGGTCGGGTATCAGCTGGGCAAGGATAAGCCGGTCACGTATGCATTAGAGGTGAGTTAGGCCCAAGATTACTAGAGGACGGGTTGTTTCCTGTTAATACTGGTCCAAAGGCTATCGTCTCCAAGCATGGCCTCCCAACAACAGTTAGGTATCTGCTGGGCAAGGATAAACCGGTCACGTATGCATTAGAGGTGAGTTGGGCCCAAGATTACTAGAGGATGGGTTGTTTCCTGTTAATACCGGTCCAAAGGCTATCGTCTCCGAGCATGGCCTCCTGACAACAGTCGGGTATCAGCTGGGCAAGGATAAACCGGTCACGTATGCATTAGAGTTGAGTTAGGCCCAAGATTACTAGAGGATGGGTTGTTTCCTGTTAATACTGGTCCAAAGGCTATCGTCTCCGAGCATGGCCTCACAACAACAGTTAGGTGTCTGCTGGGCAAGGATAAACCGGTCACGTATGCATTAGAGGTGAGTTGGGCCCAAGATTACTAGAGGATGGGTTGTTTCCTGTTAATACTGGTCCAAAGGCTATCGTCTCCGAGCATGGCCTCACAACAACAGTTAGGTGTCTGCTGGGCAAGGATAAACCGGTCACCTATGCATTAGAGGTGAGTTTGGCCCAAGATTACTAGAGGACGGGTTGTTTCCTGTTAATACTGGTCCAAAGGCTATCGTCTCCAAGCATGGCCTCCCAACAACAGTTAGGTATCTGCTGGGTAAGGATAAACCGGTCACGTATGCATTAGAGGTGAGTTGGGCCCAAGATTACTAGAGGATGGGTTGTTTCCTGTTAATACCGGTCCAAAGGCTATCGTCTCCGAGCATGGCCTCCTGACAACAGTTAGGTGTCTGCTGGGCAAGGATGAACCTGTCACGTATGCATTAGAGGTGAGTTTGGCCCAAGATTACTAGAGGATGGGTTGTTTCCTGTTAATACTGGTCCAAAGGCTATCGTCTCCGAGCATGGCCTCCCAACAACAGTTAGGTGTCTGCTGGGCAAGGATAAGCCTGTCACATATGCTTGTTGGGCCCAAAAACAGACGGACGGGATGCTTTCGCCTGTATAATACCAGATCAATTGCTGTTGTGTTTGTGCATGACCTCCTCACAACAGTCTGGGCCAGGTTGTTCAAAGCAAGTTGTGTCGCTAACGCCGATGTTTTACACATTACTGGCCTCAAGGGTGGGCACTTCTGCATCTGTGAATGCGGTTTCTTTTGTCAGCTGTAAGTTTAGGTGTTCCGGCGTTGGTTAAATATGTATGTTTTTCTCCGGCAGGGCTCGATAGCTGTGGCGGGTGGCGCTGTCCGGTGGCTGAGAGACAATCTCGGGATTATTTCGTCATCGGATGAAGTCGGTATGTATAATCACAATAATTGAAGAACTCTGATTGATTGTTCAGGTTGCTTGGTATAAGACATGAGGGTGGCAATGGTCTTTTTCGGGTATCCTAACAAAAATGTATATTTGGAAAATAATTTGATGAGATAATGTAATGTTGGGTATAGCCCTACCCTTTTTTAAGGCAGCCTGTTATTCCATGACTTATCCTATGTTTCAGAAACCCTGGCCGCTAGTGTTGATACAACACATGGATGTTACTTCGTCCCGGCATTCTCCGGCTTGTTCTGTCCATACTGGCAGAGTGATGCTAGGGGGTGAGTCTATTTAGCTTTTTGATGAGTTTGTCTCTCTGTCATTGTGACAGTAAGTGCAAAATCCTTGTTGCAAAGTATTCGCCTTGCAGCACCTTGTACCATCTTGCAACGCCAGGTTTCTCCACCCCGTGTCCGCACCTGCAGTATCCGGTGACCATGTTCACCACGCTGGCCCAGCACACTGCACCTTTCTCAGATCCCATCATTGGGCGTAGAGCCACAAGGAATCCAGTTATTGGTAGGCGACACGTGGATGAGATGACTGGGTCTTGGTGTAGGAGTGGCTGTGTGTTGGCAGAGAGAGGCTTATGAACTTCTGCTCCCCTTTGCCTGAAGGCTTACCAGCGGTAATAGTGGAATCATAAACTATGCTAAAGCATGGATGCATCACTGACTACGCCACCTGGCCCATCGAAGAATAAGATGTCTTGATGATGACAACAAACGATTTTCTCCTTCAGAATCATGTGTGGCCTGACGCAGTTTACAAACAAGTCTCACATTGCCAGAGCCGTCCTTGAGGCTGTCTGTTTCCAAACTAGAGAGGTATTTTCATGTTTTGATAGCACTTTTCGGCACAACTCCTTGTCTCCCTCATTAATGTAGGATTTTACCTTAAAAACCTGTTATCTGGAGTATACTGTAAACTCCTTTGTTTTCCGCGTCTTAATATTTTCGCGAGAGGTTTGCAGTCGCAAACTTAGGGGTGTAGGGCTGGGTTTCAGAAGGTCGTATGATTACGTACTGAATGAAAAGCCTCTTAGGAAAATTACCACAAGACAGAGATAAATGAGTGTGAAGTATCATTTTTTCCCCCAGATTCTTGAAGCCATGAACAAGGACAGTGGTATCGCGATGGCCTCTCTTCAGGTGGATGGTGGGATGACAAAGAACAACCTCCTCATGCAGCTACAGGCTGACATCACTGGGATTCAAGTTGGTGCGTATTGCCTCGCCCCACCTCCTAGAATTTGGCACAGAGAGCAGAATGGTTCAAAGGATTCTCCAAAATGCATATTTGCTGAGGTGTCTCAGTGGTGTAGTGGCTTGGGTCTCTGATTGGCAGTCATCAGGTCCCTGGTTCGATCCCAACTGCTGATGTGAGGCTCTTGGTAGACCTCGGACTCCACCCAGGTCTTCAAATAGGAACCCTCCGAAATACTCTGGTTGTAGCACTGATTGAGCACCTCATTTCAGGTCTGCTGATCACAAATAGTAATGTTACACAGCCCTGGGCAGCTGGTGTCATAGTTGACCAGCTGACACCGTGAAAGAGCATTGGTGAGGCCTACCCTGAGGATAATCTAGTGTTGTGCAACACCACTATCTTTTGGTAAATGTGATCTGGTCACATTCCTGAGTTCAACTGAGTACCTTTGGCCAGAACGATATGAAAAACATTTTCGCTCCAGGTTCCAGGTTAACCCTTTTATTCCAGTGAAGCCGTCCATGCCCGAGACGACTGCTCTCGGCGCTGCAATGGCTGCCGGGGCTGCCGAGGGGATTAACGTATGGAGCCTTGCGCCTGAAGATCTAACAACGATAACAACCGAGAATTATCTGCCACATATTTCTGCCGATGGTACGTTCATCAAATTTGATATATTTTGGGCCTAATCAACCAAGAGTTCACTTTCGACACATTTTAAGCCAACTGAAGTGGTTGTTTCACCTCTGTGGTCAAAACGAGGCTGATAGGTCATCCATTATAAAAATGAATCATTGTAACCAAGGTGTTTTGGAATTCCTAGCCAGGAGACCGATGAGACAACTTGACTCAATCTTATCTCATGTAGGATGGGCTGTTGACTTTGTTTACCCAGAGGGTAAGGGTTAATGTGATGTTGTTGATTTCAGATCGTGACGGCAGATTTGCCCGTTGGAAGAAGGCGGTTGAGAAGTCGATGCATTGGGCAGAGTCGGAGACGAGTGCTGGTAAGAAGTAGGCCCTGGGATTTGACATGGACTTTCATGATAGCGCACATGTATGCTTAACCAGTGTACACATAGCTGCACGTTACTGAAAAGGAGATTCTTATAGATAAAATGTGCCATTATAAAAGTTTGAAACCTGTAATATTAGTCTGGTAGTGAACCACAATGCGTACCATTTTGTTGGGTCACATTCAAATTGGTATTTGGTGCTGGGTTTTGAATGGTTTTTGATTTACAAGCGTACAGGACTATCAAGTATTTACCAAAATATATACCATATCATTTAATCATGATCAGTTATAGATTAATCCATACCGCAGTACTTATTAAGTATTTACCTCAAAATCATGCATTTACTGTATAAAGAGAGCTATTAGTGTCTTTATCATAGTCATTTCGATATTGTCGGTCACACTAATTATCGCTTTCTGCAAACTTAAGCAGTCTGTTTCGCATTCATAAATACCAGCCTTTTTCTACAATTCCATGGCTTGTATGAACTCATGGGTAAGCTGTCTTTTTTAAATTGTTATGGCTGGCCAACTTCCAAACGATCGAAAAAGAAATTTATGAATGTGAAACTGACTTCTTGAGCTCGTGGGTTGTATTATTGTATGTGGAAAAGTGTTAGGACTTGTACTTAGTTAGCATACCTCTGTTATTTCTACAAGAGATTTATTCAAATAGTGATTTCTAAAATTTCTAAAATACAAGATATATTTCACCACATTTTATTTCTTGTCATTTTTGTTTTTTATCTTTTTTCTCGTGGTACAATTATAACCTTACCCCTTAGTGTAGTTAAACTCCTGGTGGTAAACATAAGAGCACACAAAGGCCATGTGTTTACTTGATGCTATATTTGTACCATTTTACCTTACTCCTCATAGTCTTGCCATGACATTTCACGAGTTGGTTTGGAAACAGGGCTTGGAGTACATTTACTGTAAATCGGGGAATTTTCACAGCCATTTTCGTTCAAAATTATTTCAGGCCATACCTGGAGAAACCTTACTGTAAACTGCTAAATTTTCTCGAAAATAAAAATCACAACAATATTTTTTTGCTTGGAAAAACCGAAAGGACATTTGTTATCCAGCAAAATAAAATCTAGAAAATTTTATTTTGTCCAAAGTTATGCAAATTGCAAAAATTAAATGTTGTGAGAATTTGACGGTTTGAGGTTATACCATTTCCCTTGTTGATATTCACCTCTCCTTTCCTCTCTCCCCAGACACAAGCCTATCCATCGGTGGCTCCGCACCCATAGGACTATTCATCTTCTTAGGATTCGGCCTTGCTATACTTGTCGACATCACATCGAAGAGATGACGATAGCGGACCTTAGGAAGATAAGATTTTTAAACCCACCGATGTGTTCAGGAGGAAAAACTGCTGGATGTTGACGCAGACATTTTGGATAGAAAAGGACTTAAAGTATCTGGAGAGGCTTCAAATCCACCGAACGAGTTCAAAGGGCGTCACCCTGTGATAAACAAGGCTGTCTTCAGCGATAATGATAGCTGGACTTGGGGAAATGAAAACCCACTGTGCTGTGTTCAGTGGTAGAGATACTGGCACGCAACAATGGGAAATCTTCTCCGGGCTGTTTGTAAAGATATCTGAATTGAAACACCTCCTGTGCTGCTAAAGGGTCACAATATCTGAAATCAGGAATTGCAACCGACTGCGCTGTTCAGTGGCACTGGTTGTGTGGTTACTGCCAAGATGCTGCGTGCAGGGCAAGACTACTAAATGAGGGTATCGACACCATGTGGGAAACATTTGCCTTGGTCAAACGCACAATGTCCCATACCCTCATTTCAAGATAGTGACTCCGGCACAACTGTATAAATTGGTAATTATGTTCGGATTGTCAGTGGCACGTGATGTCTTGAACTTATTGCATCATATCTGAGGAAACGATGTGTTTTTTCACAGACGTCCGGACAGGCCCGATTGGTGAACAATGTCGTGTGTTAATTTGCTTGCCTTATCAGATGCTGCACTCCAACATAGGAATATATTCTATTGGGACAGAGAGGAAGTTTCTTCGGTGAGCTTTAGGTAGCTATGGTACTGACACTAACCAAGGTGTGTTGAGTCCCCAGTAAAAGAACAGACAGATGATTCGAACTCCTGTGCTAAAAGGCAGACGGAGACAATGGTAACATTGTAGAGAAATATGTTGTTTTGTAGTGTTAAGATCACTCAAGCCAAAGATCAACAATCCTAGAGTGAAAGCTTTCAATAGGCTAACCGCTGCACCGAAGACCTTGAAGGGCATGGTGGGGCAACTTTGGGTGATGTCAAGTGGAAGGTTTTGCATTATGATCATAACTACCTGCCCCTACGTACACATTTGGTGGCTCTATTTCTCAACTGAAGCTCCCTTGACGACTTTGAAGGAGTGCTTCCAATGGTAGGTAGGTCAATATATGTCAGGATTGCTGGCATCCACTTGGAAAACATGAGCAATGCCAACTTGATATGCTGATTCAAGGAAAATGACAATTTTGTAAAGTAAGATATTTTATTCATTTTATAAAAATGCAATATGTTGACAACTTCTGATGACGTGGTTTATACCTGGATGAAAAATAAAGGCAGACCAACATTTTTATGGAGGAAGAAGCCAAGTTCATGTTTCTAGAAATGAGTTGCTAACGTATCTTCGGACAAAATCTTTGCGTCAATATAATACTGTCAATTATTTGCAAGCATATATAATTATCTGAAAAATGTTGTTAAAATTTTGGCCGGGTCTATTTGGCAAGCCGCTTGCCGAACAGGCATCTTTTTTTGTCCCGTTGGGAGAGCCGCTTGCCAAACAGCACTAAAAAGCCACTCTGTTCGGCCAGCCGGGCTTGCCAAACAGGTAAAAAATCTACCCTGTTTGGCGAGCTGGAGACTTTACTTTAATATTAATGAGTTCGGCTCTCCATTCAGGACAAGAAAAAGTCGCTGTTTGGTAAGCCGGGCTTGCCAAGTAGTCACTTCCTTTTATGTATGCCTGGTCTTATCTGGGGAGCACTTTGCCTTAAGACTTGAGAACAGGCCATTGTCAAGGAAAGACTTCAAGGATGTGCTAGCTTCAGGATAATCCGGGAGATGGCGAGTCTCTGCAGCCTTCACAGACTTGGAGAGTCCATCAAGAGACAACAACACTGCTTTCATTGTTGTCTGACACTGTGTAACCTGTTCCTTGTGATGTTCGCCAAGTAACTTGGCTTCCTGCAGCTCTGAAATCGACTGCTTTGCTTGGTCAATCCGGGCACTTTCGGTTGATAAGGTTGTCCGATAGGTTGTGGTCTCGGTGGAGTTTTCCTCGCAACACTTTTCGATATCCTTCAGAAGATTCTCCAACTTTTTCTCCTCTGCTTTCTTCTTTTGCCTGCTGGTCATCAGCCTTTTTAGCTCAAGGTCCATCACTTCTACTTCATTACGAACAGCGTTAAGTCCCGGAAAAATTTGCTTGCGTAGTTCTTTACCCTTTTTTTCGGTTTCTTCCGCAGACTCCAGGGCTTTCGCAACCTGATTGCTCACTGTTTGTTTCAGGGTCACCACTGCTTCCACTTCGGCCACGACGTCCGCTAACATGTACGAGATGACATTCTTGTACGGCTCAATCTGACAGGAAGCGTTCGATTCGTGACTCTCCATGCACTCGGCGCACACCAGCGTATTACAGTTGGCGCAGTAGTGTTTCATCCGCCTCCGATGGTCGGAACAAATCTGGTAGATGTAATGGTCCCCTTGCGGAAGTGTTTTGATCAAGTGATGATCCTTACACTCCTCGCAGAGATCGAAATCACACGCGTCGCAGACAAACGAGGCATCCGTTGCCGTCCCCTTCACCTTGCAATCGCGGCATCCTAGCATCGGCGGGGCTGCCCAAGCCGCTTTGGATTCAGCCGCTTTCAAATGCTCGATGATATTCGCAGCCGTAAAGTCGTCCTTTAAACCATCCGCGCCTTCACTCGGCAGCGGACATCGCGAGCGGCAATGCGGACATGGAAAGGAGTTAGTCTTCGTCTTGCCCTTGCTCTTGCGTGACTTGATGTACTCCACGAGGCAGTCCCTGCAGAAGGTATGGTAGCATTGCCCAACGATCTTTGGGGCAGTTTTCATGTCGCAACAGATTGAACACTCCAGTTCCTTTTCAATATCTGGGAGAGCTTTTGCGCCAGACATCTTGCTGCCTTGTTGTTGGCCCTGAAGAATAATGAGGAAATTTGATTTATTAGAAAACCTTGTACCAGACTTGGACGTTTAGTCTCATTCCAGCGTTCGGAAGACTCGAAGTCCTTAGTGTCTTTCCCCAGCTGCTTCCTCCCACCAAGGACATTTTAAAAGGTACCTCCATGCTCCCACGGAAGGGAGCTTGAAACACTCACACTCCACGAATTACACCAGCAGGCGCACTGCGGAGAACCGCAAGAAGAAAAAAGGACCTAATAAAATATTTGTACTTCCACCTACAAAATATAATGCATCTTTGGTAGTTATAAAAGGCGACTTACCTTACGATTTGAGGGTCCCTGTGACCTAGAATCGGACGAATCCGTCGGTCGGCACACCGGAGAGGAGGTAGCGCGTGAATGAGGAGGCGACCCGGGTCTGATATCGGCGGTTACAGTAAATCCATGCATACGCACGGTTTTCGTGTAGGGTTTACGGGTTCGGGAGGGAACCAACTCTTCGTTTTTCGAGCTCATTGGGAACAGTCAGCAGTGTATTACTGCTAGAATTATCAATACTATACGACTACCTTCCTGGCTGAGCTACACTCTAATGCACTGTTCCTTCCTTAAATCACCAGCCAACAATGCTCTCCACGATGAAGGTCAGTACACAATGGATGTCTATTTTAGAGCTCAACGAGTCGACTATTGTGGTTAACCACTACTGTGAGACGAAAGATTACTATTAGGCGCCACGTGGGAATTTAGTTATTTCCCTAAATTATCTGAATTGCTATCATTGTTTCAAACCATAAATCTTCCTATTAGAACTTATTTCAACTTATTGAATCATAGTTAATTTAAATTTGATTGCGTATTATAAATTATGTTACTGTGGAAGTTGGTACAATCACCATAGAAGAAGGCACGTGTTTCTTTTCCACCCATGAACCTAGCTATCGACGGGGACTGCTTGGGGTCCCTTGTTCTACCAAACGTATTTTGTTCTCAGTGAGCGGCCCCTCCAGGCTAGTGAAATCCCCTTTAATCGGCATCTTTTGCCACGGACGTCCGAGTATTCTCATACTGATTTTCCGTCCTCTGCAATTTCTGCATATCACCATGGCTGCGCCAATTTATTGAAACCCGTCACTTTAGTCTTCGAAAAGTCCAAATATCGTTCACGTGCGGCACTTCCAAAAATGCGCCCGGGTTTTGCGGCTTTTTGCACTGCGCCCCTGGCGAGGTGCGGCCTCATGCACTCCCGAGTAATAAACACGCCACGTGCGGCCGGTTGACTGCTGTAGGCCTACCATCCTGACGTAACATGTGATTTTCAATACACTCCCGGCCCCCTCTCGATAACGAGGTAGGAGTATCTCAGGATGTAGTCCCACTGGCCATTTGTTGCTGGTCCGATGGACTGAGAAAAAGGCTCTCCCTCAGTACAGTATTTTTTTCTCTCCAAAATACCGATCTTTTGATATCAGGCCGAATGTTACTGGTAATGTGCTTTTTATAAACTCGGGCCTATTAATCACATTTGTTGGGCGTTGACGAGAACCAAGTAGTAGACTTGCACTGGCCTCAGTTGGATTCGGGAGACAACAATCTAGGCCCGATTTAGGCCTGTGCGTTTAGGCCTGTGGTTTAGGCGTTATCAGAAGGAGGGCTTTACACTCAAAACCAATTATTGACAAAGAAAATTAAACTAGTTTATCTTGGCGGGGGTGCCCTTTAGGGGCAACGAGAACGTAAACACACTTTATTTATAGGATGGAAATTCCATCAGTCTCGAAATTCGGCATTCGAAATATGCCACTTTGAAAAGAATTAACACAATAAAGAGAAATCGTTGTCAGATTTGCAATGTGCTGTTGAGGTCTATGCAGTGCCGTGTATTTGCATGTGCAGGGCTATCAAATGAATGGTGTATGCATTTCTAATATAATTTACATGCATTTATCGCTTGGAGTATCGATTTGATCTCAATGCTATTCGGACTGGCCCGCGAATGATAATATATACCTGGATACCTACAATAGGCCATAACGTACGTTAGTGAATTTGATATTCTTGTGGAGATTTCTGGTTTACCTGTTGGAACGCGTTCTCGAGGCTACACCACTAACAATTGTTGCCAACTGCAGTGTGTACAACTCCAGTAGGCCTACCAGCGGTTAGAACAAAGTAACACTGCTGATAACCTCCTCTCCCAGAACCAGGCCTAGTGCTGGTCCAAACTTCATCGCTACAGTCGGCAATGCCAAGGATAACTGCACCGTATCTATATCGGTAACGCATTGCTAAGATTGTTGGCCTTCCAACCAAGTTTATACTAACCTCTGGATACAAAATCGTTTTACCTAATCTGTGGATTACTCTAATCTGTGGATTATTCGTTGTGTTGTTTAAGGATTATAAAAGATGTCTGCACCAACCACAACCATTGAGACCATTAACGTCGTCCGACCCTTAAAGGTAGGTTATGTCTGAAATATGCACAATTTTCAGGCCCTTTAATGCTTTTATAGCTTAATCTGGATCAACAGATGCCGGTAGCATGCACTTCAAAAGGTGAACATGTTAGCTCCATATTACCTACCACACTGGTGACTATCAGATGATGTACGTTTATGCTTAGTTTTGAGAATCCTTGCTTTGAATTATTCGCAATTGAATAATTGGTTATCATTTTCATACCATTGCTTTTAACTTCACATCAGTAATGACCATTGCCTACTTCAATGACAATCATGACTTTATTACACAATACCGTTGCCTACTTTTGACAACCATTGCCTCATTACACAATACCATTGCCTACTTTAATGATAATCATTGCTTTACAACACAATACTGTTGCCTACTTTAATGACAACCATTGCCTTACACGATACGTACCGTTGATTACTTCATTGACAATCATGACATTATTACAAACTACCAATGCCTTTCTAATGACAATCATAACTTTATTACAAACTTCCATTGCCTACATGTTCTTCAGACGAGTGACTTTTGTCACATGCAATCACACTCGGAGATTGCAGCGACCAAAATTGCTTACTTGCGGGCGCTTCAAATACATGGTGCCAACGAGGCCCTGGTTTGCCTCATATCTGCCTATGAATTCTGCAGTCATTTTGATATTTCTCGATCATCTCGCGATCGGCACACTATTTGATTTCGAAGTCTCTTCAACGAGACGGACCGTCTGTTATCAATGTGGAGATTGGACGGAAGTAGTTTTTCGATATGATTGTACGGTATCTTGATCAAATAATCAAGATTTAATCGCTCGTTTGTTAGGCTACAGCTATATTGCCAGCAACCTTGCAAAACCTGAGTGCAAATCAATATCACGTAGGCCTACATTTGCCTATCATCTGATAAGTCACTTACATGTACAGACCTCGTGTTGATAAACCCAGGTCCGCGATCGATCAAAAACAGGTGTCGCCATTTTTTTATATAAAATTCAATTTCAATTTATTTCCCGAACTGCATGTATTAACCCAAGCATGACAAGTGTACTCTACGGACGCAGTGAATCAGCCTAGGCCAAGCATAGGATTGTGAATGGACTCAGTCTCCTAGCCTCACCATTGGTGACGGTTTTTCAGTGATATTCACTGACCGGCGTACATTCCTCCGCGGCAAATGCTAGCTGTCCTCTCATTGGGAGATTGGAATGGATACACAAGTGCCGACTGTAGGCCATTTTATCATAATCTATCTGGCTTTGCTGCAGGCCAAAGTATTCTGTAAACAACACCTGTTTCTGTCGAGGACTTCCATGGCAAAACGATGACGCAAGCGACAAAGCAGCAATCGCGTACGTCCTCTGAAGTAATGATTACAGACCATGACCGGAGAGAAAGACTCGCCAAATTGCTAGATGCTGAATTTATTACACCGAAATTAATGATTGCATACACGTCGTCAGCATTGAACTTTTTTCCAATCGAATTTTTTCCCCCACTCTTTTTGATTCACCCTGTAATATCAATAGATATTCTAAAATGGGAAAGGCGAATATTCCCTTTAGGAACCCTTCCACTCCAATGTCAACAATGAACATTCCTGGTGTTTTCTCGTCCATTCAGCTCTAGTGAGTACCAGTTGTAATTCTCTCAGTCAATGGGATGGGGCTGTGGGAGGTCTCTCAAATTAGCCATTGTTCCCCGACTAGCCCGAATGCCAGGGTCATTTGTATGCTCCTCCCCTCGCACACATCACAGGAGGAACATGTAACTGACACTGGTAGGCGAGATTGGGGTTTGAGCAAGCATCCGCAACGTCAGCATGTTCAACGTCTGCCTGTTGCTGCTTTTCGATAGCTTCCCACTATGTAATACCGCGGGACGATATGTTGGCAATTACATGTAGTATGGCAAAGATGATGCACTAACTACACAAAGTCGAAGCTTGATTTCAACAACCGAGTACCTGCATCGGTATTGCCATTATCATTAAGTTTCTCATCAAAGTAATAAATTCCACACTTTTTGTTCCAGCCGAGAAACCCAATGGCAATAAAAGTATGTTTATGTATATTGTATCATCTGGTCCCCGGTATTTTGTTTTGTCATTATTTTTCCGTTGCATCCCAGACACTTGTCCTTCCTGGTTGTGATTTCTCGGGTAGCTTCTGGGCGTATTAGGGAGTTTTCGCAAATCCCCCAAAACGCCAGCGTGAACGCCTATCCAAATATTCGATCTTCTGATAACCATGTCAAACAATAGGATAGGTGTTCGCGTTGACGTTTCAGGGGCTTGGCGAAAACTCCCTATTATGGTGTCGGTACAGCAACGTAATCTGGTCAGGGTTCTTCAAGAGACCGTTCTACAGTCATCCTGTCCTCACTCCCAGGGCCAATGGTAGTGTAGAGCTTGCCTGACCACGGCATTGGTCCTAGGTAGAGGTTCTCGTAGTGCATCATTCTATGCATTTTAGTAGGCTAGCTGGATGACTCGTATGCTGCCAGGGACATGCAGCGATTTCCATAATGCATTCATAATGGAAATGCACATAGTGTGTCCATTCAGTTGCCTGATCTAGAACCAGTAGGAAGTTCTCTCCGGTATACCTTTTGCGTAAAAAAACATGATGCTGTGAAAGAATTGATTGCTGTTCAAACATTTCGTCACTTTTCAAAATTATGTACATGTATATGCATTGGCACCTACACTACCCAACACATCCACTGGGACATTCATTATGCTCCATGTTGCAGTAAATATTGTTGATTAACTCCGACATTAAGTACTTTGTCAATAAGCGAGCCCGGGGACTGAAGCTACACGAAGAAGCAGTGTTTACTTGGACTCGCTCACACGGTGAATCCCATTAACGAGATTTATTCTGAACTGGCGGGAGAGCTGGTTGCGCATCACTTATTACGAGAGGTTCACCACAATTCTGACAACAACTATGAGAGCGAATTACAGTGCCACGGTCTGCAATCAAAGACAAGAGGGCGTTTTCTGAGCCCCGAAACGCCAACGGGAACGCCAATCGCACGTTGTTTACCTCGAACAATGGGATCGGCATTCACGTTGGCGTTTCGGGGGCCGGGGTTTGCGAAATCTCCCCATTTGGTCTTTGATCGGATACCGTGAGTCCGTCGTCTAATTCACAACTTCGATTCAACGAAACTGGCGAAAGTTCTAAAACTGTAAATTTAACCATCTAAATATACTAGCCAAATCCGACAATGATAACAAAATACACAGCTGTAGTACAGGTGAGGAAAAAACCCCACACAATCCACTCTACTACCTGCCTGCGATATGTTTGTGAAACATGGGTGATGTTGAAACACCTGTTGGAGGTTTATTTGGAGCAACTTATCATTCATGTTGTCTTTCAACTATGTTTTCCTGGCGTATCATTGTCTCTGAGTGGTGTGATACCTACATATACCACTAAAACGAGCAAGGTACTGTCGTCGTGGTGGATACCAGTGGGGCCCCCTTTGCCAGATACGCCGTTACCACCTAGCGTCGGGAAAACAAAGCATCTTTACAATATATCTTCATGGTAAAGGACGCAAGACAATGGCTCGAGTAGCCCATCATATGGCCTCGACCCGCTTCGCAGTACATTGAGCCTATGGAATTCCAGCCCAAATGCATTTAATGACGTCACAAGGCTAGCCAACCAATAAGGCCATTGTTTCGTCAACCAATCATTTTCGCCATAGGCACCTCGCACTTCGTCCCTTTTGGGGACGAAGTATTGGTCCATGGCTCGAGAGGCATTGTGTCTAAGTTAGTTTGTTAACCCGACCCTAGGTGGTACAGGTGTATCTGGCAAAATAAATGTGTTGCGCATTTTGATTTTTGTGTATTGTGCAATATTGTCGCTTTTAATCCGGCCCAAATGAAATTGACTAAACATGTATTGTGAATTTGTGTTTGAATGTCTTTATTTCATTCCTTTTTAATTAGGCCCAAAATAGAGAAGAGCCTGCTTTATTCATTGAATAGACTATTTGGTTTAACCTCGTTAAACGAGTTGGCACCACAAGTGCAGGCAAAACGTATAGGCTGCGTTGCTTTATAATACGTTCACATTACGTTCTGGCCTGGGCGTTTAATTGTCGTTTACATGCAAATGTCAATATTTCTAATTATTAACTAAAAACGACAAATTATTCTATGGAAGTCTGCTACATTTATGAAAATCTGGTGCAATTGTCAAGAATACTGTGCGAATATTCCTGTACAAAGCACTGAAGATAGACAACACACTTGGTCGGATTTCAATACCACAGAACTGTGAATATTGAATTTTATGCGATTGGGGTCATGCATAAATTACACTGCACAACGCATCACAATAATCCTGAACTACAGATAATAGGTGGCGACAGTTGACCTGTTCAATGTGCGTTTTGCCAACGTACAGACATAAAACCACGGGAGTAAAGGTTTGATATTTTAGTGGTATATATAGGAGATGGGGAGGTATGAATAGTGTACTCCTTCGGAAGTACGCATACTAAAATTGGAACGATACAGAGAAGATTAGCATGCCCCTGCGGAAGGTTGACACGCAAATTCGTGAAGCGTTCCATATTTTTCATTTTCAAAAAATGTTAAATATTTTCAGAAACATGAGTTACACAGCATCGTAAAATTTCATCTCTATAGCCTCACTAATAAGAAAGTAATTGTTACCTGAAAAAAAATTGGGCCCACATTAACCCACGAATCCGTTTGATTTTAACGAAAAGAAGTTGAAAGTAGGCAACTTCACACCAACAGCTTGATAAGACACCAAAATATAATGTTTGGGTCAATTGAAAGCTGCTCAAAAGAGTTCCATAAACAAAAGTCAAAAGCAACAAATATTTTTGTGGAGGCCTCAAAGGCACAATAAACATCCACAATACACATTTCCTATCTAATTATTGTTGCTTTTATAACACAACACAACGTACACATTTATACACAAAAGAATTAATTCCCAAGACAGGTTGCTTGTACTTATGTTTAAAAGCGTCAGGATATTATTCTCAAATTCACCGTGTCGATGAATATCCTCTCGGCATCAAATCGAATAATGCCATATGATAAACGGGTGTAATGATTTAGTGGTCCATAATGGGATGAATGGTTGGTTGTGGGGTGTGTTTGCCTAGTTGCTGTCATCGCTTGACGCAATCGCCGTAAAAGATATGTTAACGACAAACTTCAAAGCAGTGTCTGTTCATTCAAGCGAGTGTTTGCGGTTTGTCCTGATTGTCATGAGGCAATAAGATGGGATGACATTGATGTGGTCTGACAGGAGTTTAAGCCCACAAGGAGCAATAGTAATACCGTGGTCTCGAAATCTCATCAGGTACCATTCACGCAATAGCATTCCGCGAAGTTACTATTTATAGCTCACAAGGTCATTTGCATAAGATATTGATGACGTTTTAGTCACGTGACAGTCGGACATCGACACTTATTTCTACGCATTTGAGCTTATTTCAAAGTAAATTATCTTTGACCCTGCATTGTTTTAGCATGAATGATACCATAGAGTCAGAGAGAGAAATATTCAGAACAATTATGTAGTATTTCCAACACTCGGACATGTGCCAGATTGAATCTAACTGGCCTAGTCAGAAAGCCTGAATCCATTACGAAACCGCATGTTTGTCCGACATTGCCTGTAATTCAGCGATGGGGAAATAGAGGGCAGCAGCTGCAGTGACGTCATCTTCGTGGAATGCTATTAAAAAACAATATCATTTGATGTTTGTCAAGCCGAAGTTACAGATCTGATGCTTTCTACTGAAGCTGTGGGTAAAATATAAACCTTTCCTGGCGATTTTAAAGGTCATCAGCTGCTGCCAAGAAGAGAGGATTGTAGTTATGATAATAATAGTTGCGACAGCTGGCAAGCCAAAGACTCAGAGTCAGAGCCATAATCAGCCCCACCCCAACGCAACCGAAAAACGTGTTTTTCATGCAGTTTGGGACGGTGTTCTACCACGTCCCCAGAGAGCATCTTGCCCACCCCACCATGACAAGAACGTTAAATTCGGCCCTGGTCCTTGCCTTAACCTCTTGCAGACATTGATTAAACGCTAATCGCTCAGGGATTATGGTCGTATGTGCCAGAAATCGGTTGGGGATTTCACGACACCACTAGAATTGATGAAGGAATTACAAACTACCTCGTCTACACTTAGTCGTCCCGAGGGGAGATATTGTCAATGGTCATCAAGACCATAGACGATAGATTGGACTGATGTTATCCAGTCCAGCTGATGAAATCGCAGCCATTGTTGTGTCGTTTGGTCATTGCAATGTCATGGACGTTTGCGGCAATGTCGTAAAATCCCTGATCAGAGGAATCGGCATTGTCATAAAATCCTATCGATCATTTTGGGGATAATCTCTGGTCAGTTTGTCAATTTCGCTAATCCCATTCATGTTGCATTGATGAGAGTGTCGTATAATTAATCCTAGAGTATGAAATCTTCTTGGAAAATGGCGGACCAGGCTTTTGCTTCTGTGCATAATTGATGGAATTATCAATTACTCTCACTGATGATACTCTTGTATACCAACTTCAGCAACAGGGTTGACCATAGGCACAACCTTTTTGGCTAAAACTTGAAATCTTAAAGCAATGAGAACTCCTGCAAAACGAGGTGAATGCCCATTTATAACCTTGGAGGCTGTTCGCTGGAAAGAAAACCAGACTCCCAATCTTGAAATTGGCGCTCACTTCGTTTTCAAACAGTCCTAATAGCATTCCGCGACGTTACTATTTATAGCTCACAAGGTCATTTGAATATTAAGATATTGATGACGTTTTAGTCACGTGACAGTCGGACAGCGACACGTATTTTTACGCATTTGAGCTTATTTCAAAGTCAATTATCTTTGACCCTGCATTGTTTTTAGCATGAATGATACCATAGAGTCAGAAATATTCAGAACAGTTATGTGGTATTTCCAACACTCGGACATGTGCCAGATTGAATCTAACTGCCCTAGTTAGAAAGCCCGAATCCATTACGAAACTGCATGTTTGTCCGACATTGCCTGTAATTCAGCGATTGGGGAAATAGAGGGCAGCAGCTGCAGTGACCTCATTATCGCGGAATGCTATTGCTTTAGGATTTCAAGTTCTAGCCAAATTGGTGATGCCTATGGCCAACCCTTAGAAATTACTCGTATCTTTCCTCGTATGCGGAAAATATATATTTTCTCGGAAAGACACCCTTTGATAACAAGTCATTACCAATGGCGGCCCTAAAACTGAAAGTCACTCGAGTCGAGTGCTTCCCGTTGATCTCAGAGTGAATGAAGTTCCGCCATTTTGGACGATGATTCGCATTCTTCACTTGGTTCATTTCCCAGGTTGGTGATCATATTCCCCTTGCGTAACACTGTCGCCTGGATTCTGCCTCGTTAGTTGCTGCGTTGTTAATGAGGAGGGATGAACCGCGATGACATTGATTTAAACTGCCTGACGACCACTGGCAATATAACTCATCCGAATTTTTTTAATTTGAGTTTCTACTCTGTTTTTAAAAAAAACAATTCGGCCAAAACAAATATCCATCCTGTAGAGGTTTTTCAGCGTAGAATATCAAAGCCTTTAGGTTTTTACCTTTACCATTGCCTCAATGCCACTTGCCGCATTACACGTGTTACCGTCTCAAGCCGTCGGCACAGAAAACGAACCGGTCAGAAACATATAATGGCTCCTGATACACAGTGCAAAAGTTGCAATCCCCCGATAAAATCTAAGCATGCCGAAGGTAATAGGTTTAAAAGGACAAACGGAAGGCATCTAATATGTCTCATGAGAAAAGATCTCTCATCAAACAGGTCAAAGATAAGAACAGCCTGGAGCTATTCCGCACTTCAAAGATGCAATTATGGTTCTTGGGAACACGACGCTCGTGTTTACCCGCAGTGTTTTAGGTGATATAGGCGTGGTTGATCCTGGGGTTGATCTTTGAGGAGAGGTGATATCGAGCGGAGACATGCTGGGTTAGTCATAGAGACTTGGAGGGCCAGAGTTGAGTCAGTGGGGATGGTCAGTAATGGTTTTATTGTGGCCCTCGGGTCCATAACCAGACTGGCACGTTAAGCACGCTACATTTTCTACACCTTTTTCACTTACAAGAATTCATTGAGTTTGAATTTCATCGCCTCCACTCATTTATTAACCATTATCCTCCTATTCATCTAAGCACGTTTTCGCCACTCATTCAACTCCAATTAGCGACTCGCCGCAGAGGAATAAGACTAATGAGAAGACACTTCTTCACGTATTCATTTCTTCTTATCCGTCATCTCTTAAACATTACGTTTAATGATACTGGGATTTGATCATTACGTTTTTATGCCCTACCTCGCATTAGAAGAATTCAAGCCAAGCCACGCGGTCTATTGTCTTTATGCAAATCCCGCTCGCACCTTGGCTCAGATCTCATTGTCCCCACTGGTCTACTGTCTTATCAAAGGATTATGAGGGTAAATCTTGATAACATCGATCGCCACCAAACAACTTTCAGGGTCGTCGACAGGCATGACTTGGCAATGGCAAATCGACGTAATGGACGTAATGTATTCTAATGGAACACGAGTGTTTATCTCAAAAGAGCAGGCAGAACAGTGCAGAGTCTTGCCTAAGGTTATAATGACATACCCTGTACGACGGATATTGAAACTGTCAAAGACACGTGTACATCTGGTGCAAGTCTTCGTTCCCGGGGGGCTGTATCCTTCCTGCACCTACGTAGCTGCTCATGAAGTGATGATTCACTAGCCTCGGGACGCGTGCAAGATGTTCGAGCAATCTGATCGAGATCGACAGCGCAATCGTCGCCTCGTCTCTCATCCTGCATGCTATTAGGGAAATGATCCTGTGGTGATGCTGCAGAGATACAGGGCTTGGGAAGGAGGGCGTTTCTAGATCATTCGGAATCATCGGCAAATATCTACCATTCTTTGCGGAATCGATGCCAGTATATTGTTCTGGATGGTGATGACATAAGGGTATTTGAGTTCGTGTCGATGCATGGACTGTACTTTTCATTATTCATGTAGGCGACCAACGACATCTTTTTACTGCTGCGACCTGCGATAATAGTTGTGGCATGAACAGAAGTCTCTCGTTACGGGGCCTGTTGCAGGTGCCTTTAACAAGAATCACTCGTCGCTGCGCCTTGCGATAAGCATCAAGCCAAATAGTTACAGGTGCAAGAGTTTGACATGTCCAAGTCAAGAGTGTTCAGGCAACAGATTTTTCTACTGTGGGTTTGAAACTCCGAGGTTTTGGTCTCTAAAGAACCAAACCTCAATCCATCTCCATACAACGGACGGAGACTTTTTCCGGGGGGACATTTTAGGCTGCTACACTGGTTCTACACGCAAACAGGCTCTTAAAAGTCCCATAAACTAATTATCCGAACCCATTTATGGTTTATAGAAAATCAAAGAGAATAAGCTGCAATCCTGCACATCTAGCTCCGATATATATCACTATTTTCCATTGCTGTTAGGATTACTCGCCTAATTAAATTGGATTTTTTAATTAGTCTCCCTTTTTGATTGATGGCCATTTTCCGGCGTCTGTTGGCTATTTTCCGGCATGTGTGTCGTGGATTGATAGGACGAGGACCGGAGTGCCGTGGTGGAATGGGATGAGGTATTGGGATGGTAATTGATGGAATGCATGGTTCTCACCAGAATCTTTCTATTCGATTTCTTTGCTCGTACATTGCATTCTGAGAGAGACTCAAAAACCGAGATTGCCTGTGGCTAGGTTCACCGGCATCAAGAAGAATTTTATGCGTTATCAAAGTCTTGGCGTCAATATGACATGAAACTGCACTTTACGCAACGCGAGGAATGCTGGTTGTCTGTTAAATGACTTGCCCACATGACAAAATCTCGGTATGCCCATGATTATAGATGATATCTCCACTTAATTTGTTACAACTGCACGATATTCTCGAAACGTATTCTCCAAGTGCCTCCTATGATTTCCCAGTAGTCTGCCAACAGGTGATAGAACCTCTCACCAGGACTCGCATGAGACCATCGCCTAGATTTATTACATTTTGGTCGACTCCGGGTAAATTATGGATGAGTTTCTTCCCGGAGGAGCCATAAAGAGCAAGCGCGACCTTCAGGAATATGTGGTAACGATACAGTCATACTGAGTAGAGGTATCATCAAGTCCTTATATATTCTTGGTATCATGGCAAGGTATCATGGATAGCTATACGAAGATATTAGGCCACCGAGAATGGGATAACAGCAATAGTCTGAAAATCATTTTTTGAGTGGTTTTGTAACGTAGCGTCATACCTTTAAGGCTCAGATGCACAGTTCAACCTGGAATTTAGGGAGTTTTTGCAAATCCCCGAAACGAAGAATGGAGTAGGCTTCAGAGGCGTAACAACACAGCGGTTAGCCCTGACCGTCTAAAATCACGTACAGTGCAAAATATAAACATGACAGAAAATATCTTCTTTTCATCATCAGCTGATTTCGACCACCCAGACATTGTCAAACGGATGTGAAGTGTATCCATACTGATCGTGCCTCGAGGCTGATTGGAATAGGTTATAGCAGCACTGATCAGAAACGGACATGGCTCGAAGAATAATCATTTTCATCAGCAGCTGACCTTCGACTAGCCAGATATTGTCAAACAGATTTGATCTGTATCTATATTGATTTGGCCTCCGATCCGGAATGACTCGAATCATATTTTGTCTCTTTCCCGGTGGCTCTACACAGATTGTGTATGCAGTGTCCCATAAAGTATCATAGTGCCGATCAGTTGGCATGACAGGGAAGATTACTCGAGCTCATCATCCGGCGACCTTCGACTGGCCAGGCATTGTCAAACAGATATAAATCGTATCAATATTGACCATGCCTCGGGGCAGATTGGAATAAGTATCTGATATACATTGTATCATGTTGCGAATAGCAGCACTGATCAGATACTCTCATGACTTGACAAGAGGAATAATCATTTTCATCATTAGCTGACCTTGTCATTGTCAAACAAATATGAATTGTATCCATACAGATCATGTCTCGGGACTGATTAGAATATCAGATATTGTGAAACAGATCTGAACTGTATCTGTATTGATTTTGCTTTCGATCTGACATGATTCGAATCATATTCAATGGCTTCACATCGATTGAGTATGATAGGTATCTCATAAAGTATAGTAGCGCCGATCAGTGGGAATGATAGGAAAGATTACGCGTGTTCATCATCAACTGATCAGACATGGAGACATGACAAAGGAGATTTTACCCCCGTAAATCATCGATTGATCTTGGACGAGCCAGACAGTGTCAGACAGATATGAACTGCACAATCATGTACTCCTCTTGATCATGTCTCTGAAACTGATTGGAATCAGAAATTGCCTATTGGCTGTCTTCGCATGGTCCTGTATATGAGATTCACCAAGTGATAAGCAGTAATCAATGATTCCGCATGATGTGTGTACATGAAGTCTCTTCTTCTTCAGCGTTCGCTCTGCACTTGGAGGTGATTTTCTCCAGGGAGTATTCCTCCTCCAAGGCGGGATGAGCGTTTATGGTTGACACTACGGTTATGCGCCAGTTGGGTTTATTGGCCTAGTGAATCCGACTTCGGCGAGAGGTTGAGTCCACGCAAGCTTCTCATGTTTCTCACTTGGTGGGGTCTTTAACCTACCCTGGCATAGACACCAGATACAAGGGAAGAGCCAGGAATAATTAGTTCCTTGAAAGCCACGCCGGTTCATCAAGATATACAATCCTGGGTTCTCCCTGGGATTGAACCCGGGCCCGTGCGTGGTAGACAGCAGTGTTATCCAATATACCAGGCTTGAAGCTCCACTCTTATACATGAAGTGAGGTTCTTTATGTTTGTGTCGCTCCAAATAAAAGGAGTGGCGACACAACGCGAAACGCGAATGTCAGGCGCCAGGAAGGCAATCTGTTCCCACAATTTAGTGGCGGCTAACCAATCGGCTGCATCGGGAAGAGCTACCAACGGGGCTCGATCTTTGAACTTCTGTTCACGGGGCGGACACCATTGCGAAGGACTTCTTCGTTCTTCTGCGATCTTTCTGACCAAAAGCCATTCGCCAAGGACACAAGACCCCTTTTTTTGGGGGGGACATAATAGAACCCGGGACGCATAAAGATGCATGGTACCACGGATGTAGAGCAATATCCGTGATGGTATCTCTTGCAACCTTCCTCATACTTTCTCTCTTTTCTCTTTTCATAATCGTCTGCTGGTGTCGTTGTTGCCATTTAAAGGTAAGTTTTCATTTTTAGAATGCACTGAGTTACATATGAATGACGCTTCCAGATATCCTGAGCATGTCAGGGTATGAACTTTTTAGATGGCCTCGCACTGCAGTGAGTTTTAGATATGAGAAAATGAAAAAAGTGCCCACCGACCAAACCTGAATGACCATTCAATGCATGCTATGGAGAGTACCAAATACCAAAATAATCTGTTAGGGAGCAAGAAATCCAAGAGGAAGCAATAAATCCAAGAGGAAGCAAGAAATACAAGAGGAAGCAAGAAATACAAGAGGAAGCAAGAAATACAAGAGGAAGCAAGAAATACAAGAGGAAGCAAGAAATCCGAAGATGTCTCAAAGGAAACTTCCACTTATCACAAGTTCGCCCCCTGTACACTGTGTAGTGCATTGATGTACGGGGGGCGAACTCGTGAAGTGATCAGTAAAAATGCTGAAGTTTCTAACCTTTCGGGACCTCTACGGAGTCTTTCTCCTTCTTCCTTAACCCTTCATGGACATTTTACAATCCTTTTGCCCCTTACTGACCATTGATGTGGTATGTACGTAGAAGCTTCTCTCTCCCCTCATGACATAACGAATGTCAACTCAATCGGCCAGTGCTTTCCTGCCATGAAGACCCCAATACTGATATGGCCAGTCTGAAAGTGGGTTAACTGCGGCCGTACCGGCACGCTACGTCTCCGCATGCCAATATCAACATTGCCTGTCTGAGATGAAACGCTATTTATCGATTACGTACCACTTTGTATGGAAGCTTGTCTCTTGGGCCAAGGGGAGGTTCATGAATTATCCCACATTCTTCCGCATATTCACATATTTGGCCGGGGTATTGTGTTTGAGATTGGCATATCAAGGACTCTTGTGAGAAGATAAAATGAATACATTTATGTAATATTTACGGTTTAAGGAATTGGCCGGAGTTATTGTTTTATCTCATTTCGCGGAGACCTGATAACTGAATGAAATTGAGTTGTTGTTGTTGACGCCCATTAGTTCGCAAATGAGACACAATTGCATTCTTAACTCTTCTTAAAGGTGAGGTTCGGTTGAACTCGCCTAAGTCGGATTGGACCAACCCTTACTCGAATATCAGGCTGTGACGATTCCTACTTATGCGCGTTGGGACTCACATGCAACAAGCAATTGAGATATCAAAACCTATTCACACGATAGTGTGTTACTCCTGATTAACATTTTCTGATAAAGTCAAGCGTTTCACGTCTACAGTTTTTAATCTGTCACAAAAAATGGTTGTGTATAAACAAAGATTTACATGTAGACTGTACTGCATGTCTCATTCTTTTCGCACGTCACCCAAACAATCCGTGAACTCCAGCACCATATGCCAAATTCAATACTCTACCACAGAAATTCCTTCGACAATTTTCCGGAGTGATAAAGCTTCGAGTAGATTGACGACCGCCTCGCCGCAGCGCTAACGTTGCTGCTTGGAAAGATTCGTATATGCGGCTGGCAATATTATACTAGGCCATATCGATCGATTCGTAGCTGTGCTGTACGGAGACTTCGGTCTGTCAGTGGATTCAACTGAGCGAAGAGGAATAGTCAGACTCAGGAACATTGCTTGAAGATTCTACAGGAATCCGCGGATGACACAATTCAACTTTCCCAGTACGTAAAACGGCTTCACTGCGGTTGTGCTCGCCATTTTTATGCCAACACGTGGTCAGAACGGACATTTTGGACCAAGGGAGGCAGGTCTATTTTGAATTCGTGTTCTGGTTCCCTGGATTTATTGATTCAGTGCTGTGGATAGCTCCTCGTGTGGTGGACCATATTGAAGGACGTTTGTAGGAGAAAGGTAGGGTGGAAATAAGAAATTGACAAATGGAACGAAACTGGAAATTGCTAACATCTTCCGCGCTATATTGATGTGTCAGTCATGTCATATTCATATCATGAGGCGTCCGCTCATGGCGCATACGTTCACAGCCATACCTGCATCACCTGAAAGTAACGTTAGCTTGGCAATGATTTTATTCCAAAAAAAGATTAGTGATAATATGAGAAGTTGTGTTAGAGGAACGTTATTGCTTCACCTACAAAAAGCTTGCTGTGACTGAAGCCAAATTCGTACTCGCCGACGCATGGCCATCAGCGTCCGCGTTTTGTATTGTTAATTTCCGCGCCACTGTGGTATACGCAAGTGACAAGCCATGTAAGCGCTATTTAGCTATTGGCTATTAGGCAAATGGGTAGCTCCGAAATATCGTTATATTGGCTGTTAGAGCGATGGGTAGCTTCATCCCAGATACAATACATCATCATGATTAAAAACACAACCTCGGGAGGTTGTAAATAAGCCTGAAATTGATTGTCTGCGGCAAAATGGACTGCATCCTCCGATAACATGTACATGTGCATGTATGTTGATATTGATTCATGCATCAGTGCATAAGTGTGTCGGTGCAACACGTATCTCATGTACTCAAGGAGGCAATGACGTTGCCAGTGCATTATTCATAGTGTAAAACCTTAAGGAAGTGCCGTAATGCACTGTACATGTAGATACACGTATTTTGTGATAGATGATAAAATGATACCTTTTGTAGGCCTATAACTTGTTTGAACAATGTCCTTTTCGACAATCTTGAACTCTCACGAGTTGCGTCCACTTCAGCGGCCATTTTACGCTTTGGACTTTGCCTTTGGAGCTCATCAGCAATGAAGCAATTCAAACTCTTGATTGGTCAAGTCGTCTCTCACGTGTAGACTCATGCATTACATTACTGTATTGACTAATCAGCGCCACCCGTGGGAACTAATGGTATTCGGCTATTGGTCAAGACGGCATTTGTTGTGCAACCAGTCCATCTTTACTGTTGGGTGATATGGGTTGCTAATTTATCAAGCTGGGCTATATGGTTTTTCAACTCGAGTTGCTGATGCTGAAGCAAGGTACTGATTTTTTTGGTGATTTTTTGTTGACTTCAGCTCGAGTTTATAAAATGAAAGTCCTTTTCAAATGTTTCTACATTTCCTTCTAAACTATTGGCGTTGCTGGATTGTTCGATATCTCCTCATTTCTCACATGACAATTTCCCAACCTGAACACGATTATTTGCCCATCTTATGTCTTCAAAGACTAGGTGATGACCGTCCGTTATGTCACGAACCTCATCTTTTTTCCGTACCTAGGTACACTAACATAGAACTACAATTCTCGAATGTACGCACTGTGTTACAAAACTTTTCATTTCTGGATACGTACAATCATAGCTAACCAATCATATAATCGTCTGTAAAATGTTCCTGGCTATGTCTCCTTAAGAAAAAAAGTTTCTCTGGAGTGTACTGTTGGTTACATCTAAATTGACACAAATTAATCAGAAGTGAAGCATGTCTTTCTGAATCCTTCTTTTATCAGTCGGAGACAGACTCCTATTTCAACATACCCACAGCTATTACGCGATGAGCAGCGCGGATCCACCAGTCGGACATGATGAAACTGCTTGACAAACCTTCAAAAAATATTTGCCACTTTCTTTCCTCGATATGAAAGAACAACTTCAGCAAAAGAGACACCGAGGGACAATCTCTCAGAACACGACAACCCATAAACTGTCACAAAAGCTCAGATTTGAGGTTTTAGATCCCAGAGGTCATTGATTAACATTGGTAAAAACGGCAATATCTCCAAAGAATAAATGATGATCGTGGGCTAGATTTGATTAAGCAGCACTCGTGAAGGTGCAATTGGATTAGAGATTCGCGTAATGCATCAAGATTTAAGGGGAGGTAATTCGATTTGACCGGGAAATCAGATTGTTTGGGAAGAAGATTTCTCCTTTGGTGAAAAAAAGTGGATTCTGATTCAGAGGATTTGAAGATGATGGCCTTCTCTAAGATGGCGTCGAAATGCGAGCACTTTCCCTGTAGGTATTGGTGTAAATGGTGTTTCACGTAATACATAATTCGAAAGGGGGGGGGGGGGCGTGATGAAATCTGACCGGGAAGTCTGATTGTTTGGGAAGAAGTTGTTTATCAAAGGGTAAGAAGATTTGAATTCTAATTCAGAGCATTTAAGGATGGTTGATTTCTAAGGTGTCGTCGAAATAATCCAAGTGTTTTACATAAGTATTGGGGTTGGAGGAATGACAGAGGTAAGCCAAATTGGGGACAAATTATGTTAGGAATGTAATGGAATTTGCCGGGGAAATATGTGTGTTTGGGAAGAAAACTTGGATGGATCCGTACGGGTTTGAAAGATTTTTTTCCAAAGGACGACATCACATCTAGATTCCGTCCTTCATGCTGCTGAAACGGTAGGGGCTGTAACGTACTGGACAGTTCCTTGTGTTCGGAGAGATTGGCCCTTAATTTATTGTTATCTGGATTGAGTTTTTCGTATTTGGCTGGCAAACCTGAAACGATTTGCCGAGCACCCCCTGCCACCCCATCCTCCCTTAAGATCGAATGCACCTCAAGGGGTTAATTGTTAGCCCGTAACCATGACGCGACTGTCATCTAATCACGTGCCGATAGATCTTGATTGATGCTGACAAGCACACGTCATCAATTTGCACATTCATAAGAAGCGCTCTCCAGCACGATGCGTCTTTATGATGGTAGGTTCCCTGAAGGAATGTGATGCAGTTGGTATTCAGGCAAATGTCAATGCAATCAACGAGAATATGGCTAATTGGATGTTGCATAGTGCAATCTGTGGCGCGATTCCCATTTGCACATGAAATGTCTAAAAGTGTATTTTGGATTTTCCCAAATTTGGTCTAAAAACTTAAAAAAAGGTTCCTGTGCTTTTTGAAAAACCTTTTAGGGGTTTTTAGCCCAAACAAATAAGCAGCCTAAATGGGTTTTTCAAAGTAACGAAAAACCCTTTGAGCTTTTTTCAGAAGCTCACAAACCTTTGGATTTTGTGATTTCTCTTTTGAAGAAGGTAGATGGGCAGCTTTTGAAATAACCTGCCCACTTATTCCTTTTCTTGACATTCGTCCAAGTCTCAGAAATATGAGCTTAGTTAGACTACCATCCTATCAAAACGTGTCAAGTACCTCTCATTCGTTTGGCTCGAAGTCGTTCCTTGAGAGATCTCCTTTTATACAGCTAATGAGCATGACTTCACACACAAAATGTGCATCAAAATCATCTATAACGCCGTTGTAAACTCTTGTAAAAGCCATGTTTCGGAACAGCCCGAGGTTTTTGGAATGTTGGCAGTAATATAGATTTCACACGTTATTGAAAAGGAGGAGCCGTGAACATGCTTAACTTTCCAGTACAGCAATAGCGTGTCTCAGGTGCCGGTACAACCCTTAATGTAATTAAACACAGAATGGCCACTAACTTCAGATGGAGTTGGAAATTACTCCGGGTTTAGTTCATCCTAAAATTACTAAATTATCATTGCACGCTTTGGGAATCGACATGGCAGTGCACGTTTAGCATGTATCACCAACGTCATGTGGTATAATTTTGTAGCTCTTTTTAGTCAGATGATGGGCCGGGAATCGAACCCGTTACCCTTGGATAGAGAGTCGGACTGTTTAGATATACTTGCCCTTAACCATTACGCCACCCTGCTCCACGATTCTGTTCAGCTCAAAGCTAGTCTTTTCGGTATTCAAGTAATACCATATGAGGGGGTAGGGGTCTAAAGTAGTGCTTACGCCACCCCGCTACACGCTCCTGTTTCGTTCAATGCTATAGTCTTTTCGGTATTCAAGTAATACCATACGAGGGGTAGAGACTTAAAGTAGTGCTTACGAGGCGGCGAGGAGTGCTAGATTAGACGCGACAGACACTTGGCTGTTGAGTCAGTTTGGCAAGTAAGAGACAGTTCAATGAGAAGGTATAGATATTTCCTTTAAAAGGACAATACATAGTTCATATTTCGTGAATATCGCTCAGTGTATACCAAACACGGCATGTCATGGATATCACTAGTCTTTACAGTGTCGTCACATGCAATGCACGCGGTCAATTTTATTAGAAGTATCCCATGCACATCCCCAAGTAAGCGCAATAAACCGTTGGCGTTAATTGCTAGTATTATGCGAGACTGGCAGGCTTACCCTTTGTTATTCCTATAGAGCTGGATTCAAGGACGGTGGATGTTTGACTCTCATATTTTGGTGTCGAAACCATAGCACCCCACTGGTGGTCTCAAGTATATGGCCAAACACCGGCCGCTCATTTGGCGCTGTCATCACACAAAACATCCGTAGTCTTCACCTAGGATTTTGCTTCTTTCTTGAAAACCCACTAAGTACCAAAACAGGAACTCACGAGGAACAATTTCCGGCAAACGTATATCTGATGTCGCGCGGCTGTTAAAGGACTTCCGTATATAACTTCGGAAGTGACATTTAACCTTTCGAGAGTGGCTCGAACAGAATCACCCCTGACCTTTTCTCATTGATTCTATAAGCAGACTGCACGTCTGACGATGAATTTATTCGGACTGGCAGTATTCACAGCCGTTACGATAAAGCCGATTGATTGCGGCATTATGTGCATCGTATAACATTGCTGGATGTGCAGCAGTCTAAAATCTGCCTGGAAAAGTGTCCGTCCCTATTGTGTGGTGACGGGCTGAGGCGTGTGGGTTATAGAGAGTACATGTATGTGATCTGACGTGTGACAGGAAGGAGCCTAAAATGTATATCACCTGACCGATGTCATCACTGCACTCATAAGGTTATAAAGGACAAGTTTTAAATATCCAAACTGAAAACGAAGATAGATTTCCCATCGACGGGTCGAGTCGATCAACAAGATGAACGACCATTCGAACGTTCCGTTGGTCAGTTCGATCTTTACTCGGATCAATATGACATGTGAGGATTAGTTCGGGCCTTGGGCGATCACATGCTGTTAAATCCATTTATCAACTGGGACACTAGAGTGATACTGGTGTACATCTCAAATGGATAAATGTTGATTTTGAAAGAACTTTTCTATCCGAGCTGTACTTGGTGAAATCCATCTACTTTTAAAAGAAGAACGAGTTATATTAACATCGCTCAATAACGTAACATGTACGAAGTGTTAAATTTCCAACGTTGACCTTGCACTGAAAATTGTATCTTATCATCATGGGCTCAATTTAGTTATTTTAGTCAAAATCGAATTCGAAGGGTTTCTTAATGTATAATTAGGTTTAGCGTGCTTTTGGTTTACAATGACGAATATATTTTGAATGAAGAAATCACCATGATGCACAATTCTCTGCTAATGAAAGACGAATGTTTTTGGAGGTTAAAAAAACCCGCCACCCACTAGAAATACTGATCAGACTTGATGAGGTGTTCCTAAAAAGCGGACGCGTTCCTAATTACGAAGCCGCTGCAGTTCTCATCTGGTGGGTGCAGTTGTCAGTATTTCTTTTGTGATGAATGCGCTGGCGATATCTCCAATAATAATGACGGATGAAGAAATATTGACTATCATCAAGCAAAGTATGGCCTGTTGGAAGATTGGATTTTGTGCGAGGCAGAAAAAACGCCACCCATGTTATTGCCTTGGTCACCGCTGCCCTAGATGTTTGCCAATATGCACAACAAATTTTCAGGTGGTGTATATCAGTTACGTCACGTCAGTTTTCGTCGTTACGGTATTCCGCCAGGGCCGCAACTCCCTCTGTACATTTTACATACAGAATTTCTTCCTCGATTCGTGACTATGTCTTCTGAAGAGAGGGTTTTACTCACCCCATTGCTTGCATGTACAAGCACTTGAACAAACTCTTAGCGAAAGTGATGACTCTGTACGTCAGTTGCAGGATGTAATATCCCTGTCATCTCCTGATTGGATTATAATTAGCTCAACTAATTAAATTAACATTCAGTTTATGTTACCATCACTAGTAGTAGACAGGTCTAATTGACGTGATTCACTCTAGGCTTTTAGCAGGCTTCCGTATTGGAATTTCCATTAAAGGTAAATCTGTTTACTTCAGGAATTCTGTCGCTTTTGCTGCGAGCATTTTCTTGCCAGGGAGTGTCTGGCAATGCATTTCACGGGGCAACGGTAGCGATGGCCTCATGGTCGAGAGGTTGCTGGCGCGACACCTGGACGAGGAAATCCTTGGTTCATCCACTGGTCGAGTTCAGATGAGCGCATTATAGAAGCTCCTTCAATCTGCGGGGCTGGTTTGGAGTCACCAGACTAAAGTCTGATTACTCGAAGGTTTTTCAAAGCTCCGCTATCTGCTTACGCCACGTTTCTATGTTCATGCATTCAACGAACTGGGTGAAGTCTTTTGATGCCATTCAAAAATGTTAAATTAGATTATAGTGTAATGACGACACGAATAGATCCGATGCCCATGGCGTAATTTCCGGTTTGACCCATAGATTTCGTATATCAGTCAAACTCGAGCATCTTGTACATGTAAGCATATTGACTATAGTCAATGAAGTAATATATGGATATTGCGCGCCTCCTAATTCAACCTGATTGCTCGGGGAATTTGTGTTGGGTGCCAAGGGGTCACAATCAGACAAAACAGCTGCTTCGCCAGCTCTGTTAATGGCTGGAACTGGTTTTATGGCAATTGTTGGACGAGGATGGCCTCGTTTAACCTTCGTTTATATGAAGAAAGTATCAGTAATGGATCCCAAACCAAGTTTGAAGAGGGTGAATTAGAACGCCTGGATACATCATGATGAACTCCCAGCGGTATTTTGCCTCCGTACCGCCGCCGGTGTCTGGAAGCGGAGGAATGCCAATACATCGAGGGTCAAGATGGGATACATATGTATGCCGACACTGGCACCAGTATTTAGACCGTTCTAAAGAGGAAAGCAAGACAATTTAGTCGGATTTACTCCTTACAGATCAATTCCTCGATTAGTAGATATCGGCGTGTTGACTAAGTTCAATATGCGAATGTAAAACCATAAGCGCCCGCGGCTGAGATGGAAATGGTTTTTCATTCTGACATTTCATCTCCAACGAACGCATCGCCTGAATCTAACATTTAAGGAATCGATAGCCAAGATGGAATTTTGCAAATCCGTTGATTGAGAGCCGTAGTTGCGTATAATAAATCCTGTAGTTTATTGCTCTCGTTTCATATCCGCTGCTGGCCTCATTTTAACATTGCAATACGCAGTCTGCGAACGAGTTTTATTGTCGAGGTTTGTTGGTCCACAGGTCGTTTTATGTTCGCGATGAAAGGTTATTCGCGAAATCTGCAAAACGAAACCGCCTAAAAAAGTGGCCGACCTCGACTCCCAAGGGTCAGTGCGCTCCCCCACTTCCGGTGGTGCAGCCATCTTGAATTGCTAATCAAGTAGTCCCCGCATGAAGAGATGGCGGGTTCGCTAGGATGGAAAAATATGGGCCCGCATTTTCTTTGCTGTGATTTATGACATTAACTACCATCGCAATCTTGCGAGCATTATGAGTTATAAATCATGGTTTAAACATGTCGACAGGAAGAGCATGACGCGAATGGTGATGCGATGCAAATCAGAGCTCCCTTATCAACAAACAGCAGCTTTGATTATTCAAGACTCTGATTCCTCATTAGGAGTCTACACCATCACAGACTCGTTACTGTAAACTGGAGTTTGTTAATTTCTGGTTAAGGTTTTTTTTCAAGATGATATTGATAATAATCATGATTATAAAACTAATACTATATGTACATGTACATGAAAGAAACAAGAAAATGAAAAGAAAAAATTGATTCACGGGGAGTCGAACCCGGGACCACCGGACCGAGAGTCCAGCATTCTAACCATTGAACCACCAAGGCTTTCATGTTCGCATCGTTCACTATGGTATCTCATAGCTGCTGTCACCTCCGGGCCCAATATAATGTTCCAAGCTCCGCTGATTTGCGCTCCCTCTCAATTCATGCCCCAGGATAGCATACTTCATCCCGTAACTAATCTGCTCGGGGTCTGAGACCTTGTTACTCAAGCCGCCCACAGGCCAATCGAATCCACTCACCACGCCAGCATCTGATCCGTTGCCCGTGACGATTACCCTGGACATCGCCCCAGTCACTCCCGCGGCTAATTGAATTAACCAATATCCAATGCCATGTGCCCCTGAATTACTCCCTTCTTTCCATTGCCCCGAGTCCATCTTCCATTCCTCATCCAGTCATCGACAACACTTGGCCATGATTAACCAAGTCCTTCATCTTCAATCCAAGCTCTCATCACCACTTCTGCCCATTACTTGAACACTCCTGCGACAATCTCCGCACAATTCACTGACCCCAAAGTTACCATGTCAAGTAGGCTGATGGAAATCGATTTGCAGCGAAATCTCCAAATAGGCAGCGTGGATTATTACAATGAAAGGAGGCTAATGCCGTAATCGTACGGACACGTCTTTGAAAGAAAAAAGCTCATTCTTTCTCAAATAAGTGGATCCGTCCCTTTACTGCATGAAGACGACCTAATTTGCATTAATTTATTCAACCCAATCACCCATTTTAATCTGAGCAATCCGATTAGCGATAAAGAAACCGCTTCACATCACGGGCGATGTTTCAGCCAATCGATTACTCTGGCAAACATCCATCCGCCAGCAACATGATTTCAGCGACCTTCGTTGAGCTGAGCAGTTGTCCCGACCATTTCCGAGCATAAATTCAGTAACTGAGACACACAAAGGTTCAGATAGTTATCATAAGATTATGCCCGGAACACCCCAACCATTAAAAGGTCCGCCATCCATCTTATGTGTGTTCATTCCACCACGCGACTGTTTTTATTTCCTCCCTCCTAAATCCTGATAACTTGCCTGCTTTCCTAATGCGACAGTCATGGCGTTCGTGACACCCCATCAAGCCAGTGATTATCTATGTGCTCTGCTATCGACCATGGCGACCCGGGGGAGGCTGGAAACTGGTAAAGTTGGTCGTGTATCGATCACGGCGGGAATGGCAACCAGCTGATGTGAATAACACAGGGACATGAACGGTTCGGAGGTGTTTCGTCGTTACCGCCGAGGGTTTTACAGCGCATCTTTTCTAAACCGTGGCATATGTTGTCAGCCCAATCTTTTATCTGCTCAAAAACAATACAAACTCTAATATACAGTAAGTATCCATTGATATGGACGTCAAGTGCAGTCACGCCTCAGTCCTCAGGAGTGGGTAAATGAAGAGGTCGGACCAACGCACGGCTAGCACCGATATCCAAGCATTCGGGTGGGAGGGTGATTCGTGAGCGAACGATCAGCAGCGAAGACCGCCCGTCAACCAACGTCCAATGATCAGCCATCGCTACTTCCCAGGTACCTCTCCACCTCTTCCCAAAGGCAAACTGGAGGGAAAGGGGCCTCGCGTGCTTACGGTGGCGTTGTTGGGAAGCAATTGCGATTCGGTGAATTAATGTCGCATCGAGCCGCGGAGACCCGCCGAACAGCTGAGATATAAACAAAAGAGGTCGCCTTTGTAATATCAAACAGGGTTACATTACCGTCGACTCGAAAATTCTTCACTCGATGGCATTACGGCAATTTGTTCGGCGCTTTCCTGCTGTGTACATTGCTGTACATCATACATGCAATGCACGTGCAATGGACGCCGTAGTGGCAGAGAGAATATGCTTGAATATCATATTTGCTTTGGAGATTGCGAATTAGCCTAACACCATTGCACCCTCCTCAACACTCGTATGAAAAAAACAACAACTCCTAATTTAAAGAAAAATTCCATGAATCATTTACGGAACTGCAATTTCCTTGGGAAAAACAGCTCGTCTTCGTGACTTGATTGGGTGATTGGATGTTTAGTACGATCAATTACATCGAAACAAATTTATTCAAATTGATACAACAGTTGTATTTTTTTCGAATTTAAATTCGGTTGCTGTAACGATCGCGTTGTAGTGCGTGACTGGAACTGGACGTGATTTGGGTTTTCAACACACAACACAAGGATGTGGCGAGGCCAGAATGGCATTTTATTCTTTTACATCTTGAAGAATTTTAAAAAGCAAGTGTTGAGTTGTCACCTGAATTAGATGACCGAATAAAAACAAAAGGGTTTCTTTAAGAGGTAATTTATTCAGAGAATAAGCTATATCGTGACTCTCAAAAGTGAAAATATACGGTATGATCCAACATGACAATATAAGAGGCATCAATATAACGATATATTTGAATAGAATTTACAGCGAAATACGGAATCACGTGATTTTTCACTGTTCTAAAGAACATTTTACAAAGATCATCAGCACAGATTGACACAGTCAATCGTATACTGAATGAGGTATTTTAACAGACCAACTAACATTGTTTATCAAATATAAGTTAATCTTAGAAAATGTCGTTAATTTGATACTTTGTGCGCCAATGTTGGCAGGAAATTTTCTCAAACACCAAAACGCGACCTTGACACAACCTTATTTGCTACACAACCTGCACCAGCAGATGTACAACATAATTACCAACATACAATACAAAAGGCGAACACGTGAAGTTGTATATACATTACCTAATTACACTTAATCCCTAGGTGACAGCTCATTGTGTGACTTATTACAATCATTATGTTACAAGAATTTGTTTTGGTTTTGAGTAGGCTAACATGAGCCAATGCATTACGCAGTGCAGTACATTGCAAAACATGCTGCAATGTACTGCGCCGTGTTATGAATGGTGTTTTCTCAGAACAGTTTAAATCAGATGACAACTGCACACCAGCTTTTTGACATCTGGCTTGATGAAAAAGGAATAAATACCACCTTAGCCACGGCGAAACCTTGTGCGGGGGGGGGGGGGATCGGGGGTTAGGAGGTTAGGAGGTAGTTCAGCTTCACGTTTGGACGTATAATTATAACGCTCCGCCGTCGTCTAAAACTCTTGTTCAGGAACTCAGCTGGTTTAGGGAAAATTCGGCTCGAAGATTCTCTGTGGATTACTTTGCCACCTACTGCTGCTCTTGTGCCTATTTGTTTATCATGACGTGATACAGAGATTAAAAGAGGAGGCGTTATTTTTAGCGCGTCATCTCCACATTAGTGGATGAAAAACCATTCGGATTATTCTATAAATAGCCTTGAGTTGGCCTAATTGTCATACTGCTAGTATGAACACGCCGAGAGTGGGATGAGTTCTTTTTTGGCAAGGATAAAAACCCAAAAATGGAAAGTCGATGGAAAAGTACAGAATTCTATAACAGAAAGTAACAACAATACTACGATCTGATGGTGCCTTGGGAGAGCTTTCCGACCATTGCTCTCTGGCAAAGTTCTGTTTTTTCCTGACGAAAAAGGCGGCAAAACCTTCAGGGACGATCTGTATCTGATTCCATTTCATCCAACTCGCCTGTATAAAAGCTTTAAAATGGCGATTAAGCTTCATCAAGGTCATCTTTGGCTCAGTTGTCATAGTAACGGCTACATACTTTCATGTTTTTGCATTTGGAATAGAATTGCGACATTTGAAGCTATTTTTATATAAAGAAAATAGAGTGATCTTACATTCGAAACCCTTGTTTGAATGATTGTCTGTTTGTAATATTGGATTTCATTTCTGTTAAGTCTCAGCGAATGTGGACTTCGTTTCGTCATGTTAGTATCAAGGCAAACGTTCAATGGAGTTTGCTTTATTTGTATGGCTTAACACTATTCATAGACCGTATACTGAAATCTAAAGTGATATTGATGAAACTGATATCGTTGCATCACATCCGCCATGAATCAAACAGAACACATAGTGGGGTGTTAACAATTGGTGGAGGGGTGGGGTGAAAGAGTATGACTGGTGTGGATTTATCACATCGCCGTCATTTTCTCGCATCAGACAGTTATTTCATCATTTCATTACTATTCTTGAGGATTCCTTGTTTGTAAGATCACCTTACATCTATCAGGCAATGTTCGTGTCGAAATCGAAATATTTATAATACGTCAACAACATTCATGAAATCGCAGAGCCGACGCCCTGAGCAGAAACAATTGATTTTCAAATAGAACAATACAAGTTAAGAATAACCATTGATCACCAATGGAAATAAGTTCAAGAATCGTGCCATGCGATACTTTAGTGTTTGTGATATCAAATATTAAAATTACCAATTTCTAGTGATAAACAATTATTTCTTCGAGTTCGTATAATTATTTCCTCCGACGCCAGGTTGAGAAGGTCATATCCACAAGTACAGGGCCAGACATCAAAAGGTTCGAGAATGATCAATGCGGGAGCATGTTCATTTCTGAAATGTCACATCCATCGTGGATTAATCTCAATATCTGGATAAAGTGCTAAACAGACAGTGGGAGTGCTCAGTGACATTTTCTGTGAGTTGCATTTCTATTTATTCCCCGCGTTCTTTGGGTGTCTGCTAAAGTTGACATTAATGATTATGTCTCGTCAAATGCACCACTATCCATAGTGTATCAATAAAAATGATACACCATAACAATCAACCGCAGTCGTTGTTTTTTGGGACGCCCAGTAAATCTGGTGATGAATTTTCGTAAAGGCGCCCACTGGTGGCTGCATCCGAAGGATTATTCACCTGCGACCATTATCAGGCGAGCAGTCGTGGCCAAGAAGAGTAAACACCTAGTTAGTCATGGGTCGGATTCTAATCGAGCCGGATGATATGTCACTCAAGTAGACAGAGACTAGATAGAAAACATTATAACTCAGATATGTAACTCTAAAGCGCCACAAAAGCAAGCAGGTTTTCTCGCTGCGACCTGCCAAAATTATCGCTAATGAGTGATATAAAGAGTGGTCTTCTGGTAAAACAGAGGTTGTGGCTTTTTTTTATGTTGATCCCAGGTCGCAGCGACCACCGATTCTTGTCGCAGGCACATGCAATGACAATCGCAAAGAGAGATTTTCATTGCATGCGATCACTTTCGCAGGTTGCAGTGACAGAAATTGATCGTTTTTTGGACGCTTTAGCCAAGTAATCTTCACCAATATATATATATTATTCATTTGCTTGGCAAGAGCGGCCTTGCTGTGCTCTTCACAAACACTTAGACCGCATCAGCCCCAATAAAACAAGCGACAGTAGCCAAATCCTCAAGCTGGAAATCTAATTCTTCCATGCCGCCCAGTACTAATGGTCAAAGTTGACCTCTATGCACGAGTCACTCTATTCTGACGTAAGAATAGTGTGGACTAATTCAAATTTCCATCCTTCAAAACCCCATCCAAATTGACGACAAACGTCCATTTGCTCTCCATTTCATCTCAACCTGACCGAAGTTAGTGTACGCATCTATTGATGAATTGTATACACTTTGTCAAGTGACTTCAGGAAGCTTGAGTTGAACTTTAAAGCGGAAGTTAACCTCTCCAATGACAACCATTACCATGTCATCGCCGCTTCACGAATACTTCATTACGCAACTCTTTAATGGAGGAGGCGCAAAGTTTCCGGAAGTCGTCAGTGACTTCATTACCGCCGGCATTTGGTTCCGAATTAGATCAACCTTTGTCGCTTTCGTCTTTTTTATGGCAGTTAATGGCCATAAATAACATCCTATTGTCGAACTTCTATTAACCATGTTAACTAGTCTAACACTTCGGAATCTCTTCAGTTTATGCACACTTTACTTCGTTACAAGTGAAAAATGGTGTCAACAATCCTGTTTAAGCGAAATTATCCAGGGACGTACACATGTAATGGGAATGTTCTGAAATGTTGAAAACCTCTTTGATATTCAGCGCAAGCGTATTAAGAAGGCGTTGATATCAACATGAGGTACATTGTGTACTTTATTAATAAGGTAATGGACATTAAGCCTACTGGATATATCGTTGGTAACCATGGAAACCAAGAAAAAGAATACAATTTTCAGTTTACTTGCTTACAAGTATACACCAGAGTAAACTTGCCTCCCTTTCCAAATTCTCTGAAAGGTGCGAAAGTACAAATACCCTGTGTGTTGAGCTAGTCCCCGATATGTACGGAAGTCTCCAGGGCTTAGAGACTGATTCAGCTTTCCATCATAGCTGCCGGAAACCCTAGAAATGAATAAAGCACGCTAGGGCCAATGGTTCTTCTCGTTTCACAGATAACAGATCATGTGCAATATAGTTACGGGAGCGAAAAGACGTCTCTCATAGGAAATACTTCTGATGGCGAACAACACGATAGCACACCCAGCAGGACTGACGTAGAAGTTTATAATGTCCTAACATACAATATCCGGGACAAGGTTTCTGTTGTACACTCCATCTCTGCCAATAAATATCACTATCTCTCGGGTGTAAAAATAATCAGCCATCCAGGCAAGTAATCAGATTTACTCCGGTGCTGCTGTAAATCATGACGTCAGACACCACGTGGCTGACATAATCTTGATCTTCTCGAACCGTTCCTGTCCGAAATTGAGTTTGGTCAATTTAGGATCTCTGTTGATGTGTTTAGGGCCGTTAAGGCTCGGAGGCAAATTGATGGTGATGGGTGCAGTTGGGGACATAATGGATGGGGTATTGGAATTACCATAAAGCAATGGCCTGCGCATAATGGAAAAATGTAGAGAACACGGTGTACATTGATATCGAAGGGAGTACGCTTGACCCTTTAAGGTTGGCATCAACCTTGTACGTGAAATGTAAGTTGGGATATATTATTTCATGACTTCATATCCTTTGTTTCGAAGATAGTTAGACAAGGGTTTTGACATTCCGTAAGCCACCTGTTATGCTCTGTATCAGCAGTAGATTCTACTGTTGGGAGTATCATCCCAGTCGTCAAGTGTCATTGACATGCTGCTAAAAATACCAACGACACCAAGGCGAGGGGATGTGTTTGTAACATTATCTCGAACAGGTCGTCGCGAAAGCCCGGCACTTTCCTGAATGCATTAGGCGTTGGCTTACAACTGTAATTGGCCACAGGAAACAACCTTTCCCGAGACTAAATATCGAGTGCATGTGCTTTTGTAGCCGTATCGCATGTCGTATGTTATCAATATTGTTGTCACGCGGTCAATAATGGCGGGCTGTTGGTGTTTAGGAAATCAGTCTCCCCTCAGCGTGTTCGATATGAGGTCGGCATTTGATGGAAACAGCATGCTTCCACGAATACACCTTATACCCTTAAAGGACGAGAAATTATATCTTGGGCGTTTTAGCTGTGCTCTTTCATCTCTTTGAAATAATCATTTATTAAGATTGTACCAACAACTTTCAGCAATCAAAGCCATACACTGAAGTAAAGTACATTTACACTAATTCCCCAAGATCACCTGCTCGTCAGTTCTCGGGAACGTCGCGACTCTCCGGCACTCAAGTATCATTTCTATATGACGACGTCTCAATGCCTTTATAACACGTTTATTGGAGAGTTATGACCACCAGGCTTCGCCCCCGTGACCCCTCGATCCCAAGCTTTCTTCAACCTGGTTGGCGAAGAGGCCAACCTCAACGCCAAGAAGTGATTAATTTCACAATGTTTGACAGAACAATCTAGGATTATCATAGGTCATGTGTGAGGAGTATTATCGATCAGGCAGCAACTCCAGTCAAGAAGCATAATATCGAACGTTATCCGTGATATGTTTATAAATGCTCTTCTACGCCAACCTTTTTGAAAATATCCCCGAGTCTTCTTTCTAAGAAGAAGATGATGTACCATTGTTGCGTAAATTGATTAACAAAGGATTTGATGACACAACGGATCTTTCGTATTCCGTTCTTCGTCGTTCGTTGGTATTGGGAACCCTGACCACTGAGCCAACTTTGGGCGCCAACGAAAGGGTTCCGCTCCGCTTTGATTATCATCCCTGACAGTCACTGCCAATATTTGCAAAGAAATCAAGCATAAACGTTACTATTTACAAAACCACTATGTTATTGCATCTTTATTTGCAGTGAGAGTCATCCCTAAACCAACAATTTCATTGATTTCAGCGCAAGACTATTCGATCAGGATAGAATAGCGGTCACGTGTCATCATACGGGTCACTGGACACAACATGGCGTCGCGGAGTGCATCTGATATTGAGAAATCGCTTGGAGCAATCTTGGGGGTAGGGGCAGTTGGTGAAAACAACATGATGACGATTAAACCTTTTCTTTGGAATCCGTTATTTAAAAAATCTATCTACTGTTGACCACAAAGTTTTTCCTTGCGCTGTCTTTTAGCTTATTTTTTAGCTGATTTCTTTTCTTAAAAATCACAAGAAAACGAGGTTTTCCAATCAAAAAGTTTTTTCTCTTTCCAATGATAACCGTCAAAATGTTGTTTTCCCGTTTAGTTCCTACCTCTCCGTGGGTAAAAACGCCGGATGAAACTTCTCGAAGGAACAGTTAGAGCGTTATTGAAACTGTCGCGGATGCTCAAAACCTGGATAGGAACAGATATATGGGAGGTACTGGCTACTGAAGTCGGGAAACAGTTGATACGGAAGGATTACCTTATGTTAAAGAACACGTAAGGACTTGGATTACACTGTTAAACGTAACTGTCGCGTGTGCTAACATCTGGTTTAAACGGAAGAAACTTGGATGTACATGTATTTGCGACTGAATATTTTTGAAACATTTATACGGAAGGAGTACCTGATATTAAAAAACAGGTAAATACTTGGATCACACTGTTGTACGAGTTGTCGTGTGTGCTAACACCTGCTAGGAACGGAAATTTTAGATGTAGGCTTATTGGCAACTCGAGTTAGAAAACAATTATCGGGAAGGATTATTTGCCAAATGGTTGAAAATACGTTTGTGAGCTAATTTGGGGGATTACAGACGCTACCAACGTGCGCACCTTGATAGTTCGAAAACAGTTGATACATGTATAAGCTCTCACTACCGAAAGACAGTGGGTTAATCCTAACCTGATACGTACAAACCTGCCCAAGTAGCGCAAAGCTAAATGTAATTATGGATCAATTACTGCTACTAAATCTGTCTCTAACGTAAGACGGTTACCAGGGTGGCGCTATAATGCGAAACGATTTATACGGGAAAATGGGACTATCATTACAGGGGAACCGTCAATTGCCTAGTTTTAAGACGATATCAGGAGAGAATCGATATTTTTGATCTGTGCTTTGATAACGGATATACAGGATTGAGCATTGCAAATGAAAGCTAGGGTTTAAGAAAACGATAGCGGTTGAACGGAAATATTGTGTTTTTTTATAGGAAAGTCTCTTACGTGTCGAAAAACTGTATTTTGTATTTCACTGGCTATTGAAAGACAAAGTGGACAAAAGGGAAACGAACTGGACATATGTTATATTAGGCTTCACATGAGTAGATACCGCCTCACCTTTGAAAGCTGGAGATAGAAGGAAAAAACTATATTCTTTCTTTGAAGGCAGGTGAAACCTAAGCACATCTTCCCGGATATAAGAAGGGCATAAAAAGGGTTATCAAACTACAAGTGAAGACATATTGTGTGAACGTTATTTTCGGCAAACAAAACGTCTTTTTGTAGATCTTCGAATTCACTAGCATTTGTAAAAAACCAGGAGTATTCTGTTTCTTTTGCATTCGTGACGCCAGACGAGGCTAAAAATTGCGAAATTCAAGCACATCACTAAGGAAAGCTCGCAAACACACTGCGGAATTTAGCATCGACTTTTCGCTAAAACTCTGTCACTGCCCATGACGCTGCCCCTTGTGTAGTCCTTCCTCGGAAAGATTGTGATATTTCCTGGCTCAGCTGCGCTGGATTACACTGCTCCTTTCTTAACTCTTCGTACACATTGTCTAATCGTTTAGGTCTGATATCAGAACTTACAGGACATGTTCCTTTCCTGTCACAGAGTTGGAGACAACTCTGGATGAATCACAACCTCTTCAACTGTTGAACTCGTCGTCCGTTTGCAGTTGAATCACAAAGGAAGGAGTCTCAAGCATCAGATACCTTGAAGGATCAGACCGTTAGAGTTGCTACGTGTAAAGTAACAGCTAAGATCTACAGCTAAGATACATTTTATCAAAACTATAGGTAAAATCAAGCGTAGATTGATTTAAACTGATCTTAATTTATGCTTGGTAAAAGGGAAGTTCCAACACAATAATGCAATGTATCTCATCATTGGTGGACGTCTTCTCAATTCGATTGTCTGATCCAGGGGAGAGCAGATACATTACGATTTTCCCCTTACCGTGCAGTTAAAGAAATTCAGGCCTAGTCCAATACGGAATTGTCTTTAAACAAAGCCCGTTCGAACCCAGGCCTAAATTCTCACTGTTCTACTGTCTGTCAACGGATTATCAGGGCAAATCTTGATGACATCGACCCCCACAAAACAACTTTCATGGGGTCTATAGGCCTAGACTAGCAAGGACATATAGACGTAATGTAACATTACTGATCAAAGGCCAAGGCAAATTTCGCAACCAGATGTTCTTCCATGCCTGTGGCTGCAAACTGTACGATTTCTGGCTCCTAAACATAACTTGTATTCTATTGAGAATTTCATCGGAAACTGCACAGAAGTGACAACGTGGATCTATACAGAGGTTGTCTGCGTATAACCTTGAGGAAACAATTGATCCTCTGTAGGTTTATCGGTTTTCTCTCGGCGTTCGTGCTGTCATGCGAATAAGATATTGTTGTTCTGGCCAGCAGTAGTGCTCGGGTGTCGCAGAGGAGAAAAGACAATTATAGTTGATGGCCTGTGTAAAAAAGAAACCTAACCTTACAGTCTGCTCAACTTTTCTTGCACTGTCAGCCATAACTTAGAGTGATGAGGCTCTCGTGGTGAAACAGGCAATATGCAAGTGTAGTCGTGTTTCGACATCGTCGTCCATGACTTTTATATACCCATTTCAGATTGCATCCCTGGACGCTTTCACTCGAAGTGTAACCTACGGTGCCTGCAGAGAAACGTCTGGGTTTCGATTGTGCACTGAGGTGATGGGTGTATTCAGTAGAATAAAATTAATATTAGTTAGGATTGTTAATGAGGGTTTAGATTTGGCCGTTTTTGGGAGTATATTTGACCCCTTAGCATTATATATTCAGCGCATGTAAATAGGCATAAGTTTGGACGAGGCTGAGAGGTATTCCTAAATCCTAAAGTGCCCATGGCATGCCTCAGCTGCTGACATTGAAATCGGATGCTATGAATAAATCGAAGCTATCCCTGGATGGTGAATCACTGCTTGTAAAACCACGCCTTTGTTCCAAAGAGTCCTTGACTCATTCAGAGGGTTCTCGAGAAGGGCTGGAAACAAGCTATCTTTGCTCCCAGCCCGGGTTTGTTAGTCACTCACTGTTACTTCATGAGGACCAAGAGCAGTTACTGTTGAAAACAATGGCACTCACAAAGGGTGGGATTTTTTAGGAAGAAAGTGGCATGGCCATTCGTTGAAAAGCTCTCGATGAGCTTTCTGATGGTTCCATCAGTAAACCTATTGACATTACCATTCACTGGAAAGCACTTGGTTAGCTCTTTCTTAAGGTTTCATTGACAAACCTATTGACATGACCAAATTATTCTGATATTTCTTTAAATCCGATTGGCGGATGAAACCTACATTTGTACTAGAAAAGTAGACTTTTCATTTCTTCGGCCTTGACTCATTGAGAGCCCTCCAAATAAGGGCAGAACCATTGTGTGGTCCCTTGGTTGCGATCGTGTCGCTTAGTCACCAGACACGGGGAGAAATCCATATTGGAAATATATCAAGTAGCCCTCCGTGATCAGACGATTATTACTGATGGGCATGTATAAATTCCATCTTCACTTCAATTAGGGGACGAGACATGAGTGCTGTGAAGTCGGCTTGAGGCCGTTTGGGTACTATAGAAATGCATTGGGCTGCGTTTCAAAATGTATTTGGTGGACAACTAACACCCCATGTGACATGCCAGAAAGATATGTAGGGAATATATCAATCTTTGGATGCTATAGATCCGTACTTTTAATATTAAATCTACTGGCATGAGACATGCTAAAGTGAATGTGGGGAAGGAAGTGCGGTGTCACAGTAGCATAGCGCCCGACTTGTAATCGGAAGGATGTTGGTTCCAAGTTCGGCCACGGCCTAGGCCAATCAGTACTTTCACCACCCTACAATAGCATTCCGCGATAATGAGGTCACTGCAGCTGCTGCCCTCTATTTCCCCATCGCTGAATTACAGGCAATGTCGGACAAACATGCGGTTTCGTAGTGGATTCAGGCTTTCTAACTAGGGCAGTTAGATTCAATCTGGCACATGTCCGAGTGTTGGAAATACTACATAATTGTTCTGAATATTTCTCTCTCTGACTCTATGGTATCATTCATGCTAAAAACAATGCAGGGTCAAAGATAATTGACTTTGAAATAAGCTCAAATGCGTAGAAATAGGGGTCGATGTCCGACTGTCACGTGACTAAAACGTCATCAATATCTTATTCAAATGACATTGTGAGCTATAAATAGTAACGTCGCGGAATGCTATTGCCTAGTGTATAGCGCCTATGAATGCTTCTTGGTTTATAAATAAAGGTTTCTGGATTCGCCTGGGGAATGAATGTTCATCGCTTCGAGACTATTATACAGTACAAATCGCCATATAAAAACCTACATTTCCATTTTACATTAAAAATGATCAAAAGAAACTGAGATATGTTGCCATTAATCAAGTTATTGATCATTGTGCAGTGTTCATCAAATAAAATAATTAATTAGTTACGAAAAAACAAGCCCAGTTAGGATGAGGCAACGGTTGCAGACATATTTATTGCTAAATGCCAAATTAGTAAACGCATGTCTAGCCAAGATGTCGTGTCATTTGGCACAATTCCTAGAAAATATTATAGATATTTTGTACTCTTCGAAAACAAACTAGGAAAAAGCAGTCTCAAAACGTGAAGATAATATAAATGTCTACATGTAGTCTATAAAATATACAGTGATTTAGTCCTAGTTATATTGAAAAGGGATGTCGTTAATTGCTGTAATTAGGGAAATGTGTGTATAGTAATTTCTCATCTAATGAGGCCATGAACCTAATTGTCAAATTACGTGCGTGTGTTTACCAGAACAAATTATTCCATTCAGACAACTCGTTTACTTAATCGTCCAATTCGAATAATATCTGACCCCTAATTGCTCGTAGTGAACAGCTGAGTGGACAATTGCAAAGTTTATAAAAAAATATATATACATGTGTTACAGAACGGTAAAAGTGCATTCGAGGATCCAGTCCCTAAAACCTGAAATAAAATTGCTTTTGAATTTGAGTTCAAAAAGCTTGAATTATAGTAGATAGTTCATCCTGTTTTCCCTTAGAGCTTCGGAAAGCTCGAACATGGTCGTGGGGTCAGGCTCTGTTTTCAATGGAACTTATAGTTGCAAATTAGGGTTCGGTTGTGAACTGGAGGTTTATAGACAAGAAGATAGTTAGATATCAGGTTTTGAATTGTGACTATGAAAACTAAATGCAGTGGAGAATGTCGGGTTCTGTTTTGAAGTGGAGCCTTCGTGTAGGAAAGTTACATCATGGTAAGAAGTTGTGGTCACGACTGCATAAGCGCTTGGAAAAGCATATGCGGTAAAATTGGGCCTATTTTGATTTTGAATGAATCCACTGGAACTTCCCCTGACTACGGCTTTTCATCTACTTGGCCGCGTAATGTCCTTGTCGTTAATAGGGTATCGGCACCCCGATAGGTGGCACTGACTTTCACTAGGGTATGCGTCAAAATGGCACCAAAACTATTAAAAATTCAACCTTCAACCTCATTTCTCAGTCACAATGCAATTCCCTGGTGGCAGTCAGCGCCACGATGCGGCGGCCGTAGTTTCGCCGGTACCCGATAGCTTTGTTGATTTCCTAGGTGGATTCCAGCAGTCATCAATGAACATTCATTACCACAAGAAACAGAAGACACGCTGTGGTATTTCCCGTATCTGATTTATCACGCGAGCTGACACTGGGATAAACGGAGCCAAGTAGCGGAACTAACAGCATACTCTTTATAACCAGCTCAGTAGAGGTAGTCAGGCTTACCGGGGACACGCAAGACCATATGCGAGTGGATAAACTGAATTATTCGGAAATAAGGTCTTGAATGTTATTATGGATTAATGCATTTTTATCCAATATTGCAAGACGTTCTATGTTACATCAGAAAATACATTCCCACACTACGGTTGCTTTCTTAACATTTTGAACCATTTGGGTTCCCGGCTGCTCCTAGGAAACCGCGCGGTTGCTATGCAGCTAAACGGTCGTCTGCTTCCTCTGGCTCTGCTCGACATTGGTTGCGTTCTCCTGCGATATCTTCCATTGCGTGAATCAACAACAAAATTGGATTAGATCACGCTCTCATGGAAAACGGGCAAATATCATAACTCTCGTGGTGAAACCACATCAAAACGGATTACCCAACGTCTTTCGATTTCATATTCAGTGCGGGATCAAACAAGATTTGACCCAATTGATTTAAACTTGATATTCATTGCGGAGTCAGAGATTTCATCAAGTAGATTTATGCGGACAGTGCAGCGGTGCATCTTGATTTGGTTGGCTAAGCCGGACTATTTCACGGTACATCTCGGGCGGTGAATTCTTCAGCGCTGTTGTTTTCGACTAAAACAAGTGATAAATTGCCAAGCCAAACCGGGAATTTTGTTCAATATTACCTGTGATGTAGTGTTCAAAAACTTGCCGCTTTATATGAAAAAGAAAAGCGCAGTCTCCTGTGATTTGATGAATAATAATCCAACTCGTATTATGATGCATATTTAAATCAGGTGCGCTAAAGTATTCGGCACAAGACGCGTATATTCGTGGTAAACACAATAATCACGAGTCGAACGCATTTCGACAATCAAACTCTAGGCAATCGCTTATGCACCTTGTATTGCACTGCGAACGACTGCTGGGACCTACAAGAGTTCACAACTATAAGTTATAGCCAACGGATTGTAGAGGCCTACACGAGTGCGAAACTTTACCTCACAGCACTGAGTTTATACAAGGAACGGATTGTAGGGCCTACAAGAGTGCGAAGCTATACGTCACAGAGACGATATCATTCTAATTGAGAGTGACAGAATCACCAAGTGAAAACAATTGCTAAATATTTAACGATGATAGCCGAACTATTTAGATATCAATCGGTCGGTCATTGCTAAGTTATTACAACCCTAATTGTATAGCTAGGTCCTTAATCCGGGAATATTATTACTCGGCGCGACTTCCCACATACACTATCGCTGGAGGAGGATTGTTAGCCAAATACTATCAAATATTCGTGCGGTCGATTGGGAGTTTTCTTTCGGAATAGTTGAGTGCTTTTCGTGATGTTGGCAGTTTAGTCCTGCCTTCTAATGAAAGGATATAACAAGACATATACCTTTTGCTACACTGTTTCTGTACAGTAGTAGGCTGACGAGTTTGGAGTTAAGTCCTGATTGTGAATAGGCTATACCTGGACCTCTCTGGAATATCGAACGTAAGCTACCTTGATAATTCATCGTTTTATGTATATTTATGTGTATCTTTAATAGAACTTTGCATATATTGTCGAAATTCTTGAATGGGATTTGAAGCAAAATTCCAAAGTTCGTCGGAGTTTCACCTCATTTGACCTTGACCTACGTCGGATTACAGTTTTCAGGCATTGATCTCAAATTGGTGTAGTGCAACTTGTTACGGGTTCGAAACCCTCTGTGATAAAATACGGGGTAGCTCAATTTAAAATTCAAAGGATTATAGTATGTCGCGAATCCAAACCAAATAGTGGAGAAAACGTCATAAATTATGGATAAAATTCGAGGGTTCATCAGCCGCCTTCAAAAGAAAGATGGCGCCGAACAGGACGATAAATCGACGCACGCGCCGTCTATCGGGGATGAGGAGTACCCGATGGAGACGCGGCGTCTGTGCGAAGGCGAGAACGGACGGACAAATGGGAAAACTAATGGGAAACCGTTGCCACGGACTGCCTCTGGGACTATTAATAGACGGAGTAAGCTAGAGTTCATAAAGGTCAAATGGATTTATCTATTTCGAGGAAAGGTGAGAACAGCTTCATATTCAATTTCCGCGTATTTTGTATGGTTTTGTTATCATTTTTGTTGTTAATTCAGTACAAAAAGTGCCTCATGGTTACAACGCATGTTAATGTTACTGCCAAATGACATTTCCCTCTCCAGCAGTAGAACCTGCTGGACCCCCTGAATATGACATAGGCTGCCCTTAGTAGAAACCGCGCCCTAATTACAGAGGTCAAATCGAATAAAAATGACCAGTTTTGGATGAGAATCAATCTCGTTTAAGTTTAAGCCTGTCCTGGATAACAGAAATATACACTAAAAGTTGAAGAGCTTATCACAAAACGAGATGTATTAATTTATTTTTTGCCATTTTGAGAAAAATGGCCTCAAAGTTAAATGCATTGGAAATTTTTAAAATTTTGGAAATTTTCGTCATAACATTTTAACAGTTGCTCTCACGAAACTAAAACTGGGAGGAGTCATCAGTGAATAGCTCCAATGAATTGGTATGGTATGGTTAACTACAAAATATTGGATATGGTGTGGGTTTTTTTGGTGATGAATCTTCTTGTGTGAGGTTTCGACATTCGTCTGTTTTGTTTTTTTCCTTTCCGTGCCATCTCGATTCTCGCCATAATTCATTGTCTCGTCGACTTTGCAGTAAGCTCGTACTTCATGTTTGGTGTCCATATTGTTGTTGTCACGCTAGGTCGTCAGATATTCTGCATGAAATATCTCTGGATTTGTAAAGTTGTATGAGAATTGACCGTAAATGTTGGCCTGCTGTTGTGGACTAAGATCCTGAAAATCAAGTCAGATTCATGAAACCAAAGCAATATGCATCCGGTCCACCAAATGAAAAAGCCTCCAAGTTCCCCGCGTGTTAACAGTTTATATACACATACCATGTGCATACGATGTGTGTCTCCGGAATGTTATTTCCAGTCGGCATTATAGACCGAGAAAGATCGATGATAAAAACAAGGGCAGTATATCCAATTAGCTATTCCTTCGTTGGACGTAACACTGCATCGACAGTGGTGGCTGCAGGCCGATACATAAAGTGCAAGGGGGGTACGATAAGATGGTGGGGCCAAGTGGTGTGCTTTGTTGCTGATCTTAACATCATAGAATCATTGATGGCCCCATAGCAACTTGACTGGATTTCCTGTAGAGATTTTAGAAGACTATTCCACAGCTTGGCTGCTCCTGCCCGCAGTAAAGAACATTGAACATCGACTACGTGTCCAAGAGAGAGCACTACTTCACTCAACAAGGTCAACCAGTCTCCATGTTCGTGTAGTCGGAAAAATCTCCTTAGTCGGTTTCTATTGGGTTTCTTACAGCTGATTGTCAATCTGTGATCTACAATTGATCAGCATTCGGTTTGAAATAGGAGGAAGGCGAACCGACAGACATGCTCCAACAGAACGCCGACCTACTGTCTCAAAGAGTAGTGTGTTTCGTTGGAGTAGTTTACCGTGTTCGTGGTATCGTGAAAAACTCGTGATACTTTGAGACACTTCCAGTTGATTGTCAATCTGTGTTCCATTTTTGATCAGTTGTCAGTTTGAAAGAAGGAAGGCGAACCGACCGACTTGCTCTGAACAGATTAACGACCTACTCCTCCAAGAGAGAGCGCAGTTCTTGCTTCAACATGCTCAAGTAGTTGTCAAGTTCGTTTTATATCTCGGGAAAAACTCTTATTGGGTTTCTTACTGTTCGTTGCCAATCTATGGCAGCTCTGCATTCAGTATGAAATAGAAGGAAGGCGAACCGACTGACTTATACCCCGAAATCATCGACGTGTTTATCACAAAGAGTGCTTCACTTTAGCAGTTTGTCATGCTCAAGATAACGTAAAAACACCACTTATTGGTGTTACTTGTGGTTGGTTATGCGAGCTGTATCGACAGGCAAGTTTGCGACAGGATATTAAATGTGTACTCAGACTGTGTTTTGCACTGGCTGTGGCTGATGTTAACACCGCTATGACGGCAGTGTACATTCACTCATCACTGCGGTTCTGCGCAATGAATTTCGTACTTATTTTCAAATTACGAAGATATACTTGGGACTATCAAACCAAACGCCGGTTGGTTTCCTTCTTGCACCATGCAGAATTCCCGGCGATTGTCATCGGTCACCTAGTCTCTCCTACCACCGCCGAACACAGGGCCCCCGTTTCTATTCAAGGCAAGGCCACTGTAATGTTTGAGCCAATCAGAATCGTCGAAGTGGTCCAGCTGGCCACTGGCCACATTTGACTGTTTCTCGCTTACTGAAGCATCACCTTCGATTAGCGACGTCGTATACCGGATCATGGTCATAAACATCTATTTCGGTCAAGTAAGCTTTGATCATGGACAATCACAATATTGCGCTCATTATATGTAAGTGAACCTCGCGTCCAGGCATCCTGAGCGCAAAATTGTTATTGTCTACATTCAACTAGTACCAGCACTGCCCTACTCCTCTGCTTCCAGTCTCCAAAAGCGTTCACCTCGAAGTACCAGAAAAGTAAAAAGCTTCGTATTCCGCTTTGTTAATTTGCAACATGCGCCGCCATTTTGACCGGAGGGGATGCTTGCCAACACCGCATTATTTGATATCGTCCGCAGCATGATATTTGTCGTACGGTGTGAAATTGGAAGGTAGAACATCGCCCGAATCACATTACTCCCATCGGTTTTAGGTTGATCGACCAGATAAACAGGCGGATTACCTCTTTGCCACCATTAGTCCTGGTCAGCCAAATGTCTTTTTCCAGGGTAGCGGCCATTGCGGGCTAACCACTTCTTCCTCGAGATGCGATGAGAAGTATAAGCAAACAACCCAGTATTGACCGAGGAAAAAAGTAAATTGACTCTACGTGAAGTGACGTTCATTGCGTGTTTGCTCAGATCGACTATCAATCATTAGTATTGATCACTTGGATCGGCCAATAAATTACGACCAAGATGCTTACAGGGAGAGCCCGTCTCAAATCCCTTCAGCTACCAGGAGGAAAACACCATGCCTTTTCCAACAAACCCTTGATGAAGACTAGTTAATATTGGCTACTTTTCGATGCATCATCGATGTTTACATCCTCATCTTATCAACTCTCCGCAGTATGTTGTAAAGATGATCAACTCGCACACAGAAACATCGCCAATACTGTTGATAATGATGCCATTGCTTTGTGTTGAGGCAAAATGACGCGTGGGTCTGATAAAGCACAAGGTGCCTTGGAAAGAAGAAGAATTAACACTTCGTAATGATATAAGGATGAATTTCTTGTGATAAATATGGGCAACACGCTATAGGTCGTTAAAATGGTTAAACGGATGTAGTTAATCTGTCCTAAAGGGCCAATTTGGGCATGAGATATGTTGGTTTTCTATACAAGACAGCTTCCAGCAGGACCACAACTTCTCTAAACAGAATCATTGAAAACACTGCAAAAAAATGCAGTATTTAGAACGAGGTGTAACATTTTGGCTCCCTGAAATTCCCAAGCCCTGCCCAAAGCTGCCTCGGAACACTAGAGTTCTTTATCAGAGATCAGCATTTAGTATGGTACTATACAAGTATCGAGCAGGGTTATCATCATCCTGGCTAGGTAAATCTCACGCCCAAGTTATCTCTTTTAGCGGACATTCTCTGGGTACACGTGCACAGCCTCAAGTACATTCTAAACAGCCTCTCTCTGGTCAATAAGACTGAGCGTGTTGTTGTCACCACATTTCCTCAGACGCAACAGCCCGCTGCATCCGATGTACTCGCATTCCGCCAGTAGATTTATGGTAAAAGCAGGTACTTTGGGTACGATTTAGGAGCTTAACGCGTGCGTAGATTAAGGGAGGAGAGGACCAAAACGGCTATCAGAGATAATGCCAGCGGGCTGATAGCATGCCAATGACAGAACGTCTGTGGAGCCTTCACGTATCAACTGCACGGGCGATAAAAACTCTTTACCAACTGCGCTTCAAGTCAGTAATTTCAAATCCGTATAATACACAATAGATATAAGTGTTGACAATGCCGTTGTGCAGACAGGTACACAGATACGACTAATACTTTTGCATTGTAATTGCACTACGGCATTGTGCATAACTGCATTTCTATTTTCCTGGACCACCAGTGATTACGAACGGCGTACCCCTTTAAATAAGCACACGACGTCTTTCCTGAATGAGGCACTGACCAATAAATAGATGAAGAAGTTTTGACAGGCGTTCAGGTTCATGATGAAGCTGCAAATGTAAATGCTGAGAGCCATCACCATCGGATTAGCTGCTGCAACTTTCGGTATGAATATTTTCCAAACTATTTCTGCAATCGGATAACAAGATAACGAAAAGATAAACGTGAATGCGACCACCATCATCATCACCGTTAGATGGCGCTCTTTTCTTGATTTCTCTTGGGAACCACTTTCCCCAATATTTTGTAATTCCCTGCCTTGTTGCCTGAATTTAACCAAAATGGAGACATTTAAAATAAGGACTATGATCGGCGGTGCGTAGTTAACGGTGATGAAGAAAAACAGTATGATGAACTCCTCGAACCGCGATGGGAACCCCGGCGGATTGATGCAGAATTCGGGTTTTTGGTATGTTGGAGTTTGGTAGTACTTCCATAGCTTAACCAGGTTGAAAGCTAAATGAAAGCAGAGATTGAACACGTAGCAGGCCCTGGCTTTCTTGACTGTGCACCACGCCGCAGCTTTCAATGGGAAACACACTGCAACAAACCGGTCGAGAGAAATTATGATTACATTCCAAATATGAAACCCCCAAAACACGAATAGGGTATAGGTAAGCTCTTTACAAAAGAAATCGCCGTATCTTTCCCAGACTGCAGGAATTCTCGACAGTATTATCCTCTGACTGAATCCTAGAGACAATGCGCCGTTATCCCCCAGCGCTAACGCTCTGAAGTGATAAGACATCACAACGTTTTGGCGCTTTCGGAGTCGTTTCGTCATGATAATGAAAATTACTGTGTTTCCTATAAATCCTATAGAGAACACGACGCTGGGTAAGTAGAAATCAAAAATGGTCATCAACTTTATCAAAATGTCATGGTCCATGTTATGAGCTGTTTCCGTAGTGATGGCTTGCGACATTCTGGAGTCATTCGATCCTGTCATGGCTGAAGCAGGTCAGCTCAGGCTCGAATTTGGTCCCAGTTTCATCAACTGCGCTCACATCCAGTTGGCTTACATCCCCACCAAGGGTACCTTTCGGGATCCTCTCAGCATTAAAATGCTCCTATACCAGCAGCCTCGATTCGACAGATACGTTTCTATTTGGAAACATTTGCCCACATACAAAGAGCCTAGATGTACATTCGAAGCAGTTGAACTTTGTCGCCGAGAGGCTAGCAAGCTTATGTCGAAGCTGAAATCTAATGAAGGTTATGACCATGTACGGAACACAAAGGTGACCAAGTGTTGAACGTTTCCGAGCCGATATGAAGACGCAAACTACTAAGCCTACGACAGACACTGAATCGGACTAACTCATAATATCGAAACTCATGCCAACTGATAGGAGACTGTCACACACGGCAAGTACAATTGCACCGCGCCGCCGATAAGCTTACCAACTTCGTGTCGTCGCTGTGAGTTCATTTTGGCAACGTCGCTAGCAGGCGGTTTGCTGCATCAGACGATGATACGTAACACAAAGCAAGACAGACTTTCCTCATTCTCTGATTATGACGTCCAAATTGGCTACAGTAGCAGCCGGATGAAATTATGATCAAAGACATCTTGAAATAGCAGGGCTGAGGCATCGATGTGTAAACAAGCTTATTTTAAATGGCGGCAGATTATAGACATACAGCCTATACCGTTACTGCGGTGATGGTATATACAATAACAAAATACCGAGTGTTTAAGGATATTCAACAAACTTATCATAAAAGTTCGTTGTGATGGGCCAACGACTGAATATACTGGCTGATCAGTTAACTACATTTTGTAATGATAATGTATTCTACTCTCGAATTTGTACGTATACTCCAGTACATTGTGGGGTCAAAATTCGAGGCCTACATATTTGCCGTAGGGGGCATACACCCCTGACCCGTCTGACCACCCTGGCTGTAGGGAGAGGACGCAGTTTTCTGCCTTCTAGCCAGTGGTAGACATGAGCAGACTTTATGTCTCAACACGTACAACTGATTTGTTCAAATGGCGATAAGTTGCAATTCGAGTTTATTATGTTTGTCTTTAACCAAGGCCCCTTTGAATATGCAAGAACAAACTCCAAGCCTTGATACACTTCTGCTCGCGTGGAGTTAATTGAACCCTGTCGCCGATAGGCTTGTAAAACATATATTGTAGCTACATTCCGTTGGAACCCTACGTAGCGCGTTTTAGGGGGTTGGTATTGTCAAGATTCTTGGGATTAGCCGTTCAGTTTGTGTATCTCGGAAATTTCCCCTTCCCGCGAAGAAAAAAGTTGACATTGATCCCCAGTTGTCGCTCTAAATTTTAAGTAGCCTCATGAAGTCTTTCCTAAAAGAGGCGCTGACCAGGACGTAGATGAAAAAGTTTAGACAGGGGTTAAGAGTCATGATGAGGTAGAAAAGAAGAATTGTTAACACCAGCACTTTAATATTGCTCACCAGTACAGCTTTTGGTATAAAGTATATACGAACAATCTCAGAGACTGGGTAACATCCCAGACAAAAGATGAAAGTGAATGCAACGACCATCATCACCATAGTTAGGTGGCGCTCCTGCCTCTCAGTTTTCTGTTGGCCTCCACTTTCGCCGAAATTTTGCATTTTCTGTCCCCGTTGCTTAAATTTTATTAAAATGGCGACATTAAGAATGAGAACTGTTATCGGAGGTAAATAGTGCACTATAACGTAATAAACCATTAAAATGAAGCCTTCAAACCACGGCGGGAACTCCGGTGGGTTCACGCAGACTTCGCCGTCTGGGTTTGCAGGGTACTTCTCGTAATACTTCCAGAGTTTTACAAGGTTAAAAAGCAGATGAAAGCAGAGATTGAACACATAGCAGGCCCTGGCTTTCTTGACTGTACACCACGCCGCAGCTTTCAAAGGGAAGCACACTGCCACAAACCGGTCGACGGAGATGATAACGACATTCCAAACATGGACGCCGATAAATGCGAACAAGCTGAAGTTGAGTTCTTTACAGATGAAATCACCGATATCTGCATAGTTCGGTAGATTATTCAGTATTAACCTTTGACCAAATCCAAGTCCTATTGCGCCGTTATCCCCCAGGGCTAACGCTCTGAAGTGATAAGACATGACGACGTTTTGGCGACTGCGGAGTCGTTTGGTCATGATGATGAAAATGATAGTGTTTCCTATGAATCCCAGTGAGTACACTGCACAAGGGATGTAAAAGTCAATGAGAGCCCTTAATGTCTGTATCAGTGTGTCACTGCTGGTTCCTTCGTATCTTGTTGTGGATTTGTCTAGAGACATTTTGGTGTCATTTACACCCACCATGTCTTCAGCAGATCAGCTTTGCTTGTCACAACTGTATCGTTGATTAAAAGTAGTTTTCACCATTTCAATAATTACGGAGAAGACTTATTCGAAGCTTTTCCGTCAACTCGCCTTCAGAATGCATATTACAGTGAATAGCGAGTTCGAAACTCTGTTCTAATCCTCGTCTAGATCTAGTTGTCACATCGTATCGTTTACCTTTCGAGTTTTCATATGATCATGTTTTCCGAAAATGTTCCGGCGTCAATCAGGGAAAATCATTATAGCATTCTGTAAGTATAGACATCTTTGAATAGCTTCACCCTGTTGTCAATAACTGGTTAATTTAAGACAACATTTTAGTTAATTATAGTCTGAGGCCATCTCTTCTACATGTTCTTCGTAGTAATGTGTCTCATAACAAGCGATTTAAATCGCTACGATATGCGATCACGATTGCATGTAGCAAAAATCGTCCAGGGCTTTTTTCTGTCGTGGTTTGCCGGAGTTGGATGGAGGAAAGTTTAAATTCCCAAACAGCTATAACCGAGTTCTTTGTGCTGAATCATCTTACTGTATAATACATTACAAACTCGCTTGTTGCGTTGCCATGCAATTGACTTCACCATAATTTTGTTGGTGATATATTTGCAGGCTTTACACGTCTTTTCAGCCTTTTGTGATTCTTGTCCTGATCATCCGTTGTCTGCTGAGCCTGAGGTTAAGATGGCTTCTTCATACAGACATCTGCCACAATACAATGCAGCTAGGATTAATGATATTTATCCCAGTGCATTTCTTTGGAAATCTTGTAAAATGTGCTTTCGGCGCATTTGCGATCATGCAGCTTTAAATGAGACGGGCGCATTTTCGTTAATTAACATTTATAGATGAACTGTAAAAAAGACCAATCCCCAATCTTAATTTGCAGCGCTTCTAGGGATATATCATCTTTGACAGAAGTCGTTATCATCTACACGACTTGCATACAGTTGTGCGTACAGTGACTTTGTACACTGCTGCACTGACTTGTCCGTCGTTGGCCGGAGCAGCAACTATACTGGCTAGTTTCGCTAACAGGTTTCAAAGATTCTTATTTCTACACTTCCAGCGACAGTAGTTTAGTGTGTCATAAGTCATAACCTGCATTACCTTAAAATTGAACCGAACATATTTTGCTATAAATTGTCTCATGATTCTTTCCGTCTATATTTCCAGGTCATAGCGCTAGTATGTGGAATAATTACCGTCCTGTTAACCATCGTCTCTATCGCCAGCACGGAATGGCTCTCAGCCGAGGGCTACCGAGAGGGCCTCTGGCAGGAATGCCTCTGGGACGACCCCGAGAAAATAGAGTGTAGGAAAAACCCGCAAAAAGGTGAGATTTCTATTATTTAGGCAATCACAACCAAGATGTCCGCTGCTAAGTCACCTTCCATTGGAAGAAGTAGTTCCAATTATTAAATTTAAAAAACATCGAAATCGAACTGAATTTTCATGTTACATGTATTCCAATTTCAATCCCGACTGGGCCATGAGGGCTTCCCGTGCAGCCATCATCATCGTGTGGGTCGATGCATTGTCGACACACTGCGTGGAGGGTAGATTCTGCACCGTGACGTTAACGTGTAGACCCCGCTTCTACGACCACAATGGAATAGCGTTGCGTCGTGATAGAGGGGTGACGAAATGGTCGACATCGGTGCACTCGGGAGGCGAGAAAACGTTTCCATTGCCAGGGGATCAGGGATTCAATGTAACCAAGATATGTAAATTTGTTGCAACCAAGTTCTCGGAGCCGGTTGACGACACCGATGACATACATGTAGACTCCTTTACGATAGCTTCTCAGCAGCTAAAAGCGCGGATGTAATCTAGTATGTCGTCTGTCCATCACTAACGGACATGTAAAAGTTTCTACTAATCTCTTATCCATCACCGTCTCAGACTCGTACTGGATGTAAGGGTCTAATATCACTATCGACCGCTCCGAGATATCACAATGACCGGAACTGTTTGAAGACATCCGTAACGTTGATAACGTCAATATCTGAGTCCCCTACCTCCTTGAGGAGGATGAAACCATGTCTGTTCCCTCTTGTCATGTCTGGTCTTACTCTCCGCAACTCTCCGATCTCTTATCCCCGTCTCTTTCACAACTTTAAATCGCTGAAAAGGTATCTTCCCTTTATTTTGGCGAAAGTTTCTAAAGGAAGGAACTTATTAACGAATTATACTCATCCCTGTCCGACATGTCCCACCGCCCAGCAATTTACCATTCGATCATTCCATATATGCATGCTTCCCGAAATTGATGGCTTGCATTGGAACTAACTTTTCCCCCTTGTCCGTCATTAAAGGCATTCAAGTGTGTTGGTCAACCACGACTATCTCCTTTGTCCCTACACCATAAGGCCAAGTTTCCCCTTTTGACATCACTATTTCGGACACTCAGCGCCCCATTTCTGGAAAGGTGTATAAAGGGCACGGTTTAATCTCACAATCGACAGATCTGTGACTTCATATCGCAATAACCATTAGCGTAGAAACCCCACACGCTTGTCCTCGTTTTTGGCACGCATTGGATATTACAAAGGTTGCGCATGGCCGTGGCGATATTTCCACATCGGCCGTTGTGGGAGAAAGACAACACTTTTTGCTTTAAGAAACCGATTAGCGCTTCCCCAACTATAAGTCTTAGTTGGATTTGAGCATTTGTGACCCGCTCTACCAAAACTAGGCGCTTGTCGCATCTGAACTTGACAGGTTGATACGGACTTGTTGTTCATTTCCCTATTGTAGACCTTTTGTGAAATGTGACCAAATCAGTTTGTAATAGATTTCACAAAAGGTCTACAATAGGGAAATGAACAACAAGTCCGTATCAACCTGTCGAGTTCAGATGTGACAAGCGCCTAGTTTTGGTAGAGCGAGTCACATTTGTTTTTTTCTGTTTGGGTTGGCCTATTCAGAAGCAATAAAATTGGTCCTCACCGCCCCTGGCTTTAGAGAAAAATTACCTTGAGTTGATCAAAGGGTTCTTCTAGTGATCAGTGCTGTCGACACTATTGATTACCAATTTCACTGGCAATGCTGCTTGCTCAGCATCAATTGAAATTCCTAAACAATATCATGTATAGAATAACTAAGTACTATTGGTTATTGTAAAATTCCCATCCCCTTATGTGAATAAAGACGTGTGTACACACATTGCATTGGTATATAAATTTCCATGCAAAAAGTGGTTCAGTCTTTTTTGGGTGTTTATCTCAATGAATGCTGAAGAGAAAAATACGGCAGATTCCGCATTTTGCCTTCGGGATTATAGCGCAGTAAATAAAAGATGAATCCGGTACATTGGTGATATTTACTTGGTTTTATTACTAAGATAGTTTGCCTGTTGGGATTTTAACGTGAGCAACTATAGTAGTAGTAAGGGACGATATTTTTATGGCTTGGGTGAAAATATTTGATTATTTCCTCCGAAAACCAGTGTGATTGTGAAAAGAAAACCAAAAAAAGCTGATTGGCATAATCAAAGATACAATATAGAAAACAAACAAATGGCTGGAATTCACCCGCGAGACTTTCTGGCAAGCCTGTGGTTAAATTTCATTCCAGTACACCTTCTATTGCAGTTTTGTAAGCATTCAATAATCCTGTTTGAATTCAGCTGAAAGCAGCAGTAGATTACCTGCAATCTGCTGCTGAAAGCCATTCTAGTCTGGGTCTATAGCTCAAGGTCATTTTCAATGAAAATCCAGTCGAACCGGTCTCAAGTCAAAATTATCTTCTTCGACACAGGCAGATTTGGCCCAGGCATAATAAATGTACCTCTCCGCGGTCTGTTGACAAGATTGATACCTTCGTGGACTTCCATCAGTCAGTGATGACTAGTACTCACCAAAAGTTCGATTGACCATTAAGTAGGTCACTGATTACATCGTGAAAGGTTTAAACATTTGACCGTTTTCTGCTTTTTTACCTGATAATTCGAGAGATTGGACCACGTAATAAATTAATGATAATGTTTGACAGGGGATCTCACCAAGCGGTTGGATACCGTCTCGTCATACCAACCTGGATTAGGACCTCGCCGCCAGGGTCAAACTCAATCAATTCACGTAGCATATGTACGTTACACACAACAAGAGAATGATCATGATCAGAACCATCCCCAAAGCCTTTATTTCGCCTCCAATTAAAATCTACTTCGGTGGGTCGCAGTTTTTGTCACAGGGGGCGCCCTGGCCTGTTGGGGCGACTCGTCGTGCTGATAAATCTTGCACTGAAACAAGTGACACTTTCGACCGAGAGTCTAGTTCGCCACAACGTAACCTAGCTCAAAATAATGACCAATTTCAACCAAATCCACGACCCGAACTAATGGTCACTTAGTCATGATTTCTGGAGTGGTCCCCTATCTTTACCGAGTCTGACACGACCGCCAACAAACAGCGGTGCATTTGATCACTTTTTTACGAGATTTTGTTTCGTTAGGAGCAATTGTTAACCCATTGGACTTATGCTGTTCAGCGGTGAGTTGGTCGTAACGTTCCTTTACCCCTCAACTCGCAGTTGAAAGAATAGCATTCCGCGAAGATGACGTCACTGCAGCTGCTGCCCTCTATTTCCCCATCGCTGAATTACAGGCAATGTCGGACAAATGCGGTTTCGTAATGGATTCAGGCTTTCTAACTAGGGCAGTTAGATTCAATCTGGCACATGTCCGAGTGTTGGAAATACTACATAATTGTTCTGAATATTTCTCTCTCTGACTCTATGGTATCATTCATGCTAAAAACAATGCAGGGTCAAAGATAATTGACTTTGAAATAAGCTCAAATGCGTAGAAATAAGTGTCGATGTCCGACTGTCACGTGACTAAAACGTCATCAATATCTTATGCAAATGACCTTGTGAGCTATAAATAGTAACTTCGCCTGATGCTATTCAGACCTAGCCCAAAACATGGTCTATCGTCTTTGAACAAAGCCCACTTGCACCTAGGCCCGAATTCCCATTGTTCCACTCTCTTACAAAAGGGTCATCAGGGCAAATGTTCACAGCATTGACAATCGCTCGTCGTCTTTAGGGTCGCGAAACCTGCCAAATGTTTCTCCAGCCCGATGTTTCAGCTAGCGCGTCTAAGAATAACCACCTTGATTACTGCTAAGACTCACAGATTGTCATTAACAGGCACGAGCCTAACGAACCGGAAGGGAGATAAGCCACACACGAAAGGCATGACGGGAAATCGATAAATCACGTGATTGTATCCGGCGTTTCTTAGTTTTTCGGTCTCAGGTGGCTGCCTGGTAATCGTAGTATTGGTATTCCGATGAATATACTTTTTAATAACGCTGTTTCTTCTTTAACTAATTGCCTCTGGTTGGGAAATTGAGCGAAACAAGCTCACAAAGAAAACAATTTCGCTCCATTCATTCATGCTATGAGTGGTCAGTTTTTCCGAGCCCATAATCAAATGGTCACTTAGCATCAATTATTTTGTTTCGTGGCCTTTTTATGATCTAAATATTCTGCAATGGTAAGCCAAGTGCCCCGGGGCTGATAATCTTTATCGGGATTTTTGCTACTTACTGCGCATGGCCGGCACTTTAATTATTGATGACGTCATTCCGTCCCTGCTTGCAATTGACTTCATTCATAGCCAAGCGTAGTTTGCAGGTAATTTGTGAGTCCTCCGATTCAGTCACGGAAAAGTTCAAATTCACATGCGGTCTGCTATGCAGGACCGAATAGCCATAGTTTAACTTAATGATGTTGTCATTTTTAGTAACACTAAAAAATTTCCCGTCAATTTCAATTTGAAGCGATGCCCGAAAAACACAACACTTAGCTAATTTCATCTGGGGAGTATTATCACAAATCAATAGAGTTTTCTATTTAGTATCGAATGAAAACATTCTAATATAGATTAAAATCGCCAATAATGTTGAATAAATCCTTATTGACTGAACCAATGATACAGACAGATAAGCGAAATATTTGCACGCATACTGTTTCATACGGTATTGATGACTGGATCGATCCGGGGGAATTGACACCAGGGAGTTTTCGCAGAGCGCCCAAAACGTTCACGTGACCACCTATCCCATTGTTGCCCTCTTGATAACGATTGCGAACAATGGGAGAGGTGTTCGCGTTGTTTCGGGGGCTTTGCGAAAGCTTTCTGTTGTTACATTGTGCCGCGCCAAATGGTGGAAAGATACCACTATGCATAAACGTACCGTGCTATACTCCCAAGGCGAAGAGTCTGTGTTCACATTCTTTGCTATACAGGGTGTTTCAATACCTGCTATACACCCAGCTCTCAGAGATGGCGAAATATGAATGCCAGTCCTGAGCGCTATGCTACTGCAGCTTGGACTCGAAAAAGAGTGCTGTGCATGGTGTTTCAATACCTGCTATACACCCAGCTGTCAAAGATGGCGAAATATGAATGCCAGTCCTGAGCGCTATGCAACTGCAGCTTGGACACGAAATATTCCTAGAGAGTGGAGCTTGAACAACAAATATAAAGGCGAGAGCTATGGTGAATTAAAACTGCATTCGATTACATGTATTTTCATTATCATTGACACACACTACGTCTTTTTTTATGATGACCTTCAAGCAAAGCACTACTCGTTAGCGCGATTTGTTTGAAACCAAATTCAGACGATTCAAACAATATTTCTGACCCCATCTTCCTCAGTAATGAGACACATTTGCTTGTTAAAACTTTGAAGTTATGGATTTATATCCATCAAAGAAAGTACAAAGGAGACTTCCTCTGACTGATAACTTTGACACAAAACTTTATGGTTCATTTGAGACTGTTTGAAGTATCACAAATCTAACAGGTTAATTAAAATTTAAAGGATACCTTGAGCGTGGGATTTAGGTGGCTGGTAGGATGGTACCCCTTCTCACCGCCACGCGCCGCCACATTGTAGCATCACAATCGAACTGACATGACTGGTCTTGAATAATTTCTCTGGAAAATGTGGCTTGCCAATAAAAAAAAAATGGAAAATTGAAAATAAGGGTTTTTGAGCTTTTGACGAGTTTTTTCAGGACATTGAATAGAAAACCCCTTTGAGGTTTTACAAGCTAAAAAAAATTCCAAGGTTTTTTATTTTCTGAAAAACCTCTCCCGGGTGCACAGTGTGTGCTGAATTGAAAAGCTCATAAACCCTCAGAGTGTAAGCATACGGTAATATTATATGCCAGTGCGCTCTATAATGGAGATATTTTTAAGTTATCGTGCTGGAGAAGTCACGGTCTAGCCGGAAGCCTTTTTCGTATGAAAAACGACTTGTCTCATCCTCAACATGTCCCTTTAAGACGCATCCAGTAAATTGAAAAGATAACTCGCGTTGGCATTAATAGACTTTGAGACAACCGTAAACAAAGTGATACGGAGTCTTAATAGCCTTGGTGGAAAGGTTTCGTAGTCTCTGAGGGGAGTTAAAGTCAGACCCGACTTGGCGCCAGCCTTTGAACATTTTAAACATCTTAATGATAAAGTTTTCCTTGTGATCATTCTATTTGAAAAGAGAGACGATTTACAGGTAGCAGTGCGGGGACTTTTGATCTTTGAAATGTGAAGTCGTCTGCTTGAGGTCTTTGGATTATATACTATAAACCACACAATTTTCGCGCCGATTTTGACTGATATCCTCCGCGGTTTGTGCGTGACGTCTTAGTGAGAAAAAGCCGCCGGTGCTATGCATTAAGTGCCAAAGATATAAAAAATGTTCCGTTGTAATCAGCTTTTGAGCATGATCTTAGGAAATACATCTTTCAGTTGGAAGTCATGTTGAACGCCAATACAAAATACCCCCCAAAAGTTTTTCGGTAAAACGAAGAGCCCCTAACTGTTTTGAGATTCAATGGTTTTCATCCTTGAAATGCCTTTAAGGAAAACACATTTGTGTAAATCTGTGTCTAACTGTCTACTTGGCCCAAGTTATGCCAACACGAAAGGGATTTATCCTTCAAAAGAAATACATTGATGTAAAAACACAGAGTCATCATCTGTTTACCCTTTGTTATGTTACAATGTCGATATCATCACATCCTTTGCAAATCAATGTAAATAACATGGCGTGCAAGTCGCGTCATTTCTCGCCCAAGGCGTAGCCGGATGGTAATTGGCGTGACTGCTGAAACTGACAGGATCGCACCAGTGATTTTTCTTCGGTAAGAAATAACGCTGTTCTTTTATCCAACAACATGCTGTAGATGATTGCTGGGAAAACCAACAATGTTTTCCCCGATATAACAGCGGTAAAGTGTTTGCAGGTTTGTAACAACTGGGCTCGTGGAAAAGGGTGATATTTCCTAGAAATATACTACGAACAGAGGATTACCCTCGGAAAATGTGGTGCTATTCTCCAGGCTGGCTGATTTTTCAACCTGCAGTGATCTTCAAAACATATCGATTCGCAAAAGAATGGGGGAGGGGAAGGGCAGAGGGATGTGAATTGTAGATAATCTGAAAACCAGAGCGGTTTTCACGAGGAATGTGGAATCAGTTCAGTAGCCATCGTTCAGACAGTAGATCCATCGTTCCACACCTAATCTATCGGCCTATACCGATGTTCTGATCAGCTGACTTGAACGTCGAGTTTTTTAGACAGTTCTTCACAAGTGGTCATGGACGAAAGAGCTCTCCAACCGAAACGCTTCAGATTCTTGCTGACGAGTTTGCCCCGTGAAAGCCACTCTCAATCACCCTCGGGAATATTCCGCACGTTTTTTAGCAGGCATTATTGATGAGGGGCCATCCACCTGAGCAGTGGCAGCAGTGTGATGAATCACCGGGGCTTTCTATCGGGAACCTGTCGCAATCTCTCATGGTACGCTGAGCGGCTCGAGAAGAGAACTTGTCGCAATGATTTCTTCGTACTGTGGCTGGCTGGTGGAAATGCGACCAGCTTAACTCTCCGTGGAAGCTAAACCTGTCGCAGTCCCCCTTCGTATGATGAGATGCTGGGGGAAAGGCTCTACGGTTAACTCTCTGTGGTAGCAGAATCTATCGCAATCTTCTTTATGGCACCTTGAACCGCGAGGGGCCGGAAACGGCGCCAAGGATGACTCTCCTAGAGCTGAGGGTAGGGGAAGCTTTCAGCAATTATACTCACAGACGTTCTCAACAACTGAGAAATCTATAACACCGTGTATATGAGAAGTTTGAAGCATGTGTTTGCCTATTGCTCGCTCATAAATATAGATACATATGCATAGTGTATCCAGGTTATGCCCACTTTCGTTGTTGCTGATTATTTTTTGCGTCGATTCTGCTGCTGTTTCACTGCGATGCAGTTCATGTCGATTTGGCTGGCTTACAGTCTATGGCAGCGAATTTGGCCAACTGCTGTCACATTTTTCTGCCCTACGTTCACCTGGGATGTCTGCACTAAATAACTCAAGCCACCATCATTTTAACACGAAACACAAATTCAAAAATCGAGATCCAACGCAAACTCCATGGACACCGTACCTGTCTATTGAAATACAATAACATCGTTTAGCTCAGTGGCCATCGCTACGCTATTCACGCCACAAACACCGGTTGCTATGGAAACTGTTAGAAGCTTTAACGCCTATATAGAATCAACGGGAAGTATTGTTCCCGAAGCGTAATTCAGTTGAGGGTCATTTTCGTGTTTGTTTTTTTTACGCGCAGTTATCTGGTTCTTTCCTTTAAAACATATAATTGAAGCTCTTGCATACATTCCCTGTCGCCGGACCAAGCTATTTCGCCCGCACACGCCCACTCGACTCTCGGCTAGTCTAGGATCTGGCATGGGCGACGAGTTTCGAGGGCTGTCTGTCGCAAACACGCTTCCATGCCTGACTGCCGACCGTAAGGTTTCACACAGGCAAATCCCTGATCGGGATTGAAATTTGTTACAAAACCAGCTCAGCGATATGACGAACATACTGTCCGAATATCTCCCGCGGGATGTATGTGAACCGTAACAGAATTTCAACCCGTCTGCCCCCGGGAACATCCACTAAATGTCAGCGTAGATCAGTAATCCCCGGGCATCGATCGATCTTAACTGCTCAATACATATCAGTACACGTATCTGGCTGATCAAGCGAGGCAGCTCGTGATCCGATTGATTGCTAATCAAGCTACAGACAGAGTAGCTGGAGGGGGAGGTACGGTCAGTCCATTCCCCTTCTACACCATGAACAGCCGAGTGGTGGGTAGCACATCGAGCCTGTTTCAGTGGGCTGCCCTTCGCACGTATCTTTGCTTTATCGTTCCAGCGTGGATACAAGCTTGTGGCGCGTTTGCCGTCATCGCCCTCCTATTGGCCTTTGGCGGAACCATTATGACAGGAGTTGGCCTCTTCACCAAGAAACACCAATACAAATTCAAACTGTACAGAGTCGCTATGTTTATTATGTTCTTTGCGGGTAAGTGGTAAAAATACTATTGAAGCTCACTTAAACGAGCCGGGGAATCTCCGCATTCACAACACTGTACTTAACGTCATTGGGGGAACGCATCGCTGAAGTGGACGCGGTTGTTGCTGTTGAAGTAGCCGGGAATTTGAAACTGTTTTTGAGTGTCCGGTTTTTTCGATGACAGTTGTTTTTTGGTATATTCGAACCCTGGACAGGATATGATACCTGCATTTCTTAAATTTTACTTTCTTTCTGCTTTCTTCCAGTGCTTTCCATGATCATCTGCCTGGTTGTCTTCCCCATTATGTTCCTAAACGAGATCCAACAACGCGGGAAGAAATCATGGCTCTTCGCCTGGGCCTACGGCATGGCGTGGGGAGCAACCATTTTCTGTTTCGGTGCTGCAATTCTATTACTGCTAGATAAGGAGAGCGAGGAGATTTATTACAAAGAGAAAATTAACTATCCCTCCTCCGAGTCAACGACGTAAGAACGTGGGGTGGATGCGGCACCGCGCATGCGTCAAATTAGTTGTTTGGTTTCATGAGATAGCCTTGTCCACAATGGTTCGGAAAGTCGCCTGTAGATGTCCTTGTCATTTTTTATGTTCTAAATCGCAAATTACTGCAAGTGCAATTTCAATGTTGTTGCAAGTCAGGAGATTAAAAGGCAGTATTATGACTCAGGTGACAGTACATGCACGATTGTAAGAACATTTGCTTGGTTCCACTTCCGCGGAAAACAATGGCATGGGAAGGTGCTTGTTGCTGGGATAGCTGTGATCTGAACTGACAAAATTAGTCAAGGGAACATGCACCCATTGATGCTGTGTTCAGCGGAAGCGGAACCAAACCGATGTTCTTGAAAACAATGCGTAAGCTGGCACGTGTATCGTACAGTGCAAAAACAGCTTTCTGTGTGCATCTGAGTGAAGCTAAATCGGTTTTGCTGAGAACTAATTTACTGGCCGTGACATTTCATTTAGTATTCCTTTCCTGGCAAGCACTGCAACAATTTTGAACGGCCTTGCATACCTGTAAGAACAATGTGGACAGGGCCGATAGGTTGACCTCGATCGGTCCTTGGAAGATTCTTCATTAGAATAGTGTAAAATTCATACAAAAGGAAAGGTGAGGATAGCATCAGCTATGATGGGACGAGGTTGGATAGCATTATGATGGGACGAGGTTAGTATCATCTGTGGAACAGGAAAGGACACTCTGTGCCTAGGAACGAACGTTAAACAGTGTATATGACGTCAAGTGCCGCCATATTGGACGAGCACACGTGACAATGGACGGCAAAATGATAGTGTCACGTCAGTGCAACGTCACTCACGCCGACCCTATTCTTTGTGTCATTTTGTATATGCCACACAGAGCACAGTGTTGTTAAACAGACGTGATGTCAACATGTTGCTGTCAATTATCACGTGCTTGTAGTCCAATATGGCAGTGATGACGTCATTTTCACGTCATGTATTGGAGGACATTTTTGTTATTTTTCGTACTATGTATATACATTATGATCATTGGCAAAGTGAATGGAATATTGTACAAAAAAAAATCATCAGACATAGTACCATGAAATGGATCGTCTCTAGAATTTAATTGAGTAGTGAGATTGTGAATTTCATTAGTTAGTTAGTTACCAAGACGGCGTTCCTTAGCAGCCAAATATATATTGTCAACAAGGTCTATTTATCTAAAAAGACTACGCCGTTCTTTCTTGCATTTTCTTGTGGCTAAGGTGGCATTGCCGTAGTGTAATTTTGTATCAGAGAAACTAGAGTAATTTGAATTATGTGCAGTGTCCCCATGATCACTTGCGAATATGCCGCCAGTAATAATGATGCGACACGTTTGTTTAATGAACATTGGCTAATGTGAAGACTTGTGCAGCCTTGACCTGTTCACTTAAGTGACAGAGGTCACTACCACAGGCAAAAGCCTCCGTCCACGGATAGTTGACGGCCCATGGACGTTCCATCCACGGGAGGTCAATCCATGGATAGCTGATTGAGATTCTCCATCAACTCTCCATCGATGGCCAATGGTTGGAACGTTCATGATTAATCCCCATCAACTATCCGTGGACGAAGCCTGACATTTGCCTGTGTAATCTGATGGCTCCTTTCAGAAAGAACATGTATTTTGAATGGGTCTTTTTCAACATTGATTATGCCAGACAGAATCTGCCCACAGATCAGTGGTGCGACCAAAGCATCGCACCTCTGCAGAAGACCTAATTTGCATTATTTTAACCAACCCTGTGACCCAATTTATTCTCTCGCAATCTGATTGGTTCTCTCAAACGTCAATATTTCATCATGTGCGAGGGACAGAAATATTTCAATGAAGGCAAAATAGTGCCGACATTTTGCAGATTGAATCATCATATCACAAACATAATTGCATGAATATGCATTTGAAATATCACAATATACACATGTATACAGTAGCAATATTTTGGATACTTCATATTTTCTTCATGTTGGGTATTTAGTGAAGCAGTAAATAAACAGCTTCGGGAAACGGCTTCACGTCACGTGAGATGTTTCGGCCAATCAATCACTAGGGCAAATAGCCATCTGCCTGCAACACGTCTGCGCACTTCGTACAGCCGACTGGTTGTCGCGATCACATCCATATATGAATCAGGATTGACAAGAAAAGGTTGTCGAATGCAAATCTTATCGCTACTAGTTTTCATTTCAAAAAAACCGATTAGAAAATACTGCGTTTTGAAAACTATTCTGCATAACATTTAAGACCATTTGTTACACCCTGTATATGCTTATATCATGTTCATATGTTGTTTATCAAGGAGTTTTTGCTGGTGACTGGTATTTTTTCTCCAAAGAGCACGCCATCTTTTATGCTGGCGTGCAGATCTTAAGTGGTGAGGTTTCGCAGGCCGACGTTTTGTTCGTCAGAACAGGCTGGTTTCACTACTACAATGTACTGTAAATAATTATGTCATGTGCGTTGTGAGGGTCTGATCAGTAATTTCTTTTGTCATCGTTCCTCCAGGCGGCGTGCCAATTTCATTATTAAAAAATATTCAAAATAAGTGATTCAAATTTGTCAGTTGTAATGACGTGACAATAGTGCATGATGAAGAATTTACAATTTTGAAAACGTAAACGTAATCATAACGCTTAAGATGCAAAACCTGACCAATTACGACGAGGTGTCCCCTTAGAAAGCACTGGCATCACCCTTGAGAATCAACACCACATTTCCCGATGCCTTGCCTCAGTTTGGCTCGGATCAACTTGGATTTCCTGGAAATGTCATACCTGTATCTAAGGTCATCTCCCTAACTCGCCGAAAATGCTAACATTTTGGCTCAAAATCTCGAATACTTTAGTAAATGGCTCTTAAATACTTACAATTGTTGATCTGATAAAGAAATCCGGGAACCCTACCTCGATCCTAGCCAAGCCTATGAATGCCCTCGATCCTAGCCAAGCCTATGAATGCCCTCGAGAAATGTGGTGCTGCTTCGGCAGGGCAAGTCGGTTTCCTGCTTTTAGCGTCCTTGGGCTCTTAGTGTACTGTGAGTTAAAAGGTGCATGCTTTGTCACCCCAATCCACATATCCGTGTATTTTTTATCAATAAATGATATTATAAGTCAGCTTAATTAGTAGTCTTCTTCGTTGTGCATCCCCAGTACTATATCACTATGCGCGAGATGACAGACCAAAGCATCGTTCTGTCATTGCACGTGCCCTCGGACAGTATCAGACCCTTCACTCTATGGTAGAGCTAATATCTCACTGTGCTCTTGACGACACGTCCAAGCACCTCATACTCTAACATTCTAAAAACTACTGGACTGATAATATCAAATTTAACTTACTAAAATTAGCCGCTGATCGGCACCAATAGCAGTCACTTTTTGCGCTTTTTTGCGTTCAGTGCGGACAACTCGTTATATGCACTGATGAAGTTCGCTGAGTACAAGCGTGTAGTGGTATATTCACGATAGCGAATAGTGCTGCAAATGTCAGAAGAGGCCTGCCAAGGGTTGACCACAGGCACCGCCATTTTGGCTAGAACTTGAAATCCTAAAGCAATCAGAACTTCTTCGAAATGAAGTTAACCCACATTTAAAACTTCGGAGGCAGTTGATCAGACACTTTGTATCACATCGGAAACGAGGTCGTACGTTGAGCCGGGGCATTCACGTGTTCGTAACGGTCTGATACCTGCAGGGCGCGAGTCGATATAAACTGAGCCCACTCGACGCTATCTTGTTGGTATCGCCTGGGTTCCTTGTCTGTGTTACGTAGGTGTAATGGTCTAGTGCCTACGTTTCTCAATACCGTCACGCATCGAACAGCATGATTGAAAGAGCGTGGAACATATCTTTAGGTAAACATCTATCTATGCCCTATTTTACATTTAATGGGTGAGATTTCTAGGCCTGTCAGCACACGTGGCTTCAAGCATTCGTCGTCGATGGCATACCAGTGCTCTGGCGTTGGCGGCCGGTCACCCGAAATAGCAAGACCGTACTTTTTTAATCGAATTCGTTAGTATTTCTGAAGATCCATTTGCCTAGATCTGGTGGAGAGTTTATCATTGAAGTAATCCAAGGTTTAAGGTGAGCAAAGATACGTTCAACTTTATATTCATGTTTGTTCTGCAAGACATCTCCCCGGACACCTCTTCAAGCACTCTCGCCATTTGACATGGTGCAGCAGCCATACGCTGTTTTAGTTGTGGCATCCTACCGTGTGACAGGGTGGAGCAGCCATGCCCCTCATGGTCCCTGGTTGCGGTTGTCTCACAGTGTCCCTTGGTGGTTGTGACAGGCGCATTTGGAATGTACAGTGTACCTACTTAACCACCCTATATCAACATAACGTGTTTCATCTTTACAGATGCCAGGCACCAACATCATCCGGGGATTCCTCCTAAGCCTCTTGCTTGCCTTGTCTCATGCGGGACTGGATTTCCGCCAAGAGCCATTCTGCTTTTGGTCTGTCCATTTGAAATTATCGAACATAAAGGCAGATCAGGGTAATGGTTCTTCAGTGACTGTGATGATTGACCAGCTATTGCATCTGAGGACCAAACATGAGTTAAACTTGAACGCACCCGATCTTCAGAGCTTGGGTGAGCAGAGGAGTCAATTCGAGGCTCGAGACGGTACAGTTTGGGAGGATTTGGGGCGCAACCGCGGGCTGCATACGTTTGAGGAAAAGAAGCCGAATCGGGTTGTGAAGGAGGCGCATGTATTGACAAGTGTGCCCTTGCGATTTTACCTACTGGCCACTACTCCCGCCAAGATGGTCCGAGATGCGAGTGTGGAGGCCTGCCGAACGAAGTTCCTGTGGAACTTGGTCTACATACCGCTTCAGGTGTCCGGCTGCAAGTTGGAGAGTATTTCAATTAACTTTGCTAAGAGCGACAACTCCCACATCCGTGATATAATTCACTTGGACGGAACGGAGACAAGAATGACTTCGAAGCAGGGAGAAAATAGGGAATTCAAAATTGAGTTTGAAATGGAGTTACTGAGCGACAACATTTCTCAGTGTTCCCTTGTCCGCAATGGCGACTACTGCCAGGGCGTTCTAAACGGTGAGACAAAGTTCCAGTACGTAAATATAAACTTCGTCAAGAAAGCACTCATGTATTCTGCAAGTATCCTGACATGCTTTGCTCTGTATTCAATAATGCAACAGAAATTCCGAGGAAGCAAAAAGCCCACAGGCGAAAGCATTTTGACAACTATACTTCTCGAAAGTGTCTACGGCGGCATATTTTTCGTCGTTATCGTCTTCATCTTCCTTCCTGTGCACGACCACGCCACATATCTCTCATGCAAAATACTATGGCAGCCATCTTTACTATCTGGATTTACAAGCATGGTATATTACGTCTACCGACCCTTCGTAATCATCTCTCCTCTATTATTCGCGTCTGGATACGCGGCCCTGAAAGCTGGCTACATCAAACACGGGAAGCTACTGGAACATCTGATAACCATCCAATGCACGTCTGCGGTGTTCCAAATTTGGTTTGGATTGTATGGGTTTGTTATGTACCGCGATATCGGTCAGTGCTTTCACATCATTATGGTCTTAACCATAATCCAGACATTACTGTCGTATTTTCTGGGAAGCAATGCTGTCGAGGACGAGGATGACGACAGGCCGCATGAGGATTAAGGTATTGCCATGTGGCATTTGATCGTCACGTGACTGCCATGGCCATTTACCTTAGGTGGAATAGCACTCGTCAGTGTAACAGCAAAGTCCCGATCATGACCAGACTTCATGCACACTCTCATACCTACGTGCACTTAAAATTAAGTAGTAAATGTTTTACTAATTTGAGTAGTAACGCAAAAATAACCACTTAAGTGGTAAAAATAAATATCAATTAAGTAGTTGTTCGGATATAAAGTAGCAAATAAAAGTAAGTTTATAACAGTGACCTTACATTTTGTTCATTTTTTATAATCAAATTTAGTGTAATAGCAGGCTAAGTGCATGTTTTTATAAATTCTGATTCGATTGCAGAAATGAAAAGAGGGAGATATATATCTTTCAGTGTAATACTGGTCTGAATCTAGCTTCAAAGGCCCGTGTCCACTGGGTGCGTTATTACGTGCGTTATCATGCAGCGCACTGCACATATGCAACGCGTTGCGTAATACGGGCGTAATACTATGTCCATTGGTCCGCATGCCTTCCTTGATCCCTTTGCACATATTGCCACCCTTTCATATCCTAGGCCTATGGTCAGTTTCTATTGGCTGATCACAAAACACGGACCAGAACTACGTTGCGTGATCCGCTTCATAAAGAACATTTCTTCATGGGCCGTATTACGTAGCGCAGTGCAGACCGTGTCATGCACAAAAGGACAGGGTTCTTTGAAAAGCCATTGAACTTTTAATACAATGCGCAGTTTCTATGCGTAATACGCTCCGTGATAACGCAGCGCAAAACGAACAGCGACCAACGTTTCGGCCTACATTTTACATTTTCTCGGGCGCGGAAGGGAGTGATAATTCAGTTAAATTTATATCATAAATTTTCTGATTTTTGAGCAATTCAATTAATTAATTTATTTATTTATTAAGAATAGAAGGTGACTACTTGGTATATGCCAATGGTCTTTTAAACATGTTAAAAGCATAGCTGCGATATGTCCCGGGATCACGTCAATAATCCACTGAATGATCCGAAGTCAAACATTCTTACTCTGTGCAATAGGCCTATTGCGTTACTAGTCCATTGTGTGAGTTAATCTAAGCGGTAGTCAGTTTTGTACCAGGATTATCATGTTACGACAAATCCAAACATTCTATGACGTTTGTTATAACTGTTTTAACACATGCATTGTACTACAGCTCGGAGACTCGACTGAGCATTCAGTGTACTGAGTGTACATTCGGCTAAGCACTGGGTTTTCCTCTATGTCTGAGTACATGTATTCGGCCAGAATAGCTGTACAGTGAGGAGCAAACCATCATTCAAGGATTGTTATAAGTAATAGTTGGGATTCAGCTCGTGTTTGACTTTCTACGAAGGTTTGTTTTTTGTAATTCACTTCTTCTCCTTCCGCGTCCCCTGTTGCACAGCTTAGGCGATTTCGAAGAAGTTTGTTCTGGCGCTGACATGCAGTCATGTGTTTCACCTTGAACAAAGGATCGCCGTGTCTCCAGGCAATTAGGCCTTTTGACGTGTTCTGAGTGTAAGCATTTGATTTTTTGGCGTTCTTCGAATTCGTCTATTGTGTACATGTGTGTGTGTGAAGGACAGAGAAATAAGAACGTACCATAAGAGTGACTATTCCTTCCGATCATGGTGTATGAACTATCTGAGAGCACATATGCGGACACTTCAGCTCCTTGATTGCACCCCCTACCCCCTCCGGCTCAGATCCACCTGGCGACAAAAGCTGAATATTGTTCATTTTTTGCAGATGCAAGGCACCAACCTCCTCAAACTCAAAGGGTTCTTCATCAGCCTCGTTCTCGCCGTGACACAAGCTGACCTTGTCCTTGGACATGAACCGACCTGCCTTGGGTCATCCGGTGCGTCGTTGCGCAATCTGAGGTCAATTGCACTCAACGATGCTGCAATGACAGTGATAGAGGTACACCAGAAATTGACCTTGACGACAAATTCTCAGTCACCTCTGGAGGAGGCCTACAAAATGGCGCCAAAGCTTCATTTTGAGGATCGCGGTGACACTGTTTGGAAAGAGTTAGGCCAAGGAGATCCTGGAACGATGCGAGATGATACGGTCCGTGAGGTGTCATTTTATTGGTATCTGCAGGCAACCACGAGGAGAATGGTCAGAGACACAAACGCGAGAGCATGCCGCACGAGACTCTCCGGGCGGCTCGTACACGATCCACGTCAAGTCCCCGGGTGTAACATGGAGGCCATTCTGATCGACTTCAATCGTGTGGACACGGACTCTCACGTTCATGCCGCGATCTACTTAAACGGCAGCGAATCGAGAGTGATATCTAAAGGAAAGGGAGATAACCAAGAGTTTGCTGTGGACTTTGAAATTGACTTGTACACGGAGGACATTACACATTGCTCTCTGGTTCAGAGCGGCGACTACTGTCACGGCGTTCTGAAGGGAGAGACAAAATTAACATATGTAAACAAACAGTTCATCTTTCAAGCGTTCATGTTGTTTTCAAGTGTCCCAACGTGTATTGTAATTCTTATGCTATACCATGGAGTCCTACCTGACTCTGTTTCCAAAAGAAACCCCATTAGTACGATTCTAATAGCGAATGTTTACGGCGCCATATTATTCATCGCGGTCATGTTTCTCATAATCCCCGCGCACGATCACGCCACCTATTATCTATGTGGGATCCTATGGCAGCCATCTTTAATGTCATCTCTCCACAGTATGTTTTTCTATCTCTACGAACCAAGTCTAGTTCTCTGCCCTATTTTCTTGGTGTGTGGCTATTTGGTGTATAAAGCTAGATGTGTTGATACCGGGACCTTGCAGCAGTTGGCAATAGCGGCCCAATGCGCTTCTGTGATGTATCAGATTTGGATCGCGCTTTTTGCGTCTGTTATTTTCCGCACTGAGGGTCAAGGTTTCAGCTTCATCGTCACCCTGACGATAGTGCAAATATTTTTGACCTGTGAGTTCGGAAGCTGGGTTGAGGAACCGGAGAGTGAGAGGAAGACACGTGTAGATTAGACTATCGCCAGCGACTGGACAGTTATGAAATGACTACATTAAATCACCCCTCATATATTTTATGATGGCCCACGGTAGCATGGATTTGACAAACCAAATACCGTTTTATTGATTACTACCAAATCGAAACAAAGGCCAAGATGGGGCATGATGTCATTAACATTGAGCTAGTTGGCGTGGCCAATCTATTGTCTATATAAATCAAACAAAATCGCGCTGAATGACCGTACTGTGCGAACATCTGCTTGAATTAATATACAGAGCCGGTCTAAGGTCGGTGAAATAAGAGTAATTTGATGTTCAATACATATGTGTGCCAAATGTTTACTTGGAGGACTAAAAAACACAACCGACCATACAAATACTCCCAGACAACCCATCCTGTGAACAATTATTTTGGCTTTTTGTTTTGAAATGGTTCCTTGAAGAGCATTCATCTGCTGACTAATCGATGTATCACGTGTTCGATATTTCAATAAAAATTTTCGAACAACCTTTTGTTGGTATCAAGATTTAGTCCGTGTCGATTTGTAAACAAGTTACCCGTAGCCGTCGTGTCGCATTTCGATGGAGAGAGAGATAGCAAGGAGTGACTTTTGGATTAACTTTGGCAGTAACGAGGATTTTTATCGACAAGACACAATACTAATCGAAAAATCGGGCGACGGAGAATTAAGTATGTATTAAATGTATTTTACGGACGACGGTCGTTTTCGCAAAATCCATTCCTGATTCCTTCTGTTGCTGACCCGATTTGAAAGCTATTAACGAGTGTCACATTAATGAATTCGCGCAGGACTCGAAGACAACTTTGACACGTTAGACCTTCGTATTCCGTACTTTGTCGTTCGCACAAACGGTTACAAAACAAGCCTTACTACATTTTACGAATCGTTTTTTTTTCTCCGAGAAAGAGACCTCGCATTCGCTGGTTTCTAGACTTTTAAAAATAGATGTTGGGATTTTGAAAATCTTTTAAGCCAGCAGACACGGTCTCCAATGAAAGACAAAATCGTTTTATTCGTACGCGATTTCTCTCATGCACATCTCATCGTGGTGGTGATTACTGCTGCAGTTGTAAAAGGCAAGCATCAGGGGTAGCAGCATCTGATGTGATCATCCGCCACCCCTTCTATTTGCCAGATTAACTGCAAATATGACAACCAAAATTAGTGATACTCAAGCGATATCGCGTACATCGAATAATATAATTTTGTTTTATGATCGGACACCGTGGCAGACGTTTTCAGGGAAATGACAGCCACTTTTAGCTAGTTGATACAAAATGTACAGCAGGTTAAAATCGTATACACACCTCGATGGCGTTCTATTCGAAGTCGCATTTGATCCACGCTTTTCGAGGTCTCTTGATAACGTCACATTTGAGGTGACCTAAATTAGATTTATGTACACATGTAGTTTCCGGGGTTCTCAGGCCCAGACTCCTTCATCCAGTAGAAACCAAAGGCAGTTATACAATAAAAGTTGAAAGCTTGAAGCTAGATTTTCGTAAATGGCCAGGTGACAATACGGCTATTGGTGTAAAAGTTTGAAATGCCATGAGAATTAAGCGATTCTATATCGTTTATCTAGTCATTGACGGTCATAGTCTCTATACAGAGTGAGTCAATAAAAATGTTACACTTACAAAATGGTATATATATTTTATTAGTTTGGCATTTTCTCTCAAACATGCATATGTATAACTTGAAGAGCAAGCACTCTCGGTTAAGTTGACGCCGGCAGAATCATAATCCTTCCATGGTTGATTGCACAGGACAGATTTTATTGACTCATGTGAAATCTCTCTTGCGCCAACTTCAGGGAAACTACAAAATGAATCAGTTAAATGTTTACGGGTCCGGTTCTTCTATACTTTCAGGATGGTGGCGGAAAAGGCCCTGTTGGCTGTCTGCGCAGCCTCTATAATAATGGTGGTTGCAGTACAAGCTGTAGAAAGACCTATGGAGTTTATCCCGCCCTCTGAACCCTGTCGACCAGATATGAAGTCATGCGAATACTGGCTTCACATCGTGGTTGCCTTGACTGCTGTTCACATGAAGAAGATGACCTTTCCCTGGAACGGAAAAATCTATTACCACTCGCCGACGAACAACTACACCGGTTCAACGCCAGTCAACACATCGGACGTCATTGTTGCAGACGGCTACCCCGAGTCACGGATGTTGTATCTCGTAAATGGAACCTTGCCTGGACCAACATTGACCGTTTACAAAGGTCAAAACATTACTGTGCATATCAAGAATCATATGACAGAACCCGCGACATCAATCCATTTTCACGGCATCGTGCAGCAGGGGACACCATACGCCGATGGCGTTAGCTTCGTCACGCAATGCCCGATCTACCCTGGTCAAACGTTCGCTCACAACTTCAATATCACGCAGCCTGGCGGAACCTATTGGTATCATGCCCACGCGGGTAACCAGCGCACAATGGGGATATATGGTGCTTTTATAATTAAAAACAAGCCGGTCCCAAACAAACCTGAACCAGAGGAACACGTGATTCAGCTTCAGGACTACAACCACGATTGGAGCTCTGAGATGAACTTCTTCAAGGTCGCATATGGACTGTTCAAGGGGACAACAAAGATCAATGGCACAGCAAGCCACGATGGAGGAATGTTTAGCAATTTCAATATCCAATCTGGCCTCATCAACGGTCTTGGAAGATGGTATAATACGTCCACCACCCACAATGGTGCGCCCTTGACCAAGTTCAAGGTCAAGAAAGGGAGCAACTACAGATTACGCGTGATCAATGCAGGAGCACTGTACCCGTTTAGATTCTCTGTTGATGAACACGAACTGACCGCTGTAGCTACAGATGGCTCCGATGTGGAACCCATCCCGGTTGAATCCTTCATCATCAATCCTGGCGAGAGGTACGACGTCATGTTAGAGGCAAACAAAACCGTAAAGAACTACATGATCCGCGCACAGACCTTGGATGTTGGCTTGAATCACATTGCAGAAGCCGTTCTGAACTACCAGGGTGTTGATTCGCATGATGAACCAACCACATCACGGCGGGCTTGTACTCCGGCAAAACCTTGCAAAGTTCTGAATTGTCCATTCACATATTATCCCAAAGAGAACAACACCGAGTCCAACATCGAGTGCATCAGCGTTGATCAACTCCGTGGAAAGGAAGGCGATGCTCCAAAGGCCGGTAACTCGAGCTACAAGCAGTTTTTCCTCAATTTTGCTTTTCCTGGAATAGGGTGGACCCCAGCATCTGTGAACGGCCGGACCTTTCATCATCCTCAGGTTAATCCACTCGGACAGATGGACGAGATGCATTGGGGGTGTGACCCAGAGAAATGTGGCGAAGACAAGGTATGTGCCTGCACCTACCACTTGGATATCAACTACGGCGACACGGTGCAGATGGTCTTCCTGAACATGGGTCAAGGAAAGGGATTCGGCCATCCGGTGCATTTGCACGGACACAGCTTTTACGTGGTCAAACAAGGTTTTGCGCAGTACAATAGCACAACTGGGAAGTTCATTGGAGACAACTTGGATATCAATTGCCGTGGCAACAGAAATAGGACAGAGACGTTCTGTAACGCCGCCACCTGGTCTGATAGCGCGTGGGACGGGGACAACATCCCTGGTTTGAACCTGAAGAAACCCCCTCTCAAGGACACCATCATCGTTCCAACCAGCAGCTATGTGATCATCCGCTTCAAGGCTGACAACCCCGGCGTATGGATCCTGCATTGTCACATCGAAATGCACAACAATGACGGTATGGCGATGATGGTGAGAGAAGGCAAAGACAGAATCCCGAAACCTCCGAAAGGCTTTCCGACGTGTAGGAACTTCGACTACGATGGGAGCTATGCACTTCAAGAATCGAAACCTACCGATAAACCCAGAACGAAAGGCGAAGAGTTTAACTACCGTAAGTGATTTCCTTTTCAGGTGGCACGTACAGTCAACCCTGCAATACAGAATATTAAATCGAACGACTCTTTTGAGTATGCATTACAGCACGTATAGATAAATCCATACTACTTACACGGCGTAATACCCCCTCGGAAGTTTGCTTTTAAATTATGACTGTTTTCTTTGTACAGGTGATGCATTCTGGGCCGTTGCTGGAATTCTCATTCTCCTGGTGGCTACTAATGTTGTAATCGTAGTCTGGTGTTGCTGCTGTCTGAAGCGAGAGCCTGAGCCACCTAGATCGAGAAACAGTGCTAAGTACCACGACAATGGCGGTGTGACTGGTGATGATAGGAAAGCAGCAACTGATGTGAAGTTTTGATCTTGGTTAGGCTACTTTTACGTAAATCTCATTGTTACTTGATCTAGGCGTTTTTTAGCGATTATCAGATTAGGATTAGCGTGTTAGGATTAGTATTAAGGGGTAAGGGTAAGGGATATTAAGGGTAAGGGATGTTAGGGATATGATAAGGGGTTAAACTGAAATGGGGTCTCGCGTAAGATCCAGACGCGAGAGTGTGGTAAAGGAAGTTAATTACGGAACTCGCGATATCATGTAGACACATTTAGATGAAAAGTACACGAACTATGGCTGTCAAACTGCTCCTGAACAAGATTTATTCTAATTCACTCTAATTCACAGCAACAGCAAACGCTGTTAAAGCATAACATCACTCCCCGTACGACTGGAAAACTGTTGAGTGTAGAGAATTTGCCTTGTGGGCAAAATTTGGGCCCCATTCCTTTTTGCGTGGCACATCTTTGTGAGAAGATCATAACCTGCAACTCTGTATGTATGTTTCTGATGAGTGAATAGTAAGGGAACCTGATCGACAGAGAGCTTGCACATAGCCATATCTTTATGTAAAGGGTATGTTCAGATTTGAATTCCTGAGGGTTGTTATTGGACGGGTCTCGAGAGTAAGCCCCCCCCCCCCTCTCAGTGTGTAGTAGGGGACATGTTCTATCAAAGTCGATGTACGGCTGAAATGCTAGTGTTGCTTTTGACGTTCAGATTTTAAAACTTCTCAAAGTGCGAACAGGACATCCCCTGGCGCTGCTTTTCACATGTCACAGGTTTTTTTAATTTTCATGTGCATTCCTACCTCAACTGGTTGGAATTCTAGAGGCCACTCTGAATTGCATATGTTAGTGGCTCGTTATAAAGCGCTACTAAATGCACTGCCTCACTCAAAGGTCTAAGATTCACCAATCAAATGCATGGCACTAAAACAGATGCACCCTATGAAATCTGCCAAGGTCTGTGATTTACTTAGATTGAGCTGATGTAAAAACAAGGTTGGTTGGGAAGTAAAACGAATGGATATAAACACATCCTCAAACATATTTTATACTGTATATTTCACCAGTTTTGTTGATTTTGATATCTTATATTTACAATACATGTAGCAATTTCTAAAATAAATTTATGCTTTTTACAATCGTGCTTTCTTCAATCTGCTTCAACAGTGTCTGTAGAATAAGGCACTGCATACACTTTATGACGCAATTTCATTCTCCGGAGAAGAGACGATGGATTCTTTGGGGATTAACTTCTTCACTCGCCTGACGAACTCAACTGTGACGCACTTCCGATACCCTCCGTGGGGCTCGAAACCGATCGCAGGTCGCTGCCTTCTTCTTCGGTACCAGTATCCCTTTCTTACATTGGGCATTACTGACAGCAGTTCAAAACGAGTTTCGTTTTGATAATAATTATGACACAGAAAGCAAATCATGCATTCATATATATTTCAATTCCAATATGACATCTCTGCTCTTGGTGAATGGCTAAAGCTGTACTTTATCTACCTCGCCAAACGAAGCAGAATTCTTCACTTGTTCGGCAAGCATGAAACCAAGTCGGGCATGCTGAACTGGTTTGTTTTCCAGTGCTCGTCGAGCGGATCTCCAAAAAGTACTACAATTTTCTTGGTGTGTGGCTATTTGGTGTATAAAGCTAGATGTGTTGATACCGGGACCTTGCAGCAGTTGGCAATAGCGGCCCAATGCGCTTCTGTGATGTATCAGATTTGGATCGCGCTTTTTGCGTCTGTTATTTTCCGCACTGAGGGTCAAGGTTTCAGCTTCATCGTCACCCTGACGATAGTGCAAATATTTTTGACCTGTGAGTTCGGAAGCTGGGTTGAGGAACCGGAGAGTGAGAGGAAGACACGTGTAGATTAGACTATCGCCAGCGACTGGACAGTTATGAAATGACTACATTAAATCACCCCTCATATATTTTATGATGGCCCACGGTAGCATGGATTTGACAAACCAAATACCGTTTTATTGATTACTACCAAATCGAAACAAAGGCCAAGATGGGGCATGATGTCATTAACATTGAGCTAGTTGGCGTGGCCAATCTATTGTCTATAAATCAAACAAAATCGCGCTGAATGACCGTACTGTGCGAACATCTGCTTGAATTAATATACAGAGCCGGTCTGAGGTCGGTGAAATAAGAGTAATTTGATGTTCAATACATATGTGTGCCAAATGTTTACTTGGAGGACTAAAAAACACAACCGACCATACAAATACTCCCAGACAACCCATCCTGTGAACAATTATTTTGGCTTTTTGTTTTGAAATGGTTCCTTGAAGAGCATTCATCTGCTGAATAATCGATGTATCACGTGATCGATATTTCAATAAAAAATGTCGAACAACCTTTTGTTGGTGTCAAGATTCAGTCCGTGTCGATTTGTAAACAAGTTACCCGTAGCCGTCGTGTCGCACTTCGATGGAGAGAGAGAGAGCAAGGAGTGACTTTTGGATTAACTTTGGCAGTAATCATTTTACGAGGATTTTTATCGACAAGACGCAATACTAATCGAAAAATCGGGCGACGGAGAATTAAGTATGTATTAAATGTATTTTACGGACGACGGTCGTTTTCGCAAAATCCATTCCTGATTCCTTCTGTTGCTGACCCGATTTGAAAGCTATCAACGAGTGTCACATTAATGAATTCGCGCAGGACTCGAAGACAACTTTGACACGTTAGACCTTCGTATTCCGTACTTTGTCGTTCGCACAAACGGTTACAAAACAAGCCTTACTACATTTTACGAATCGCTTTTTTTTCTCCGAGAAAGAGACCTCGCATTCGCTGGTTTCTAGACTTTTAAAAATAGATGTTGGGATTTTGAAAATCTTTTAAGCCAGCAGACACGGTCTCCAATGAAAGACAAAATCGTTTTATTCGTACGCGATTTCTCTCATGCACATCTCATCGTGGTGGTGATTACTGCTGCAGTTGTAAAAGGCAAGCATCAGGGGTAGCAGCATCTGATGTGATCACCCGCCACCCCTTCTATTTGCCAGATTAACTGCAAATATGACAACCAAAATTAGTGATACTCAAGCGATATCGCGTACATCGAATAATATAATTTTGTTTTATGATCGGACACCGTGGCAGACGTTTTCAGGGAAATGACAGCCACTTTTAGCCAGTTGATACAAAATGTACAGCAGGTTAAAATCGTATACACACCTCGATGGCGTTCTATTCGAAGTCGCATTTGATCCACGCTTTTCGAGGTCTCTTGATAACGTCATATTTAAGGTGACCTAAATTAGATTTATGTACACATGTAGTTTCCGGGGTTCTCAGGCCCAGACTCCTTCATCCAGTAGAAACCAAAGGCAGTTATACAATAAAAGTTGAAAGCTTGAAGCTAGATTTTCGTAAATGGCCAGGTGACAATACGGCTATTGGTGTAAAAGTTTGAAATGCCATGAGAATTAAGCGATTCTATATCGTTTATCTAGTCATTGACGGTCATAGTCTCTATACAGAGTGAGTCAATAAAAATGTTACACTTACAAAATGGTATATATATTTTATTAGTTTGGCATTTACTCTCAAACATGCATATGTATAACTTGAAGAGCAAGCACTCTCGGTTAATTTGACGCCGGCAGAATCATAATCCTTCCATGGTTGACTGCACAGGACAGATTTTATTGACTCATGTGAAATCTCTCTTGCGCCAACTTCAGGGAAACTACAAAATGAATCAGTTAAATGTTTACGGGTCCGGTTCTTCTATACTTTCAGGATGGTGGCGGAAAAGGCCCTGTTGGCTGTCTGCGCAGCCTCTATTATAATGGTGGTTGCAGTACAAGCTGTAGAAAGACCTATGGAGTTTATCCCGCCCTCTGAACCCTGTCGACCAGATATGAAGTCATGCGAATACTGGCTTCACATCGTGGTTGCCTTGACTGCTGTTCACATGAAGAAGATGACCTTTCCCTGGAACGGAAAAATCTATTATCACTCGCCGACGAACAACTACGCCGGTTCAACGCCAGTCAACACATCGGACGTCATTGTTGCAGACGGCTACCCCGAGTCACGGATGTTGTATCTCGTAAATGGAACCTTGCCTGGACCAACATTGACCGTTTACAAAGGTCAAAACATTACAGTGCATATCAAGAATCATATGACAGAACCCGCGACATCAATCCATTTTCACGGCATCGTGCAGCAGGGGACACCATACGCCGATGGCGTTAGCTTCGTCACGCAATGCCCGATCTACCCTGGTCAAACGTTCGCTCACAACTTCAATATCACGCAGCCTGGCGGAACCTATTGGTATCATGCCCACGCGGGTAACCAGCGCACAATGGGGATATATGGTGCTTTTATAATTAAAAACAAGCCGGTCCCAAACAAACCTGAACCAGAGGAACACGTGATTCAGCTTCAGGACTACAACCACGATTGGAGCTCTGAGATGAACTTCTTCAAGGTTGCATATGGAATGTTCAAGGGGACAACAAAGATCAATGGCACAGCAAGCCACGATGGAGGAATGTTTAGCAATTTCAATATCCAATCTGGCCTCATCAACGGTCTTGGAAGATGGTATAATACGTCCACCACCCACAATGGTGCGCCCTTGACCAAGTTCAAGGTCAAGAAAGGGAGCAACTACAGATTACGCGTGATCAATGCAGGAGCACTGTACCCGTTTAGATTCTCTGTTGATGAACACGAACTGACCGCTGTAGCTACAGATGGCTCCGATGTGGAACCCATCCCGGTTGAATCCTTCATCATCAATCCTGGCGAGAGGTACGACGTCATGTTAGAGGCAAACAAAACCGTAAAGAACTACATGATCCGCGCACAGACCTTGGATGTTGGCTTGAATCACATTGCAGAAGCCGTTCTGAACTACCAGGGTGTTGATTCGCATGATGAACCAACCACATCACGGCGGGCTTGTACTCCGGCAAAACCTTGCAAAGTTCTGAATTGTCCATTCACATATTATCCCAAAGAGAACAACACCGAGTCCAACATCGAGTGCATCAGCGTTGATCAACTCCGTGGAAAGGAAGGCGATGCTCCAAAGGCCGGTAACTCGAGCTACAAGCAGTTTTTCCTCAATTTTGCTTTTCCTGGAATAGGGTGGACCCCAGCATCTGTGAACGGCCGGACCTTTCATCATCCTCAGGTTAATCCACTCGGACAGATGGACGAGATGCATTGGGGGTGTGACCCAGAGAAATGTGGCGAAGACAAGGTATGTGCCTGCACCTACCACTTGGATATCAACTACGGCGACACGGTGCAGATGGTCTTCCTGAACATGGGTCAAGGAAAGGGATTCGGCCACCCGGTGCATTTGCACGGACACAGCTTTTACGTGGTCAAACAAGGTTTTGCGCAGTACAATAGCACAACTGGGAAGTTCATTGGAGACAACTTGGATATCAATTGCCGTGGCAACAGAAATAGGACAGAGACGTTCTGTAACGCCGCCACCTGGTCTGATAGCGCGTGGGACGGGGACAACATCCCTGGTTTGAACCTGAAGAAACCCCCTCTCAAGGACACCATCATCGTTCCAACCAGCAGCTATGTGATCATCCGCTTCAAGGCTGACAACCCCGGCGTATGGATCCTGCATTGTCACATCGAAATGCACAACATTGACGGCATGGCGATGATGGTGAGAGAAGGCAAAGACAGAATCCCGAAACCTCCGAAAGGCTTTCCGACGTGTAGGAACTTCGACTACGATGGGAGCTATGCACTTCAAGAATCGAAACCTACCGATAAACCAAGAACGAAAGGCGAAGAGTTTAACTACCGTAAGTAATTTCCTTTTCAGGTGGCACGTACAGTCAACCCTGCAATACAGAATATTAAATCGAACGACTCTTTTGAGTATGCATTACAGCACGTATAGATAAATCCATACTACTTACACGGCGTAATACCCCCTCGGAAGTTTGCTTTTAAATTATGACTGTTTTCTTTGTACAGGTGATGCATTCTGGGCCGTTGCTGGAATTCTCATTCTCCTGGTGGCTACTAATGTTGTAATCGTAGTCTGGTGTTGCTGCTGTCTGAAGCGAGAGCCTGAGCCACCTAGATCGAGAAACAGTGCTAAGTACCACGACAATGGCGGTTTGACTGGTGATGATAGGAAAGCAGCAACTGATGTGAAGTTTTGATCTTGGTTAGGCTACTTTTACGTAAATCTCATTGTTACTTGATCTAGGCGTTTTTTAGCGATTATCAGATTAGGATTAGCGTGTTAGGATTAGTATTAAGGGGTAAGGGTAAGGGATATTAAGGGTAAGGTATGTTAGGGATATGATAAGGGGTTAAACTGAAATGGGGTCTCGCGTAAGATCCAGACGCGAGAGTGTGGTAAAGGAAGTTAATTACGGAACTCGCGATATCATGTAGACACATTTAGATGAAAAGTACACGAACTATGGCTGTCAAACTGCTCCTGAACAAGATTTATTCTAATTCACTCTAATTCACAGCAACAGCAAACGCTGTTAAAGCATTACATCACTCCCCGTACGACTGGAAAACTGTTGAGTGTAGAGAATTTGCCTTGTGGGCAAAATTTGGGCCCCATTCCTTTTTGCGTGGCACATCTTTGTGAGAAGATCATAACCTGCAACTCTGTATGTATGTTTCTGATGAGTGAATAGTAAGGGAACCTGATCGACAGAGAGCTTGCACATAGCCATATCTTTATGTAAAGGGTATGTTCAGATTTGAATTCCTGAGGGTTGTTATTGGACGGGTCTCGAGAGTAAGCCCCCCCCCCCCTCTCAGTGTGTAGTAGGGGACATGTTCTATCAAAGTCGATGTACGGCTGAAATGCTAGTGTTGCTTTTGACGTTCAGATTTTAAAACTTCTCAAAGTGCGAACAGGACATCCCCTGGCGCTGCTTTTCACATGTCACAGGTTTTTTTAATTTTCATGTGCATTCCTACCTCAACTGGTTGGAATTCTAGAGGCCACTCTGAATTGCATATGTTAGTGGCTCGTTATAAAGCGCTACTAAATGCACTGCCTCACTCAAAGGTCTAAGATTCACCAATCAAATGCATGGCACTAAAACAGATGCACCCTATGAAATCTGCCAAGGTCTGTGATTTACTTAGATTGAGCTGATGTAAAAACAAGGTTGGTTGGGAAGTAAAACGAATGGATATAAACACATCCTCAAACATATTTTATACTGTATATTTCACCAGTTTTGTTGATTTTGATATCTTATATTTACAATACATGTAGCAATTTCTAAAATAAATTTATGCTTTTTACAATCGTGCTTTCTTCAATCTGCTTCAACAGTGTCTGTAGAATAAGGCACTGCATACACTTTATGACGCAATTTCATTCTCCGGAGAAGAGACGATGGATTCTTTGGGGATTAACTTCTTCACTCGCCTGACGAACTCAACTGTGACGCACTTCCGATACCCTCCGTGGGGCTCGAAACCGATCGCAGGTCGCTGCCTTCTTCTTCGGTAACCAGTATCCCTTTCTTACATTGGCCATTACTGACAGCAGTTCAAAACGAGTTTCGTTTTGATAATAATTATGACACAGAAAGCAAATCATGCATGCATATATATTTCAATTCCAATATGACATCTCTGCTCTTTGTGAATGGCTAAAGCTGTACTTTATCTACCTCGCCAAACGAAGCAGAATTCTTCACTTGTTCGGCAAGCATGAAACCAAGTCGGGCATGCTGAACTGGTTTGTTTTCCAGTGCTCGTCGAGCGGATCTCCAAAAAGTACTACAATTTTCTTGGTGTGTGGCTATTTGGTGTATAAAGCTAGATGTGTTGATACCGGGACCTTGCAGCAGTTGGCAATAGCGGCCCAATGCGCTTCTGTGATGTATCAGATTTGGATCGCGCTTTTTGCGTCTGTTATTTTCCGCACTGAGGGTCAAGGTTTCAGCTTCATCGTCACCCTGACGATAGTGCAAATATTTTTGACCTGTGAGTTCGGAAGCTGGGTTGAGGAACCGGAGAGTGAGAGGAAGACACGTGTAGATTAGACTATCGCCAGCGACTGGACAGTTATGAAATGACTACATTAAATCACCCCTCATATATTTTATGATGGCCCATGGTAGCATGGATTTGACAAACCAAATACCGCTTTATTAATTACTACCAAATCGAAACAAAGGCCAAGATGGGGCATGATGTCATTAACATTGAGCTAGTTGGCGTGGCCAATCTATTGTCTATATAAATCAAACAAAATCGCGCTGAATGACCGTACTGTGCGAACATCTGCTTGAATTAATATACAGAGCCGGTCTAAGGTCGGTGAAATATGAGTAACTTGATGTTCAATACATATGTGTGCAAAATGTTTACTTGGAGGACTAAAAAACACAACCGACCATACAAATACTCCCAGACAACCCATCCTGTGAACAATTATTTTGGCTTTTTGTTTTGAAATGGTTCCTTGAAGAGCATTCATCTGCTGAATAATCGATGTATCACGTGATCGATATTTCAATAAAAAATTTCGAACAACCTTTTGTTGGTGTCAAGATTCAGTCCGTGTCGATTTGTAAACAAGTTACCCGTAGCCGTCGTGTCGCACTTCGATGGAGAGAGAGAGAGCAAGGAGTGACTTTTGGATTAACTTTGGCAGTAATCATTTTACGAGGATTTTTATCGACAAGACGCAATACTAATCGAAAAATCGGGCGACGGAGAATTAAGTATGTATTAAATGTATTTTACGGACGACGGTCGTTTTCGCAAAATCCATTCCTGATTCCTTCTGTTGCTGACCCGATTTGAAAGCTATTAACGAGTGTCACATTAATGAATTCGCGCAGGACTCGAAGACAACTTTGACACGTTAGACCTTCGTATTCCGTACTTTGTCGTTCGCACAAACGGTTACAAAACAAGCCTAACTACATTTTACGAATCGTTTTTTTTCTCCGAGAAAGAGACCTCGTATTCGCTGGTTTCTAGACTTTTAAAAATAGATGTTGGGATTTTGAAAATCTTTTAAGCCAGCAGACACGGTCTCCAATGAAAGACAAAATCGTTTTATTCGTACGCGATTTCTCTCATGCACATCTCATCGTGGTGGTGATTACTGCTGCAGTTGTAAAAGGCAAGCATCAGGGGTAGCAGCATCTTATGTGATCATCCGCCACCCCTTCTATTTGCCAGATTAACTGCAAATATGACAACCAAAATTAGTGATACTCAAGCGATATCGCGTACATCGAATAATATAATTTTGTTTTATGATCGGACACCGTGGCAGACGTTTTCAGGGAAATGACAGCCACTTTTAGCCAGTGTATACAAAATGTACAGCAGGTTAAAATCGTATACACACCTCGATGGCGTTCTATTCGAAGTCGCATTTGATCCACGCTTTTCGAGGTCTCTTGATAACGTCATATTTAAGGTGACCTAAATTAGATTTTTGTACACATGTAGTTTCCGGGGTTTTCAGGCCCAGACTCCTTCATCCAGTAGAAACCAAAGGCAGTTATACAATAAAAGTTGAAAGCTTGAAGCTAGATTTTCGTAAATGGCCAGGTGACAATACGGCTATTGGTGTAAAAGTTTGAAATGCCATGAGAATTAAGCGATTCTATATCGTTTATCTAGTCATTGACGGTCATAGTCTCTATACAGAGTGAGTCAATAAAAATGTTACACTTACAAAATGGTATATATATTTTATTAGTTTGGCATTTACTCTCAAACATGCATATGTATAACTTGAAGAGCAAGCACTTTCGGTTAATTTGACGCCGGCAGAATCATAATCCTTCCATGGTTGACTGCACAGGACAGATTTTATTGACTCATGTGAAATCTCTCTTGCGCCAACTTCAGGGAAACTACAAAATGAATCAGTTAAATGTTTACGGGTCCGGTTCTTCTATACTTTCAGGATGGTGGCGGAAAAGGCCCTGTTGGCTGTCTGCGCAGCCTCTATAATAATGGTGGTTGCAGTACAAGCTGTAGAAAGACCTATGGAGTTTATCCCGCCCTCTGAACCCTGTCGACCAGATATGAAGTCATGCGAATACTGGCTTCACATCGTGGTTGCCTTGACTGCTGTTCACATGAAGAAGATGACCTTTCCCTGGAACGGAAAAATCTATTACCACTCGCCGACGAACAACTACGCCGGTTCAACGCCAGTCAACACATCGGACGTCATTGTTGCAGACGGCTACCCCGAGTCACGGATGTTGTATCTCGTAAATGGAACCTTGCCTGGACCAACATTGACCGTTTACAAAGGTCAAAACATTACAGTGCATATCAAGAATCATATGACAGAACCCGCGACATCAATCCATTTTCACGGCATCGTGCAGCAGGGGACACCATACGCCGATGGCGTTAGCTTCGTCACGCAATGCCCGATCTACCCTGAACAAACGTTCGCTCACAACTTCAATATCACGCAGCCTGGCGGAACCTATTGGTATCATGCCCACGCGGGTAACCAGCGCACAATGGGGATATATGGTGCTTTTATAATTAAAAACAAGCCGGTCCCAAACAAACCTGAACCAGAGGAACACGTGATTCAGCTTCAGGACTACAACCACGATTGGAGCTCTGAGATGAACTTCTTCAAGGTCGCATATGGAATGTTCAAGGGGACAACAAAGATCAATGGCACAGCAAGCCACGATGGAGGAATGTTTAGCAATTTCAATATCCAATCTGGCCTCATCAACGGTCTTGGAAGATGGTATAATACGTCCACCACCCACAATGGTGCGCCCTTGACCAAGTTCAAGGTCAAGAAAGGGAGCAACTACAGATTACGCGTGATCAATGCAGGAGCACTGTACCCGTTTAGATTCTCTGTTGATGAACACGAACTGACCGCTGTAGCTACAGATGGCTCCGATGTGGAACCCATCCCGGTTGAATCCTTCATCATCAATCCTGGCGAGAGGTACGACGTCATGTTAGAGGCAAACAAAACCGTAAAGAACTACATGATCCGCGCACAGACCTTGGATGTTGGCTTGAATCACATTGCAGAAGCCGTTCTGAACTACCAGGGTGTTGATTCGCATGATGAACCAACCACATCACGGCGGGCTTGTACTCCGGCAAAACCTTGCAAAGTTCTGAATTGTCCATTCACATATTATCCCAAAGAGAACAACACCGAGTCCAACATCGAGTGCATCAGCGTTGATCAACTCCGTGGAAAGGAAGGCGATGCTCCAAAGGCCGGTAACTCGAGCTACAAGCAGTTTTTCCTCAATTTTGCTTTTCCTGGAATAGGGTGGACCCCAGCATCTGTGAACGGCCGGACCTTTCATCATCCTCAGGTTAATCCACTCGGACAGATGGACGAGATGCATTGGGGGTGTGACCCAGAGAAATGTGGCGAAGACAAGGTATGTGCCTGCACCTACCACTTGGATATCAACTACGGCGACACGGTGCAGATGGTCTTCCTGAACATGGGTCAAGGAAAGGGATTCGGCCATCCGGTGCATTTGCACGGACACAGCTTTTACGTGGTCAAACAAGGTTTTGCGCAGTACAATAGCACAACTGGGAAGTTCATTGGAGACAACTTGGATATCAATTGCCGTGGCAACAGAAATAGGACAGAGACGTTCTGTAACGCCGCCACCTGGTCTGATAGCGCGTGGGACGGGGACAACATCCCTGGTTTGAACCTGAAGAAACCCCCTCTCAAGGACACCATCATCGTTCCAACCAGCAGCTATGTGATCATCCGCTTCAAGGCTGACAACCCCGGCGTATGGATCCTGCATTGTCACATCGAAATGCACAACAATGACGGTATGGCGATGATGGTGAGAGAAGGCAAAGACAGAATCCCGAAACCTCCGAAAGGCTTTCCGACGTGTAGGAACTTCGACTACGATGGGAGCTATGCACTTCAAGAATCGAAACCTACCGATAAACCCAGAACGAAAGGCGAAGAGTTTAACTACCGTAAGTGATTTCCTTTTCAGGTGGCACGTACAGTCAACCCTGCAATACAGAATATTAAATCGAACGACTCTTTTGAGTATGCATTACAGCACGTATAGATAAATCCATACTACTTACACGGCGTAATACCCCCTCGGAAGTTTGCTTTTAAATTATGACTGTTTTCTTTGTACAGGTGATGCATTCTGGGCCGTTGCTGGAATTCTCATTCTCCTGGTGGCTACTAATGTTGTAATCGTAGTCTGGTGTTGCTGCTGTCTGAAGCGAGAGCCTGAGCCACCTATATCGAGAAACAGTGCTAAGTTCCACGACAATGGCGGTTTGACTGGTGATGATAGGAAAGCAGCAACTGATGTGAAGTTTTGATCTTGGTTAGGCTACTTTTACGTAAATCTCATTGTTACTTGATCTAGGCGTTTTTTAGCGATTATCAGATTAGGATTAGCGTGTTAGGATTAGTATTAAGGGGTAAGGGTAAGGGATGTTAGGGATATGATAAGGGGTTAAACTGAAATGGGGTCTCGCGTAAGATCCAGACGCGAGAGTGTGGTAAAGGAAGTTAATTACGGAACTCGCGATATCATGTAGACACATTTAGATGAAAAGTACACGAACTATGGCTGTCAAACTGCTCCTGAACAAGATTTATTCTAATTCACTCTAATTCACAGCAACAGCAAACGCTGTTAAAGCATTACATCACTCCCCGTACGACTGGAAAACTGTTGAGTGTAGAGAATTTGCCTTGTGGGCAAAATTTGGGCCCCATTCCTTTTTGCGTGGCACATCTTTGTGAGAAGATCATAACCTGCAACTCTGTATGTATGTTTCTGATGAGTGAATAGTAAGGGAACCTGATCGACAGAGAGCTTGCACATAGCCATATCTTTATGTAAAGGGTATGTTCAGATTTGAATTCCTGAGGGTTGTTATTGGACGGGTCTCGAGAGTAAGCCCCCCCCCCTCTCAGTGTGTAGTAGGGGACATGTTCTATCAAAGTCGATGTACGGCTGAAATGCTAGTGTTGCTTTTGACGTTCAGATTTTAAAACTTCTCAAAGTGCGAACAGGACATCCCCTGGCGCTGCTTTTCACATGTCACAGGTTTTTTTAATTTTCATGTGCATTCCTACCTCAACTGGTTGGAATTCTAGAGGCCACTCTGAATTGCATATGTTAGTGGCTCGTTATAAAGCGCTACTAAATGCACTGCCTCACTCAAAGGTCTAAGATTCACCAATCAAATGCATGGCACTAAAACAGATGCACCCTATGAAATCTGCCAAGGTCTGTGATTTACTTAGATTGAGCTGATGTAAAAACAAGGTTGGTTGGGAAGTAAAACGAATGGATATAAACACATCCTCAAACATATTTTATACTGTATATTTCACCAGTTTTGTTGATTTTGATATCTTATATTTACAATACATGTAGCAATTTCTAAAATAAATTTATGCTTTTTACAATCGTGCTTTCTTCAATCTGCTTCAACAGTGTCTGTAGAATAAGGCACTGCATACACTTTATGACGCAATTTCATTCTCCGGAGAAGAGACGATGGATTCTTTGGGGATTAACTTCTTCACTCGCCTGACGAACTCAACTGTGACGCACTTCCGATACCCTCCGTGGGGCTCGAAACCGATCGCAGGTCGCTGCCTTCTTCTTCGGTAACCAGTATCCCTTTCTTACATTGGCCATTACTGACAGCAGTTCAAAACGAGTTTCGTTTTGATAATAATTATGACACAGAAAGCAAATCATGCATGCATATATATTTCAATTCCAATATGACATCTCTGCTCTTGGTGAATGGCTAAAGCTGTACTTTATCTACCTCGCCAGACGAAGCAGAATTCTTCACTTGTTCGGCAAGCATGAAACCAAGTCGGGCATGCTGAACTGGTTTGTTTTCCAGTGCTCGTCGAGCGGATCTCCAAAAAGTACTACAATTTTCTTGGTGTGTGGCTATTTGGTGTATAAAGCTAGATGTGTTGATACCGGGACCTTGCAGCAGTTGGCAATAGCGGCCCAATGCGCTTCTGTGATGTATCAGATTTGGATCGCGCTTTTTGCGTCTGTTATTTTCCGCACTGAGGGTCAAGGTTTCAGCTTCATCGTCACCCTGACGATAGTGCAAATATTTTGACCTGTGAGTTCGGAAGCTGGGTTGAGGAACCGGAGAGTGAGAGGAAGACACGTGTAGATTAGACTATCGCCAGCGACTGGACAGTTATGAAATGACTACATTAAATCACCCCTCATATATTTTATGATGGCCCACGGTAGCATGGATTTGACAAACCAAAGACCGCTTTATTAATTACTACCAAATCGAAACAAAGGCCAAGATGGGGCATGATGTCATTAACATTGAGCTAGTTGGCGTGGCCAATCTATTGTCTATATAAATCAAACAAAATCGCGCTGAATGACCGTACTGTGCGAACATCTGCTTGAATTAATATACAGAGCCGGTCTAAGGTCGGTGAAATAAGAGTAATTTGATGTTCAATACATATGTGTGCCAAATGTTTACTTGGAGGACTAAAAAACACAACCGACCATACAAATACTCCCAGACAACCCATCCTGTGAACAATTATTTTGGCTTTTTGTTTTGAAATGGTTCCTTGAAGAGCATTCATCTGCTGACTAATCGATGTATCACGTGTTCGATATTTCAATAAAACTTTTCGAACAACCTTTTGTTGGTATCAAGATTTAGTCCGTGTCGATTTGTAAACAAGTTACCCGTAGCCGTCGTGTCGCATTTCGATGGAGAGAGATAGCAAGGAGTGACTTTTGGATTAACTTTGGCAGTAACGAGGATTTTTATCGACAAGACACAATACTAATCGAAAAATCGGGCGACGGAGAATTAAGTATGTATTAAATGTATTTTACGGACGACGGTCGTTTTCACAAAATCCATTCCTGATTCCTTCTGTTGCTGACCCGATTTGAAAGCTATTAACGAGTGTCACATTAATGAATTCGCGCAGGACTCGAAGACAACTTTGACACGTTAGACCTTCGTATTCCGTACTTTGTCGTTCGCACAAACGGTTACAAAACAAGCCTAACTACATTTTACGAATCGTTTTTTTTTCTCCGAGAAAGAGACCTCGCATTCGCTGGTTTCTAGACTTTTAAAAATAGATGTTGGGATTTCGAAAATCTTTTAAGCCAGCAGACACGGTCTCCAATGAAAGACAAAATCGTTTTATTCGTACGCGATTTCTCTCATGCACATCTCATCGTGGTGGTGATTACTGCTGCAGTTGTAAAAGGCAAGCATCAGGGGTAGCAGCATCTGATGTGATCATCCGCCACCCCTTCCATTTGCCAGATTAACTGCGAATATGACAACCAAAATTAGTGATACTCAAGCGATATCGCGTACATCGAATAATATAATTTTGTTTTATGATCGGACACCGTGGCAGACGTTTTCAGGGAAATGACAGCCACTTTTAGCCAGTGTATACAAAATGTACAGCAGGTTAAAATCGTATACACACCTCGATGGCGTTCTATTCGAAGTCGCATTTGATCCACGCTTTTCGAGGTCTCTTGATAACGTCATATTTAAGGTGACCTAAATTAGATTTATGTACACATGTAGTTTCCGGGGTTCTCAGGCCCAGACTCCTTCATCCAGTAGAAACAAAGGCAGTTATACAATAAAAGTTGAAAGCTTGAAGCTAGATTTTCGTAAATGGCCAGGTGACAATACGGCTATTGGTGTAAAAGTTTGAAATGCCATGAGAATTAAACGATTCTATAGCGTTTATCTAGTCATTGACGGTCATAGTCTCTATACAGAGTGGGTCAATTGAAGAGCAAGCGCTCTCGGTTAAGTTGACGCCGGCAGAATCATAATCCTTCCATGGTTGATTGCACAGGACAGATTTTATTGACTCATGTGAAATCTCTCTTGCGCCAACTTCAGGGAAACTACAAAATGAATCAGTTAAATGTTTACGGGTCCGGTTCTTCTATACTTTCAGGATGGTGGCGGAAAAGGCCCTGTTGGCTGTCTGCGCAGCCTCTATTATAATGGTGGTTGCAGTACAAGCTGTAGAAAGACCTATGGAGTTTATCCCGCCCTCTGAACCCTGTCGACCAGATATGAAGTCATGCGAATACTGGCTTCACATCGTGGTTGCCTTGACTGCTGTTCACATGAAGAAGATGACCTTTCCCTGGAACGGAAAAATCTATTATCACTCGCCGACGAACAACTACGCCGGTTCAACGCCAGTCAACACATCGGACGTCATTGTTGCAGACGGCTACCCCGAGTCACGGATGTTGTATCTCGTAAATGGAACCTTGCCTGGACCAACATTGACCGTTTACAAAGGTCAAAACATTACAGTGCATATCAAGAATCATATGACAGAACCCGCGACATCAATCCATTTTCACGGCATCGTGCAGCAGGGGACACCATACGCCGATGGCGTTAGCTTCGTCACGCAATGCCCGATCTACCCTGGTCAAACGTTCGCTCACAACTTCAATATCACGCAGCCTGGCGGAACCTATTGGTATCATGCCCACGCGGGTAACCAGCGCACAATGGGGATATATGGTGCTTTTATAATTAAAAACAAGCCGGTCCCAAACAAACCTGAACCAGAGGAACACGTGATTCAGCTTCAGGACTACAACCACGATTGGAGCTCTGAGATGAACTTCTTCAAGGTTGCATATGGAATGTTCAAGGGGACAACAAAGATCAATGGCACAGCAAGCCACGATGGAGGAATGTTTAGCAATTTCAATATCCAATCTGGCCTCATCAACGGTCTTGGAAGATGGTATAATACGTCCACCACCCACAATGGTGCGCCCTTGACCAAGTTCAAGGTCAAGAAAGGGAGCAACTACAGATTACGCGTGATCAATGCAGGAGCACTGTACCCGTTTAGATTCTCTGTTGATGAACACGAACTGACCGCTGTAGCTACAGATGGCTCCGATGTGGAACCCATCCCGGTTGAATCCTTCATCATCAATCCTGGCGAGAGGTACGACGTCATGTTAGAGGCAAACAAAACCGTAAAGAACTACATGATCCGCGCACAGACCTTGGATGTTGGCTTGAATCACATTGCAGAAGCCGTTCTGAACTACCAGGGTGTTGATTCGCATGATGAACCAACCACATCACGGCGGGCTTGTACTCCGGCAAAACCTTGCAAAGTTCTGAATTGTCCATTCACATATTATCCCAAAGAGAACAACACCGAGTCCAACATCGAGTGCATCAGCGTTGATCAACTCCGTGGAAAGGAAGGCGATGCTCCAAAGGCCGGTAACTCGAGCTACAAGCAGTTTTTCCTCAATTTTGCTTTTCCTGGAATAGGGTGGACCCCAGCATCTGTGAACGGCCGGACCTTTCATCATCCTCAGGTTAATCCACTCGGACAGATGGACGAGATGCATTGGGGGTGTGACCCAGAGAAATGTGGCGAAGACAAGGTATGTGCCTGCACCTACCACTTGGATATCAACTACGGCGACACGGTGCAGATGGTCTTCCTGAACATGGGTCAAGGAAAGGGATTCGGCCATCCGGTGCATTTGCACGGACACAGCTTTTACGTGGTCAAACAAGGTTTTGCGCAGTACAATAGCACAACTGGGAAGTTCATTGGAGACAACTTGGATATCAATTGCCGTGGCAACAGAAATAGGACAGAGACGTTCTGTAACGCCGCCACCTGGTCTGATAGCGCGTGGGACGGGGACAACATCCCTGGTTTGAACCTGAAGAAACCCCCTATCAAGGACACCATCATCGTTCCAACCAGCAGCTATGTGATCATCCGCTTCAAGGCTGACAACCCCGGCGTATGGATCCTGCATTGTCACATCGAAATGCACAACAATGACGGTATGGCGATGATGGTGAGAGAAGGCAAAGACAGAATCCCGAAACCTCCGAAAGGCTTTCCGACGTGTAGGAACTTCGACTACGATGGGAGCTATGCACTTCAAGAATCTACCGATAAACCCAGAACGAAAGGCGAAGAGTTTAACTCCCGTAAGTGATTTCCTTTTCAGGTGGCACGTACAGTCAACCCTGCAATACAGAATATTAAATCGAACGACTCTTTTGAGTATGCATTACAGCACGTATAGATAAATCCATACTACTTACACGGCGTAATACCCCCTCGGAAGTTTGCTTTTAAATTATGACTGTTTTCTTTGTACAGGTGATGCATTCTGGGCCGTTGCTGGAATTCTCATTCTCCTGGTGGCTACTAATGTTGTAATCGTAGTCTGGTGTTGCTGCTGTCTGAAGCGAGAGCCTGAGCCACCTAGATCGAGAAACAGTGCTGAGTACCACGACAATGGCGGTTTGACTGGTGATGATAGGAAAGCAGCAACTGATGTGAAGTTTTGATCTTGGTTAGGCTACTTTTACGTAAATCTCATTGTTACTTGATCTAGGCGTTTTTTAGCGATTATCAGATTAGAATTAGCGTGTTAGGATTAGTATTAAGGGGTAAGGGTAAGGGATATTAAGGGTAAGGGATGTTAGGGATATGATAAGGGGTTAAACTGAAATGGGGTCTCGCGTAAGATCCAGACGCGAGAGTGTGGTAAAGGAAGTTAATTACGGAACTCGCGATATCATGTAGACACATTTAGATGAAAAGTACACGAACTATGGCTGTCAAACTGCTCCTGAACAAGATTTATTCTAATTCACTCTAATTCACAGCAACAGCAAACGCTGTTAAAGCATTACATCACTCCCCGTACGACTGGAAAACTGTTGAGTGTAGAGAATTTGCCTTGTGGGCAAAATTTGGGCCCCATTCCTTTTTGCGTGGCACATCTTTGTGAGAAGATCATAACCTGCAACTCTGTATGTATGTTTCTGATGAGTGAATAGTAAGGGAACCTGATCGACAGAGAGCTTGCACATAGCCATATCTTTATGTAAAGGGTATGTTCAGATTTGAATTCCTGAGGGTTGTTATTGGACGGGTCTCGAGAGTAAGCCCCCCCCCCTCTCAGTGTGTAGTAGGGGACATGTTCTATCAAAGTCGATGTACGGCTGAAATGCTAGTGTTGCTTTTGACGTTCAGATTTTAAAACTTCTCAAAGTGCGAACGGGACATCCCCTGGCGCTGCTTCTCGCATGTCACAGGTTTTTTTTATTTTCATGTGCATTCCTACCTCAACTGGTTGGAATTCTAGAGGCCACTCTGAATTGCATATGTTAGTGGCTCGTTATAAAGCGCTACTAAATGCACTGCCTCACTCAAAGGTCTAAGATTCACCAATCAAATGCATGGCACTAAAACAGATGCACCCTATGAAATCTGCCAAGGTCTGTGATTTACTTAGATTGAGCTGATGTAAAAACAAGGTTGGTTGGGAAGTAAAACGAATGGATATAAACACATCCTCAAACATATTTTATACTGTATATTTCACCAGTTTTGTTGAGTTTGATATCTTATATTTACAATACATGTAGCAATTTCTAAAATAAATTTATGCTTTTTACAATCGTGCTTTCTTCAATCTGCTTCAACAGTGTCTGTAGAATAAGGCACTGCATACACTTTATGACGCAATTTCATTCTCCGGAGAAGAGACGATGGATTCTTTGGGGATTAACTTCTTCACTCGCCTGACAAACTCAACTGTGACGCACTTCCGATACCCTCCGTGGGGCTCGAAACCGATCGCAGGTCGCTGCCTTCTTCTTCGGTAACCAGTATCCCTTTCTTACATTGGGCATTACTGACAGCAGTTCAAAACGAGTTTCGTTTTGATAATAATTATGACACAGAAAGCAAATCATGCATTCATATATATTTCAATTCCAATATGACATCTCTGCTCTTGGTGAATGGCTAAAGCTGTACTTTATCTACCTCGCCAGACGAAGCAGAATTCTTAACTTGTTCGGCAAGCATGAAACCAAGTCGGGCATGCTGAACTGGTTTGTTTTCCAGTGCTCGTCGACCGGATCTCCAAAAAGTACTACAATTTTCTTGGTGTGTGGCTATTTGGTGTATAAAGCTAGATGTGTTGATACCGGGACCTTGCAGCAGTTGGCAATAGCGGCCCAATGCGCTTCTGTGATGTATCAGATTTGGATCGCGCTTTTTGCGTCTGTTATTTTCCGCACTGAGGGTCAAGGTTTCAGCTTCATCGTCACCCTGACGATAGTGCAAATATTTTTGACCTGTGAGTTCGGAAGCTGGGTTGAGGAACCGGAGAGTGAGAGAAAGACACGTGCAGATTAGACTATCGCCAGCGACTGGACAGTTATGAAATGACTACATTAAATCACCCCTCATATATTTTATGATGGCCCACGGTAGCATGGATTTGACAAACCAAATACCGTTTTATTAATTACTACCAAATCGAAACAAAGGCCAAGATGGGGCATGATGTCATTAACATTGAGCTAGTTGGCGTGGCCAATCTATTGTCTATATAAATCAAACAAAATCGCGCTGAATGACCGTACTGTGCGAACATCTGCTTGAATTAATATACAGAGCCGGTCTGAGGTCGGTGAAATAAGAGTAACTTGATGTTCAATACACTGTGTGCCAAATGTTTACTTGGAGGACTAAAAAACACAACCGACCATACAAATACTCCCAGACAACCTATCCTGTGAACAATTATTTTGGCTTTCTGTTTTTGAAATGGTTTCTTGAAGAGCATTCATCTGCTGAATAATCGATAATCGAATATCGCGTGTTCCATATTTCAATAAAAATTTTCGAACAACCTTTTGTTGGTGTCAAGATTCAGTCCGTGTCGATTTGTAAACAAGTTACCCGTAGCCGTCGTGTCACACTTCGATGGAGAGAGAGATAGCAAGGAGTGACTTTTGGATTAACTTTGGCAGTAATCATTTTACGAGGATTTTTATCAACAAGACGCAATACTAATCGAAAAATCGGGCGACGGAGAATTAAGTATGTATTAAATGTATTTTACGGACGACGGTCGTTTTCGCAAAATCCATTCCTGATTCCTTCTGTTGCTGACCCGATTTGAAAGCTATCAACGAGTGTCACATTAATGAATTCGCGCAGGACTCGAAGACAACTTTGACACGTTAGACCTTCGTATTCCGTACTTTGTCGTTCGCACAAACGGTTACAAAACAAGCCTAACTACATTTTACGAATCGTTTTTTTTTCTCCGAGAAAGAGACCTCGCATTCGCTGGTTTCTAGACTTTTAAAAATAGATGTTGGGATTTTGAAAATCTTTTAAGCCAGCAGACACGGTCTCCAATGAAAGACAAAATCGTTTTATTCGTACGCGATTTCTCTCATGCACATCTCATCGTGGTGGTGATTACTGCTGCAGTTGTAAAAGGCAAGCATCAGGGGTAGCAGCATCTGATGTGATCATCCGCCACCCCTTCCATTTGCCAGATTAACTGCGAATATGACAACCAAATTAGTGATACTCAAGCGATATCGCGTACATCGATTATAATTTTGTTTTATGATCGGACACCGTGGCAGACGTTTTCAGGGAAATGACAGCCACTTTTAGCCAGTTGATACAAAATGTACAGCAGGTTAAAATCGTATACACACCTCGATGGCGTTCTATTCGAAGTCGCATTTGATCCACGCTTTTCGAGGTCTCTTGATAACGTCACATTTGAGGTGACCTAAATTAGATTTTTGTACACATGTAGTTTCCGGGGTTCTCAGGCCCAGACTCCTTCATCCAGTAGAAACCAAAGGCAGTTATGGTAGAACGTGTAACCTAAATTAGGCATAGGGCTACCAAAGTTGCGTTCACTTTATTTCAGGACGGCTACACCAATATAAACGTCTTAACAGACGTGTTCAAGTTATCATTTAGAAATATCTAACAGCAAACCCATGTCGACAGAACAGGAATTATTCGCTGTTGAATCTGCCTTAGTTTTCAAATTTGTTGTGGTCGTCTGCTAGCGCAGGACTGTGCCTTGCTGACACTGTGATCTCCACACGGATTATAGGCCTACATAGACATGATATCAAGCCATGTACTCCTTCGTTGCTATGTGTATGTGGCAGACACAGTTCAAGATAATATATTGACATGTTAACACAGTGCAGGAGTACCCGTTACCATTCTCTGGGAAATCTTTAGAATTGTAAAGCTGTGGCCCAACCAGGACACGCATAAAATCATGAATACAATAAAAGTTGAAAGCTTGAAGCTAGATTTTCGTAAATGGCCAGGTGACAATACGGCTATTGGTGTAAAAGTTTGAAATGCCATGAGAATTAAACGATTCTATAGCGTTTATCTAGTCATTGACGGTCATAGTCTCTATACAGAGTGGGTCAATTGAAGAGCAAGCGCTCTCGGTTAAGTTGACGCCAGCAGAATCATAATCCTTCCATGGTTGACTGCACAGGACAGATTTTATTGACTCATGTGAAATCTCTCTTGCGCCAACTTCAGGGAAACTACAAAATGAATCAATTAAATGTTTACGGGTCTGGTTCTTCTATACTTTCAGGATGGTGGCGGAAAAGGCCCTGTTGGCTGTCTGCGCAGCCGCTATAATAATGGCGGTTGCAGTACAAGCTGTAGAAAGACCTATGGAGTTTATCCCGCCCTCTGAACCCTGTCGACCAGATATGAAGTCATGCGAATACTGGCTTCACATCGTGGTGGCCTTGACTGCTGTTCACATGAAGAAGATGACCGTTCCCTCGAACGGAAAAATCTATTACCACTCGCCGACGAACAACTACACCGGTTCAACGCCAGTCAACACATCGGACGTCATTGTTGCAGACGGCTACCCCGAGTCACGGATGTTGTATCTCGTAAATGGAACCTTGCCTGGACCAACATTGACCGTTTACAAAGGTCAAAACATAACAGTGCATGTCAAGAATCATATGACAGAAACCGCGACATCAATCCATTTTCACGGCATCATGCAGCAGGGGACACCATACGCCGATGGCGTTAGCTTCGTCACGCAATGCCCGATCTACCCTGGTCAAACGTTCGCTCACAACTTCAATATCACGCAGCCTGGCGGAACCTATTGGTACCATGCCCACGCGGGTAACCAGCGCACAATGGGGATATATGGTGCTTTTATAATTAAAAACAAGCCGGTCCCAAACAAACCTGAACCAGAGGAACACGTGATTCAGCTTCAGGACTACAACCACGATTGGAGCTCTGAGATGAACTTCTTCAAGATGACATATGGACTGTTTGATGGGACAACAGAGATCAATGCAACAGCAAGCCATGATGGAGGAATGTTCAGCAAGTTACGTTTCCAATCTGGCCTCATCAACGGTCTTGGAAGATGGTATGATACGCCCACCACCCACAATGGTGCGCCATTGACCAAGTTCAAGGTCAAGAAAGGGAGCAACTACAGATTACGTGTGATCAATGCAGGAGCACTGTACCCGTTTAGATTCTCTGTTGATGGACACGAACTGATCGCTGTAGCTACAGATGGCTTCGATGTTGAACCCATCCCGGTTGAATCCTTCATCATCAATCCTGGCGAGAGGTACGACGTCATGTTAGAGGCAAACCAAGCCGTAAAGAACTACATGATCCGCGCACAGACCTTGGAAGTTGGCGTGAATCACATTGCAGAAGCCGTTCTGAACTACCAGGGTGTTGATTCGCATGATGAACCAACCACATCACGGCGGGCTTGTACTCCGGCAAAACCTTGCAAAGTTCTGAATTGTCCATTCACATATTATCCAAAAGGGTCCAACACCGAGTGCATCAGCGTTGATCAACTCCGTGGAAAGGAAGGCGATGCCCCAAAGGCCGGTAGCTCGAGCTACAAGCAGTTTTTCCTCAACTTTGCTTTTCCTGGAATAGGGTGGACTCCAGGATCTGTGAACGGCCGGGCCTTTCATCATCCTCAGGTCAATCCACTCGGACAGATGAACGAGATGCATTGGGGGTGTGATCCAGAGAAATGTGGCGTAGAAAAGGTCTGTGTCTGCGCCTACCACTTGGATATCAACTACGGCGACACGGTGCAGATGGTCTTCCTGAACATGGGTCAAGGAAATGGATGGGGCCATCCGGTGCATTTGCACGGACACAGCTTTTACGTGGTCAAACAAGGTTTTGCGCAGTACAATAGCACAACTGGGAAGATCGTTGGAGACAACTTGGATATCAATTGCCACGGCAACAAAGATAGGACAAAGTCGTTCTGTAACGCCGCCACCTGGTCTGACAGTACGTGGGTCGGGGACAACATCCCTGGTTTGAACCTGAAGAAACCCCCTCTCAAGGACACCATCATCGTTCCAACCAGCAGCTATGTGATCATCCGCTTCAAGGCTGACAACCCCGGCGTATGGATCCTGCATTGTCACATCGAAATGCACAACAATGACGGTATGGCGATGATGGTGAGAGAAGGCAAAGACAGAATCCCGAAACCTCCGAAAGGCTTTCCGACGTGTAGGAACTTCGACTACGATGGGAGCTATGCACTTCAAGAATCGAAACCTACCGATGAACCCAGAACGACAGTAAAACCTGGTGGCCAAGGCGGAGAAAAGGAGAAACCAAAAGGCGAAGAGTTTAACTACCGTAAGTGATTTCCTTTTCAGGTGGCACGTAAAGTCAACCCTGCAATACAGAATATTAAATCGAACGACTCTTTTAAGTATGCATTACAGCACGTATAGATAAATCCATACTTGATTACTTACATGGTGTAATTCCCCCTCGGAAGTTTGCTTTTAAATTATGATTGTTTTCTTTGTACAGGTGATGCATTCTGGGCCGTCGCTGGAACACTCATTGGCCTGGCGGCTGCTCTCTTTGTCGTAGGCGTAGTCTGGTGTTGCTGCTGTCGGAAGCGAGAGCCTGAGCCACCTAGATCGAGAAACAGTGCTAAGTACCACGACAATGGCGGTTTGACTGGTGATGATGGGAAAGCAGCAACTGATGTGAAGTTTTGATCTTGGTCAGGCTACTTTTACGTAAATCTCATTGTTACTTGATCTAGGCGTTTTTTAGCGATTATAAGGTTAAGATTAGCGTGTTAGGATTAGTATTAGGGGGTAAGGGTAAGGAATATTAAGGGTTAGGGATGTTAGGGATATGATAAGGGGTTAAACTGAAATGGGGTCTCGCGTAAGATCCAGACGCGAGAGTGTGGTAAAGGAAGTTAATTACGGAACTCGCGATATCATGTAGACACATTTAGATGAAAAGTACACGAACTATGGCTGTCAAACTGCTCCTGAACAAGATTTATTCTAATTCACTCTAATTCACAGCAACCGCAAACGCTGTCAAAGCATTACATCACTCCCCGTACGACTGGAAAACTGTTGAGTGTAGAGAATTTGCCTTGTGGGCAAAATTTGGGCCCCATTCCTTTTTGCGTGGCACATCTTTGTGAGAAGATCATAACCTGCAACTCTGTATGTATGTTTCTGATAAGTGAATAGTAAGGGAACCTGATCGACAGAGAGCTTGCACATAGCCATATCTTTATGTAAAGGGTATGTTCAGATTTGAATTCCTGAGGTTTGTTATTGGACGGGTCTCGAGAGTAAGCCCCCATCTCTCAGTGTGTAGTAGGGGACATCTTCTATCGAAGTCGATGTACGGCTGAAATGCTAGGAAGTGTTGCTTTCGGCGTTCAGATTTTTTAAACTTCTCAAATTGCGAACGGGACATCCCTTTGCGCTCATTCTCATATGTCTCAGGTATTTTTTATTTTCATGTGCATTCCTACCTCAACTGGGCCACCCTGAATTGCATACGTTAGTGGCTCGTTATAAAGCGCTACTAAATGCACTGCCTCACTCAAAGGTCTAAGATTCACCAATCAAATGCATGGCACTAAAACAGATGCACCCTATGAAATCTGCCAAGGTCTGTGATTTATTTAGATTGAGCTGATGTAAAAACAAGGTTGGTTGGAAAGTAAAATCTCAAACATATTTTATACTGTATATTTCACCAGTTTTGTTGATTTTGATTTGTTGATTTTGATATCTTATATTTACATGTACATGTAGCACTTTCTAAAATAAATTTATGCTTTTTACAATCGTGCTTTCTTCAATCTGCTTCAACAGTGTCTGTTGAATAAGGCACTGTATACACTTTATGACGTAATTTCATTCTCCGGAGAAGAGACGATGGATTCTTTGGGGATTGACTTCTTCACTCGCCTGACGAACTCAACTGTGACGCACTTCCGATACCCTCCGTGGGGCTCGAAACCGACCGCAGGTCGCTGCCTTCTTCTTCATATTCTGCTTTCAACCTGCCACAACTATAACTTCAGTCCTGTGGCGGAGATGAAGCGGCTTATCATTTTTAGGTCATGCTGTGTTACCCACAGTTTTCCACGACTTGGTGTCTGCGGCCAGACTAATTTCTGTCGTAATTCCTGGTGCAGGGGGCAGTCATGTAAGATGTAGTCTGGGCCAAGGAGTTCAAAACATAACGCCAGCGTTAGTGACAAAACGTGTTTTGAACAACCCGGCCCAGCTGTCTGGCATTGACATTTTGTTGTATCGCTTACTCCTATTCGTTTTAGGCGCCAACGTAGGCCACAGTGGCCTGTTCTGCGATGGTAGATGGTTGTGGCATCTTTTCCGTCGCTGCCGATTCGTAAAGCTGGCACCTGTGATGACCACCGCAAACGAGTGATTCTGTTAAACGCGATCATGATCCCAGGTGGAAGCCGCGATTTAATGCATGCTCGTTCGAGGAGCGCTGTGGCAAATCATGATTTTCTTCATCATAATTAGCCGATGGTGCCTGGGACTATCAATTTGTGCCTGAAAAGTTCCTCAAACAAGTTACTCATCTTTACGCGATTATTTACTTCTAAGACCAATTTGTTTAGGAAGACCAATTTGTTTAGGCTTTCTGAAACAAAAGAGGAACTCCTTACAAACTTCTAATGCGTCCTGTCTATACTTTCTCCCTCCACCTATGCAGTAAAGATAGAAATTAATCGCGTAATTATACAACCAAACATTGTAAACAAAGTTGATTTGGACAAGGTAACGAAGATTCCAATAGGCGTCTTGAGCTTTGTAGATATCCCCAATCCCTGGTAGGTCCGTCAGAGTGACGTACAATCGAAACGGAAATGACGTCACAACATATGCGCAGCTGACGAAAATGAGCATGAGCATTTGGTGGCTTTCTTCGGTCCTCTTCTGCTGACCTTGACCTTTGGATTTACTCAGTTTTGTACGTTCCGCAGAAGCTTTCCTGACCGTCTTGATGATGATTACGTTGCATCCGAGAATGATAACAAAAGGAAGGAGAGTCCCAAAAAGCATTTGCGATAACGACGCGACTAGTTCTACTGCGAGATGGCCTGGCACAGGGATGATATTCGGTTTTTCGGCGGCTGAAAATAAATACAAATCTGCTGTTGTCGCATTTCACGAGTTTCATCTAGTGAATGCTTGAATTAGGGAATGTTGAGACAGCAGATTATTTTGAGAGAAGTTTTTGAAATTTTATGTCACATCGGATCATGTAGGTATAAAAATCAACGGTCAATTAATGATGCCAAACTCAACTACGGGGGCGCTGAAGTAGCTTTTTTCATTTTGGCTGACACTGAGAGCAACCTGTGTCGACAATTTTGCGGGGAGTCTATAAGACGCGTATTTTCTAGAATGGCTGACAGGAGTGGCAGTCTGTCAAAAGCTAATGACCGTATTGTCCCTCTGGTAGAGGTTGTTGTACTGAAACTTCTTAATCAGTATTACTGCTACATTGTACCTTCTCAATTACTTGGTTTTGCAAAAGAAGTTCACATGGTCGCATCATCTACTAAAGTACGAATTACCTATCATTGGGTTCTTGACAATGAACGGAACATGGATATTGTAAAGAATGACCAGAACCGTTGTTATGACAGTTATCTTCACAGCTCTTGAGGTGGTACATAGTCTTGGGGCAGACATGGGGAACCTCACCGTAATCAAACGATCAATGCTCATCTCCATGAGGAAAAGTCCCGAGGACATCGCACTCACAAATGTCAGATACCAATGACATCTGAAAGAAATAACTGAGAATTCTTAAACACTTTGCTTGCACTGTAACAATGTTTACAGCGTATAATGCACTGTGCCCCGTTTTGGCGGCAGCGGTTAAAGTTAGGCAATTATATATAACCGCCTGCATGTAGATTGATGTGAAATACGGAGACAGTCAAAAAGAGGCCTAAATTACGACTCGGTGCAGTTTGAGGTGGTTTAGAATAGGAATTGATTGAATTGGTTGTCGAACCAACACTCCTAGAGGTGGCGCTGTCATTTTGTCAAACATCTCTTACAAAACATTTGTAATTTCGACCGTCGCGTGCACCTTAATCTACCATGAAATCATGCATATACTCACACAATGAACACATCTCTGGCGAAGATATATTTCTCCTCTAGGTCCATATTCTTTATCGGAAATCCTATGGCAATCTCCAAAAGCTCTGACGTATCCGCCACGGCCATTGCCTTCATGTAGATACACATTGATAGGCCCCTGTTGTGCTTCCTATTGGCCACGAATATTGATAGAATATTTCCGGGAACACCAATCATAACTGGGATAATCCACAAATATTTCGACCCTATTCCATACAGCGTAGCAAGCAACTGTAGTCTTTGTGATACAGAAGTTTCATAATCAGAAGACGGAAGGAATTTATTTGCTTTTAAATCACTCTCCATTGCGTCGTATTTTGAAAGCCGATCTGATCATTAAGGAGGTTGAAGACGAGTTGCATTTTTGATCACAATGTTCCAAATATTATTTCAGGCGTCAAGATCTCGAAATGAATTTCCAAACTTTGGCTATTGTCACCGCCTGGATTGCCCCCTTGCTCATTGCCGTGGAGCTCTTGTTTTAGAGTTGATCATAGGCACCACGACTGGCTTTTAGAGAAAGAAACACGTTAGAATTGAGCTCAAAAGAAATACTTTTTGGCGCCAATGACGTCACGAATGGCGGATATTGACTAAAGTTCGAGTGGATTCGCTTCGATTATCGAACCGAAGTTGCTAGTGGCATTTTAAAGCATTTTATGAGGGCATTACTAAGACCGACGGACCATCCATGGGACGGACAATCCACCTCATGTCGTCGGGATTCACTGCACGACTCGAAGAAGTGCCACCATGTAATGTCTTAAGTCAATTTCCTACTAGGCAGAAACTGTAGCTTTGCTAATCAAGCGTTTGCACTGACTACGATTGATCGATGACCCTCGCGGAATGATTGTCCATGGCCATGTACCACACACAACTATTTTGGGTGATATGAATAAAGACTAGCAAATGCTTTTATCTAAAACTCCATGTACATTTACACTAGGCCTTTCAGTACAAAATTGAAGTAAAAGCATTTGCTAGTCTTTATTCATATCACCCAATATCTTGATAGCTTGTCCAAATTATTTACAGGGACAGGTTTAGAGATCGTGTATGTGCTCCGAGCATGTGTTGTGGAATGGTCTCCCCCAGAATTTGAAAAACTGCCCCAACACTGAGATTTGCAGATGTCGTCTTAAAACAGGGTAACTCCGGAATCACTTTCATTACACCGTTTATCAATCAGTTCCTTTACACGGTGTCCTATCTAAGACAACATTATTGTATTCGTGCGCGATATCGCTCATGCCCAAATAATCTGGCAAATGGAAGGGGTGGCGGGTGATCGCATAATACGCTGTTACCCCTGCTGCAGGCCTGCCTTAACAACTGACAAACGTATTCACCACGATTAATTATGCATGAACGAAATCGCGTACGAATGAAATAATTTCGTCTTTGATTGGAGACGGCGATGTAGAGGCAAAAAAGTACACGAAAATTAGGTCCAATACTGAACACACAAATCAGACCAGTCTTTCTTGGACCATTGGGACGAGGTCATAAAGGCACTGAGATCCGGTTTACATGGCCGGCGTCACAAACTGTGAACAGAAGTAGGTCAGTCAACTAAAACCTCGTCCTAGGTATGGCTTTCGATTGACTTTCTGTCGTGTATGATGAGTTCCCCAACATTCCTTCCTCAATACACTACAAGTACGTGTCCGCTGGTGCCCATTTGAAAGTGCGTTTCTACTTTGTTATCGGTAAATATATACATGTATGATCGATTTCAGAACCCAAGAACGGAATGGGCAAATGGCGACTGTATTCGGCATGATTTTCAAACCCCATCGGCGGTTCTACTGTAATTCGATCATGAATTATGAATATCGCTTGCTAAAATTATTCGGGCAATTTTCCAATTCGCTATCAAGTTACAAAGTTAATGATCTGCATCCACTATAACGGTTTACAAACTTAGTACTTCCATTGTCGATAAGACCTACCTTGGTTTCAATCCGGCATGGTGACGAACTTATCACAACATCGACCAAGGAAGCAATGTCGCATTGGTGAAATGTATTTTAATGTCTATACATTTTACATATACAAACATATAAAACAAATTCACAAAGGAACATGAAGTTACTATTAGAGATTGCTTAATTGATGTACACAAACTGTTTATTCACTACTATAGATGTTAAGCGTAATACAACTGATTTTTTTGAATAAGTAAATTGATATATTAAATGGAAAAACTCCTAGGACGACACAAATTCTACCTATTACTGCTAACATGACTACTAAAACTATATGATTCGTCCATTTAATACGGTATTGGTCATTGGTCATAGCTTCCTTGAAAAAAACCCTGTTTTTTTATCAAGAAAAAATGTTTTTAATAATAAACCTACACTTTCCATATAACCCTAGTTTCATTGAAAAAAACGTGGTTTTCTTCCATGAAACTACGTTTTTTAAAGAAGAAAACCAGGTTTTCTTAGTGAAAACTAAGTTTTCTTAATTATTCGACACACGGCTTGCCATATATGTCTGGTTGGCGGTCACATCAGGCTGTAAGATAAGATTAAATGATAAGCTAACGTCAAAAAGATTCGAGAAATCATCAGATTCAAATCAACTGGTTTTATCATTGGTTGTTCAGAGAATCATGGAATTAAAAGATTTAAAACCCAAATAACAGTGCAACTTTGTCGTGCAATGGTAGAGTTACAAGTACGATAATCGAATGACAAATACAGCTAAGATTTAAGGAATTGGTACCGAATTGGAGGTATACCGACAGTGAGGTGTCAATTTCTATTCGAAAACATATCAAATTAAACAACGAATAATGTGGCTTTACATGCGCTTTGCCTGCTTCAAAACGAGGCTTTGTTGACGTATAGTGCATTTACACTGTAAATGGCGGTTCATTCTAAACACAGATGTTTCAGAATTCGAGATAGTATCTTCAGTATAGTATAGTAAGGTTCAGTGTTGAAGCGGCGGTCATTGTCTTACCAAGATGTAGAAGGCGCCATTTTGATTTTCCATTTCAACATACGGGTTGTCTTCTCCAGCTAAAAAGAGTCATGAAGGTAAGAATGTTATCACTTTGTGTTTACCATTCTATAACAAGATCGGACATACACCGAGGAAACAGCCATCCAACACAACCCACCAAGATCTGACATAGAACCGGCAGGGAATAGAAACAAATTCTTTTTTCTTTATCAATTTCATAGTATAACTTCCTACTTCGTACGAAATTTCAACCTCCCTGGACCACTGACGGTGCTGTCTAAGGCAAATGCACAAACGAGCAATCGCGAAGAGTTGAAAGCGTGTTGCGCACACATTGTTTTGCTTCCCATGACAGGCCTCTGTCGTTCAATGTATGATACTTGCCTGTGGGACATCTGGGCTTCTTTCCCTCACAGCTCTCACTCTGCCTGATCCCATTGAAATCCCTCACCAATTTGCGTATCAAGGCCTCCTGAGCCAAGGGCTCAATTTTCATTTTGTCCAAGTCTTGTTGCTGTAGCATGAAGAAAAAGCCTTGGTAATTGAACCCGTTCCTTGACAGGCATTCATAGGTTGATTCCGTCACTCGGTTCGAGAGAAGCCACTGTTTGAAATCATGGACTGACATATCTGAAAGAGCCGTCAAAAGGTTGAAGCAATATCAAAAATGATAAAGAAATTCAGCTTAAGATTTTATGAGAAATATGATACCGCGTTTGCTACTGGTGCAATGATTGAGCGTCTACAGTATCGCCAGTATTGAAACTTGACAATTCCGCTGTTTTACCGTTGAGTTGGTTATGATGCCGATAAACCCGTCGTTAAAGTTTACAAGGGAAAATATGCTCACGACGAAATAAGGTAATATCATTTCCAATAGATGACTTGGAACAGCTGGAATTCATGGCGAATAATGGCGAATAGCAGGGTATCTAGAAGGGGAGGCATTAAATCGTTCTTACAATATGATTTGATTGCATGGTCGATGTATATGAAGATTTTGCTCTGCTGATCCTTTGTTAAGTCGGTAGAACAACGGGCTTTGTTTGAAGACAATATACAGACCGTGTATTGGGCGAGGACTGCCAAAAGGGCCAAAATAGCGTAATGGCATTGAAAGACACATGACATATTCACCGACCTTCGACTTTCCGAGGAGTATCTTCGCCACTTGGCTTCTCGATGACTTTTGGATTGTCGTAGATCACTTCTGAAACAGCATTGACCACAAGGCGTCAGTTTAAAATGCAGGATACTGGACACCCGAGGGTCTCAGTTTTGTACTTAGTAATTTCTATCTTTCAACTTTCACACCCATTGAAAAAGCGTGTGTACTATCATTAAATAAAGTAAAACTCGGATGAAATTGACAGACTTGGACGAAGAGAGTATACTACGTACTTTACGGCGGGTATGTCGTACGTACAGTATTAGTAGATGGTAAAAGGGTAAATACTTACCTTTAACAGAATCCTGTTGAGGATAATTCAAATAAACCGGTTCAGGTTGAGTATCTTCACCTAGTGTCGGGAGGGGTAGAGGTAATGTTAGCATTGTATGCGTGGCTATCACTGCTGACAAACTTGTCATAGTGTACACTGCTAAGGAACAGAATGAGCAAATCCACACTCTGTACAAGATTGATGCTACCTTAAGTGTTGCCCATTGGCACTTCTAAACATAGTCATTTACGATTTCTAAACAATGCTAACTCACAGAATCAGCAAATCCACACTCTGCACAAGATATCTGATGCCTTTATAAATTGATGCTACCATAAGGGTTGACTAGAGGGACTACTGTTTTGGCTCTACCATGAAATCCTAAAGCAATTAGAACTTCTTCAAATGAAGTGAATGCCATTTTCATTGAGGCTATTCTCTGGAAAACAAAGAACAGACCCCGTCCCCTTGAAATTGTCATTCACCTCGTTTTGAAGGAGTTCTCATTGCTTTAGGATTTTATGCTATAGCCAAAATCATGGTGCTTTTTTGGTCAACCCTAAGTCTAATTGTCTTAGGGCAATCACGGCCATCAAAGTAGAGGGGCGTGGTATATTCATGATAAGGCATATGTCGGCAGCCTTCAATTTCCAACCTTTTATTTACATTATGATCCCGCTACCATACTACCCTGCTTGACTCTTTGTAAACGAAAATCATTACCTTCCAATGCGCTGTAGACGACGTCCTTGTATGGAGGCTGGTCACAAACGGATACAGGTTTCGTGGTGCCAGTTCTCTCAGCATCTTGATTCGATTCTTCGGGTTTATTTCGACCTAAACAGAAAGCAATGACATTGAACCCCCAAGCTATAAAATATTTAGTTGAGCGCATTATCAGGGGCGGCCTGCCGCCAGACCGTTAACTAGCAAGCCCCCAGACCTATCCAACTATACATGTAATTGTGTTCATGTATGAGAATAAAGCTAATAAATATACAATGTACATTTCCGAGTATATAAGGCCGAACCCGAGGTCTCGGGAATGTTCGTGATGTGCATTTGGATCGCCTACCGAATATACCATTATCCCGAGCGCACGGCACACATTGAAAGCGAGGCATTCTCTCAAGTGCGTCCAAAGATCAGTATATGAAATATTTGGACAAAAAAGTCTTAACACAATTCAACAACTGGTCTCCAAACAGTATTGGCAAGGCTTTCAAGATTAATTGACCAAACTATTTGTATCTTTGAAAATAAACAACGCCAACATATCAAGCTAATTACTTTCTTCGGTTTCATTATCCGGTTCGTATCAAAATACATTCTCTAATATCAAAACCTACCAGCGAAGCACGCCATTCTCCTACTGTGTAACAAGACAACCACAACGACCACAACTACAGCTGTCACGCCGGCTGCAACAACAGCAGCTATCATACCAGCGTTAATACCACTGCCAGCAGGCACGGACGTTGTTTTTCCAGCAAGTTCAGGGAGCACAGGACCAGAGCTATCAACTACATCATCTCCAATGTACAAATCCAAGTAGAAAACATAGATAGTGGTCTCGTGTGTCACAATAGCTGTATAAGTTAATTTCGTTTGACCCTGGAGAGTAAATCGAATAGCTTCGCATCCAGCCGTTTTTGGTGTCTGACCCGGCTCACAGAACTTCAGCTGGAAACCTGTGTACCCCTTAATGAGCTGGCTGAACAACACCGTTACCAGTCTCCCGTTACGGGTGATCGAAATTGTCGGGGCATTTTTGGCTGCTGAAAAATAATTTGACAGTGTTTTAGGATTGGGAAGATAAAGGTAAACAGGTTCAAAGAAAGCCTACGAAATAAGAAACTGACTGATTTGATGTAAGCTATGGTATCGGAGCCATTTTCTTTCCTTGAGTTATACCATTAAAACTGCAGTGTACAATAATAGGAACGACTTTAGAATTCCCGATCGGAAGTATAGGTCCAAGGCGCGAATGAATACCGAATAATGAATAAGTAAGTCAACATGCAACATGCTACGCGCAACCATCTCTTTTAAACCGATTTACAACTTATATAGTGCGGAGGAACATCCGATCGGTAATTCTAAAGTTTAGCCCAATAGTACACACTGCTACCGGAAATTTAATTTCATCACATAATTTTATTGCCTTCCATTTTGTTACTGAATCATGGACAGCCAGACGTCGTCTGTAAGAAAGCCTCAGACCAAGTTCATGCTATTTTTTTTTGTTCAGCTGAAGTGTTTACTAAATTTCCATTGAGCAACTTGGGCATTGTAACGTCGCGATAATACCTTTTCAAGCTTATGCATTCCAGACTTTCTCATTTCTATATTGTCAACAGTATTTTTCACATTGTGCCTTCATGTGTAAAATGTCTCATAGGACAGTTGAACAAGTTTGCTCTTATTCTGCTGTGTATTATCGAGAGGTCAACAAAACAGAACTTACAATAAACGACTAATGTCCCATTACGACTTGTAGTAGACCCGACAGCATTTCTCGCCACACATGAGTAAACACTAGCACTATCTTTCGTCACTTGGAAATCGTAACTCAACGATGTCGTCACTTTTGTACCATCTTTATACCAGTCGTATGTATCTCCAGCGGGCGAGGCCACACACTTCAAATTGAGTTGACTTCCAACAATGACTGGTCCAGATGGGAAGCCGGTGATGTGGGGTATGCCTGGAATCACTGAAAAGTGAAGTGAATTACAATAACAAAGCTGTAATTGGCGGTCGGAACGCGATTTTGTCAGATTGTTGTTTCAAGTTTTCTCCTTTATGGATGGATATATTTGACAAATTCTTTTTGTACAATATAGCCATCTGTGCATTCCAGATGCTAACGATGGCTTTAAAAAAATATTTGGCCGGAACTAGGCAATATTTAGAAAATCGTAAATCGATCGATGCCTTTTAGGACACCTATTTGTTTATACCAATTAAATTGAATGTATCTTTAGAAAAAACGGACTGTTAGCAACTGTACCCCGGCCTTAATCGTAGCAATTTACTTTGCTTCAATATTTTTCACGATGCACTGGCAGCACTATACTCAATGATACTAGGCTATTGCAAGTAGTAACATACACAATGTACATACACATACACGTAACTGGTCGTAGTATTTGTGGCTATTTATAGCTAGCTACCTGAAATACGTACCGAAAATTACGAAACAGTCATCGGTGTCGATGAAACATTTTTGTAGCATGCTTTCCGTCCCTTTTTTTTATACGAGTGAACGCTATTTCAAATCGGAGGGGAAGAAATACAATACCTTGCACAACTGACTTGACTGGGTTACTGTTGCAGCTCAGACCAATATCCTGACATATCCAGTAACCAGAAGCAGAAGGCTGAGCATTTGTGACTTGTAGATTGAATGTCTTTGTCGGTGATAAGATGCTTGGTGGATTGCAGCTACTCCAATTGTAGCGTGTGTAATTTGAAGCTTGGCATGCCTTATTATTTGCTACTGCTACGTCAATGGCTTGAGATGAAGCCTCCGTCCTCTTTGACCAAAACACAGACATTCCACTTGGATTGGGTATGTAACAGGTGAGGGTGAATGTACCTCCGATGGCAGATTTGGCTGGAGAAACGCTCACAGTATACAAGGAACCTGGAAGTTGGAGAGAAGAGAAACAAAAGTGAAGAACCTCAAGTCGGGTAACAAAAAAGAAAATGATAAGAATGTCTGAAGTGGATTTTTGATCTAACATATACGCATCTATGCAAATATTTTGTTCTAGACACGTATCTCTAACCTATACTTGATGTAACACAAGAAGGAAAGGATCTCTTTTTATTGTCGACGCAATCACAGGAGTCACAAGTTCTCGACACACAACGTACAAGGCTTGGAAGAGGCTGACAAAATATGCATCAGACATGTTGGTCAGCCCTAGTTTCACTGATATACACGATCTAAGACCACTTCTCAATCATAACCGCTTTACGTCTGTATTGAATGATTCGCGCTGGTTCAGAGTCTGCGAACGAATCTAGTTTAAGGTGGTTTTGCTCGTTGATTTTGAAGTGGGAAAGTATGCGCAGCATTCCAACTTTCAAGACAAGCTTAAACATTCCTCGTTGGTTGCTACGTGTATTGCACGAGAAGCTAAGTGACTATTGACAATGCAATCCGACATTGATCACTTCAAGTTGATTTTTAGCACTAATACATAAACTCAATTATATCAGTGTTTTTCAATAAATTTGTATTAAAAGACTCGGTTTGGCAGGATATCATTCAGAAATGGGTTTAAAAATGATTACAATATTTATATTGTTATTAACTTACATGGTTTAAAGACATACAGATCTCCCCATTCACTCTCTCTTGTTCCGGCCGAGTTCGATGCTCGACACTTGTACTTCCCACTGACAGGCTCTTCATTGTTACCTGCGTGGAACACTTTCTTCTCAGACACTGAATGGAAGATATACTTCTGACTTGTCCCAATAGGTCCCATCCTCTCCCAATCCTCCACACCTGTCCTAGCATCTACTTTGTATTTATACCATCTATAGGTGATGGTCCCGGCATCAGGTTGAGACGCATCACAGACGAGTTCACGGTGGGAGGCGACAGCAGCAGGTTCAAACCCAGATAATACTGGTGTCTTTGGTGGAACTGAAACATTACGGACAGTAAACCGTGAGAAGTTGCAATTAACGTCTTATATGTACCTGTAAAATATTTTCTGATTTGCTGACGTTAGATAATATAACCAGCCTCATCGACAAAGTTGATGGGGGTCTGTCATCTGCCAACTTTCGGACCTCTAAATCTTTTTCAAATTTCGAAGGACAAAAAATTCCACGATTTACGAAATCTTAATTTTTTTCCAATAAAATACATATTTGTACGATTTTTTGTTTTCGCGAATCTACAATATTCACCAACTTCGCGTACATAAGACGCCCGCAAAAAGTTGGCAGTTTAGAGTAATATTGCGTGTTTGCTGTTTCTCCTGGCGTTCTGGTTATTACACTTCTCTGGTCAGAGTCAGTAAATTCGGGGCTATTCGAGCGACATGATTCTGGTCGCTTCAAGCACATGCGATCGTGGTTGAGCGGGTCGAAAGTGGCGGCCTTTCTTGGCATCAATGAACCTAGTCACGTGACTGCGCAGGATTTACCAATAATGTTTTTGAGTTATTACTCACCAATCAGCTGAACCAGGGGTATGAACGCCGAAACAAAGATAAAGCTCACGACGAATACATCAACAGCCATTCTAGTTCATTCCGACATTATCACATACAAAATGGACGAGACTTTAAAATCATCTGTTACCATATATACTTCTAAATATGTAGGTCATAGTAGTCAGGCTATGACTTGATAGAATATTGACCCATATAGCATATGTAATTTTCTATAGCTCTTTAAGTGAACTGGGCCCTGGAACATTCAATACCAAGCTCGTATAAAAAGCGTTGTTGATAGCATAGTCATGTAAGCGTCGACAATGAATGGCTGTGAGACGGAAAGCGGTTTTGTCTGGTTTGTATCGTCTTGTCTGATAGGCCGGAGTAACGTGGAGTATTTTCTTTTCCCCCTTTTCTTGGTGCTTCGCTTCAGCGTCGTTAGGGGAACGCTGAAAAACAGCTCGACATGTTTTCTTTCTCAATTTCCCCGGCTGAAATGTCGTGGTCATGGCACTTGTCATGAAAGCAGACTGCTTATAAAGAAAAAAGTGCCAGTTATGGCCTGGATTTTGTGCAAAATAAGGGAATCATTGACTATTTCAGATTATCAGTCCGCAACGAAACCCGATACCAAATATGGCGACCTTTTAACAGTTCATAATCTACAAGCCTGGCGTAACACGGGTGAAATGAACAATGTTCAATGATTAAAAGTAAGTTTTATTTTCTATAAATTTCAAATTTACATAAAACTTACATGTACCTATCATGAATATATAAAACGAATACAATTATAAAGCAATGAGTCGAGATTATTAAAGAAGTGCACAGCAAATGTTAATTAACTGCTAGCGATGGCAAGTAAACTAGGATATTCTTTATTCTTGAATATAATATTGAAATACTGGAGAGCGATGACACAAACTACATGTACTAGTATTTATGATAATTTAGCCACTGCCAGTTTATAGCATTAAAACAAACGAATAATAGATATAGGATTTAACAATAGTGGATTATTGACAGTTTTCGAAATCTCTCTTCGAATTGTTCTTTTGGTAGGAACATGAAAACCATAGTCGAACTCCATGGCGCGTGATGGGGTGGGGGGGGGGGGGGGGGAGGGTTTTTCTGCAGGGCTGCTGTAACGGTTTTGGGTGTTTTCGTTTCTAAGCGTTACCCCCTATTGTTTTGGAACGCGGAAAGAGAGTTTGACACGTTTTTCTACGTTTTCATCAATTAAAAGTCATGTGTGTCTCTGCCGTCTATTGTGGAAACACTGAAATATTGGGAAACGATGTGAGATGTTACACCGAGTTTAAACGGGATACACGTAGTTACTTGTCAAGGCTCACGTGTCGATGTGACTTGTCAGGAGCATGTTCATTAGTTGACTTCAGCTTCACAACGGGACATGGCCCGACAACTGAGCGAGTGAAAAGTGACATCTCGAACCACTGGAAGCACGCTCTTCGGAAATGACTTGAGTTACAAGTAATAACGCAACCCCTAGATAAATATGACCTTAGGCCAGATATGCATTGGATTCACATTGTCACGGTTCACATTTCACTCGTCACGAGCATGTTTGCTAACTGACTGCACCTGACGAAGGGATGAAAATGACATCGTAGTCGTGGTCCGCTCAATAGAAATGACTTGTTCATTCTATAAACGACAACGTCAACTGTACGCGAATCCAACCTTATTGGTAGGCCTATTTAGAAAATACTCAACCTGCGAGTTCCAAGTTATCTCAGTACGTGTTTGAGGTCTGCACCCAGTGACAGATGTAATGTATTTCACCGGCTGAGAATGATGAGATGAATGGGTTGTGGCAAAAAGCACAACGCCGACCTATTGCGGCCAGCACTGATGCAATTACAAGTCTAGTGTATAATGGTGGATAACTACATGAAATATGTCGTGACAACTCTTGTCTCGTATAAACTGAGAGTGGTAAATATATACATGTACATTCAGAAGGGCTAGCTGTCCCCGGTGACAAGCTTGCCTCCATTTTACATTGTAAATCAATAACAAAATGTTAGAGCCAATAAAAACAGAAGTCATTTTATCGTCTCACTCTGAATATGTGACACAAACTGGACTCGTGTGAAACCTTCTTTCATTTTCCGTCTTGATTTTCAATATTTCAATTCAGCATACGTCTGGCTTGCGATCACATCAGGCTGAAAGACAAAATGAAACGTTTACGGGTCGTGTCAATTAAAGGCATCGACTGTGAGGGGGGGGGGGGGGCGGGGGGGGGGGGCAACAGCTATAAATCAATATTGATTATAAAAATTCTGATACATTTCGCATCAGTGATGAACTTCTCAAAAAATGTGTCCTTTTCATATGCCTTTGATCACGACACTCAACACTGGCAACGCATACGATCACTAATAAAGCCTCAAACTGTCTCGAAAAATCGGCAGCTCTGGGTCAACTCGAATTGATATTTCTGAGGTGAAAAGGATTTGAATCTGTGGGCCTGAGGACAAGCATATCAAAATGTCCTCCATGATGTGTTCGCGTGTACTAGTCAATCAGATCCACGGATTCCGACTAGAGGTACGATGTGATGTGATATATATGAGTCACTAAATAGTGTTCAAAGCGACGTCCTTCAACCCCAGAACGTTATGGAGCTTTCAGAACTGGTGAAGTGCAGGCTTTGAAAGTCACCGAGTAACTCTTGGCCAGTGCTGCGGCTATTGGTCATTTATTCGTCTTTTTTCTTCATTGCTATCATTCAATTATCACGAGATTCATGATCAAATCCGCTCTACAAATTAATCTTTAACCAGGTTGCATTGCATTGTAACTAAACAGCGAAATATATCAACACAACTCAGGAAGGGCGTGACTGTATTCTCTTATCGTGTTCAAGTCAGCATATGGATTTTCCATTTCGACATACGGATTTTCACCGCCGTCTAAAAAAGAGTAATGTTAGTGTGAATGTTATTATAATTCAAGGATTAGCCGCACGCTTGATCATGCAAAAGTTAAAAGGTTGATTCCGTCACTCGGTTGGAGAGGAGCCATTGTTAACCTCACCTAAAGGAAATAGATAAGTAAGAGCCACATCATTCTCTGAGCAATGCTGCCCCCCCCCCCCCTCCCCTGGCCGAAAACTATGACATTAGTTTCATATATATGTACATGTGCAAGATAATCGAGAAGGGTATGTTGCGTAGGCAACAGCGGGTATCTTGTACTCACATGGTAAGCTTGCGACTACTTACCTTCCACGGGATTCTGTTGAGGAAAATTCACAAAAACCGGTTCATGTGGAGTATCGCCGCCTAGGTGTGGAAAGAGGAAACTTTGGTATTGTATACTTAGTATTTGTATTTTATAACTTTATATCATTCTGTAGTCGTGAATGTACTGTACATATCACACATAATGTAGATACAATGCATCATAATAACGACATACATCACCAGTCTGCACCATCTTGGTTTTCCGAGAATTGGTTTAGCATTGTGGACGCCTGTACATCATGTCCATGGTTACATAGTTCCCTTTTCAAGAAGTATTACACTCATGAAAAAAAGTGTTACTCACAAACCAGCACCCCATTTACACCAAACCCACAACATACCAGCACCCACACAATCCGATTTTTATACCTCAAACAGCCCGCGCCACGGGTATATGCTAGTAACGACAATGCCACATACTACACGATTTATCTTCAATTTGCGAAAACTGAAAATGTTACCTTCAAATGCCCTGTTGACGACGTTCATGTGTAAAGGTTCATAAAATACCGAATCAGCTCGCGTGGTGCCAGTTTTCCCGTCAGCCTGATTTGATTCATCGGGTTTATTTCGACCTTGAACATAAATAAACCAGGTCGAAACAGGTATTACTAAGATTTCAGCCAAATCTGAAAAATTCTGTGCTGTCTAGTGTAGCAACTATAAAAATATTACAAAAACATTGCAAATCTTGTACTTGTATATGAAAGTGAATATATCATAAATCGAATAATATCATAATCGTAGAAGAATCATATCGAGTCTTTCGCGCTGGGAGTATTCTCTCTAAACTCACCAGCAAAGCATGCCATGCTCCTCCCATGTAGCACGACGACAACCACCACCACCATTGCTACCAGGATGACGACGGCGACAACCACGCCAGCTATCATGCCACCATCAGGACTGCTTCCAGCCGGCACGGCCTGTTCAGGATGCACTTGACCAGAACTATAAACAACATCATCGCCAATATACAAATCCATGTAGAAAACATAGATCGTGGTCTCGTGTGTCACAATAACTCTGTAAGTTGATGTCGTTGGATCATGGATGGTGAAGCGAACCCCGCCGCATCCAGACGTTTTTGGTGTCTGACTCGGCCCACAGAACTTGAGCTGGAAACTTGTGTACTCCCGAATCTGCGGCACGAACACCACAGTCACCAGTCTCCCGTTACGGGTTATCGTAAACGTCGGGACAGCTGAAAAGGTGATTAATGTTTATGATTGGAAATATCATGATAGATTCAAGAGTCGCAAAGGCGCCAAATTGGGGGAAATGAACCAAAATATACCCCTTTCTTTCATTTCTGTCATTTCCATTAAAAAAAACCTCTGCACCGGAAAATATTTGATAGTAGGAACTCAGCCAGGAAGTCGAAAAATACAGTTATATCTCATGTTTTCAACTTGCCCTCGTGCTGTAGTTCAAAAACAAAATATGATATTCCAACGGGATTAGTCACTTTGACGGTGTAGTTTCCATAGTCTTGAGTCCCTACAGATCCCTTCCTCAGTGTGTATGTCCCATTTACTTCCGCGGGGATGAAGTTTTCCCCAGTTGCCATCTTCTGATTTGGGTGATACCACGTAACATTCGTTGGTCGAGGGTTGGCGATGACGTGGAGTGTAAACCTGACTGGTCTTAATGGTCTGCTTTCAACGGTGAGGAGTATCGGCAGATTTGGATCCCATTTTGCTTTGTATGCAAGTGCACGAAACTGGACAGTGAGAACAACTTTTAAATCATCTGAGCATAAACTTGAAACCCGCCAAGTCTCGTCCGTAAGTGTGAGTCATAATGTAAATTATGGAGAAAAACTAGCCCGTGGATGGGTCGTCGCAATCACGTATTTCAAATACATATTTCAAATAAATCCGAGGGCATGGCCATACATTGTAACTAACCTAACGGACATCAATTCATCAGTCAAACCCAAGGCATGACCTCTAGTTAAATGCATAGACTCTGCACAATCTGAATGATAGAGCTGTCTTGGGAACATGATATCTATGGAGTTCCTGTATTGAGCACTTGATGTAATTTGACATTCTTAGACGACGGGCTATTCATTATCATATTACTTGCAAACCATGTTTAGACCAATTTGGAGTCCCATATTACTTGCTAATCAATATAACAATATAAAAATTAGACCAATTTAAAGATTTACATGCAATGCTTAGAAATATATTGAAACAGTTCTGCAAGCTCTTCGTACTCACATAAAACATCCAATTTTAATGATGCATCAGCTACGCCACCTGGAGAATAGTTGACCGTACATGTAAATACATTTTACAGTATATTACATTCGCTTCAACTAATGGGGAGAAACACTGTAATATATGATGTAAACTTCACTGTTTTGCAGAACTAATACGTACAATATACTTTAACTGTAGTTGTCTGTTCCATCTGGAATAACCCATCACGAACCTCGCATTTGAACACAGCCTGTGTGACCAACCTATTGGCTGTCACAACCAAAGTACTCTTTCGAATCCTGCCATTGTATTCTGCCGCCCTGTCTTCAGATGTTATCCCCGACGTCAGTTGCTCCCAGGTTCCTCCTTTCCTCTTCCGGTGGAACGTTACATTCGCAACCGGGTTGGCGCTGTTTGTCTCACAGATGATCGTGATCAGTTTCCCCTCGTCGATCACTGTCGGTGGTTTTCGTAGCAAAGTTATCTTTGATGGGTTAACTGCAAGTGGAAGGTGGAGTGATGTTCTGAACAGAATGGTAGGTAACGCATAGATTGCACGGAACAAACTGATATGCATGTTGGGTTTATAACCTGCTGTCAAGGGTGTGTTTGCTATTTTTCATCGAATAATCTCCATCACGGTAAAGAGGTTTCGAAAACATGTTCAGAAATGCGTTATTTGCGAATGAGTTGCTGTGTTTTTGATGTTAACGTTTAATACCACATGTTGTCGTTCGAATTTGCTGCCAGAACTTTTAAATCCATTTACAATAAATTCATATTTTTATCGTACGTTGTTCATCTACTCATATTTTTACAAACATTCGACTTGTAAAATGGAACAAATAACTACATGTACCAGTACATAACGATGACTCATCTTACACTTTTTGGAGGCTTTTCTGACTTCTTAACGGTTTCTCCAACTTTTCGCTGATTGATTAGACAAAAGTGTGACGTTGTCCGACTTTTCCCCGAAATGTCGGATTTCTAGCGAAGACAAGTTAGAGAAACCGTTTTCGCAAAAGATAAAACTTACAGGTTACATTGTATGTCTTCCTGCTTGAAGTCATATCCAAGACGGGATACCCAGTGACCTTCGCCTCGCAGTAGTACTCAGCCTGGTTGTCTTCTTTAGCCATCACCCTGTCTTGACCTTGGGTGACCTCTACTAGTGCTCCGCCTGACCTCTTTAAGTAGATCTTCACGGTCGGGGTCGGATTGCCGCCAGAGACTGTGCAGGTGAAGTTATCCTTTTCCCCAACATGGGATGAGGTCTTTCCCGATGACACGACAACGGAATCAGGTTTATCTGAAATGACGACTAACTCTGTGAGAATTACTTTCGTCAGCAAGAGGGTATAATTCCGCTTGAAAACCTTTAGGTTTTTAGATTGTCAAAGTGGCCTTATTGTTTTATATTCAAAACATTGACAAGTGAATGATTGTTCTTAAGGGTTGACCATAGGTACCGGCACTATGACTAGAACTTGAAATCTTAAAGCGATTAGAACTGTTTTAAAACGTTGTGAATGCTCATTTCAAGGGCAGCAGTCTGTTCTTTGTTTTTCAGAGAACAGCCTCCCGGGTTTTAAATAAGCATTCAATTTATTTGGAAAGAATTTTAATTGCTTAAAGGGAACTGGAACCGCCGAGCGATTTATTCAACTTTTCGACTTTCACCGCCCGAGAAAGTCAAACTTCCAACTTCCTATTCGAGTTCAGATTTGTAGCTCCGCCCCCAGTGCCCGAGCATGCGCAGTTCAATTTGTTATTATTGAGAATCATGTGAGAATCACGTGAGTCATGCGATCTTTCATTCATGAGTTTTCGTAGTAAATTCCATAGTAGTGACGTCACTCAATGATTGACAGCTAGGCGCCATGTTTCATTCATGCCTCGTTCTGATCACCCGATACGCGGGAAATGAAAACGAGGTCATACGAACTGGCTTGGCGGTTTCAGTTCCCTTTAAGAAAAACTAAACTTCGAGGAAATCGGTAATAGCACAGCGACCAACAAGGACGTTGACATTTACTTCTCAGAAGCCTATATTATTGAATAACTCACATTGTCTATGAGACATACAGATCTCCCCATTCGCTGTCTCTTGTTCCGGCCGAGTTCGATGTTTATTCATTGTGATAACCAATACTTAACATAGACGAGTTGGAGATTTATAGCACTTAAAATAGACCAGTTGGAGCTCTATAACAGTTTTCACACGCTCATAATGCAGAAGTAGACTGAGATTTCGCAAAAGATAAAACTTACATGTGACAGTGTATGTCTTCCTGCTTGAAGTCATATCCAAGACGGGATACCCAGTGACCTTCGCCTCGCAGTAGTACTCAGCCTGGTTGTCTTCTTTAGCCATCACCCTGTCTTGACCTTGGGTGACCTCTACTAGTGCTCCGCCTGACCTCTTTAAGTAGATCTTCACGGTCGGGGTCGGGTTGCCGCCAGAGACTGTGCAGGTGAAGTTATCCTTTTCCCCAACATGGGATGAGGTCTTTCTCGATGACACGACAACGGAATCAGGTTTATCTGAAATGACGACTAACTCTGTAACAATTACTTTTGTCAGCAAGAGGGTATAATTCCGCTTGAAAACCTTTAGGTTTTTAGATTGTCAAAGTGGCCTTATTGTTTTATATTCAAAACATTGACATGTGAATGATTGTTCTTAAGGGTTGACCATAGGTACCGCCATTATGACTAGAACTTGAAATCTTAAAGCGATTAGAACTTTTTTAAAACGTTGTGAATGCTCATTTCAAGGGCAGCAGTCTGTTCTTTGTTTTTCAGTGAACAGCCTCCCTGGTTTTAAATAAGCATTCAATTTATTTGGAAAGAGTTTTAATTGCTTAAGAAAAACTACACTTCGAGGAAGTCGGTAATAGCACAGCGACCAACAAGGACGTTGACATTTACTTCTCAGAAGCCTATATTATTGAATAACTCACATTGTCTATGAGACATACAGATCTCCCCATTCGCTGTCTCTTGTTCCGGCCGAGTTCGATGTTTATTCATTGTGATAACCAATACTTAACATAGACGAGTTGGAGATTTATAGCACTTAAAATAGACCAGTTGGAGCTCTATAACAGTTTTCACACGCTCATAATGCAGAAGTAGACTGAGATTTCGCAAAAGATAAAACTTACATGTGACAGTGTATGTCTTCCTGCTTGAAGTCATATCGAAGGGGGGATACCCAGTGACCTTCGCCTCGCAGTAGTACTCAGCCTGGTTGTCTTCTTTAGCCATCACCCTGTCTTGACCTTGGGTGACCTCTACTAGTGCTCCGCCTGACCTCTTTAAGTAGATCTTCACGGTCGGGGTCGGGTTGCCGCCAGAGACTGTGCAGGTGAAGTTATCCTTTTCCCCAACATGGGATGAGGTCTTTCTCGATGACACGACAACGGAATCAGGTTTATCTGAAATGACGACTAACTCTGTAAGAATTACTTTCGTCAGCAAGAGGGTATAATTCTGCTTGAAAACCTTTAGGGTTTTAGATTGTCAAAGTGGCCTTATTGTTTTATATTCAAAACATTGACAAGTGAATGATTGTTCTTAAGGGTTGACGATAGGTACCGCCATTATGACTAGAACTTGAAATCTTAAAGCGATTAGAACTGTTTTTAAACGTTGCGAATGCTCATTTCAAGGGCGGCAGTCTGTTCTTTAGTTTTCAGAGAACAGCCTCCCGGGTTTTAAATAAGCATTCAATTTATTTTGAAAGAGTTTTAATTGCTTTAGGATTTTGAGGTCTCGCCAAAATGATCTCATGTGCATTATCAAAATGCGAATAATGACACAACTCACAGTAAACAACTAATGTCTTGTCTGTGCTACTGGCAGACACGACACCATTTCTCGCCACACACTTGTAAACACCAGCACTCTCCTTCGTCACTTGGAAGTCGTAAGTCAATGATGTTGTAACCTTTGTACCATCTTTGTACCAATCGTAGGTATCTCCAGGAGGCCAGGCCACACACTTCAAGTTGAGCTGTGCTCCAGCAATGACTTGTCCTGATGGGAAACCGGTGACCTGTGGCGTGCCTGGGGGCGCTGAAAAAATTAATTTGGTTGTTGAGGTTGGTTTGGAATACCAATGCCCTTCTCGTATCGTGAATGACTGGCTAATCGTGGTCAATTTTGTATGCGTCTGTCTTTATACACTTCATCGTAGCATTTTACTTGGTTTCGATATTTTTCATGATGCTCACGCTATTGCAGTATCGGCCTCAAAATTAGCAACATCCACAATGTACATAACTGGTCATATCGTATTTATACCTGAAATACGTACTGAAAATTAGGAAACAGTCATCGGTGTCGATGAAACATTTTAGTTGCATGCTCTCCGTTCCCTTATACATGCGAAAGTTGTTTCAAATCGGAAGGTGAAGAGATGCGTTACCTTGCACAACTAACTTGACTGGGTTACTGTAGCAGCTTAGACCATTATCCTGACATCTCCAGTAACCAGAAGCAGAAGGCTGAGCATTGGAGACTTGTAGATTGAATGTCTTCGTCGGTGATGAGATGCTTGGTGGACTGCAGCTGCTCCAACTGTAGCGTGGGTTACTTGGAGCAAGGCATTCCTTCATATATGCTCCTGCCTCATATGTAGCAGCAGATAAAGCATCAGCCCACTTATACCACCGCACATACAAACCTTTTGGATTGGGTATGTAACAGTTGAGGATGAATGTACTTCCGGGAGCTGGTTTGGGTGGTGAAACACTCACATTATACAAAGAACCTGAAAGTTGGACAGAAGATTATCGTGTTTTTCAGATACAACTGGCAAAATATAATACTGTTAAACTGAGTACATTTGACCGGAACAATATAATATGAAAACACTATAACAAAGAGAAAAAATGAGAACCTCACGTGCATTTTTTATTTGTAAAAACCTGTGTAAAACCTTTGTTACAGATATGCCAAAAGTAGAAAGATGCATCCTTGCTAGCACCTGGTGAAAAAATAAAAGCACATTGTGCATACAGTCTAGCTCATATTAATATCAACACTCACTTTAACTAATGCACCAAATTCAATGCAGTTTTTAGCAAATTTTGTTTTCTACACAGAAATGTGAGATTTCATGTAATAATGTAATAGGCCATTTTAAAACCTAACAGAAAGCTTTTTTTATTTTCTTAAAACTTTTTTTAATTGATCACTAAAATGCCGGAGCACAAAATTCGAAGATTGGTGATATTAACCTTAAACAAAATTCGAACAGGCGATACTGAAAATATAACAAAATATAACAAAACAAATGCACAAGTGCTTCCCATTTCAACCATAGAGCACACCAGCTGTTATACTGTAAGTAAGCTGTCTTTAGCTGGATCTGCAGTTCTGCTTGTATTGCGCCATTCTGATGAACGAAACGTCAACAGCAAAACCGTTCTTTTCGTGGGAGTTTTTTCAAATGGCCGAATGAAATAGGCGACACAGAGCAAAAAAATATAAAAAATCAATGGACTACGTCAGCGTACACGAACACAAAGATTAATATACTGTAACCATGGCTACTAAAATATTAAAGTGCTTTTTGATCATAAAATAAGATTCAATTAAGTAAAACTAAACTTTGAGGAAATCGGTTTTTGCAGCCAGCAGGGACGTGGACATTTGCTTCTCAGAAGCCTATATTATTGAATAACTCACATGGTTTATAGAAAAACAGATCTCCCCATTCGCTGTCTCTTGTTCCGGCTGAGTTTGATGCTCGACACTTGTACTTCCCTTTGACATACTCTTCAGTGACACCGTGGAACACTTTCTTCTCAGTCACTGGATTGAAGATATACTTCTGACTTGTACCAATGGGTCCTTTGTGTTCCCAATTCTCTACACCATACTTCACCGAGTATTTATACCACTTATAGGTGATGGTCCCGGCATCAGGTTGAGACGCATCACAGACGAGTTCACGGTAGGAGCCGACAGCAGCAGTTCCAAATCCAGATAACACTGGTGTCTTAGGCGGAACTGAAACATTATCGAAAATATTGTTGTATTTACGTCTAACCTGACTCGTCCCCAGAGGAAAAGGTCACTCAGTGACATTCACTCCTTCATTCCCAAACACATCAATTTACAATGTATCTAATGTCTTTGTTTTGTACCTATTATCCCGTCGCAATGATGATGGCCAGTACATGTTTTAAGAAAAACAGTTCCAACTGGAAAACAGTCCTTCTTTGATGATTTTTTATATAAAGGAATGTTTCAAGGGTTTAGAAATGTCACTCAGTACATTTGTTTTTGTCTCAAGGGACGCATAAGATAACTTTTAATTTCAATGAATAATAAACAGTGGTTATAAAATGTTCACAGCAATGGTGCTCACCAGTTCCAGACCGCGCAAATTTGGTATGTTTGTTCTTAGAAATCATGCCTAAGGAATAGGAATAACAACAACTTTGCTGAATCGATTTAAGAAATCTATTCAATTCAATGCCAGCTTGAGTAACTTAGTTCATGATTCGCTTGATAGCGAGCTGGAAACAAGACGAGCCAAAATGTGGTGAGAGAAAAAAGCACCATCATTAAACGATTAGACAAAAGCCATAACAAATACAATTACGATAAGAGATTTTCACATTGTATGATAAATGTCTCAGAGTGAATACTCACCAATAAGATGAACCAGTGGTGCCGAAAGTAGGATACATGCGCAGCTCACTATGAAGATATCTATAGCCATAGTTCATTTCGATAGAAAAAGTGTCTTTGTTACGGTTTTGTTGACGAATTATCACGTGAATGCCACTTTGGGTATGTCGCATAACAAGATAGCCATACTTTGAATGATATTACCGCTGATCGATAGCGATAATACATCAAGTGCGCGCAGTGGAAAGTTTTATAAGTACGAAAAAAAATTGGGTGTCGATTTTCCCGGACTGACTTCCGGGTTGTATGTAGGGCGCGTATGATATAAGATCTTTCCCAGTATAATTAGACGGGAAGCCTGAGCTAATAATTGTGTTTACGCAACTAAAGTCTGAAATATGCGGCCTGGCGACAATTTCGAAGCGTGAAATGCAGAGACGAAACAAGAACTGGTGTTGTAATTGCTTGTTGATGGGCTATCACATGGTAGTCTGTGACATCCTTATCCTAGCCTGATAGAAATAGAGTGGAGCAAAACCGATCATTCATTGCAAATCAGAAGGGAAAATGTTTTTATTTGGCTGGTAGATTGTGTGTTCGGAAAACAGAATGGTCATCGTATCATCACTCAGTACCTCCCAGTTTTGCTTTCGGAGGGGATGTTCTACAAGTGCTGGGAACTTGTGATCTCCACGGAGAGATGTCAGAGAAAAATCCCCGAAATAACCTAAATGCCGTCAATGTGATTTTCTTAAAAATTAATTTTATCATAAATCTTCGATTCCGCTGTAATGTGACCCGGTTTGACCTTACTAAAGTGATATTTATTCTCGCTTTGAACCAATTGAAACTGTTTTAGGGTTACTGGATGGCAGCTCTAACCTGTGATAGAATAAACAGTGCTGCAATCCAGTGACCGGCGTCAGGGCGTGCTGCAATATGATATGAACATGGTTATGTACTTGTCTCCTCTACCTTTTGTTTCGCATGATAGTATATCGGAAGGTGCAGTTTCCACCTCCTTGGTCGAACACAAGAGACTTGAATACAGGACGGGTAACCTCTCTTGAGGCAAGAAGTACGGGCAGTTTCTCCAGGGACGCGAGGTACGGGCAGTTTCTCCAGGGACGCGAGGCATTCAGGCGGCAAGAGGTATCACTAGCAGGATGCTTTTTCCGAGTTTTTAGTGGTTTCTCTAACTTCTCCTGATTTGTCCGATTGCGAAGAAATCTGTAGAAAATATCAGGGCTTCCCAAAATAGGGAAATAAAAAAAAAATCCTATGTTGAATGGGGTTAATGTGAACCCGACACTAATTACCTCACTCTGAGTGTTTGAATTGGTTCATTTAGGCATTTGCAGGAAGTCTGACAAAAAGCATCCTGCTAAGTGTGGCGGGAAGTTGCTCTTGGTACAGGACGAACTCAAGAAACTGGGACAATAGTTGGGTTGAGGCAGTAATTCGATCAGACGATCTCGCGGGCGTCGGGCCAAATGTCCAATTTACATGCACCCGCTGAAATTGTCACGTAGGGAGTGAGACTTGGCGACTTGACGACGTTTGGAGAATGTCGATCAGGGAGTTTTATAAATGCAAATGAAATTTTTTCTAAAACGAACACTGCAACACTGTAAGTTCGTAACATTCCATCAGTTGGCGACACCACAAAGATTCACTTTCATGTAGTAGGGTGTAACAGAAAAAAAGCATCAAGGTCCAACCGGGGATTGAACCCGGGACCTCTCGGTTATAAGGCCATCACTCTACCGACTGAGCTAAAGGAAATTTCCCTCTAGCCTGGGCTAGTAGGAATGATGCCACCACTACATACTACCCCTGTTCGGGAAAGTTGTGTCCTCATAACCGGGTTCTTCCGTGATACAAAGGGTTAATTCATTGTCCAAAGCATCTAAACAAATTATTAGTACCCTTTTACCATGTTGGGCGCCAAATGTAACAGAGGAAAAACATCAAGGTCCAACCCGGGACCTCTCGCTTATAAGGCCATCACTCTACCGACTGAGCTAAAGGGAATTTCCCTCTAGCCCGGGCTAGTAGGAATGATGCCACCACTACAAGGGCATTTCGCAAATGGGTCAATTTTGATTTGATTGACAAAGGGAGGGATCAATTCCAATACAAAGATATTCCGTCACCTCCAAGTTTCTATTTCATATATTTTGCTGGGAGTTTTCAACGTGTTTTCATCCGACAGCAACATGCCAACTTTCGCGAAACCTCTCTGATGTCTTGTCGAAACTTCCTCCCACCAGCCACCACGTAAAGGTAGAAATTAATGGCATGATTACATGCCCAAAGAATGCCGATTGTTACGTTCTCAAGTGTATACCTCAGATTCCAATAGGGGTCGCTCATATCGTACATTGCCGCAACATCCGGTATTTCTACAACAAAAAAATGCATCCGGAGCGGAAGTGTCGTCACAACATAAGCTGCAGATATGCAGATCAACATCTGGGTTAGATGCGCTGTCTCCCTCTAGTGACGATCCTTTGAACTTGGGTTCCCGGACTGGTCCAACTTCAGCCGTTGTTTAGAGGCCTGTTTTACTGTGATTAATATTGCAATGTTGCAGATTGAGATGATGGTAAAAGGCAGGAATGTTCCAAACACAATGTAAAAGGTACTGGTGAGGACTTCGATGGCAGGCTGATTTGGAACCAATATGATCAAGATATCGGATCCTGAAACATAAGAAGGCACAAACTGCAGATGATTTCTATGAAGTACATGGGGGAGGGCGGGGGGGGGGGGTAAGATGGGTCAGTGTATTCTTTGAAATGAATGTACCAGTTGTAACTTGTAAATTGGAGAGTTGATCCGACCGAAGTTAGTGGTGTTTTCCAAAGCAAAGTCGGTTCTTGTGTCGCAACAAAGGACCGTTTGGTTTTAATTTGACGATAAATGTTGAGCTATTTTAGAATTTAAAAAAAAAACAAAAAACAACATGCTGTTGGTTCTTAGTTAGTTGTCTGTTGTATAAATCATGACCGCTCGGATAGATCTCGAGGTATGTATTTGCTGACGCCTCGTTTGCTGATGCCTCGTGTTTTGGTCTGCATTTTTTGTAAATCCGAGTGGTCTTGATTAACCTACGAAAGACCACCAGCTCGGTATCAATGGTCATACATACCGGTAGTTTCATCCTAAACGTACTCATAGGTAAAGAAAAAATTTAAATTCAAAACAGTAATGACGATAAAGGTGACGACCACTATTCGTTTAGTTCTAGCTGGATCGCATAGATGGCGCGCAGCCAATGTATATCTCACAGCAATGAAGCGGTCGCACGACATCATGGCGAGGAAGGTACCGGATGCCATTGCGAATGTGTACTCGAAATACCACGCGATTCTGAAAGGGAAAAACGACAGCAGTGAAGGTCTGGTATTGAAAAGTTTTGGGGACATACCTTGTAATGCTTGTAATCGATCCGAATAATTTATTGATTAGAAATTTATTTTGACAAGAATTCATTTTTTTGACCAGGAGGAGGCAGAGAATCAGTTGACTCGTTACGCATTGTGAAAACCTAGATTTTCTCATTTGGGCCCATTGTACTAGGAATCTAGCTTGTGATGACCTATTTTACTCCTTGTTGCGGATTATATCAAAGTCCCAAGGTCAAGTTTGAATGGGATCGCCAGGTCATTTCAAGTTTAAATGATCAGGGCCTGGTAGTTCTGTGTTTCTCTCTGTGATTTAACAAAACACCAATCGAAGAAGATGAATATTTCCGCCAATAAATGAAGTCTCTGCTTTCTATTTGTGGTCTTTTAAAAGGGGGGTGGGGTCAATAAGCGAATTATAATCTCAACCCATGATATTGAGGAGCCTTCTTACTTAAATATATACTCCCTCGGAAGAAACAGTTCTGTCTCGTCGATGCCGTAGTAGGTTAGCGGCCACTGCCAACCAAACTGCAATAAAACACATGCGTCACAGATAGATAGAGCTAGCATGTAGACGCACATTGACACCTGCTGGTTCTGCGCATGCACAGCGACCAAGCCAGAAATTATGTTTCCTGGAATTCCAAGTACGACCACAACAACCCACACATACTGTGTCATTATTTGGAGGGCAAATTCTAGATTCTGGATGGTCCGATCAGGTGATGCTTCAGATGTTTGCAGCTCCATTTCCTCTGTTGTCATGGTTGTATCAGTTGTAGTCGCTCAGTTATCGAAAATATACAAAGGAAATAGGACATAAACACAGATATACACCCAGTAGAGGTTTTTGGTAAAATGAAGAAAATTCAAATGGTTTTTGAGGTTGTGAAAACCCTTCGAGAATCTGATGGCGAAATACGAGTCTGAAAAATGTTCATGTACACACCGACGACGTTCAGAGCTGCACTATTGACTCTTTCCAAGCAAAGGCAATCTAGTTGTCTCTGCGTACTAAGCCAGTTGATATGATCATATGAATTTGTAGCCTTACTCCAATGTATTTATAAATTAGGTAGACCATAGTCCATCCTCCGTGTGTATTTCTTAATAAGCCAATCATAAATTCTAGTCTGCTCAAAATGACGGTGAGTAATTCTATAAACATGTATAACGTGACTTTCAAAACGACATGCTAGTCTGCTGCTACTATCTGGTTTAAACATCATATTTCGCAATGCTATTATCACATTACATAAGTACAGTGTTCTTCATACCGTTATGGCCAAAGGTACTCGATTTGAACTCAGGAATGCGACCAGTTCACATTTGGTGTTCCACAACACTCGATTATCCTCTAAGTAGGCTTAACCAGGGTATCGTTTACGGTGTCAAGTAAAGCCGGTCAACTATGACACCAGCTGCTCAGGGCTGTGTAACATTACTATTTGTGATCACACTATTACAGTTTGTTGAAAAGATGTCAGCCAAGTACCTTTGGCCAGATCTATCTGAAAAACACTTTAACACAGAACAAACTAAGACCCAACGCACTTTCACGGTCTTGACAAGCCAGGCCTACTCACCAGCCATTCAGGTCACATTTAATGATCTAAAGTGGCAACAGCATGTTTGCAACCATCCTCAGTCGGCACCCAGTGGTTTTCCATATGCTCCAGCTCTCGCTATTACAAACCCCTGGGGAAATCCATGCCCTTCAGACGGATTGTAGCGGTAGCAAAAAAAGCGCCCAATCAGAGCGTCGGTTGTATTTGAGTCTCGGAAATTCGTAAACCACGTACCCAGGAATTAATGCTCTCAGATGCACTATCAATTGTATAGTCTTTTGCGCCATAGGGCTCGGGTCCGAGGTAGGTTAGTTAAATTTCAAAGATGGCGTCGCTTGTAGAATTTGATCGGATAGAGAAGAAAATATGCGAAATATTTCACGTTTTAGAGTTAACTGACTTTCAGAGAAAGGCAATTAAGTCCAGTATGTATGGAAATGATGTTTTGGTTGTGTCAAAAACGGGAAGTGGAAAATCATTGATTTTTCAAGGTTCTCTGGTTGCAAAACGTGAACATGTATTTTGATCAAAAAGAGTCCTCGAAAAAATGTAAACACTACTACGCCATGATGACAGATAAAACCACATGTTTGCGAGGGTCAAAGGTCAATCAGCGCCATGAAACGCGCATTTTCATTAGCTGCTATTTTTAGAACATCCGGGTTTTTATGAAAATTCTGAATTTTTCAGTGCTGTTCCTTCGTATTGCGCGCACCCCGCTGCAAATTTATTTCATTACTTAATTAAAACACAATTACACGTCTACACAATGTTTAACAGCGTAGAATCGATGAAGTATAAAACGATTTAACGATAGGATTATCTTAAACTTTATTCATATACATTTTATTGTCATATAAAACACTATATATACATACATTACGCACAGTGTATCAGGTTATCAGAACAGCCACCCTTCGTTGTCGATTCTAATGGATTTTCTCAGGGTTTTGTATGGGACGTAGGAGTATCAAAAACCTGAAGCTCAGGATGGTTTGCAACTGACTGTAGTACAATATCTGACGATCTACCTGGCCTAAAATATACTACATGTAGTACAAGCAGGCTTCACCGTGGCTCGTAATATGAGTGAGACCCGATATCGAGAATAACACTATCTCAACGATCTTCAACCATGGCTGCTCGCATTCTCGATCTCGACACTACGGTGGACAAGGACAGTAACCAAGATGGCTTACTGAAGATGCTAGCGAAACTGCGACCAGCTTGGAAAAAGGATGACATCAAAATCGAGGTAAGTTACATGACCGATGTTACTAGTGCGACAGGAAAATTGGTCCGTTTTAGAACTTCTGACAGAATCGTTCTTTATCAGGTAGATCATGGTTGTAACTCTCATACATACTAGAAAGTGAAGTATAGGCAAATGAACCACACTGAGTCTATTTAGAACTAGGCCCTGTAATGCAGCATGCTTAGTTAGCATTTAGGTCGTGACTTTACCAACAGGTAATGGTCTATATGCCAAAAGCTTACGTTACCAAATTGGTTCAGTGAAGTCGACGAGGTCAAATCGGGGCGCATATAGCTGCTGAAGTTACGGACCATTCGCCCTGTTCATAAATGCGAGAGAAGAACAGGGTGAAAGCTCTTTGGCGTGTTGGGCAATAGCCAGTCTGAAATTCCTCATCAAGATACTTGCCGACCAAGGATTTTCTTCCTGTATTGGTTTCTCAGAACATCTTAATTTGAATATTATGACCCGTGCGGGATTTACTCACACACCCCTCATGTAACGCATGAATTGCTCCTGATTCCTGATTCCTTTTTCTCTTTTCAAATTAGCCTCTACAACAGGGTTTAGTCAATCACATGCTACTCTGTAAAGCCAACGAAAACAAGGATGAATGGTTGGTGGCCAGGATATTCGGAATAACCGTGGAGGGCTTCATTCAAAACAGGCAGAAAGAGTTAATCCACACAAAGTTGATGGCGGATTTGAAGATTGGGCCTCCCCTCTACGCGACATTCACCAACGGTCTTGTTTCAGGATTCACCAAGGGAACGACCTATTTCTGGACAGATTTGTCTGCTTTTAAGAACATCAAGCTCTTGAAGTAAGTACCTGAGCCCTGATATTATTTTAGTCGGAAAGATTGATGTCTTATCGTCTTCAACTGTCATGCCAATAGTGTTTTGGCCTGATCCCGGCCGTGTCGCCGGGAGCCTCTTCTTCATCTGCGTTCTGCCTGCCAAAACTATACCTCACTCCTGTGGCGGAGATGAAGCCGCTTGTCGTTTCGAGGTCATGCTGTGTTCCCCACAGTTTTCCCTCGACATTGGTGTCTACGGGCCAGAATTTCGGTCGTAAATCCTTGTGCAGGGGACAGTATTGTAGAAGGAGGACTGGTGACCGCCGATACATACTTCCTACCCAGTTTTGTGTGTGGCTGCACAGGGAATAATCCAGTCATCTGTGACAGTGCGGGCATGTGGCTCGATGTATTGGCCACCGTGCTCGGAAAACTGGTCACAAACTTCATTCGAACGTTTGTCCTCCTTCGTCTCGGTCAGTCTCAAATGGAACTGGGCACTTCTTGCTTGTTTTCTCGGTCTTGGTCGCCATTTGTGAGTAGTGTTTGGAGATAACATCCCAAATTGTGTGACCCTCCTCTCTATCACTTGTTGCTTATGGTACGATGGCTCAATGTCAAACCTTCTTTCAACTCTGTGTTGAGACTGGCTTTCTCAGACTAAGAGGGAGAAGGAGAAGGCATGGCCACATCCGAGACCTTGCCCTCCCCAACCAGCTCGGTTGACAATTAGCCTACCATCCTTTACGGTTAAGGGGTCACGATCGTTCAATTTCTTGATGGCTTCATTGAAGATTTGCTGGGTTTTTTTTTACTTCATCACTAAACACTATATTGTAATTGTTCTGCGCAGATTTAACAGTTATTATAAGTCGCTGTATACAGAGTGTCTTGGGGACAAAGGATTGTGCTTTTAGTCTCCGAGATATCGATTTTGTTGGGTCTCTATAAAACAATATCTTAATCCAATACCATACAATAGGGTAGGACAATCTAAAGACATATTTGAAAGTCTTATGAATTGAAATACACTTTTATTTTGTGGAAGCCATTACAGTGTAATTAAAGTTAATGAAAGAACACTGTACGTTCTATTTCACTCTTGCTCCGGCATCCGATCCGCTGTCGTCTGGGAGTTAGTAACAGTGGAATTCCCAGCTGCAGTGTCCGATGCCGCCGTGGGTTTTACAGCAGGTCCTACTCTTGGTGCAGAAGTATCCAACCTTTATGCATTCAAGCCTGAAATAAAATGGGAGCGTTGATGAAAACCTTCCACTACAGCATGGTCTTTTCCATTTTTTGTTTAAAAGTCATAACGCTATTACTAATTGGAACCAAGTGAAGCTTTCAGTATCAAATTGTATTTGGCTATAACCTCAATCCGGTATTTTGAATATATACCGGACTTGGCAGCGAGAGATTTATCTGGAGGTTTCTGTCCGGTCTCTAGAGGGGAAGTGGCTCGTCCCCACTTGTTGCGGGTTCATTGTGTCCCGGAAAGGCCTTGTCACCTACCGTTTAAGATAATTTTCCTTCATTTCCACATCAAACCTTTCCTCCCCCTTATTGTCACTCTCCTCTCCTTACGGCGCTCTGATTGAGCGCTTTTTTCTACCGCTACAATACGTCGAAAGGGTATGGACTACACCAGGGGAAATATCGAGAGGCGGAGTATATTGAAAACAACTGGTGCCAGGGTTGGAAGTAGCTCGAAGTTCAATGTGTCCCGGAAAGGCCTTCATGTCACCTACCGTTTTCCAGATGGATCATTTTCCTTCATTTCCTCATCGAACCTTTCCTCATGATTCTTCTCTCCTGCAAGTTACGACACGCATATGAGGATTCGTAGTCTGTTACCTGGGCATATACTGTGCTCAACGCAACAATCGCCAGAAGTTGCAGCGAATTTTTTCTCTCCATATTTTGTTTCAGGTTAGGCATGCGCACGACTGAGTTCCCACAGAGCAAATTCCAATCTCCTAGCCTCATCATTGGTAGCGGTTACGAGACTTTGTGATACCAGGGTACATTTGGCCTCTTCCTGTTGGTCTCTTCCGGTTTAAGAGGCAACAAATGACAGCTTGTCCTCTCATTGGGAGTTTGAGCAAAGTCTGGTATGCGCATGCGTAACCGGACACAAAATCAGAACATTTTGCTTTATTTTTAGCCGACTGCGGCGTTGATTCAAAATGATCAGAGGTGAATTGGTGAGAAAGCGTCGATATGAGGAAGGCATGGAATGTTGCATTATTGTTCTGATAAGAAACGCAACGGGCAAACATGCCATTGGATTTGAGGCTTAAAAGATGTTACATGATTTACCTACCGGCAACGACAAAGGCAATGGTCAGCGCCAGTACCAACAGGAGACAGACGGTCTTCATATTTTCGGTGAGAGATTCTTCTTGACGAGATTGAGCTTCCTGAAATGAAATTCAGTTACAAGCCAATTGTTTCTGTGGGGTGCGATTGGCTGCTCCAAAGGACCAGGAGAACATAACAATTTCTCTTTCTTGGGGACATGGAACTGGGGAGAGACTCGTGGAACATACAGATCTCGATGACCTAGTGGTTAAAGCGTCCGCCTCGTGAACGGAAGGTCGAAGGTTCCAGACCCACTGGTAACCTCTTTCCGATGAGGCCGGTTGGTTAGCCGCCAGCTAGTTGAATAGGGTACAAACTGCCTTCTCGCCAGGCGCCTGGCATTAGAGATAGATATAAAGAGTGTCTCATAAGCCAAAAGCTGGCTGGCCCTTTCATTAGGGGTGACACTATAATAAACGAAGTTTTTAGAACCTGGGGAAGATAGATATAATCGATCCTCAAATCAAATAAACCAAATTTTCTTACCGTGATGTTTCCTCGTTGACTGCGGCTGAGGGTATGGCGACCGAGATAGGTGTGGGAGACTAAATGGGATATTAGCAGCTGTCAACTGAAATTAATTTGCATTTTTTGACGCAATTAGCATGAATGCATAAATTGTTCACTTGTTGGGCTGCATACAAATGGGCTCCAGGGCTTCAAAAAAGAGTTTTTTTTAGATCAGGTCAGGACAGGTGCTACCAGATCATTTGACAACTTGGCACTGGCATGCACTGGGGCCACATAGATATGGATATCTACAGCATGACGTCATGCGTGACGACACGCAGTGCATTACTAGTGCATAATTCCATGTGGAGAGGATCTGCACTGAGAGAGGGCCAACTCGATTCTAGTCGGAGTCAACATCGGAATAGCTGAACAAGCCAGTCAGATTACGAAGTGTTTTGTGCAGGTTGTTGTTTGCAACTGACTGTAGTACAATATCTGACGATCTACCTGGCCTAAAATATACTACATGTAGTACAAGCAGGCTTCACCGTGGCTCGTAATATGAGTGAGACCCGATATCGAGAATAACACTATCTCAACGATCTTCAACCATGGCTGCTCGCATTCTCGATCTCGACACTACGGTGGACAAGGACAGTAACCAAGATGGCTTACTGAAGATGCTAGCGAAACTGCGACCAGCTTGGAAGAAGGATGACATCAAAATCGAGGTAAGTTACATGACCGATGTTACTAGTGCGACAGGAAAATTGGTCCGTTTTAGAACTTCTGACAGAATCGTTCTTTATCAGGTAGATCATGGTTGTAACTCTCATACATACTAGAAAGTGAAGTAGAGGCAAATGAACCACACTGAGTCTATTTAGAACTAGGCCCTGTAATGCAGCATGCTTAGTTAGCATTTAGGTCGTGACTTTACCAACAGGTAATGGTCTATACGCCAAAAGCTTACGTTACCAAATGGATTCAGTGAAGTCGACGAGGTCAAATCGGGGCGCATATAGCTGCTGAAGTTACGGACCATTCGCCCTGTTCATAAATGCGAGAGAAGAACAGGGTGAAAGCTCTTTGGCGTGTTGGGCAATAGCCAGTCTGAAATTCCTCATCAAGATACTTGCCGACCAAGGATTTTCTTCCTGTATTGGTTTCTCAGAACATCTTAATTTGAATATTATGACCCGTGCGGGATTTACTCACACACCCCTCATGTAACGCATGAATTGCTCCTGATTCCTGATTCCTTTTTCTCTTTTCAAATTAGCCTCTACAACAGGGTTTAGTCAATCACATGCTACTCTGTAAAGCCAACGAAAACAAGGATGAATGGTTGGTGGCCAGGATATTCGGAATAACCGTGGAGGGCTTCATTCAAAACAGGCAGAAAGAGTTAATCCACACAAAGTTGATGGCGGATTTGAAGATTGGGCCTCCCCTCTACGCGACATTCACCAACGGTCTTGTTTCAGGATTCACCAAGGGAACGACCTATTTCTGGACAGATTTGTCCGCTTTTAAGAACATCAAGCTCTTGAAGTAAGTACCTGAGCCCCGATATTATTTTAGTCGGAAAGATTGATGTCTTATCGTCTTCAACTGTCATGCCAATAGTGTTTTGGCCTGATCCCGGCCGTGTCGCCGGGAGCCTCTTCTTCATCTGCGTTCTGCCTGCCAAAACTATACCTCACTCCTGTGGCGGAGATGAAGCCGCTTGTCGTTTCGAGGTCATGCTGTGTTCCCCACAGTTTTCCCTCGACATTGGTGTCTACGGGCCAGAATTTCGGTCGTAAATCCTGGTGCAGGGGACAGTATTGTAGAAGGAGGACTGGTGACCGCCGATACATACTTCCTACCCAGTTTTGTGTGTGGCTGCACAGGGAATAATCCAGTCATCTGTGACAGTGCGGGCATGTGGCTCGATGTATTGGCCACCGTGCTCGGAAAACTGGTCACAAACTTCATTCGAACGTTTGTCCTCCTTCGTCTCGCTCAGTCTCAAATGGAACTGGGCACTTCTTGCTTGTTTTCTCGGTCTTGGTCGCCATTTGTGAGTAGTGTTTGGAGATAACATCCCAAATTGTGTGACCCTCCTCTCTATCACTCGTTGCTTATGGTACGATGGCTCAATGTCAAACCTTCTTTCAACTCTGTGTTGAGACTGGCTTTCTCAGACTAAGAGGGAGAAGGAGAAGGCATGGCCACATCCGAGACCTTGCCCTCCCCAACCAGCTCGGTTGACAATTAGCCTACAATCCTTTACGGTTAAGGGGTCACGATCGTTCAATTTCTTGATGGCTTCATTGAAGATTTGCTGGGTTTTTTTTTACTTCATCACTAAACACTATATTGTAATTGTTCTGCGCAGATTTAACAGTTATCATAAGTCGCTGTATACAGAGTGTCTTGGGGACAAAGGATTGTGCTTTTAGTCTCCGAGATATCGATTTTGTTGGGTCTCTATAAAACAATATCTTAATCCAATACCATACAATAGGGTAGGACAATTTAAAGACATATTTGAAAGTCTTATGAATTGAAATACACTTTTATTTTGTGGAAGCCATTACAGTGTAATTAAAGTTAATGAAAGAACACTGTACGTTCTATTTCACTCTTGCTCCGGCATCCGATCCGCTGTCGTCTGGGAGTTAGTAACAGTGGAATTCCCAGCTGCAGTGTCCGATGCCGCCGTGGGTTTTACAGCAGGTCCTACTCTTGGTGCAGAAGTATCCAACCTTTATGCATTCAAGCCTGAAATAAAATGGGAGCGTTGATGAAAACCTTCCACTACAGCATGGTCTTTTCCATTTTTTGTTTAAAAGTCATAACGCTATTACTAATTGGAACCAAGTGAAGCTTTCAGTATCAAATTGTATTTGGCTATAACCTCAATCCGGTATTTTGAATATATACCGGACTTGGCAGCGAGAGATTTATCTGGAGGTTTCTGTCCGGTCTCTAGAGGGGAAGTGGCTCGTCCCCACTTGTTGCGGGTTCATTGTGTCCCGGAAAGGCCTTGTCACCTACCGTTTAAGATAATTTTCCTTCATTTCCACATCAAACCGTTCCTCCCCCTTAATGTCACTCTCCTCTCCTTACGGCGCTCTGATTGAGCGCTTTTTTCTACCGCTACAATACGTCGAAAGGGTATGGACAACACCAGGGGAAATATCGAGAGGCGGAGTATATTGAAAACAACTGGTGCCTGGGTTGGAAGTAGCTCGAAGTTCAATGTGTACCGGAAAGGCCTTCATGTCACCTACCGTTTTCCAGATGGATCATTTTCCTTCATTTCCTCATCGAACCTTTCCTCATGATTCTTCTCTCCTGCAAGTTACGACACGCATATGAGGATTCGTAGTCTGTTACCTGGGCATATACTGTGCTCAACGCAACAATCGCCAGAAGTTGCAGCGAATTTTTTCTCTCCATATTTTGTTTCAGGTTAGGCATGCGCACGACTGAGTTCCCACAGAGCAAATTCCAATCTCCTAGCCTCATCATTGGTAGCGGTTACGAGACTTTGTGATACCAGGGTACATTTGGCCTCTTCCTGTTGGTCTCTTCCGGTTTAAGAGGCAACAAATGACAGCTTGTCCTCTCATTGGGAGTTTGAGCAAAGTCTGGTATGCGCATGCGTAACCGGACACAAAATCAGAACATTTTGCTTTATTTTTAGCCGACTGCGGCGTTGATTCAAAATGATCAGAGGTGAATTGGTGAGAAAGCGTCGATATGAGGAAGGCATGGAATGTTGCATTATTGTTCTGATAAGAAACGCAACGGGCAAACATGCCATTGGATTTGAGGCTTAAAAGATGTTACATGATTTACCTACCGGCAACGACAAAGGCAATGGTCAGCGCCAGTACCAACAGGAGACAGATGGTCTTCATATTTTCGGTGAGAGATTCTTCTTGACGAGATTGAGCTTCCTGAAATGAAATTAAGTTACAAACCAATTGTTTCTGTGGGGTGCGATTGGCTGCTCCAAAGGACCAGGAGAACATAACAATTTCTCTTTCTTGGGGACATGGAACTTGGGAGAGACTCGTGGAATACAGATCTTGATGACCTAGTGGTGTCGGTAATTCTACAGACTTCAAAGGCACAGAAACACTTGGCGTAGTATCAAGTTTTATTATTCTTTCGCTCGACACGATGACCTCTCCGAGCTGAGAAAGACTCCAAAACATGTGTCCACCATAAGGGGCTGTAAATTATATTCTGTGTACGATGAGATGACGGTAGTGAGATATCAAATAAAGTTCAGTGTTATAATAGAAACCAACCGAGTCACTTGATGATTTTTACCGCTCCTCTTTCCCGAAGTAGAAACCCCCAGAGTTTCGACATGGTGCCGTGACCAGGATTACACTCAACAACACAACGCAACGACTACAACACAACGCAACGAGTACAACACAACGCAACGAGTACAACACAACGCAACGAGTAACCACGATGTCCAAAAAGCAAGCTAAGGACTTTAAAAAAGGCGTTCTCGCCTTACAACAAAAAAGGGATGTCCGGCTCCGAACCTTAGACACGGAATTCGGGACTGCAACGGCAGTTCTCGAAAACGCAGATATCAGCGAAGATGATATTGCCGAAGTGGAGGGACATCTCGAGGAGATGAACGATCTGTACCAGACGATACTTGAAATGAACGAACAAATTGAGAAGCAACTAACCGACCTGAAAGATAGTGACGCCATCGACAAGGAAATTACCGACAGCAGCGCAATTCGCAGTCAAAGTAGAATAAAACTGCTGAAGGTCAAGAATTCGTTAGCTCGACAAACAAAACGGAATACGACTTCGAGCCCAGATGTCACAACCGAAAGAAGGAAGAATAAGACCGCCCAGTTGCCGAAGCTAAAATTACCGATATTTGACGGTAAATTCACGGCGTGGACAGCATTCTGGGACGCCATCGAGGCTGACGTCATCAAAGGAGACTACGCGGACATTACAAAATTCAATTACATAATAGGACAACTCACAGGGAACGCCAAGGATGCTATCACCGGACTACACCCGCTCCGGAGAAAATCTACCAGCTCTCATCCAACTATTGAAAGACAGATTCGGTCAACCAAGGAAAATAACGAGAGCTCACGTCTACAACCTCCTTGATATAACTCCGTCAGGGGGTCACTACGCCAGCCTCCGGGAATTTCACAACAAGATTCTTGGTGACATACGGTCACTTGAAAATATGGATGTATCAATAGAACAATGTGCAACCTTTATAGTTCCTGTCATTGAAAGAAAATTACCAAAATTTCTGCGCGAGAAGATCGGTACCGCCGGTCAAGGAGACCGTTTCCAGGTTAAAAATTCATGGATCGATTCACTGAGGAATTAGAAAATATAAGCGAAAGAATGGATACACCAACGACAGCAACGCAGCAGAGGAATAATTCTCACGCAGGAAATAACAGGATCTCCGTGGAATCGTTCGTGAGTGTGCCGAATACTACTTATACTAAACCACCGCCGCAAAACTACAACCGACCAAAAGTGTGCCCTTTCTGTGCAGGACCGCATAACCCTTTCGAGTGCAAACTACCAGCGCATGAAAAGTTCATTGCCGTGCGTCAACATAAACTTTGCTACAACTGCCTCGGACCGCATTTCACCCAGGAATGTCAAAATCAAAAAAGATGCCGCACATGCGACCGGTTTCATCACACCAGTCTGCATGAATATTTCGCCAATTCATCCAGAATAAACCCACCTCAAAATAATTCTCAACAACACGCAACTAGTGGCTGTGCCATTGCGCCACAAAGTCATTGTACCGCTACCGTTAGAAATGAACAACCGCCAATCGCAAAGTCAACCGCGGACCTTACTAGGCTGAGGATCAGGGAGAATCTAGACTATTACGAACAGTAAACCTTAACCGAAACTCTCCAGCACACTATGGATTATCGAACGCCAGATAAATGGACAAATGGACTAATGGGGTAGCAAGTAGACCAGGTCTTGACCCGTCTACTAAGGAAATATAAGGTGTCTCCTTCCCCTAGCCAATTTACGGGCCACCCTATGAGCAGGGGTGCAGTACCCGTTTAGCTTCCCTCCGTCGGGGTACGACGCCTGTCGTCATGATACTAAGAAGAAGAAGACAGCAGTACCGACGAATTACCACCAGACGAATCAAGAATTCATTTAAATTGCATTTAATCAACATTTATTTCAGATCAGGTTAACTATATATACTTTTCATTTTTGCATAGGGAACCACACATGTTAATTAACAAGCCTATGACCAATTATTCTTATTTCTTGAATCTTAGTATAATCGTAGCAGCCACTCAATTATGTAAGAGAAATAACATAACCTGCATTCAGTTCATATCAACACGTGAGTTTAATCTTAGGTCATGCAGCTGATCTCGACAGAAACACTTCTTGGCCGCCGGGAGTGTCGGTAATTCTACAGACTTCAAAGGCACAGAAACACTTGGCGAACGGAAACACTCGTGAACGGAAGGTCGAAGGTTCCAGACCCACTGGTAACCTCTTTCCGATGCGGCCGGTTGGTTAGCCGCCAGCTAGTTAAATAGGGTACAAACTGCCTTCTCGCCAGGCGCCTGGTATTAGAGATAGATATAAAGAGTGTCTCATAAGCCAAAAGCTGGCTGGCCCTTTCATTAGGGGTGACACTATAATAAACGAAGTTTTTAGAACCTGGGGAAGATAGATATAATCGATCCTCAAATCAAATAAACCAAATTTTCTTACCGTAATGTTTCCTCGTTGACTGCGGCTGAGGGTATGGCGACCGAGATAGGTGTGGGAGACTAAATTGGATATTAGCAGCTGTCAATTGAAATTAATTTGCATTTTTTGACGCAATTATCATGAATGCATCAATTGTTCACTTGTTGGGCTGCATACAAATGGGCTCCAGGGCTTCAATAAAGAGTTTTTTTTAGATCAGGTCAGGACAGGTGCTACCAGATCATTTGACAACTTGGCACTGGCACTGGTACCACATAGATATGGATATCTACAACGTGACGTCATGCGTGACGTCACGCAGTGCATTACTAGTGCATCATTCCATGTGAAGAGGATCTGCACTGAGAGAGGGCCAACTCGATTCTAGTCGGAGTCAACATCGGAATAGCTGAACAAGCCAGTCAGATTACGAAGTGTTTGGTGCAGGTTGTTGGCGGAAACTACTACTGTAGAACTCGAATAAGAGGTGACTGGGAAGCCGACAGCTCAGAAAAAAACCATCTGCCGCCCGACGCACCTGTCTGACAGCAGCTAGGTGTCTATAACTTCATTTCAATTCGATATAAATTTGCTTAATTGTTAAAGGCGCACGTCGTTATTTTACTTTGGTTCCATGAAATATTTCACTCGCTGCCCCTGACAAACATACAGGGCCGCGACTTGAATTGCTCCTTCAAACCCTTTCAACGTTCGATTCCCGATCGATCGTCTCATTTCGTCGTGACGTCATCTGTCAACCAAGCTGGGACAACCGGTAACCAATCGAAGTTCATTTCATAAACGGATTTCAAGAACGACGTCATCGAATCTCGTCTCACGAGACCAATACCATCGCCGAGGAAGGATTCGTCAACATATCCCGATCAAGAAAACGATCGCGCATCACCCTTTATTGGTTTCTTCTTCAATTTCTTCTTCTTCAGCGCTAAAACTGCCTAAACTGTAACCTCACTCCTGTGGCGGAGATGAAGCCGCTTGTCATTTCGAGGTCATGCTGTGTTCCCCACACTTTCAACATTGGTGTCAGCGGGCCAGAATTTCTGTCGTATTAAAGTCGCAGGGAGCAAGTTCGTTGTTTTTGTGATAGAAATCTTGGTTGGAAATGTTATTTAATTCAGCCTAAAATCCTAGTGATGAGATATCAGTTTCAATGGCCCCACGATAAGCGTAAAAGTTATCAATTAAAGCGTACTCTGCCGAAGAATTTCTGCCAGGCTGCTAAACACAAGTGTGCATTGGCTCTTTCTAATTTACTATGACCCATTTTCGATACAACTCCAGCTAGATTTTATTTTCTCTTCAATTTTCAGGGCAGTTGCGCGGGCTATGGCCAAGATTCACTGCGAGACAACAAGGCGGATTGCTGTCGATGAATATAGGGTGGAGAAGGTGAAGCCCATGATGGATGTCCTCAAAGATTTTACACTCGAGTGGCCCGAGGTGATAGTCGATGAAGAAACAACAAAATGGTAAGAACAGGCACCGTAAAGGGAACTATTTTCCCCTCATCACCACCAGGGATACCAGTACTCTGCCGAGTACTGAAACTTTCTATATAGATTCATATTCTATACAGATATACATGTATCTAAAGATAACAAAACTCTATTTATAAAATATTCGCCACTGTTTTTCCTCGGTATAGTTGTCTGCGGGCTATAATATTGTCGTATAACATGCTGATGATTGGGACAGTCGTGTGGGGAACCATTCCGAGCACACATCATCCCTCTTGTATTTGGAATAGGTTCAACAGTGAGGTACCGACCCAAGGAGAGCGGATAAAGGAACTAGATCTTGTGTTTGGAGGTCTGAAGGTGGTGACGGATAATATTCGTGGTCATGAACTCTCGTTTTGTCACAATGACTGCAACCCGACGAATGTCATCTATGATGAAAAGGAAGGTAAGAGAATAAATTGTCAAATAGTTTTTTTAAAAGATCCGGTAACATCTGTGATGTTCCCATATTTCAGTATTCCGTACAATAGGCACCTAGAGAGAGCAAGAGTTTTCAATAGGGGCAATCACACAAAAACGTTTCACTCTATCGTTCAGCGTTTCCATCAAGGAGAAAAACACAGAAACGGAAATCTCGAAAACGTTACACCTTAGTATTAATAGTGTTTGTCAAATAGATCTGGCCAAAGGTACTTGGCTGGCCTCTTGCCGCTATGATGTAATTGTATGATAGCAGGTGTCATAGTTGACCGGCTTTAATTGACACCGTGAGAAAGAGCATTGGTTAGGCCTACCCTGAGGATAATCTAGTGTTGTGCGACACCACTATATTTTGGTAAATGTGATCTGGTCACATTCATGAGTTCAACTAGGTATCTTTAAAAGCACTATAATGAAGAGGAGGGGAGTATTGGCGATTCGGTCTACCACTCGGTACATGTACCTTCAATTGGCCTGAAATGGCCTGAAATGTAAATCGCTTTGCGACAGCCATGATATACGGTGTATTAAGGAGCTGTTTAAGAATTTACATTATTCTTGAGGTCATTGATGCTGTCATTGTTGTAAATTTCGACGAACTCAACTTTTGAAAGCGACAGCAGGACGAATTTCAATATCAACTCTTCGTTTCAGACCACGTGACATTTGTGGATTTTGAGATGTGTGGTCTCGCTGAGCCCCTGATGGATTTATCCAACTTTCTGGTCACGTCTGCAACAGGTGAGTTTAGCGCTTCAAACGAATACATTTCCACTCAACACGCCCTTTGTTCGCTCTCCACCGAGAATTCTTCTGACCACAATATGACAAAGTGTACCAGCGATCACCAGTCGGAGGCTTTTTTCGACTTCTTTTTCAAAATTCTAACTTTTGTGGAAGAGGAGTGTTAATTTTGGCCCTTTTTGGAGAAATCACCTTTGGCCTCCACCCTAGCCAGTTGTGGGACCCCATTCCCTACCTATATCCATAGGGCGCTTGTCTCTGACATAAAATGATTTTAAAAAATTCATTGTGTGGCCTTGCGTCCCTCCTTGATATTGAACAAACTATATAACTTGTCTTCTTCATTCGCAGGCTTAGCCCCGGATCCTCAGGGACTGTACCACAGTCCTGAAGTCTCGCGAGAAGTCGTCTTGACCTACTTCAGAGAGATCAATAAACATGACAACATCCGTGATGACGTCACAGAGGACAAAATCCAAGAAACTCTAGACATAATCGAGATAATAGCTATAGTATATGACCTATGTTTTGTTTGAACATTTGATATATTTTGATAAAGGCGTGGACGTTTTCAAAAAAGTTGTCTTCACCAAAATTTAATTCGCAAACACCAAGATTTTAAATGATGAATTTGTAGAACGTGGTGCATCATGGTTGAAGACAGCTTCAACGGTGTAACGCTTTTGAGTGTTTACATTTTTGAGTGTTTACATTTTTGAGTGTTTACATTTTTGAGTGTTTACATTTTTGAGTGTTTACATTTTTGAGTGTTTACATTTTTGAGTGTTTACATTTTTGAGTGTTTACATTTTTGAGTGTTTACATTTTTGTGTCAGTGTTTCCTCGCATTTTTTGAGAACACTGAATGGTAGACTGACACGTTTTTCTTTGTTTACTCCTTTTGAAAGGTCGCGGTCTCTCTATTATTGTTTAGTTGCCTATTGAATGGAAACACTGAAATATGGAAAAAACACAGGTGGTATTATTCATACAGGGGAACCTCCCTTACAGGACAACTCTCTATTACGGACAATGCATTTGCTCCAATATAGGTCGTTTCCATTTAATACAACTTCTAGATTCAGCTCAGGCGCTTCTCAATTAAGGGCTACATTTGTGAGTACAGTACAACCTCTCTATTGCGGACACCCATGGGACTGGGCGTTGGTGTCGGTAATGTAAAGGTGTGCTTAATAGGGAGGTTATGCCATTATATCCAAAAAGTTGATTCATGTGTATGAACTTGGGGTCGTGAAGCCTACGTATTACATATTTCAATTAATTTTGAATATTAACTATTTCATACACATGTAATTTGATGCCATTTATAATATTATGCGAACTTGAAATTACTTTATTGCATTTCTGGTGGAGGTCATATTAATTTGCCAACATTGATATATGCAGGTTGTGTTCGTACGCTACATACTCATAGTCAGCGTACATCCTTAATTAGTTGTATAAAAGCATTTGATTGAGCTACTACACATCAAGCTTTATTCTTTGTAATTAGAGCACAAGGGGACAAACAACTCAATGGACTGCAATTAATGTTAGAATATACAGTAGCTTGGCAATGTGATGCACAGTGAAGATAAATAATCGAAACATTCGGTTTTGATTAGGAGAGCAACGGACATCCGGTCACTCCACCCTGTAATTAACTGAACACAGTGTCTACATTCTGTTCATCAAATACGCAAACTACACACCTGTTAGGTCTAATCGACTACCGGAAGCCATTGTTTTTGTTTACTGTCCGTAATTGCGTGGTGATTGGACCAGAAAGTCGCCAAGGCCGTGTCCACAATTTGGATCAGAGTGGTGTCCGCCCTACAGAGGTTTCGGTTAAAGCAAATGGCTTAGAAAAAAAATCGGGAGAAAAAAGTGGAGGTTCTACTGTACCCATGGTGTCCTAAAGGGGGGTTCTTCCGTATGATGAGAATTCTTTGGGGTCATACAATTTGTGTAGAATGGTTTCGTTTCTTTTCAGGCTCTGTTGTATTTCTTCCATATTGCTGCAGTTAAAATAGCGAGCCTCCCCGAGAGATCCATGGATCCCAAAATATTTCTTGGGTATGTTATTAGTGTTCTCGTTATCAGTGTTCTCTTTATCAGTGTTCTCGTTATTAGTGTTCTCGTTATTAGTGTTCTCGTCATTAGTGTTCTCGTTATTAGTGTTCTCGTTATTAGTGTTCTCGTTATTAGTGTTCTCGTTATTAGTGTTCCCGTTATTAGTGTTCTCGTCATTAGTATTCTCGTCATTAGTGTTCTCGTCATTAGTGTTCTCGTCATTAGTGTTCTCGTCATTAGTGTTCTCGTCATTAGTGTTCTCGTCATTAGTGTTCTCGTTATTAGTGGTCTCGTTATTAGTGTTCTCGTCATTAGTGTTCTCGTCATTAGTATTCTCGTCATTAGTGTTCTCGTCATTAGTATTCTCGTCATTAGTGTTCTCGTCATTAGTGTTCTCGTCATTAGTGTTCTCGTCATTAGTGTTCTCGTTATTAGTGGTCTCGTTTTCCCAAATGTTTGTACGTCTTTGTTGTTTTAGCCTTTTTATTTAAAAATCGCGAAGATTTCTGAAAACAACTATGATTTTGAATACGGTGGCTTATAAAATTTCTTTCAATTTTTCTGATTGAAATAATTTGTTTGCAATATTTCTCGACATTATAGGGTTTCAGAACCGCACTGTTCGTCTTCTTAAGGGTTGTGAGACATAATGTCCACTTGGTTGGCTACTAGACAACCTACTTAAACTGCAAACAATTAAGGAATTTCTTTCGTTTTTCCGATACAACCAAAAAAGGGATCTTTATTTTCGCGAATGGAAGTAATCCACGAAATCATCGGAAAGAAGAAACCGCGATATTTAGTTGTTCATCGTATTGGTTTATATGACGACGCCATTAGAATATTTGTTTCCTAACGAATAACATGGATTGTTTTCCTTTTTTCAGCCTGAGTCTCGCCCGCCTCAAGTGCTACTGGCGAGATCGCGCAAGGATGATAGACCTCCTGGAGAAACTGAGGAACAAAGGGCGTAAGAATACCAAGGCAAACAAGAAGTGAAAAGGAAAAAGTAGATCTGAAAGGAGGGTACACCTATCCGAATGGGCACGCTACAAGCTTCCTAGACACCGGATATCACGTGATCAAATGTGAAAGGGAGAAGATCTGAAAGGAGAGTACACCTATCCGAATGGGAACGGTACAAGCTTCCTAGCCACCGGATATCACGTGATCAAATGTGTTTATAATCACTTTTAGCAGCAGCATACACTACTGCTTTTAGGACTGTTGATGAAACCACAATCATCACAATCAGCTATAGCAATTTCATTGGAAGTTTTTACTTAAGCACGAACTTTTGTAAAATCACACTAACAATCATTTGTTTATATTGTTTTACCATTGTACATTTCACCAATTAATTTTAATCGAACATCTAAGCCAAACAAGCTGAGGCAAAATAATGCATTGCCCCCCCCCCTCCCCACAACACGCATGCGCATGTGGAGTGAAACGCATTGACATTCACGGGCCTAGAATTAATAGAAAAGATGTCTGTAATAGGGAGGGCGGCGAATCGATGTGACAGCTGAGTCCCCATTGTAACGCTTGACTGTCTGTTGAGGGATTAGACTCGTGGAACAATAGGCCCATTCTTAGGAGGACCTGAATGATTCTAATTTGGTTCTAAGGGGCCAGTAAATGTATTGACATAGTCATTCGAAAAGAATCCAAAGAAAAATTATCCGACGTGGATGTGTTAATAGCGAGTATTCCTCCGTAAAAGCTCAAATCTTGAAAATACTTTTTTGGAACGAAAACGCAAAAAACCTACAGAAACAAAGCAGGCATACAATACACTTTCAGGTCTTTTAGGCAAATTGCATTACATTTTTTTTTTTTTTTTTTTTTTTATCTGTACAACGGAAAGTAGTACGAACAGACATATATATATTACCACTTAGAAGTATTTCAGTTATTGATAATGAAAAAACATTGGAGATCATTCGTGTCTATCTTTAAAATGTTTTCTGTAATAGTGGTTTTTCAATTCACCGAACATCTCTCAACAGTACATATTGATTTGGGATTTTCAAAAGCTCAAATTTGTTTTCCAAAAAGTGTACAAGGTCCGACCAGTAAACCATTTCTTGACGGACATTTGGAGATTAAGTTCAGGACTAAATATCAGACTTGATCAACACGTAGCCTAATCCTCCATTGATGTGTAATTACCGATCTCTTCAAGATTTGTTTAGAGTACGTGGTAGGAAAATCCCCATTTAAATACAAACATATTCGTACATGATGTCATGCATTTTTGCCTGTTTACAAACAACGTAGCGTTAGGTAAAAACCGCATCGATATCCATCATGCTGTTCATTAATTATTCATGCGTTACCGCCTTGTTTTCATTTTGCTTCATCACAAATCGACTATGTAATCAGCATTAACGTCACATGATGATAGAAACAGGACGCTGTTTTAGTCGCTATTGGCAGTCAATTAGGGTGTTTGTATAATGCTATTGAAATATTCATACCAAACTTAGACTAAAGCTAATGGCTCCCGATATAGGACGATATGACCGTCTGCCGTTGTTGGTGAGCAGGGTGTCTCTAAACGCAGTTTATAGAATTCCTGTGTCGACGTCGTCGGTACAGCTGGTTATCCGCACGAAGCAACAAACATTTGATAAGAGATTTTTATTTGGCGGCAACAAACACCGGGCAAATCCCCCACAATCATCACGTATACATGTATGTACTGGTACCATGGCATCTCTGGTTGTTTAAAAATGGTTTTATCACTAACGTTGGCATCCCATTCAGTTAGATTTTCAATCAGACTAAACACAACGTTAAATTAACGCTGGCGTTAGTGGTCGACAAAACTTCTTTTGAACAACTGCGCCGCAGTTTTCCATTCGTCGCAGCTTTCGTCAAGGTTGCAAGGTCTTATTTGTATCTTCCAATCATGAACGCGTGGATGTTTGTGAGAGCGTAAACTGAACATGGTAAACGACACAAGATATTCAAGTAAGGATATTAGAAAACACACTTTATATCCGGCCTAAGAAAATCACAATAACACTCAGTCTAATGATCACAGACACAGCTCTGACTGAGCAATCGAGGGAGAACGGATTCAAGTACAACACCACAGTGCGAATATATCACTATCGATATTCCTTTGTCTAAAATAGGGTCTGGGTGGTATTTGTCATCAGCTTTTGTTAAGAAAGCTCTTGACCCTTGCCTGGAGGTCATATGTTCGTCCCCGCTGTTTGTCGAAGTCTGCAAGAGTTTGAGTCCGTTGTAGGCCCTGTTTAACAGCGGGGTCGGCGCGGAGAGTCTGTACGTGTCGCTCATTGAGGCACATCCTGGGTGAGTGCGGGCGATTGATTGCACCTCTATTCCAAGCAACAGTCCGCCCTAGTCCTGTGCAATTCATAGAATTCGTGAACGAATGATTATTTCCGACGTAACTCCCATCATTTATGTCATGGATGTCAAAGTTATACTCCTTGCCTATAGGGGGAGCACGTGAATTTGTATCCCTGAAAGCGCCACCCGGAGGAAACCGTTTTCGTTCAAATTTGTCCAGGTCATCCTCGGTCACGTTGTCTGTGTAATTCCGCTCACTTGTTTCACTTGCAACACCACTGTCAGCTGTTGTGTGTTCAGTACCGCCTAATATCCGGTCTTGTTCGCTGGTCAGTGCGGCACTGCTGGATCCTATTGCCGTCGTGTTCTCGTGAGGAAGGCGTGATTCTCGCTCCTGCGTTTTGGTCCCAATGCTGTTCAGGACTAGAGGGACGCTATTCAGTTCCGTCTTTTCATCCATGGCTCTCATTAGGCTTAGTTTGATATGCTTATCCTGATATTTTGTGAGGTCAATTGTAGTTTTGCTCCGGTACAGCCAGCTAGGCCCGTTGCCAGTACCAACACCATGAGTTGGAATCCCCGCTGGATCATTCCGCTTCGAAGAATCCGCATCCTGTTTACGCGAGTGTCTCTCATGAATAAACCTCAAGCGGTTAATCCTCGCCGCCTCTTGGTCTGACCCGACCAAATGAGTGGCCTTGGGCGTGCGAAACCTCGGAACCTCTTGACGCCCATAATTGTAAGACTTTAAACGCCTGTCCTTGCTCGGCTCATTCGGAGACTTCAGTTTAGTTCCTGGCGCGAATGATATCGTCTTCACATTGATGAGTTGCTGGTCAGAGGGATCTGCTTGCGAATCCTTTAACTTCTCGATTTTCAATTTATGTGTCAGAACTTCGGGCCCGTGGAAAGAAAACATGTCTGACGCGCTATCCGTTCCGTTGTCGTCGACGCTTACGTGTTGCTTTAATCCATCGCTGCCGCAGTTTACTCCTGATCCCTTCTGATCCTGTCTTCCCCCAAGCACTGGTAATGTGCCCCGTATTGACCGGTTCCTAGGTGCCTCACCGTGACCATACATACTCGGCCTACCACGACAGCCATTTGTGCGCATATTGACAGGTCTATTATCTGAGCAGCAATTACTCAAACCGAATCGGTCGCGTGACCCACAACAGTTACGTGCCATGCGTTGGTTATTTTGATAATCCATTGACCCAATAATCATTGCTTGCTCTGGTTTAGCCGCGCGCACTTGGGCTGATCTACTTCTAATCCCCTCACCATTACAGCCATTTAATCCGTTATTATCTTTGCGGCCACTTAATCGTTTTAAGCGCTGATAAACAGCTAATGGGACATTTGCTCGAGACACAGCGCTGAACAATCTGTCCTGCTCCAGGGCTCTTCCATGCGGGGGAGCCGAGCTGGAGATACGGGTGTGGCCAAAGTCTGATATGGCCTGCCCGTTAGGCAAGATCAACGCCTTCATATCGGTCGAATACATCTCGTACGTTATGCTCGCCTGCCTGAAAATGGACAAGGGGATATTTTGACGACGTCACTTTAAAAAGGTGTCGATCAAGTTTTCGAAGTCGACTCAAAAGCAAAAAATGGCTTTGGAGACAATTTTACTCATCGTACATGCACAGATTTCTATCTGAACAAATATGGCCTGATACCTTGGGCACAACGCGCCTGTTTGCCTCTCCAGTTGACTGTGGAGGTGGCTGAAAAGATTCAGTGGCGCCGACTCTGTTATCGACAATGCTTTTGGTCCAAATAGGTCCATTAAGTCTATCTGCTCTTGCCGGTTTAAAAAGTCTGTTTCGTGAGGATCGACGTTATCAATATTTGCCCTGATAATTCATTGATAGACAATGGGACTAAAGGCCTAGGTGCCTAGGGCTTTGTTTAAAACACTAGAGTGTACATTGGAGGCTTCAATTCTTTGAACTGCGAGAAAAAGGGCCTAATTATGTGCTATCTGGACAATATGACCTGACGTTATGAAATCATTGATGGAGATTTGAATGCGCGCCTGTTGTTTTGCCTCACGAAACACTTGTGTGGTCATGGCCAAGGTGAAGGGGTGGCGACGAACTTGAGACACTTAGCAGAGATACAGCGGAACATGGATCCATTATAAAGCAGACACCTCTATTAGCAGGACACCTTCTCTATTACAACAAAGATTTTTGGTAGAAATAAATCATTTCTAGCAAATCTTACCTCTGTCATCAATACACTTAACTATAAATGACAGTCATGACAGTACTTGTCAGGCCAAAGGAAGAAGCACAGAAGTTGACAGGCATAAGGGAGAGGTTCGACAGCTAGTAATTTGTTTACTGGTATAGTATAATGTACTTATTCAGATCTATCTTATTTTCATTGGACTTTGACCCGTTTGATGCGTTATTTCGACAACCGCTCAATGGAAGGGAAATGGCAGTGTCAACAAAATTTATATTCGTGACCTAAAATACGACCTGTTCTTTTCAAGAAGTCATAGTTTGTGGACGAAATGATATATGACTGATATATACTACTTAAAGGGGATCTATAGGCAGCAGCTAGGTAGACGAGATAAAGTTACACGAGTCGCCAATAGGGGTCTCTCGCATCTCACAGTACCCCTTGTACGAAAAATATATTTAGTCCGAAATCAAACATGACCCAGTGCCTTTACTGTGCACAATAGTCACCTGAAAATTGCCAATTAAGTCCCCTTCTCCTGCATTTAGTCCCCCCCCCCTGATGAGGTCAGTTTCGGATTCATAGGGCCCCACCTTTTCTACACTCTGATATACATCCAGTCCTCAAAATCGATTTTAATAACAAGACAACCACCGTTTGACTGATTATTTAAAACACCAGCGTCAAATGATGATTTTGGTGATGCCTTCACTTAAAATTATTTGATTATTGCAAGATTTCACATATTTCACATCATTCCAACAAGGCCTAAGACGCAGTTCACCCACGCTGATTCCTAAACAATTTTATCGCTGTTAATAGAACAGAAAATCAACTATATCGATATATACATATCGAATAAATAGACTTGCATAATGACACCATAGTCATTTGTGGTTATTAAACCAATTTACTGCAACACCGTACAAAAATTGATTTACCAGTCGTCTGTTAAATTAACTGTTTAAATGTGTGCCATAATGGTACCTTGGGACCCACCAGCGCTAATTGAAACATGGCTTAATCAACTCCTTGACACTTAACCTAAAACAACATCCACGCCTTTTGCGATTAGATTTTTATTGCTAAAAGTACTTAAGTATAAAATAACATGGAATGTTTCAGCCGATTTTTCAAGAAAAATATTTCGTTTAGCTTAAAACAAATATCAAATTCTATAGTTTTGGCATTTGAGTCGGATTTTGTACAGATTATGTAACACTGGTCAATATTGTGAGTAGCAAATTAAGGATATGGATAAAGGCCGTTGAAATAACCAATGTTGATCAGTATTGCAAAGTTTGAATTCTCTTAGCATTCGGATTGAAATTTCCCATTTTGTGTCGGTTGTGAACAATACTAAAAATTAATCAACGCTAAGAATTTGGAATCGTAAAAGGCCAAATGCGTTTGAAAACGGGGGTTATTTTTATTACTTCGGTTAAAAGATATCATCAAGACGAACAAAATGAAACCACACTCAGCTCTGCACTCCCTCGCTTGGCGTGACAGGGTTAATGGACCTTGTTATGAGTGGCAATGCGTTAAATTTTTCCACAGCTTCCCCAATCTTTGAGAGACAACAACAATAACGCGAAATGGTGTCAAGTCATATAGGACTATCACCAGCGGTACATAACTCTAACCTTCGAATGGACGATCAAAGACTCTTTCATTGTATATATTCGAGATATATCACGCAACAAACCTAGCGTACTTACCATGAAATTAAAAAAATGCAGTTGTTGTCTTGATTATAAAATAAGTACATGATTGTGCATCTGCACTGGCCAACATTTATAACAATGTTGAAAGTAAAGAAGCCTGCGAAAGAAAAGAGGTTGACATTGTCGCGAAAGGTCCGAGGCGATATAAAGTCATGCTTACCAGCAGTTTCACATCCACTCAGTTTGGACCGCCAAGGCCTTGCCTGTCTCCCCGCAGGTTCGCCTTTTGACATAATCCCTAGCCTCTCATCCGGCGAGTCCTCCAGGAACCATATAACTAAAACTCCTAATATCTTTTGGCCTATTTTTACAGACTTGGCGTTTCAACCCGTTAAAATTAAATGAATCTGAGGAATACTTTAGGCATTTTCGAAAAACGGTTTTCCAAACAAACAATCCCGATTATGGAGAGTAACATTAGTTGGGAATATTATCGGTTTTATAGGCGGTGATTCAGATTAACTTATTTCAACAGTAAACAAGCAAGCCATTTTACCTGTTATCTTAGCGATAACCTGCAACTGAACAATAAAGTGCCCAAATAAGGCGAAATGTGTATTCAAATTGGTTCTTATATGAAGCTGTAGTTCATGAAACACCCGCGCTTTGTTGGCCAACTTCTGTCCTAGCTGATGTCGACTTGCTCTTGCCAATTTCTGGAGCCTCTGTTCTTACTGACCAGAGGCTTGACTTTACCTTGGTATATTCCACCGAAACCTAGCCAAGGAACACTGGTCTCCGCTACTTTTTGCGTTTCATGCGTGACCAAAGCCAACTGGCAGAGGCTGCCTTTTTCTTGCCGTCTTCAACGGGATCCTTGACTTCATAACCCGAACCCGAAATTTTTCAGTCAACTGTAATCGTGTACCTGCCACAGCTCAGGCGATGGCATCTTCGCCGGCACGGCATCCTCGGCCCAGTATTCGTCAATATAGTTAGCCTGGGTCCGACTTTTTAAAACAACTCTTGTCACCAACGCTGGTGTAGCTTAACTTGGCGTTATCTCCTTAAGTTTAGCCCTTAGACTTGATGACTAATTGGGATAACGCCAGCGTTAGTGACAACCTTGTTTTGAACAATTGGGCCCAGCACCTCAAATGAAATTTTTCACTGAATTCGAACAAAATCCTAATCATCTTGGTGGTAGATTCTTTCGAGTTCTTTCTCTAACGATGTAACGTTCTGTTATTAAAACATGGTAAGCATACGATAGCCAACCGCACCAGAAAATAAGAACAAGACACATGTTATTCTTCTAACATGTTTATTATGCATTAGATGTATCACATGATTAAAATATTTATAGAGCACACTTCACGTGGCTGATAATTGATATTAGCATTTGAAGTCATCTTCGCCGTATTTAATGGTGTGACACAACACTAGATTATCTAATATATCTTTATCAGGGTAGGCCTTACCAATGCTGAAGAAAGTATAGCTTGTATCAACCAAAGCCGGCTGCCCAGGGCTGTGTAACATTACTACACCGTATTTGTGATCACAGTATTCAGTTCACTGAAAAGAGGTCAGCCAAGTGCCTTTGGCCAGATCTATTTGAAAAACAATAATAAATAATTTTGATTTTGAGGTACACAAAGCCTTTTAGACAAATTTTATGTTGCTCCCCACCGCAAATATGCCCCTGACTGATGGGCAGGGTGAAGAGTGTTAATATCTGATTATGGTAATTATAATGTAACAAGCAGAAACGAAATGAAGACGGACTAATCTATGCACGTTACGATATTTGACGTCATAGTGGTTCTATTTCTAAAGCACGGTGACGTCATCAGTCATATCATTGAAGTAGCGCGCGAAATCGGCGCGAAATCCTTTCTACACCAACAATTTATTGACCCTTTCTGGGTGGGAATTTTGCGAAACATATTTTGTTTTTCAGCTGGACAGGAATAAAAACAAAACTTTGATAATAGCGAATCTACCTCCGGAGTGGGATTCCGTAGCCAAAATAGATGAGGAATCTGAAAAGTAAACCATGGAGTCTACTATAAATCAAATTCATAATAAAGGGGGAAAGCACTCCCCCCTGGAATTCCCTGCTGCTACACGGCCTTTATGCACTCCAATTTGTTTTTGCCATTCTAATGTTGCATTATTCTGTCTTCTTCGCATTTCCATTATGCTTTTCTTCAGTTGATCCTTCATCTTTAGTTTCCGCATCTGGCCGGGAGGGGGTGCCATCACCAGATGATTCCACGGCTTGGTACGACCCCTCCATGCTGGTCGGCCCCATTGGCTGATCGTCCGAGCTAATGTTCTCCTTGCTATGTCGGATACCATAACCGAAATATATGAGGAATCCTGAAAGGTAAAATTCAAGGTTCTACCATAAATACATAATCAGGGCAGAGACATGTATTCATCCACGACCGGAAATGTGGCACAGAGCTTATCAAAATGTCAAGTTGTGGTAAATACATGGCTGGGATGGACCAAAGAGGAATTAATTCTCAAACTGTGGTTGATTCTTAATCTACAGAGTCAGGCCATCACAGAAATATGCTTTTTGATTATATATTCAAGAAAATGTGGTCTCACTGGTCAGTTTAGAACTTGTATTTTGACAGGGCCATATCAATGCGCCAGTGACGTTTTGATGGATATGGTGTACGGAAATCGCTTTTTCTCAGGCAATCGGTATTGGAATGTTTTTAAACTTTATTATGCTATTGGCAAAGGGTTCTTCTTGACATGTATAAAATTTTGTGCAGATTGATTGGTCCAATGTGTACTTTTTTTACCAAAACTTATGCACAGCAATGTGCACGTAATGTACACAGGTTTTAATAGAGGTCTCTGGCCATCATGTGCGAATGAACTCTATTGGCAGAACGAGTTACCAATACCATATCTGCTACATTTTTCAGATGCGTTAATTTTCATAATGGTATATAAATATACAGGCAAAGCAAATAATGTCTATCAATATCAACCAAGGTATCTTTGCTCCTAAGAACTTCAGATGGAATAGAAAATTCCAAAAAAAGAAAAAGTCAATTACTAATACCGAAACCCGTTCATCAGGCATACAGTTTCACGGATTCCACATCGTGATAAATCAAAGTAAAATAAAAGGGACGAAAAGACGAGGTTCCTGTTCCAACAGAGTAGTGGCAAATGCCCCGAGTTAATTGTGCTCATGGAATATGTAACCAAGAACATACAAAGCACGGCCCAGATTGGCCGAGGCCTAAACAAAGCACGGCCCAGATTGGCCGAGGCCTAAACAACAATATGGACACTATGGTTACCTAGCAAAGGCCGGGCACAACAGCGCTGGTCAAATAAACCATAGGGGACCGGTAATCTACGACATACAGTATCGTCTGATTGGAGTTTTTCAGAAAACATATTTTGTTGAGTAGGTGAAAACCAGAAAAACTGCTCTTTTTCCAGGAGCTTGATCAAAGCTCCTGGAAACTTACCAATAAGCATCCAGATGAGGAATCTAACCCACGCTAGCCATGACATCTGCATCAGCAGGCCGATGTTCAGTAACATACTCAGGGATGGCAGAAAGGGTACCAGGGGCATCTGAAGAAAAATAGATGGTATGTGTCATATCGAATAAATAATAACACACAGAAGTTCTCAATTGAAAAGGAATAGAGGAAGCTTTGTTTGATGTCGTAGAGGCAAGTTAAAATTTACAATCCCCGATCAGTGATGACGTAGTTTGATCGCATTAAACTACAAATGCTTTGAACAATGACACTTATTTTGTCAATTGATGACCTTTTATGCAAGCACAATATTGTTTAATATCAAACTGGTTTGAGTGTTTATGCTAGTATGATATTCTATGCTGACGAACAAAGTTCTGTTGCAGTAACAGAAATACGATAATTGATTATTTTTCCATCGAGCATTAGAATAATCCCGGCAACTGTCTCATTCCACGAGGACTGACAATTTCAGCCTCCGTCGAAACCCCGAGAAAACTGCGTCTGGTTCCAGAGTATATCTGGTTTTATTCAAATTTCCCGCCATTGTGAATAGCAAAAAGTGGAACATCAACATTCCCAAACCTCACCACTGGGTGAATTCTAATAACCAAAAGGTACGAAACCAAAAGGGAAGCGTACCATGAAGCATTTCAGCAGAAAGCACGGTAGGATCGATTGTACAAAATTGCTCTTCACTAAAATGCTGGCGTCAAGCTGGCTTTAGTTTTCCGCCTGCTGCCTCTTAGCAAATCTGCTATCGGAGAAGAAGAACAACTGGGAAATGAATGGGCTTGTGTAATGATATGATTGTGACTGACTATGCTTTGTTAAACCCCAAGCTTTGTTACGCCACAATAAAACAGCTGGTGTTTTTTGTTAAAGTGGACCCATGTCTTTTGGTAGATTCCTACCTGAAATGTCTGGAAGTAATGGTTCTGTTTATGCATGCAGATCACGGCAAAGCTACTAGCAAGTCCCACGCCGCTGAGTATCATGATGATGTATGACCACCAGGCAACATGAGCGGCATTCCTCACCGCGAAGGAGGAGGCCAGAGCGAACGCCGCCATGAAGGCCATCATAACACCCGTGGCAATGACCGGCCCTTTGCCTGGCTTCAAGTCACGCAGAATCGGAACATTCCGAAAGCGTGGTTTCAGCTCTCCTAAGTTCTTAAACTTTGCTTCCTCGTCAACAAGCTGTTGACTTTCGTCTCCTGGTTCATGTGGCTTTGCTTTCACTTTCAATTCGAATTGGCACTGTTCGAGAGTCTGGTAGCGTAGTACGATCACACACGCGGAAACCACAGACACCGCCACAAGGGTCCCGATTGAGACGAACTCTGCCAAGTGGCCAACGTCCAAGACCATAGCTAAAGTCCCTGCGATCACAGCAAAGGCGATTATTGCAACGATTGGTGTCTTGGTCTTCGGGTGGACGTATGAAACTATCTCAAAGAGGATTCCGTCTCTGGCCATCGCGTAGGCGGAGCGGGAGGTTGAGAACATGTTTCCGAGGCAGGTCCCGGTAATAGCGACCAGGGCACCAACAGTCACCAGAATCTCCGCCCATGGCATTCCCAGAGCCTTGAAGGCGACTGTGAAAGCCGCGTCAGGGTCAACTTGATAATATGGTATCATGAGAGTCAGAGTCGACGCGAGCAAAATGTACAACACCATTACTGAAGACATCGCGACGCCATTTGCAATCGGCATAGATTTTGCAGGATTTTTTGTCTCCTCGCCTGCGATGCATATTGCGTCATATCCGGTGTAAGCATAAACTGACATCGCCGCGCCCCCTAGAAGGCCACCGGTTCCAAAGGGCAGGAAGCCGCCATGGTCCTTGTTTTCCCAGTTAGCAATGTTAGCCCGGGACATACCCGCTCCTATGATGATTACGCTGATAGCAATATTCAAAATGGCGATCACCACACTGAAGGTCACCGATTCCTTGGCTCCCAAGATGACTAGAACTGCCAACAGAATGATCAACCCCGTCGCAACGAAATCGGGATATTTTGCAAACCCTGGAACATTTATTCTCCCGACCGCGTCCATGGTGCCATTACTCATGGCACCATTTAATAAGGTGTCCATGGAACCACTCCACGCACGCGCAGTTGCAGCGGTAGTGATGCAATGTTCGAGAAGAATATTCCAACCAATGATGAATGCTAAAAGTTCGCCGACAGTGACGTAAGCGTACGTGTAGGACGATCCTGCTTTAGGTACCCTTGCGCCGAATTCCGCGTAGCACAGCGCCGACAAAAAGGACACCAAACCTGCTATGAGGTAGCAGAGAGGTGTCGCAGGGCCGCCCTTTTGTTTCGCTACCGCACCAGTCAAGACGTATATCCCAGCTCCCGCCATCTGCCCTATTCCGAAGAATGTCACCTCCAGCGTGGTGAGGCATCGTTTCAGGGGTGTTGTCATGAGGTCCGACCCGAGAGTTTTGGTTCGAGTAACCTTGTGCCAGAGGGCCTCGCAGAAGGCACTACATTTCGTGTGTTCCCCTGATTTAGACGTCATCTTTGATTATGGGCTGTGATCCTGAAAACGTAAAAAAATAGATATCAAACACATGCTTAAGTGTTTTTCAGATAGATCTCACTAAACTGTAATAGTGTGATCACAAAATATAAATAGTGTGATCACAAAATATAAACAGCCCTGGGCAGCTGGTGTCATAGTTACCGGCTTTAGTTGACACCGTGAAAGAGCATTGGTGAGGCCTATCCTTAGGTTAACCTAGCCTTGTGCAACACTATCTTTTAATGTGATCTGTTCACATCCCTGAGTTCGACTACCTTTGGCCAGAACGACATACACTTTCAATTGTAAACTTCTGTTTGAAACTAATGTGCTGCACGGTGTCAGAGCGAGCCTGGCACGCCGAATCTCCGTAAGCCACAGCACCTGAAGGGACAATGCAAGTCATTATCATGTGATGTACATGTACATTCTCTCCTAAAATGAAAGGGATATTGACTAAATATCACTTTGACAAAATGGAGTGGTTACAATTACATGTACTTTATTCATTATATACATGCGCAGTGGTGTGATTGTAGGCCAGTGTTGATATTGGTACTTCAGGATGTAGGAACAGCTGTCAGCCACTTCGATTGCTGAACAATGAATTGACTTTTAATCCATTGGTAAATGTTATGTCCGCAACCATTAGGGCTCTGGAGGGTGAACTACTGGTCGGATTTTTTTAAAGTTTGGTTTTTATCAATCCCTGCTTCAACAACTAACCGGATTTTGGGGGTTCAGCATTGTCAGAGCAGAATGATTCCTTCAGTGAAGCCAAAATTTATGTTTTCAAGACGAGACTGACAGTGTGACACTGTCAATACCACGTGGGGTGATGTACATTACAATGTATAGGTCAGATGCCAAAGCGTGTATCTGAAGCAAACTCCTTTGTTTTAGCCTACGAGCATAGCTACGAACACAAAATCACCATTGATATTTATCTACAATATCATCGAAGCATCAAGTAAAAGTACGGTTTCAAAATCGCAGGTCATTCGAGAAATACGGCAATTCTACATGAAATTGAGAGACGCGATTTGCAGTTTGCCGTCAATACATGAGCTTCCCTGGCCATTGTCCGTCAGTTTCAAACTTGAAAGATACGCTGAAAATGATTTGTGTACTTATGTTCAGAAACCTACCTTCCAACTCCACGAAGATTATCGTTCCAGGACCTCAGACTATTTTTGATACAAGTGTAGTCCAAATAAAAGGATCAAATCCTCAAAATGGATGCGACTATCCTCTTTCGATCATCTACACCAGTGAAAACCGAGTCAATTCTTTTTTCTATAACGTCCAACCCTGACAGCTCTACCAAGCCACTCATGCCATGTGTTGTAACTGTCGTTCATCCACAGGCCTATACATGACTTGGCAGGCCTGTCGGTCAATAATCTATTGATTTAGCTGCTTCTTGCAAGCTGTTACCACTGAAATATGCAAATTATTGTGATCAACTGATTTGTGTAAGTTGACTCAGTCGTTAATAGGTGGATGCGGGCAAAATGTAACCAGTACTCTGCATGGGTTGTCAGTGCCCACCCTGTGGAACCAGCGGCAACCTCTCCGAGCCTCGCTAACCTCTCTGAGTCATGGCCAATCAAGCGATCCCAGCCTCAAACTGAAGACAACTTTCACTAATAAGGCCGTTGTACGAACCGTAGATCTTACTGACAGCTTCCTCACTGCGGCGAGGATTTGCCAAGAAGAAGTGTTTAGGTTTTCTAACAGATGATGCATCGCCAGTTCAGTGTTTGGGCTGTTGCAGTTTACGGGAGAAATCGTAGCATACAATACGTCATTTAAACTGTAGCGTGATCCATACGAGGACTTTGTTTACAATCCGAAGCTTATTCTAATCTACAGTTCATAGCAGTTTCTGTCCCACCGGATTCAACAGTTCATTCCGAGGAGAAATCGAACGTGCCGCGATAAATTTCTGTCGTGGACAATGAAAATAGAAATAGACCTGCCTCTGGTCTCACGCCGCCATTGTTGGGTTCGAATCAGGGACCTCTTGACCGCCAGTCGAGAGTCCAAGCCGTTAATCCACCCCGGCTCCCTATTGTCAATTGCTATTCTCTTTTGTCAATTTCCGGCTACCCATAATCGTTATAAAGCGTTTCCATAATATCAGGAACCTTGCGGAAATGTTAATAGCGATTGAGGCATCGCATACTTAAGCACTCCTAAAAAAAGCGATTTCTGTCTCTGCGAGGTGCGACGTCGCCATGGCAATGACATCACGATTGATTGTGATTTAGCTGATCGCCAAGCGTGTTCTAATTACAGTCGTCATGGTGTGGTGGCTACGTCACAGTCGCAGCAATAAAATTATTTCATCACGAGACAATGTCGCATCCATTGGGAGACGTAGTTCCACCGTTTTAGCACAGGGGGCGCAGCAAGTTGCAACCAGCTGCCTGTTGAACCCGGACCCCAGACTGTCCGTCACATGACTTCGCGCATTTCTTGCTAACATTCTAACGTGTGTAGTGATCTATTTGTTCGAGTAAAGACTTGAAAGACGGGCAAAAAACAAAATCCGAGACCAAAAATGTTACATAGGGTTCGGATGATAACCTCTACTGTAGTTAATATCAGATTATGAACACCATCTAAACTCGGGTGACTTTATAAAGTTAATCTTCTGATTACCAGTACTGGAACCTTTACCAGCGGATCCGAGAAAATATCATAAGTGTTAATGACCACATTTACAACTCATTGATGTGTAATGTATAATGTGTATATTGTAATCCAGTGTTCTTGCTCAATTTAGCACTGGCAAAAAATGTATTCGCAACCAAAAACACGCCATTGTTTATTCCCTTTCACCTGAAGACATGGACCATGATAAAACATGTCTCTGTAACTTTGTCTTGCGTACCCATAGACCTTTGTCATTGGAAATCTAGCTCTTTGGAGATGGATGCATTCAGAAACGTAATTTTTAAAGTCTGACGAAATTATTCAGACGTGGAAATTCACCCAGCCATATTTCTCAAACACCTGACACTGAGGACAATCGTGAAAGTAGCGGCTTTCAGTTACCGAGATGTTCATTTAGAAAATGCGAGCCATTTCGGCGCATCTTGGACAATCGCCGCTGCAGCCTATTAAAGTTTTGAGGACAATCCGCAAAAGCTGGACAATCTGACCAAAAGATACTTGAAGAATAGGAAGAAGGATCGAGACACTTGACAAAGGACAGAGATTTGACAATTTAGACAGATACGGTGACAATTCTCCAGCAACTGATTCTTTGTTGGCTGTATCATCCCATTGTTCTGGCGGCCTCGCACGGGCGCAATCGTATACCCGCGGGCGAAGACCGTGACGGCATTCCGGCACGGGTGGAATCTTCCCACGCTGGTAGACACACCGAGGCACACAACCGTAATGGCCGCGGCAAAATAACAAGAGTAAATTGCGGCTAAAATGCCTGTTTCCGAATAGGCTATTTAGGGTTTAAAGAGGTGTTACTGAGATTGAGAATGGCTGGAGGCTGAGACGTCGTGACACGGTCATTTTGATTTATTTTCTTGTCTGAATTGTTGAGTAAATAAACCCTGGGAATTAACCCCTTGGCATTCAGGGTCTAGAAGGAACACTTAAGAATCCAACCTCTCAGATAAAAATGTTTGCAAATATATTCCCGTGGCTCTGATACTGATCGAAAAATTGGGAAAAGGACAACTTGTGTTGTAAACCACATCACAGTTACTGAAACATTGGGTCGAAAATATTGTTGGGCAGGGCCTTTAATGCCCCACACAACCCGATTAGTATCGAAAGTCGAGGAAAACGCCAGAAAAGTGAGATGCAGTCAGAATTTTTGGTTTTGACCCGATGATGTATAATTTCTAAAATTAGTCAAATCAAAGAGCCATGACGGAAGAAATCAGACATGTGGAGAATTGAGACATCTTGTGCCAGTCTAGCATGAAACAGTATAGAATGACCTTTTTCTGAAAATCGTTTTCAACTATGGTATCAATACCAACGGGGAGAATCAAAAATCCTAAACTCAGAGCATGATATGAGGTTCCGAGCATCCCGCGTCCTGAGTTCCGAATCCCCCGAAACCACGTTTTGGCTTAAACCTGCTCCCTGGTTTCAAATACCCAATTCAGTTGTTATTTCACTGACATGTTGGATCTGGGCCTCTTTGGGGACATATTAGTCGGAGTTTTACATTAAAACAATTCAGTAGGCTGACATCAATAGAAAGTCTTGATTGGGATGATTATATGAAGGCCTTGCGCTTGTCTTTGCTATTTTAGCAGAGCTATTACGGAGCAAGATCAGTGTCAACAACAGGCCCAGTATTGCTAAATCGAACGCAAACCTTCGCTTCGCTTGTGTAGGGGTTCTGACCTCGGGGAAAGGAGATGCTCGGAACCGAGGATGCTCCGAGTTTAGGATTTTGATCTCCGGGGCGATTACGCTTTTGATATTGGTTAATGGCTCGATACGAGAAACAACCCTTTCTGATGCTTTCCTTGTAGCTGAATTTGGCATAGTTTTTAGAATATTTTTTGATTATGGGTCAGGTATTCTAATGACCATGTCTTCACTTCGAGAAAATCCGATCTCACAATTGTTAGAAGTGAAATGACTTTCCTTGTCCTAAGATTCAATTCGTGCGACACAAATATCATTCAAATCAAATTTCAATTACGTTTGATATATTCTTCAAAGAAATGTGATGTACAGTTATTTACCCTTCACAGGAAGTGACCAAGGTCATAGGCTTCGCGTGGGAATCACGCAAATTCACAACGACTTATTCAAAATCCAGATGTCCTCATAATAAATCGGATTGTTCATTTGTTGTCTAAAAATGTCACATCCATACATTCTCAAAGGAATCTGGTTGAAAAATATCCCGATTCAAACAGAAAAATTATCAAATTGAAAACCCTATCCCGGCCTATTGATGACAATTCCTGGACAAGACACTACCCATTGACTTGAGATGTGAAGATGAGTCATCCAGCCGAAAAACCTTTGTTATTTTTCGCCCGAGATGTGACCTAATACGCGCGTTTTCCAGGCGACAGTTTGTTTATATTCAGCGCGTGCGAAAACGAGGTTGTCGTCTGCGAACCGGCTCAACAGGTTCCACTTCACCTCGACTCCAGTGGCCATAAGCTGGTATGGTTACATTGCGGTTCATACTGTGCGTATTCCCTGCACACGAGATGATGCAGGTTTACGATGACCTTTTTGGTCGATAGAAATCTGATCCAGCGCTGACCATTTTTGAAGAGAAAACTTCACGAGTAATAAAAGGACAATCTCAACAAAGCAATTAACCTGCAAATGAACTGCTAAAGAGAAATCGATCATGAAATATTTCCCTATTAAAGAAAATGTCATGATGAGAAAAGGGGTTATTTAACTTTGGGTTGAAAATGGGTGTAATCTTTCAAGCAATTTGTGTGAGGTTTGAAGTATTTGCTGCCCTATGTCATTCTCACGGTGCTGGAGTTGTCAGGGTCGTAAAAGTTAGCATAATTAACGACCCTGCGTGAAAACCCCTCACTTATAGGGTGAGAAAACATGGCCTTAATACGTTTTTCGTCCAAGATGAAAACCCGATATCAACTGACACAAAAAAACAATGGTCTCCAGTTAGTTTGATCTGGCTCATAACCTGCGTTTCGATATTTCGCTATGCGTATCCACAATTTAAGTTTTCTTAGTCACCAATCAAGCTCTTGGTGATGTGTTTCTTAGATAGATCTGGCCAATATTACCTGGCTGACCTAGTTACACAGCCCTCGACAGCTTTAGTTGACACCGACCGTGAAAGAGTATCGTAACTCTCAGCATTGGTTATAGGCCTACCCGAAGTATAATCTCCATTATCTTTTGGTAAATATGATGTGGTCACATTCCTGAGTTCAAATTTGTACCTTTGGCCACGATATGAAAAACACTTTAAATTTGGAATAAATAAACTTTGCATTTTTGAGGTTTCAAGATCAAAAAGGCTGTTTTAGAATTTCGTTTTTTGTCATTGATATCTAATTACAGGTATGAATTTTGAATGTCTCCAAGTTTTCTCGTATTCTAAAAATATCATATCGTGGTCAATCTGCTTGCTCATCAGCAAATCTTCTAATAATTTCAGTAAAATCCCTTCCCATTTTATAGGGAGGTCTACAAACAAATCAGTAGGGTCAAATCAGGGTCCATTGATGATAAAAGGACTGGGCATTCCCACACAGTCCCCGGAAACCCTTGAGTGACCTCGGCCAAGTGTCGGAATGGCGGCCATTGACGAGATCCCCTCGATCCTTCCGCCATGCGGTCCCAGGCCACGTGGGGGGCGTGCGGCACCTGCACGTGGTCACTGCCGTTATGGACTGGTGCGGGGACCTGCCTCAGAGTGGTAAAGCTAAAATGGGCGTTTTTCACGAACGCCAAGAGTTTCGAGTTTATTATTTAAAGTTTTGATATTGAAACCCAATCTCGAAGTTTAGTGTTTTGAGATATATCTGGCTGATCTCTTGGCATTAAACTGTAATTGTACACAAACAGTAATGTTGCACAGCCGCGGCAGCCGATGCCTTCGACCAGCTTTAGTTGACACTGTGAAAGAGCATTGGTTAGGCCTACCCTACTAGCTAAGAAAATCTAGTGTTGTGTTACACCACTATCTTTTGGTAAATGTGATCTGGTCACATTCCTGAGTTCTAAAGCAAAAATGAGCTGAGGACTACATCCATGTAACCTGGACACCATTAGCACTGAGAATCATTTGGTGATTGGTAATGTTCTGATACAGGAAACCCGAGGTCTGGAGGAGAACTACGCCGACAGAAGATACCTCGATGAAAGTTTCTAAAATCTATTCCACCCACTGCGATTTGACTTCTGAGGCAGTGAATTCGTCATTTTATATAGTTTCTGTGGCGAGACTAGGCCACGCCGCTGCGTCCAAAGTTTAACAACATTTCTCTATGACATTGAATAAGTACACGTATTTAATGTTATAAAGGCTGAAAGTATGGACGCAAGTCGCCTGAAGAATAAGGGAAGCACAGCAAAACAACATGTTTATGGCATGCTGGCTACCATTGTGCAACCCTGTAGGTCCACAACCATTCTTTTGGGTCCCATGTCTTCGATCCCTCGAAAGGGATACCCCTAGGGATCGTTGACTAAGCAACCAAGCAATATTTACATCACTGTTTGTCCTTTCTGCAAGAGTCTCCACAAAATGACCTGCTTCTGAAAGCATGACCACCCTGGTCCAGCAAGTCACCCCATCATTGAAAGAGAAACACAATACCATCTAATCGCCAGGCCGACCCCACATCACTAACTTTCACTGAAATAGAAACTGACTGGTCAGAAACTGCATGTATGTAAATGGTCAGTCACAAAAGGTTTTCTAATGTCATGTGTAGTTAAAGGCAAACCTAGTTTGTTTGAAATTGTAAATTAGAATTGATGAGAGTTTCTAATCTGTTAATGCGACTTAAAGATACATTCTAACAAAGATGTTGTATACATTTTTATTTACAAATATCATACATGCCATGTTTTATGGCGCTAGGGTTGATATTTACTGCAATAAAGCAAAGTCTAAATCTAATTTTCTCGGGCCTCGTGAATACAATACACTGACGAATATGACCTTTAAATGATGGCACCCAGGTGTCCAGACTCGGTCATTTAGGGACCCTGGACCAGTGTTCCGAGAGAACAAAGTCAGTCGCCAAGCTCTAAAGAAATCAAGTCTTGCGACCCCTTTATTCGCCTTGCTGTTCCGTGACGCTTCAGAAATCTCGACCGCATCTCGAGAAATCGAGTGACCATCACTTCGTTCAAGTCACTGCTGGTATCTTTATGAACATCAAATAATTTTTGTGACCCTTTCTTTGCACCTTCGACCCTGGATACAACAAGTGCTTGAGATTTATATCGAATCAATTTTAATGTTGACCCTTTCGTTATTTCTGACATTTATCTTTGTCGTTTTCGTCATCAAATCTTAACACTTCCCTTTAATCTTCATCAGTGTAAATTACATCGGGTTTTCAGTATACATGTAACTTACAGAGGAACAGTTCAGGCGCTATTACTTTAATATAACTTGATGAGAAGGTTATCATATTTTCGCAAGCAGGTTTTGCAAAATAGCAATACGTCTTTTTTACGGTGGTTTTGTTACCGAGATGGTTGTCTCTTTGGTTTTTTTCCATTATCCTTTTTACCTCTAGATTAATACGATTGCTGTTTTAAAGTGCAACACAACAGAGCAACTCAGTGCGTCTGAATTATCAACAAATAGGCAAATATGAAGATTCCTCCGAGATTTTCCAGGGAATTTTCATGTGGGAAAAGGCCGAAAGAAAAACAGCATCGTGTAGTGGTATGTTATTCTAAGCTGCGTAATAGACCATGAGAGAATCTCGCCACTAGCCACAAAGCAGTCACGGAAAGCACCCGGTCGCATTCCTCCTAAGGCCAGAGAAAGCTTTGTCTGCTCATAAGCCGAGTGGTTCTGCCAAGGTCCATGTGAAAGTTCTGCGATCATTCTGAACTTAGATGAAGAAATTGAGAAATAGCATTTTGTTGCTGAGATAATTTCCTAGTCCTGATTTGGTCGGCACCGCAGTATATACTACACTCGGCACCAGCGGGCAATTGCTAAATCAAATTAACCTCTCGCGCCGTCAAACCTTTGATAACGTTACTAACGCTTCCTAGACGTGTGTTTGCCGCGGTGGCGAAGCGGGAAACTGGTTCTTGTGGAATCAGTCCTTTGACCCTTGCAAGTTTAGGCCTGCATGTATTGACCCCTCCATGAAGTGTCATGATTCAAGCCAGGTGCGGGCAATATGTGCCTGCATAAAAACGCGTTGCATAAGTTCCTATCGGTTATGCCATAGTTTGAATGACCCAATGGGAAAAAGGCATCGACAGTGTTTTTGCTGATGTGTGGGTCTCATCCAAGGTGATGCAGCTAGCGGACCATACAAGAGACAAAATGCAGCACAAGAAGATGCAAAAGAGGGCTCGAATCTTTGCCACTGTCATGGCGGCTACCGTCTACTTTTCGAAGGTTGGTTATCATATAGCGATCGGCCCAAAAACAGTTCACCCAAATTGCCCTAATTATCATCATATTTGAATCTATTTTCACTTTTTGTTTCACAGGGCCTGATGTTTTCGGTCCCGGGACCCACCCTCCTCAGTCTTCAAAACATCGTGGACACAAGTGTTGATAAGATCACCTATATCTACGGTGCACGTGGAATCGGCCTAATCCTCGGTTGTTTCGTGCTCGGCTTCGTCGTGATGGATCGGTGGAGGTCGGCAATGTTTGGAATCAACGTCGTAGTTTCTGGCGTTGCCTTTGGTTTCGCTCCATGGTGCCGATCATTGACCTCGATCATCGTAGCCTTCGCAGTGAGTGGATTTGGCATGGGATTTGCTGAAGCGGGTAAGAAGGCTACACATGTCCACGCGACATCAATCTGACATCAGTAGATGACCTTCTGATCATGACAGAATTCAAACAAAATGTCCGCTACGAGGGCTATTTGCATTGCCCTGACAGACGGCCCTCAAAGCAGCACAGTATACACCTTTCCAGAAATGGGGCGCTGAGTGTCCGAAATAGTGATGTCAAAAGGGGAAACTAGGCCTTATGGTGAAGGGACAAAGGAGATAGTCATGGTTGACCAACACAGTTGAATGCCTTTGATGACGGACAAGGGGGAAAAAGTTAGTTCCAATGTAAGCCACCAATTTCGGGAAGCATGTATAGTCTGCTTGATTCCGCGTTTGGAACTCTCGTCAATTAACTCTAGAGTTGATTAGATAAGGCAAATGATAAAAATGGCCATTTAAAGCACATTCGGTTCAGAAAATTTCACAATATTTGGCCGAATAGTCAAAAAACCTGTCATTCGTAGCAACATTCCGTGGGCAGAGTGAAAACGCTTATATCAAAAACGGCATTGGACGGAGCGATTAGCTACACAAATTTCACGAGATTCCTTGGGCCAGAGCTGAATAAACCCTGCTCCTTTCCCCATGATTTATTTGGACAACATAGTACAATATCCAAGAATCTATTCTTTTCTTTTGTTATTTTCAGGCGGAAACTTTTTCATTATGAAAATGTGGGGTGAGAGCAGTCCAGCTCCCCTCGCCGCCGTCATTGGATGTTTTATCATAGGCGCCACCGTCTCTCCTTTGATAGCAATTCCTTTTCTCCCAGCCGAACATTTCAACGGAACTAGCAGAGCAGTAACATTTTCAGGAGCGAAGCATTTCAACAGTACTATCACAGAAACGAACACGCCGAATGGAAGCGACGTGGACATAGCAAATGGGATAGATTGGGACTCTCGCCGTAATGTTCACATTGAGACGCTGTACTTTATCATAATGACTATCACATGCGTCTCTGGTTTATGTTTGGCACGCGGGTCCGCTCTAGTCAGCCGTTATGGCGAAGACTGTGGCGAATCCTCTCCACATACGACAGAGAAGAAGTCAATCGTGCCACCAGGGTGCTCTTATATCTTCACCGCCTGCCTAATGTTTCTGTTTATCATGATCCTGATTGGCTTGGAGTTGAATTTCTACGGGATGGTGGCAGCGTACATTGTTCTTGGGATGAATGGCACTAAGCAAGAAGGGACGCTGATGGTTTCATACTTTTGGGGGATATATGCCATCTTCAGTACCGTAGGAATAGCAACATCGAACTATTTCACACCTTCGACCGTTCTGCTAGTAAACCTTGCCCTGATAACGGTTGCAAATATTTTCCTTGTTTCGAGCGCGCCCACGTGGGTCACGCTCTGGGTGGGGACGACGTTGTTGTCCAGCGGATTCGGTTCCACGTACGCCGGGGTGTTCATCTGGAGCGACTTCTATCTCAAATTATCGCATAAAGTGTCGGCGGCACTGGTCGCAGGAGGCGAACTCGGCTCATGTCTTGTACCAGTGATAACTGGTTACTTCTTCGCCATCGACCCCTTTTCACTGATGAAAATTACACTTGTATGCGCATTGATCTGTGATGTTATATTTGTCCTGGTAGAGGTGGTCGTGTACCGCCACGTCCGCGTTAGTAGGCCTAATTCTCTTGGCCTTCGTAAATTACGCGAAACTGGATACGATAATCTTGATAAATGATATCAAAGGGAGAATTTTAAGCCTATCGGAAATTATCCAAACGTTCAGTGTTCGTATTGACAATGCAGTTCAGAGACGTTGTCATTTCACTTTGCGTTGTCCCCATATGAAGCCAACTGGCGTTTTTCGATTCAATTCAATGTAATTCATTTATTGCACAACTATCAAAGGATACACACAGTATGGCAGTACACATGTACATGTATATGGCTGTTAAAATTATTATAAACCATAATCAATTGTTACCAAACACATAATACGCCTGCGCACATTATACATGTACATGTTTTTCGTCCTGTGAATATCTCTATGCAACAGTGCATATAAGTGGATACCCCCATTTTGATTGATTTGATACCTTTATTTACGTACCTTTTTTTCCTGTACCTTTTTTTCCTGTACTTTTGTACCGTATACCATTTGATACATGTATACAGTACTCTATCTCCGGAACTATAACACCAGACAAAAGCCCACTTTACGTGGCAGAGGTACTGGGTGTTTTTTTCTAAAATGTTTACAAGTCCGAAACCTGGATCGTGAAATAAAATAAAGAATGTTGCTTGCTAACTTATATCAAAGATATATTTGGGGTCAGTAACTAATATTGAATGAATAAAATAGTCTTTCAGGTTCACAAATCTTCCTAATTATACGGAGTAACGAAAGAATTTTTTTGGTGCAAGGAAAAAGCAAACCTTCTGATTTTTCTCTGCCAAAAACCTACCAATGCCGGCGAAGATTTGTGAACCGGAAAGACTGTTTTCTTACCTTCAACATTGTTTACTGACGCCAAATTGATACTTAATGCAAGTTAGCAAACAACAGTTGTCATTTTATTTCATGAATTGGGTTTCAGACTTGTAAAAATTCACCCAGTATCTCTTCACCTTAATGGTGAATATTCATGATAGCAAAAGCTTATTATGGAGGAAGGCTTATCAGTCATACCTGGTCAAATAATAGCAAAAGTTGAGGTCTAGGCCTAGGATGGTCAGTGTTGATTACGACAGCCTTCTTACATCTTATTTCATGCATTACCAGAAATAAGCGGGTTATAATTGTAAGTCATGGTGAATATTAATTGACTGCTTCGCGGTGGAGTGTCCTAGTGTTAAAGTTCCGGATATATCCCTCCTATATACCTTTTCTGAATAAATCCTCCGAATGTGCTTCCAAAGACCTTTAGGCCTAAACACGTTTTTTTCTGTTTATCTGTTTTTTTATTTCGCGCACTGCTAATGCCACAAGTACCACGGCGCGAGATAAAACGAGATTGCAAGAAATGTCCTCGTCCCTAAGATCCGTAAGCCAGGAAAAAAGAAGCTGGGTGCTGTTTGTCTAGCGTAATGGCACCCAGGGTGCTTATTGTCCAGTCGATCTCGAAACTGGGTACCATTTGTCGGCACCCAGGACGACATCCACCCTTTCAGCCGCTCTGGCGGGTCTCTGTACTAAAATCGTGACCCGGAGGTCGGAGCTAAACTGGAGACCTGAGGCTTATTGGTATCAACTTGTGATGACAACCTCTACACAGCATGCACAACCAGCGTTCACGCATGCCAGTGTTTCCCCGCACCGGTGGCCCATGTGAAGCAAAAAATCAGTTCTATATTTTTCGAAAATAAATATTATTCTAAGCAAAGGAAACTGTACTAGTCTCATGGAAGGGCGTGTGACTGATAAAGTTTTCAGGCGGGGTGTGTTTGTAAGTCGCGCGTCCCTTAGCCACATAGCGGGGTCTTCAAATAAAGAGACGCGCGCTGCCGTTGTGTCAAAGTTGACATAACGAGACGCTCCTCTAAGGGTAAGTGAGAAAAAAGAAATCAAAATCAAAAACGGGGCTTGGTATCATCTTAACTTGCCTCCCACAGCTGATATGAAACGTACGTACTTTTCAGTTTGAACACATTGAGACGGACACAAGATTCTAATGGACCGCACCTCCGCTCAAAATCGCCCCTCCTGGCCCTTTATATCAATTAATTCCAATACTAAGTTGACAATTTGAATTTTAATACGGCGTGCCTTCATAACTCGAGTCTGTTGACCTTATGGCTTTACCTTGTTAGAAGCTTTGTAAATCTGCCTCTACTATCCTCATCTCGACTTGCCCCAGGCTCAAAAGTTAAGCTGGCAAATATTGAAATTGCTGTTAACTTTTCGCATCGGTCGAGTTTCATGCCCGTGTGAGATTCCGAAGTGATATGAGAGTCCTTAAAAGTTACTGAAGCATGTTTCAAAACAGCGTACAGAAAGCGCCCTCGAATACCAAGGCAGGCTCCTTAAAGGAAAGGGCCCGCCAAAAAATGGGGAGTTTTGGACGGCCCGGTCAAAACCTTAGGCGGGAATAAGGTTTCATTGATAAATATAAGGAGTTTCAAGGCCCCCAAATTACTTGTAAGGTTCAATAGATACTGGCCTTTCATTGGTTTATCGTTTGCGTATCATTTACATACTCTCATCTTGAAAAATATGACAATATTTACGATCACGTTATTGATTTTTGCAACATTTTCGGTAACGCGCCCCTTGCGGATCTGTAAGGTACCATTCGGATGCTTGAAAAATGTTAGTGGCGTGGCTCCATCTGCTACAGCTGTCACCGCGCCGGTGTTAGTCTCACGTCTTGGCCTGCACCACCCTTCGGGGACACCTCAATGCCGTTGGCGTACTGACGAGACCAGCGTCTCAGAGGCTCCGACATTCGCCATGAGCAGTGACAGGTCACTTGGCTGGAATGGCCCCATCTCCTCTTCACTCATGTTCATTGCCGGCAATTCTGGCAAATATCTTGAGTCGTCATGGTTGTCAAACAAGTCTTGGATAATATGCTGCTCCATTTCTTCTGTACTGTTCGGATCAGGGGCCTCGCTCTCCTATGGCAAGCCAAAGCGGAATTTATTCAAGACCGTGGAATTACTATTCAAGAAGTTAAATATATGTTCAAGACCAAAATATGTTCAATCCTGAATCAAATATTGTCAACCTTGAATCAAATATTGTCAACCTTGAATCAAATATTGTCAACCTTGAACAAAATATATTCAACCTTGAACAAAATATATTCAAGACTCACGTGACCATATTCAAGACGCACGTGACCACAAAAATTGATGACGTAGTTGCTCATGTTTTGATGCTTTACGGACTTTCCCGAACCCGCGTCCGGACTTTCCCGAACCCATGGTACTTGTGTTGCGTTTCGGAGCTCGAATTGTTCGCACGAGGTTTTGACACATGGTTGTACACGTACCTAGCCGCCTACACCTGACATGTACTGTAATCCTACACATCATGACATGGATGCCGAGTGAATGTCAGAGTCGATACATGTTTCACAGACATATCAGGCAAATTATAGGTTCAAAATGCGCAATGCCTGTCGTGAAACAGAACGCATCGGAAGTACCACAGATTCTACGCTCTACGTCATCAATTTTGTGGTCACGTGCGTCTTGAATATGGTCACGTGAGTCTTGAATATATTTTGTTCAAGGTTGAATATATTTTGTTCAAGGTTGGACATATTTTATTCAAGGTTGAACATATTTTATTCAAGGTTGAACATATTTTATTCAAGGTTGAAAACACTTGATTCAAGGTTGAACATATTTTAGTCTTGAACATATATTTCCTTCTTGAACTTATATTTAACTTCTTGAATGGTAATTCTAAAGTCTTGAATAAATTCCGCTTTGGCTTGCCATACTCTCCACCGGCCCAGAATCCACCGGCGACTCGAAATCCATACTACTATTCTCTCCATTTTCCATTTTCTCCTCTCTCCAACTCACTACTATCGCTATTGACTGCGTAACATACACTAACATTCTTTCGCTATCATTGCTAACTTCATTTACTAGAACACTGGCCTCTTTGTAGCCGATTATGTAACCCATAGTGGAAACACCTGGCAGCGCCGCCCGGCATGATACACGTGCTACTGGCATATTTATAACTCGTAGTAAATAAGGTTGTAAAAATATGCAAATGAGATGCCGTATATGGAAACCATGACGTCACTAAGCAGTGCTTATTTCTGCTACGGGTGGCGCTGTTGCTTGCTTCTGGAGGCGCTATTCAACCTCTTTAAGAGACTCCCTCCTCTGACCAGTCTTTGGCCTGTCTTCTGGGCCGTTTATGGGCTGACTTCTGGCGTGTTTCTTTGCCGTGGTCTCCGAGTAAAACAATGGCTGAATGGAGGCGAGCAGGTTTCACAGACATCTCAGTCTCGATCTGAACATGAATGACATCATTGAAACACTTTTGGTACCGTATATTCCTAAAAATAAGGGGTTTTGAGCTTTTGGGAAAGCGTTTGGGGTTTTCCAGCGAACACAAATATGCACCTCATAGAGGCTTTTAAGGGAAATAAAACTCCCTTGGAAGGATTTCACAAGCTCAGAAACCTTTTTTCATTTCTCTGAAAAACTCCTTGGATGAGCGGTGAATATATGTGTTGGCTAACAAACCCTAAATAGGTATTTGAAAAGCCCAAACCTTTATTATGAAATGTACAAATATGCTGCTGTAAGCGTATCACCGGAAAATGTGACCTGACTATTCTCTTGCCAGACCAGCCTTACCAGGTTGATTCTAACTCATCCTGCCTAACACATGCATCCTGCTCTTAACAGTGTGCTTTACATTAGTGATGTACTGTTGCATGCGTTTCTGCACCATCCATTGTCATAGGGGTTGCGTTGTAATGTTGTCGAGAGTTTACCTTTCGGTTTGGTTCGATTACATTATACCACATATCACATGCGTCCTTTAAGCATTCCCCTGGCTTCGCCAACCCTGAAAATCAGGTAGGTACGCTCTTGTATACCATCACCAGACCGGTGTTGTATGGCTGTGTGCCATTCCTTTGACTGTGTACTCTAGCGTGCAGGGTGTTGCGTGTCATGATGCCGAAAGTTTGAATTTGGTGGAAAAGCATGCTTCAATTATGAAAAAACTCATCCAAGCATTAATTTTGCCAACCTCAAACACTCTTACGGCAAGGCTTGTCCGTAACTTTGAGATATTTTCATTCGTTTCGTTCAGTATACTGACACTCGGCCGCTGTGAGCACTTCATAACGGATGCAGACCTTTGAGAGCGCGTTATGAAAAATGAAATCTTATCGTGACCCTGTGGAGTTTGTCGTCTTAGGCTGTGACCCCGTAAGACAGGGCAGTACCGAAGCATCTCCCTATTGTGATAGTAAGAATATCATATTGTTATGGCTAGATCTCCGCCGCAGAGCATCTTCAGATTATGATAGCTGCATCCCTGGAACGCCCTCAGGTCACCTCGCCTTGAAAGGGGCAGTCAAGCTCCCGCTGAACTTTGCTCGTCCAGGGTACATGAGCCTTGATTAGGGCTTTGATTTCGTTTTCATCAATGTCCCGGGTACACCCTTTGCCCTTTTTATCCCGTCCCTTTATTGTCGCCCAAGGGTTCAAGTTAACCATCGTTTACTGCACATTCATCTTGCTTGCTTAGAGGGTCTTAAGGGGAAACATTATCGATATTTCAAGGGTCGAATCTACCCTACTTTGACTAACATTATGTATGTTATGGCTCTAAAATGTACACCAATTATTGCCAGTAAAGACTGACATGAACTTTGCACCTGTGAGGGATGAAAATGGACCCTTTGATTTCATCTTGACAAGCCCCTTTTTCCTATCATCTCGAAGTCTCAATTTCTACCCCACCCATCTTGTTACATCTTAAAAGCTTAACTTTCTATGTCAAAATGTTTTCAGGGGTTACGCTTCACATCTCAAGTTCCCTTATTTTGACCCTTTTATTTGGTGAGTCAGTGGTCCCTGCAACAAAGAACTCTTTTGAAACATGTTTGAAGGGTTCAAATATCACATGAGTTCGCATCTTAATTCAAAACATGAAGTTAAAGGACCGGACTCGTCAATTGTGAGACTCATCCCATTCTAGTATCGCAAACACAGTTTGAACAATTCATGTTGGCATTGAAATGGTTTTGCCCCGTCTGCACAAAACTTGGCAAACGACCTACCTTGAAGTGCAAAATATGGTTTCGCCGAGGTTCGAACTCGGGACCTTCTGTGTGTGAGACAGACGTGATGGCCACTACACTACGAAACCTCTTGGCTTTAGTGGCATTTTGCTCGACTTTCAAGCTGCGAACAAGTTAATAGGTCCTAACGAATCGGTTTACTTGTCCTTGTCGGTTTCGGCCTTTTGACCATAATGGGAGTGATTGTTGCCGAGATTTGCGCTGATGACCGTTCGACAAGACTGTAGAACAATGAGAATTTAGGCCTAGGTGATACCTGGCTTTGTTTTTAAAGATAATAGGCCCTGTATTAGGCTAAGTCCGAATTCTCATTTTAACCAAGACAACGTCATTCAAGTATTCTCGTTTGACTAAAGTAGTGTTGGTAATCTGGCGTAAATGTTAGTTGCCTGACAGGTTTCGTAGTGTAGTGGCCATCACGTCTGTTTCACATGCAGAAGGTCCCGAGTTCGAAATCCGGTTAAACTATTTTGATCTTTTGACCATTTTTCTTGAATCTGCAGGAAATTGATAACTGATTGGACACGTCTTTTTTATCATTAGCGATAAAAATGCCATAAACGTTGCGTGAAATACAAGTTTTATGGTTACGGGCAGCTTGGAAATACATCAGGACCCCCCCCCCCCCCCCGCCCCTCCTCCAAGTGGGCATCTGTTTGAGGTTGATATATTTCATGAATGTGTCAATCGTGGGAAATCGCCTGCTGCTATTTATTATGACCATTGCTTATGCAGGATGCTGGCTGACTTTGCTACCTTGTCAGCCTCCAGCTGTGGTCAGTTCAGTGAGCGGAGCATCCTGTCCAGATGTAGAGAGTTTCCTTTGCAAACCAGTACCGCCGGTAATTATAAGACGATAACCTCGAGTGCGATTGTTCTTTCCGGTTTAAGTGTTTTCGGATAGATCTGGCCAAAGGAACTTGGCTGACCACTTGTCACTAAATTGTAATAGTGTGATCACAAATAGTGATGTCACACAGCCCTGGGCAGCCGGTGTCATAGTTGACCCGATTTAGTTGACACCGCGTAAAAGCCTTGGTCAGGCCTACCCGGAGGATGATCTAGTGTTTTGCGACACCACTATCTTTTAGTAAATGAGAACTGGTCACATTATTGGTACTTTTGGTCAGAACAACATGACAAACAGTACAGCAGTCACTGCTGCCGAAGACATTGTCGAAGTCCTCGGATCGGTCGTGTGTCACAATGGGAAATGCATGGCCGACCGACGAATTGACATTTCGTTTCACTCATTTTGGAAAGATGGCGACACCAAAGAACTGGATATCAATCATATTCCTATTGATATCCATCATAAGGATTTGGCCTAAATGGCCAAGAGCGTACTTTGGCTTGGGGGGCGGGGGCGGGGGGGCGGGGGGGCGGGGGGGGCACCGAGGCAATCCGTTTCTCAAAGATTAAAGTGTTACAGTCCTCGAAGGGCCATCATTCCTTAACTTTCGATTTTGACATTTTTCTTGGGGAGGACCCCAGACTTTGCTAGGCTTATTCTCACTAAATTTCTGGCTGTGTAGCCAGTTTGAAGCCCCCCTATCCCCCACCAGCATCAGGCCAGCCTACGCCCAAGAAAACGATTTCAAGACTACGAATACGGGGATGTAAAATACCGACGAGCTAGCTAACTCGCCAATCGAATAGGACTGAAACGTTTTGACGAACAACTTCACACGAATAACTTTTTCTGATGTCGCCAATGTGTCGACAAGACGTGTGGGAACCAAAGGAAACGCTTGTAAGTTTAGCAAATTGTCACCAATCTTGCAATTTTCTTTTTGGTTTTGACCAAAATGATAGGAGGCAATTTTCCGGCCGAAGACACCCACAAATTCAGGCATGGCACCCTTTTTCCTGATGAACTATTTCGTTGGCAAGCTAAACAATGCATTCTTTCATGAAAGTGCACCTCAATGTTCAGGTAAACTTGACCAGCTTAGACTGAAGCGGATCCAATTAAGTTTTAGTTTTAAGCAGAACGGATTACCAGTATTTTTGTGTACATTTATGTACATGTCTTTCTGGTCACGTTGAGTTGAGATTGGTAACCGGTAAGGACACGGCAGGGACAGGACATCCACGGGGGATAGACACGCTTTGATGCTGAAGTGGCCAATTATGGTACTAATTCTAACTGTGTCTGACAGACCATGCCATGCCCTTCAATTTGCCGATTAAAATCTGGTATTTGACCCTTCTTAAAAATCATCGAAGGTGGTAAAGACAGATACTGATTCAAAGATAATGTTAAATGAGATATACATTCGACAATGGATTGATTGAAACAACGTGAAATGTAATATCAACCTTGGTGGCAAACCTCGCTACAAATCCATATCATCAGTGCTTTCACAATTGAGTTGTGCATAGGTTTGCCCACTGAACGTGACTGATATTTTGAAAGACCTGAGGCACGTTGATTGTCTTTGCTCCTTTTCTAATGTTAATGTTATATTCATGCGTATCTCCCTGCCACACTTGACTAATTTATCTTCGACTATTGTAGATATCTTTGTTTATGATACCTTCTGCTCAGTAGCGCATACTTGCTATCATGTAAAGGCCCCAACAGCAGCTGGAAGTAGGCAAAATCATGGTGGTTTTTTAAAGAGTTATTCGGCACCTCTTCAGGACGTTGTCGCGTCAGTTTACAATATCAATGTCCAGTCTGGCCACCGCACAAACTCTCCATGAAGTCAAATGTCACCGAACAAGACACATACATGTTTAAACAAGACGCGAGATTGAGATCTGGACGCCGTGTTTTCCTGATAACATAGCGTGTTCTTGTCAGACATTTTGGGATGAATTGGATGTTATTCTCTCAACAAAGCTGCCGCTGTTATCACAGACAGCTGCCCTGGCTCCTGCTTGAGTCGGATGAAAACACTTCGCTTCCGAAAGCACCCCCAAACTCCCCCCCCCCCACTCCACCCCTCTAGCTGGTAGAACACCCTGCTCTGAGCGATACAGAACAGCTCCGTCATGTCCAAAGACAAACCGAAGACAATATGATGGGTATAAATTGGTCATTAAAAATGTCATGGCATCGAATTCTCAGGCTACTTCAGGCCGTTGGCTCGATCTGTCTAAGATGATAGCTCCTGGATTCTGCCATTACAATTTACAGCAAACATCCATTTCTGATATCCTGGATTTACAGACCCAATCTTTTTTTCCAATCAGTAGGACAGATTCTTTTCTATATTTTGCACAAAGAGACACCTATCTCATCCAAATGTATTTTAGGACATTTTTAAATAAATCACCTCACGGCATCAGCCCAAATTTGGACCTTGTTATCTTTTAAATCGCGTCACCAACCGTGATTTTAAACAGGGACTCGGGGGACGCCGAAGTTTTTATTGTCAAAAAGTTGGGAGGAAATTACATAAGATTATCTGAGGAGTCACTCAAGACGCGTGTGAACTGCTAGATGCGACAACAATTCCGCGCCAATGATAGACAGTCTGCGAAAATTTTGATCTTATCGTGAGTTTTGTATCTAGTTTAGTTTTAACACAGTAAATGGTAATAGTATGTAGCCCCCCCCCCCCCCCGTCTCGATTTATATGGAATATTGAAGATCAGATCTGGCCGCCCGTGACGACCAGCGGTCAGACGCCGAGCTTCTGAAGGAGAAAGGTCGAACCAAAAGCAAACAGGCTCCTTCAAGTTTACAGCCGCGGAGTAAAACGCCAAAGTTCAGTTATCATTTTCTCTTTTTGGTTCAAAACTCGTCACTGAAGACAAAAAACCCAATCAGGCTGGGCCTACGTTCCCGTGAGACGGTACACAAGCCAATGTTTTCTCAAGCGAAAGTCCAACAAAATCTCGGCTTGTTTTCAGGTTATATTTTATCCGGACATACAAACACTGTCGTCTTTCGCACACTCTGTTGGCTTCCCGTGAGCAGGTCACACGACCCCGAGGTCTCCACAAAGGGCCTAGGATAAGGGACAATAATCGGCAGGTGGGCCTAAATAGCGCGAATAATAACACGTCCTCTTGTTATCTTAAAAGGGGTGGAATTATAGCTCATCAAAAGGGCAAAGGGTCTAACTCGTGTCCGATGAATAGGCCTATGACAATCATGACAATGGTAGTATCGTCTTGATAGGCCTATTGCCTTTCAAGCGTGAGCTGAAGGCGGGCTAGAGGCCTTGCGGGTTGGCCGCAAGCCAGTCTGATTCAACCTGTAGACAATTACTAACGTGAACATTTCGTACCTGGGCGATTTTCAATCAGGCCTAGGCCTGTGCGTTTGATCTCCGCCGCTCAGACCGTGGGAAAAATAAGCAGAAGTGAACATTCATATGGCTTTAGATCATTATTAGCAGACGACACACCATGCGTCTGGCAAGCGACCAATCACGGCGCGTGCCACAGAGACTGAAAATAAAACCAATCTCATCCACAGGTGAAACAACGTACAACAATATGAACTATATTACACGAAACACGTCAAGAAAACACTGTATGCGAGGTTAAACATTTTCTCTCCAAATTTACTTATAACATCGTCCCCATGATCTGACAGTGTGTTAAACCTGCTTGTTATAGCCTTCACTTCGAGCCTGCCACCGCGGTCCAGCCAGGCCTAAGTTCGACAGGTGCGCATCAACTGACCCTAGGCCTTTCAATATTTGGCCAACAGGTGACAACTTAAGTCAACTAAACAAGGCCAAGCACGGGTCGGCAGTCGCAGAGATCCCGAGATAGTTAGTTTCGCCAATCCTAATCAAAATAAACAGTCGCGAACGTATTACAGAAGTTCGCTAAAACAAAAGATTTCAAATTGGATCCGGCCTTTATATAAAAAAGGGCAGTGCATCTGACCATGTTAAATTCATTCCGGCAATATACTCATCTAATGTACTGAGCACAGCTGCCCGATACCGCAGAGAGTGGAGGCGTGTCCTTGTACAACTGACGTAGACAAACACGTTATGTTGCCGCAGAGAGTGAGTTAGTGATAAACTCATCCCAAGACATCAACAAAATCATAAATTTCGACGGATGTACGCTGATTGATCAAAGCACTGTCCGCCATAGTTTATATGAATAATTTGCATAACTTGTAACTCTCCAATGTGCGGAGGGCAGAAAGGTCCCAAACCGTCATGGTTGCCGCTCTTGAAACCCTATAAATGGTGCGTGAAATTTCCTCTCGTTAATCGATTGTTTGACATCATGGTCACGCTAAGTCATGTTCCTATGTAAGAAATCTTTTATAATATCGACAGCAACATCAGAAAGCCTTTTTTAAACGTCAAATATGTACGTACACTTCTAAAGCGTCACTGCAACTTGCGACACCTACAAGGATAAGGATCGGACCCCTGTTATTTCGAGAGTTTTCTTGGTCATACATATTGTTATTTAGCTGGTAATGAACTTGGCGAACCGCCTCGCAGGAACTCTCAAACATCCTGACATTACCCGACCAAGTATTTAAGTTGTCGGATCCGTCACGGACCATTGGCCCATCACAACAGGCAGTGTTTGCCGACTCCTCGAGAGCTCGACTCAAGACTGATGTCCAAATTCCATATGCTTGTTTCTTTCTTCGGAGCGATACAGGTTTGCTAATTTCGCCGCGGTCTTTGCCGGTGAAGTGGGTAGAGTGGTACTTGTGTTTGTTGCCAAGAGGCCCCGGTCCGTCCTGGCGCGGCGAGGGTCCATGTCCCACGACTGGCGACATATGTCCAAAATTACCCCATTCTCTCGCGTTGAGGTGGACTGGCCCGGGCATGAGCCTCGCCGCACCATACAGCGGACGGCGGTCCGTCAATGCCATCCGCCCTCGGGTCAGTAGCCCTTCCAACCAACTGAGTACTAATTAAACCTATTGTATCCCGCTTTATCCTCGTCATATCACTCCCTTACACAAATTATTATGGACTTTAATATCAATTGTTAAATTTTGATAACGTTGAATTACTCTGTAGGATTTTAACATGACATTGTCATAGAGACAGGATTTAATGGTTGCAAATTAGTTACTGAGTTACAAATGAGTGTTACTACCTTATCTCGGGATACCATATCGTTTGTTAGACACCTTCTACTTAGGGCAACAATGCGCTGTTTGGAACGGAGAGCACCTTGTTTGAAAAGAGAGAAAAGGCTGTGCCCCTGGCGGGGATTCTAAAACAGATGCTTTTCGATTTCTTTCACGAAAGGACGCCGACGAACAATGGGAGAAAATAAGCTATTTCGTCAATTACTTTCCTCCACATAGTCTATTTTGTTGTTAGGTCAGTGTCAAACTGTGGGCTAGTGGTTCGGGACTCTGGGCTAGCGGTCATCTGGTCATGGTTCGAACCCGCAGTTGACGTTAGATTACAGGCATTGAGCTTATTTGCCGTTACCAGATAAGACCTATCGACCTCCCTAGAAAGGCGTTCCGTGGGGGTCGATGTCATCTTAAAAGATTTGCCCTGATGAGAAGGCTGGAGAACAAAAGATATTCAGGTGAAGATGCAAGTGGGTTATGCTCAAAGACAATAATAGATCGAGGGGTATTTGGCAAGGCCTGGATTTTTAATGCCAGGTTAGGTCAAAATTACGTAATTTCTCACCCTGTCTAACTTCACGAGTACGGAAATACACGCGCACCCATGGCACCCCCTTCCCACTGAGCCTTCGCCAATGAACGTACGTACGTAAGACGTTTTTGCAACCAGTATAGGGACAACTTTGACAGCGGCATGTAACGGTCAATGTTGCGAATCCACCCAGAAACATTGCAATCTGGTCCCTCTTCCTTACCAACAACATCACTGAACATGTTGCCACCGACCACTCCCAGCAAATCTGAAACGGAATCTACAAAATCTGCCCCGTGTCACGTTGAATCATCACTTAATAACCGTCCTGGCTTCCCAAGGAATGCTTTGCGAAAATACCGAGTGCTAATTGAGACTCAAGGAGTTTACGATCGACACTTTTAACAATGTCGTAATTACTAGAATAACTGGTGAACAGTGAATATTAAGGTTTGAACACTACTCATCAAGGTTTATAAGCACTTGATGATGTTTCGAGTGTTTTGGCCCCCAGCGAGTCGTTACTGACCTTACTGTCTGCTATAATAAAATGATTTTAATGTTTAACGAGACATGGTCAGGTCGTATTGTGCAAGGGGTGATGTAGCGGTATCGAATATCCTGTCGGAGGAAGTGTTAAGGGAAGTTTGGGTCGACCCTGTAACCGGGCTTCTAAGAATAAAATAGAAATGAGTGTGATGTCAGCAATCCTTTTTCCCAGCTGTTACGTGAGATTTAGCAACCTGTTAAGGAATTAGCACCTACTGCGCCCATTTGCCCTTGCTGGTTTCGGGCCTACCGACCCCCCAGTGAAAACTGTCTCGAAGGGGCCGTTGATATCAAGATTAACCCCCAATTTGATGAGAAAGTATGGGAACTAAGACCAAGCGGACTTTGTTTGAAGACAATTAATAGACCGTGTATTCGGCGAGGCAATTCTTTTAATTGCGATGTAAGGGGCAAAATAACGTATTGACCGCACTGGCATGACTGGTGAGCTAAATTCTATATTGTTTTTCAGAGAGATCTGGCCAATGTGCTTGACTGACTTCTTGTCAATAAACTGTAATGGTTTGATCACAAATAGTTATGTTACACAGCTCTGGGCAGCCGGTGTCATAGTTGACCGGCTTTAGTTGACACCGTGAAGGCGCATTAGTTAGGCTTACCATGAGGATGATGTTTAGTGTTGTGCAACACCACTATCTTTTGTTTTATGTGATCTGGTCACATTCTGAGTTCAACTCAATACCTTTGGCCAGAACGATATGAAATACACTACAGTACACTTTGGTCTAGATTTTAGAACAAAGAGTGACCACCCAACTGTGCGGTTTTTCATTTCAATTCTTGCGCTCCTGAAAGCTAGTAACTCGAGAACGTGCGATTTCGATAATCTTGAAGACAGAATTATTGGATAGAATACGAAATAACCATGCCTAATCGGCTTTGACCCAAGTTGCGAGCATGCGTCTTTGAACAATAAATACACTTTCCTGTCACTCCGGGACACGACGCTTTTTGGCGAAATGCGATTCGCGTCGCAGCTCAAACAAGTGAGCTGATTATTCAGATTACGGTGCCCCATGGGCGACTCTCATTATCCAGCTTACGGTGCCCCACTGGTGACATCTTCAACCGGGGGGTGAAGGGTCGCACAGGCTTACTATCTGCTCATTAGAAATAGGACTATGCAGGAATGGCTTGAGAAGGCTGGGCTTAGCGCATTTACAGATTAGAATTTAAGACACGAACCCGTGCCATGGATAAGGATTTCATAGAAGTGGCGTAGGTCGATAATATGACCTGTTGCCTATTTCGACATAAATACTTTTCTCTAACGAGTTAGTTTATGAACTTTAACAACTTTCAGAAATGTTTGTCTATTATTAAGTGTTGTTTTTTTGTTAAGATATTGGTGATATATCACTAAGGAAGGGTCGTGATGCGTTATGGTAACTTGCTTGATGTCCCTTAGGTAGCATTGGTCAACAAGAACGATGTATCTGTCACCATCGCAATACGACAGAGTCTGGCAAAGAATACCCCAAGGTTAAAATACGCGATATTTTTCCTGATAATCGAGCCCCTCTTGAAATAGGGCTTCACTGTTACCTCAGTAACACCCCATCTTCAACGCATTGTCATCCCAACTTAATGAAGACACCAACGTCATGTACTCACTAAGAAAACAACCAAGGAATTCGCTAGATAACCACTTAAAATAATGACTACAAGAATGCTAGTGAAAGCATCGGGATTTTAAGCGTCTTCGCCTTGAGGGCTGCACCGTGTCCGCGCAATGGACCCGACCGCGGACCCGCGATCTTCAGATGTTCGTGTTGTCACCTCATCAGCCGCAGAGTGTGAGATAGTCTACTCAAATATTTTCCTATCTGTTAACATATTTCGTCAACTTGAAAAAACACCTTGCAGCGGTCAGAAGCGGCGTGGCGGTAGCTCTTGGGGGTGTTCGAGGGATGTTGGGCGCATGGCCGCGTTAAGCCGGCAGACCAGGCGGACGCTATGATGTTTATTGTTGCTAAGGGCTGCGATGAAGTACACTGTTGTTGCTTTTGCGACCATATTTGCAGCGTTCCCAGTTATAGGTTTAGAAGTGGCTTTCTTGAATCAAATCACAGTAGTATTAGTAATGAGCTTTATGGGCTTCCCTGTTAATATCTAGCGATATCCAACATTCTCAGTTGAGCATTTGACAAGGTATACACCGTCAAATTACTCGTATCACAGGCAGATGTACGCGCTTTTTACCATTCGCAAATGCACGACGTCGAAGGTGCCAATACCTTACATTTCTATTCTTATTAATGGGGGTTCTACCTAAATGAGAATTTTCACAGTTGCGTGGACCCGGGATACGACGGAAAGAATAGCGATGCAAGTAATAATCTTCATAAATAGTCAATTATATGATAATATACACCAAGGAATCCATACAATTACTAGTATAGGTATCTCGTATTATTAACAATTGGTATACCATTCACCGTTGCGCCGTCCAAAGCAACGCATATTTTCGAACATCTTATGGGTTAATGGTTCAATTGAGGGTTAATTGGCAACCCCGGCGAACACTGGCGGAACTCCAGAGAAGATTGGTGAAGAGATATCCAGGTCCGTCAGTCACACGTCTGACATACCCGGTGTAAAAGTAGAAAGTATCCCCCCTGGAAAAAGTGTCCGGGCCTATTGTATTCTAACAGATTATGGCATATAGTTCTATAGAGGCCATGGCTATCAATAGCTCAGCGCATAATAGAATCCTTTGTTTCCGGACATTTTATCCTAGGACATTTTAAACTTCTACATCGGCATACCTGTCTAAGGCCCGCAAATAAACTTGGTAAAAATAGGCCTAGCGCGAAGTATTAGACTCAACGAGCCAGCGATAGTGACGAAACTTGTTTTGAATAACCTGGCTCTGATTTATCGTGAAGTTTCATGAGCTCACTTTTTGCCTCGGAACTCATCTCCTGATATGCGATGTCCTTGAATCTCTTGAACGGAGGATGGGCCTACTGACAAGAAATAAAACCCCGAGAAGAATCATCACTCATGAGAAAAACGACCGTTTCGATGGCATTAATTTGAAAAAATGTACTGTAATTGCAAAATTAAATTTCGGTCAGTGATATAAGTCATCAGTCGTTTATATTCAACGGATGGTTCTTAAAAATTACACTATAATTAATGTTCTGTTGGTTTTTCTGTTGATTAACGATTATTCTCCGACACCATTTTCCACTCAGGCAAAAATTCTTCCCAGCAAACAAGCGATTAAATCGCTGTTCTATCTGCAATTTATATTGCCTGCCACCATTGTCGGTCTGCGGCGGCCATCGCACGTGCCTGTGTCGGACAAGAATCTTTCAAAAACATAAAAAAACTTTAAATTTGTAGTATTTTTGAAAGAACCTTTCGCGAACGAAATTTTTATCCGAGGATCGATATCAGCTCATATAAAATAAGATTCCCTAACTTTTTCAAAAATGGTTTCGCCGAGGTTCGAACTCGGGACCTTCTGTGTGTGAGACAGACGTGATGGCCACTACACTACGAAACCTGTTGGAAATAGAAAGGCATTTAGCTCATCTAGTCAAAGCTAATGGTTCGATCTATTCGATTCTAATTGCTCTGCTCGGACTGTTAGCGACGGATTTCTTCTGGCCTTTCTAGTTTCGTGGTTTAGTGGGTACCTTTCGTACATGAAGGCCTAACTATGAGTTCGATAGCGAAACATGCCTTTTTCCGCTGTTTTTCGGAGAACAAAGGATTCTACTTAAATCCTCGACCGAGAGCAATGATTTTGTCACTGGCTATTGCCAAAACTGCGACTGGAAATGGACGTAAGAGGTCTGCACTGGCTCGTGTCACCCAATCAAGACTTAACTTTGAGCTGTCAATCATTACCTTTAAATTGACACCGACGTCAATTAGATTAACTAACGAATGATTTCACTCGTTTGGTCTTAATAAAGAGGGAAAACCAATAACGTTCACATGGCCTTTGTTTATCATGATGTTTCAGTATTTTAATATCTTGACATTTAAAACACTGCATGAATAATAAGGTGGTAATTTGCCACGATTGGAAGTTGAATATATCACTCAAACGAGTGATAAAAAATGCTGAAGCGTGCGTGTGTTTAACTTGGTGTGTTCTTTGTACAATATAAACAGTATAAAATATACTCTTCACAATAGGTCCAGTGCAAAGGGGCGGACCTTTGACCTAGATAAAGCTAGTAAGATCTAAGTTCCCACCGCGCGCCAGCATAGGCCCGACTTTCTCGTGGAATACCAAACCCGCAACGATTCCCACCAAATTCTACGACAACAAGTCTAAAAAATCACATTAAATATCTCGAGGCCCAATTATTAAGATATCTTGAATATATACTATTTAGGCAATGCAGCACGTGCCGAAATCTCACTCAATTGACTTGACTCATTGGCCTGGATTTTTCACAATTAAAAACTGCTCTTTAGGCATATATATACATTCTCATATCATGAGAATCTTCCAGGTTATAACGCAGATGGCTCCCGGGGCTTGAAATCTAAACTGGGACAGAGGCCTATTGAAATCACAAAACCCATCAATGGGGAATTTCCCGCCAAATTTTTTCCGGCCATCTCATCTTTTCGCGGGAAACTCGACCCCTTCCGATCGAGTGTCGAAATAGCGTAAAACTGTAGTTCCCGCGCCGCGCACGCGAATAAGTTGCCTTTACGCGCGAAAGATAAGTCTTCAGGACAATCACGAAGAATTGTGGCGACAAAAAAAGTTATTTACATGACATTTTCCTTTTGAAACGTGCTTATTCATCAATTCATTAGCGTGAAAGGTCATTTAATCGTTTAGGCGCGAAAATGCCCCAGTATATTGTCACAATGAGTACTTTTATTCTGAATAGGCCTACTACGTGTATGAGGCAAGGTTTTCCTGTGATGCTGTTGAGATGAGAAGACTTGGAGGGGAAAATAAACAAAACAAAAATGTCGGTCAATATTCGATTTTTTGCGGGATTTACTAAGTGTGCTGTTTAGTAAAACAATTACTATAAAACAGCTACTTCTTGCTCGGATCGAAACATAGTTTGATGGCCCGACAGCAGGTTTCTTCTCCTTGTTCAGGGATGTCTCTACAGTACCACTCCTCTTTCAAGGCGGAGTGAGTGAGTTTCCGTGCCACTACGGTTAGGCGCCAGTACGTTAATTGGCTTAGGATTTGTCTTTGGTCCAAGATAAGGACGCGATGACATGTTGTTCACTTTGGGGCCTAGCAATCTTCAGTAGCATGTTACCAGTAACCAGCGGAGAACACATAGTATGCTTTTTTTGGCTAAATTCCCAGCCTATGCTGATCTTTGGCACGGGTGATCTGTCAAGCAATTTGAGCGGGAAATCCTGCCCTCGTGTTTGGAGCGCGTCCAAGACTGAGTCCCCGCAAACAACTTCTCTACAAACCAGCGGTCCTATTCACCCGAGACGTTTGATCGGAGCAAATCAACCGATACCAGCGATAACAATGTGATAAAGGCCTAGATCGCGTTCCTGCGCTTTGTCTCGGCAAAATAGGCCTGGTATTTTTGTCAAGTCGCATACTGCCGCCACACGCAAGAAGTGCCCCAGCGCACTTATTGCGGTGAGACCGGATAATATTGGCAAAGCACACGGGAAATTTGCACGAAAGGTATTCTTCCAATCAGAATGACAAATTTAATGGGTCGAGGAGGACCTATGCTATTGTCCTCATACTCTAACCATTTTGTATGTGCGTTGTTGTGGCTGACTGATAAAAAAGATAAACAACTGAAAAGAATATGATTGTTGCGCAACTCTGGCATTCAGGAAGACGACAGGCTGGAGCAGGTTTGGTGAGTTTTAAGGTTATTGTAGGCGCCTGAAATCTGGTTTGGCGAGGTTAATGAGCGAAATGTCACGATGTCCCCTACTGATGACGTGAATTTGATTTCAATCATTTTTCCACTCGGAGATGGCCTAGGTTTGACAAGTCACCCAGATCTCTCCTCAGACGAGGTTTCGCCTCTCCTAATAGGGAGGTTCTGCAACACTTGTGCGAACAACGTTCGGTCGCGTCATCAAGTCCAGTCGCCGACCAGCGAGTCAGTCTCCTTTAAGCATTTTCATGGGGGGGGGGGGGGGGGGGGGGGTGAAAATGAACAATTGGACAATAATGCCGCAAAAGGGTTCCATTCAGAAACTCGCATATAGGTATGACTCGATCATCCGTCAATTACTTTGATACTGACAGAGGCGCGAGCAGGGCATTATATTGCTCGTACGAAATTCGCTTTTCTGTACGATGAATCGCGGAAAGTTCTTTAACATGTCTGCCATGAACCCATGATGATTATACTTCGTCGCCCGTAGCTCTTGTAGGGCTTGTGAAACCTCAATCAATATCCCCACTCGATAATGTCAGAAGAAATCTCGACGAGGAGTGGTCACACTTCCTATGACCCAGACGAAACATCGGACGATGTCTGGCCAGCTCTCAAGAGCAAGATCGATTGTCATTCGATTGATTAGTGAAGAGCAAGATCGAACTTGATTATAGTTTACTGACTTATCGACCTAATTTAGGACCAGAAATGAATCTCAGGCCGACTTGGCCATGGTGATTTCCGTAACGTTATGAAAATCATATAAAATCCAAAAAGCCGGGAATTTCAGTTCCTTAGAGGCACGCCGGTTCATCCAGAAATACAATTCTTGATTCTCCACCAATTGCGTGGTAGACAGCAATGTTAACCATAGGCTATGGGGCGGATTCATAATCTGACACAATTAGCGCTGTCAGTGCTTCACATGTATCATCCAGCGTCTCTTGAATATTTTGAGGCAACGCAAGGATTTGCGGAACGACTTACACCACTTGATTCTTCCCGTTGTACTCCTGTGTTGAGAGAGTCAGCAGCGCGGTTATGTATCTTGCTAAAGGGCAATGAATCAGTCCAGTGCCTTGGGTCGAACAGTTGCCATAATCATCACAAAAAAGCCAAATTAACTAATAACAATTTTTATTTCATTTGCGATTCTATTTACAATATAAACACTACTGAAAGACTAAACTGGCGAGATATCTGACCAACAGTACGTATTTACACCTTTTAAGTAGTTTGCCGCAGCTTTGAATTAAAGATATGCTATTACCCTTGCTCACTCACACAGTCATACATCCATCACATTTTCATTAAGACACAAACGGCATCAGGTTTGCATTGAGTCATTCAATATACACTACACATACACTACACTTACACCACCTCAACCACGTCCAATCACAAACAACGTTTTGAAAAAGGACTGTACAGGAAGAAGGTTTTAGTATAAGCGGGTCGACAGGATCCATGGTGAACACTTAAAAAGAAAAGTTAAGAATATCCATTTTTTTGCATTTTTTCATGCGATTCAGTAGGCATTTCGGACGCAGAGATTCAGGCCTGTCCATTATGAGGTGCACATTCCCCACCCTAAATCCTACAAAATCTCTATTGCAACATTTCCTTGGAATAATGACATGTTGTTTACTGGGTATGAAGGAACAAACACTTTGAAATTGAGCGCCTTGTCTTGTTGCTGTCGTTAAAAATGTATTGGCTCCTGCATGGCCGTGAAACTAATGGTCGTGGATACGGATTGCTCGACGAGACAACTTAGGGCGCCCCGTTTACAGTGTAACTAATGCATTCTGCATTCGACACTGAAAAAAGTGATTGTAGTGCCTCGTTTCTTGCATCGTTCTCTAGTTTCAACCATCTAAGACCATTTCAGTCAATTACTATTAGTACAGCCAAGCCGCAACAAGAGGTCATGGTCACTAGGGAACAAGTGTTTGCCAACCCACCGTTAGTCAATCGGACAGTTTGAATGGCATTGTACGACCATGTGCTTAATATCTCCTGTTTCCTGAAAATTTAGAAACGGTCTTAGATCAGTGAAGCTAGAGTAATTCTCCGAAATGTATTGTAATGTTGCTTTATGACAGGAATATTAAAGAGAAAAGAATCAAAATTGTTGAGGACAGCATTTTGAAAACATGTCCACCAAGAATGCACGAAGTAACCCCTGATTACTAGAGGCATAAGGCCTAAAACTAAACCTACGCTAATTCTATCCATCACTATTTCCGTTCCATGCAATTTTACACAAGCGTTGCAGTGCATTTCATATACATCTATACAGAAAATGCATTACAGTATTGTGGTCAACTTCAGGATGGAACTTACATTATATTTTTAAGTACTTCGGCCGCAGGCCTGGAGGAGGCTACAATATTTAAGATTGCACCTTGAAAGACATTGGGATTTCTATTCCAGTCCAACTAGAACAAAAAAACACATTCGCAAACACACATAATGTACAGAAATTTCGTTTCAATTTCAGATGAGACACAGTTGAAGTTCTGTTCCTCCCAAGTAGACCCAATAACATGTGAATAATGACGACAAAATGCACACATCCTTTGGTCTACTTAAGTGAAAACGCACTACATAACATACAATATTTGCATATATTTTTCATATACAACCAGATAACACGAAAATAGAGATTGTGTCTGAACAAAGTGCTTAACCTAAGAACATTGTTCTCGAAATGAGCTTAACTATTTGTTTTTTGTTCTCTGCTCGCATTTAGGCAAGGATATTGTTACGATGATACCCATAGCTCAATATTATAAGTAATTTTTATCCTGGACATTCGGTTCAAATGTTTCCTATCCGAGTGCAGGGTCAGTCAGTACAATTCGTATTCTCGACGTACGAGTAATGGAAAGACACCTTACAAATAGAAATGTACACGATTGAAATATTGAAGCAAAAAAAATTATAAAAGTGGCTCATCATAAACGCTAAAATTGACGATTGTGATTGCAATGATAGTTGTTAGTTTTTGATATCGTGGGAAATAGAGCATTTGACTTCCATCTCATAAGTGATCTCAGAATCTTATCCCGTGCAGTCTCTATCAATTGACAACAATAACATACTGTCAACATCCACTGTCTAATTATCGAAAATAATTTCAACCACAGTTTCATGCACGACCAGAAAGCGGCCATCTACACGTTTTTAGAAATAGCTATAGTCGACCGTTTGTCAATACCGAAGTCAGTTTTCTCAGATGCTAGAGAAATACCGAGACCATCTCTTTGACGAAAACTAGCCTCCCCTAGAAGGGGTTCACAATGCGTACATTCAAAACACAGAACCGAAATATGAAGTCTTTTTACAAAGTAAGCAACACTATTCTATTAGCACCAGAAAGACGGAGGGTATGTGAAGAGTTCGATTCCTACCAAGGCCGCCACACATCCTCCTCTTTAATGTTCAAAGGATTATTGTTCAGATGCAGTAGCTGATGGTGCATGGGACTCTCTTCAAGTTGCTTATTACGACTTGTCACGGGCGTGGATGGCGAAAATGAACTTGTAGAGGGCGACACTGTATGATCTGACCCGGGTGACCCCGAGAAGGATGACGTTGCGGCAGGTGATTGGCCAGACATTGATGACGAGGTGGGTGACCCGGATTGCATTGGTGAGGAATGGCGTGGTGAAACTGAGGCTGTTGACATTGTTGATGAAGGTGGTGAAGACACTGACGTCACATTTTGGTTCATATTGCCAGTGTAAACAGGGATGACGTAACTGGGCATCTGCCCCTGCTGTAGAATGTTCCCGGGGATGACGAAGGCAAGTTCTCCGGATGGCAGTTTGCTGGGCATGATTTGAACTCTCGGCGTTGGAGGTGAGGGAACTAAATTCCTGTTTGAGTTCATATTTGGGACCGGGGCAGGCTGTGACACAATTGGGGACGTATGTACTGACGAAATCGTATTGTTATTTATTTCCGTCGTCTGCGGCGAGATTGGCATTTTCGGCGCCAGAGGAATGTTCCCAGAGTTTTGATTCATGACTTTCAGTGGCGCTGGCCTCATGTGAGGATTGTTCTGAACAGGTGGTTGTTGCGTAACCATGGCGACAGCGTTCTGCGCAGCCGTACTAGCATTTGCGACTCCCGTGATGCAGTTGGCTAAATGACCAAGGAGCCTCGCTCTGACTTCGACGTCGGCTCCCTCTATGGAGCTAAGGTATCGGATGACCTCGTTTGCGCATTCGTTGAATCCCATCTGGTACTTGTTGAGGACAGAAGGGTCGGACGAGGCTGCAGCTGAAACGAGAAAAGAAACGAAACATAAGTACAAGTCAGATGATGACCAAAGATCGAAGTTCTAGATGAACCTCGTTCCCAGGTACTCTTAGGTCTTGTGAGTGAGGTCAGCTGCCGGATGATCTGACGAGAACTTTGGAGAACTTTGGAAATCTAAACTGAAAATTGTAACAATCTAAACCGAAAAAGAGAATAATGTTTGGTACGTTTAGATGACCTTCTGATGAATCCCTTTTTTTACTTCTAGTCGTTCTGCCTTATATCTTGGGGCTGTTAGGTGTCAAATGATACAGCACACAGCTTTGCAAATACGATGAATCTCAGATGAACTTTCATCATTCAGATTCTGGTGCTTAACTAAATCCCAATCCGAGTTCTTTCAGTTTACCAGTCACGATTGTCATCTACATAAAAACGATTCCAGGAATTTCAATTGCTTCCTTGTACCGGAAGAAACAGTTACCTCTTATTTGCAAAAGAATCAGCATCAATACCCGGAGGACTTTAAAAACTTTTGTTAAATGAGATTATCATAATTGTGACAAAGAGTTTGCAAAAATGGATGTAGATTGTAATAAAATACAATAGTAGGAGTGGTCCGTATTAAGTTCATGTTTTCCATTGTCGCATCGTTTGGGGATTTTTCTAACTCCTTGAGTCTATTGTCAGGAGTGTGATGATTTTGCGTTTAGTTTTTTTCTCGAAGACTTTGTGTGTGGCACTACGGTATTGTATCACTTCTCGCAGGGGATCAGCGGAGTTGGGATTGGTCACACGCATTCCACGCGCATTTTGTTGCCACTGTTTGGGGATCTGCAAGTGACTGGGGTCCTTCTCGAACACATTCTAACGGGAATGATCCTCGAGGAAACGACGTAGGAGTACACCAGAATATAACAACATAGTTTTATTCCGCTCAACCTTGGTCGATTTGGTTGGAAGAGTGGTTAGAGAGAATGAAGCAGTGTTGGAAAGCTCATATGAGTGCAAGTAGATATGGTGAGATGTTACTGTCTAAGTAAACGAGGTGTCTTCTTTCGGACATCTTGGGCATGTTCGACCGCCATCATGTCATGAATGGGTAGACAGAGTCAATGGGAGGTCGGGGCATGAACGTATGGGGGATATTTGAGACAACGCATGTAGGAAGTGAACGACAATGGAGGACAAACACTTGTTTCTCCAGAAATGCAATTCGCATTTGTTTGTAAGAATATCTATATTGAGTTTTCGCCAATCTGAGACCGTTGGTCAATAAAGACGACATCGAAAGAAGAGATGTCTTAATGTTGTGAGCTGGTGAACATATGATATTTAAGTCACTGGTTTCACCCCCACCCCCGCCCCCTTCCCCCTTCCCCCTTCCCCCTACAATACTGAACTGTGAGAGAGTTATCCATTACTGATATAATCTTTGCTCAAACAGAGAAAAGTGGAATGGCTATCTGACCTTGGGTGTCTTATGACAGGTCAAACGATGGTTGGTTTTTCTGGAGCGGAAAACTGCCTTTCCGCATCACATTGACTAAAACATGACCTGACTGATGAAGTCATTTGCGCTTCCGAAAGCCTGAAGCCACGATTTTTAACAATGTCCAAAAAAAGTACCGGACCTCTGTATCCTTTGACTTCCTGACCGTTTAGAAAATGATAACAGGTTGTTATATGACTAACTTGCACAGGGAAGTCCTTTGTCTGAACAGTTCTACAGCTGTGAACAGGTCACGATTTCAGAGAGAAAAAACACACAAGGTTGATCTTCCGCATTGACGGCCAGGTGCAGATTTCAACGGGGTTTTCCGACCTGTGATCACGCCTTCTATTTTGGTCGATGTTGCTCAGCGGCAATTTGAACTGTACTGGAGTCCCGCTCTGTGACCATACTTAAGAAACCATATAGAAATATGAATTGCTGACACCACTTCGACGCTAGGGAGCATATTTCAATCCCCGCGGGTCAAATACCTCCACATATTGCCCAAATCATTCTTCCAAACGCGGTAATTCACGTTGTTTTCCTTCTTACGCGTTACGCCGTGAGGCGGGTCGAGTTGCATTCCTTTCTTTGTGTGTATCAAGCTCAGGTGGAAAAATAATATTTTCTCATGAAATATGCTATGAATTGGCATATTTTCTGTATCAATTCAATTAGGGACAAATACCACGTGGTCGCAGTGGACTGATCCCCAAACTTATGATTTATTTACTCAATAGCCGTGATGGTTATTTCTGGAAGTCCAGGTCTGGCAAACTTAGGCCTATGGCTTAAAACAGGAATTGCAGGACACGCCCATGACCATTTTCCAATATCACTGAGGAGCAGTCAAGACGTACCATGTCGTGCCCTCGATCGAGTTCAGGCTGTTCATCATCGCGTATTCTGCCGCGACATTTCCGAAAGACTTACAAAAAACTTCACCACACAGGTTTTCCTGCTGTAAAACTTCTTCCTCAATTTACCTTAATTGCTTTAGATTAAACCGTTAAATTGTCTGTCCTGCCATTGTCATTTCTTGAACTAGTCACGGTTCTGGAGCAATTTAACACTGGAAACATGTTCATTCTACCTTGCAGCCAATTATGCCCAATTTAGACCTAATTTAGACCTAACTATAAATGCAACAATTTACGTTGTAGGGGATGGGGCCAATGCAACCATTTTGAGTCTGGATGCAAGTTGTCTCTACGTTTCTTCGGCCATCAGACAAGAGATAAGATCTTATGTGAGGATCTCTCCAAGCTGATCTTTCTCCAAGATAATGATACAATTGTCATTTCAAGTTTGGCATCCTTCATTTTAGTTGCAACAGGTTAATGGTAAGTTAGTGTACCATCAATAAGAATTTGAGTTAAAAGCCACTGACAGCCTTGATTCATTTAGTTTGATGTTTTGTGTAGTTCTTTGGCACCACCAAAGTGGCTGATGGTGACCCGTGCCATAAAGCGCTACCTTCTGTGGTTTCTTCAGCCAAAGCGCTCGTGAAAGGAGTAACGATTTTATACCTATTTTCGATTTCGGCAGCGGACGCATCTGCCTTTTGAGCTGTTACCCTAAACCATGGCCCTCCTCCAAGAGATTTCGCTCCTTCAGTAACACGAGAGGGCAACAAATCCAAATGCCTTTCACGGCAACAGGCCAAATACGGTTCCCTGAGGAACCCTAGTGTTAAGAAACCCTTTCTCGGGACGTCTGCAGCGCTATTTACGTTAGGGCAGCTGGTTCAGACCCACTCTTCCCTGGTCTTAGCATGGTTACTGAGGCCAACAGCGTGTGCTCGCCACAAATACCCTCAAATACCTCCACACGCCGAGGCTATTTTAGCAGGCTTCTGATAATCAGACGTGTGCCGACGTTTTGTTATCATTCGCCATCGTTGCTCTATAATTGCCGACTGGCTTCTTCGTGTAATTCCATCTAAATCCTCATTGAGGTGCCCCACTGTTTGCAGGAGCACGGACGCGGGTCCGCCGATGTATATGTCTGACTCGTATTGTCCAGGAGTGTGCGCCTGCGCGACCATGAGTCAACCTCGTTTGCAGGAAGATAACTGTATCGCTTATACACTCGAAGTTACACCTATTTGCATGATTTTGTTTAAAGGGACGGGGTAGAGATGTAATGAACTCCGATCCAAATGCATTTGTAAAGGCAGTTTGTTGTAAGTCTTGAATTTGACAAGGTCGACGCGACCCGGCAACCATATACCTTTATCCCCCTGGGTTATCAATTAATAAACTGATTAACCAAAGTAAAAAGTATAAATACTGGCGTTTTCTGTGAGTTCGCGTGGCGCATTGTGAAAGCGAGTTTAGTGTCTTCATGTCTTTAGTTTCGTCGAATTCAAGTTTTGTTGGCACCGGGGCCAGTTTTGTTATTTGATATTGTAGAGGATGGCATTTTGAATCTAAATCTATGCATGGTACTGTTGGATAGTATCCAGTATGAAGTAGTCAAAAGGAACACGCCTTTCTCCGGACATCATTGAACATTGTACTTCATCCATGTACACTAAAGTTTAAACAAATAAAAGCCGAAAAAAATAAAAAACGATAGCCGCCTATTTGAATTTAAAGTTGAAATTAAGTGACTGGCATTTGTGCTGTTGTCATATTTGAAGCAGCAAACATCTCCCTAACGGTTGACAAATGCTTAACTGACGAACTCAATTCCGTTCCCACGAGAAACGCTCTGTTTTCGTAGCTAAGTAGGCCCACTTCTGAGGCCCTCCCATTTGATCTAGGCCTACTCTCGTTCTCGATAATATGATTTAAAGTGTAGGTGTCTTTGATAGATGGCCACGTTCAGACTTGTCAGCAGCCGACAGATAACTTAGTCGCGTGTCTTTACTGTATGTTTGACTGGCGAAGTAGGCCTGAGTGGACTTATCGAGGCCTAGATTCTGCGGCTGGTTCGTGTCATCACTGGGGGCTTGCCAACCAACCACTGGCGACATTCGGGCCTACGGTTAACAACCGAAACCGGACTGCTTAAAATCACGGGCGTTCCATGACCAGCTGTTGTATATTAAGATGTAGATTTAGATGCATTTCTCCTGCTTGAGGTCACTGGCTTGATGCCTAGCTCCACATCATTGCGATCTATGCCGCGATTTACGCGATGACAACAGCCGTGTTCATACCAACAACGGTGCAATTAATTGACTCGAATGGATGAGTTGTTCATTGGTACTGTAGCCCGGTTCCGCAATCCTTACGAAGAGCTACGAGTGAACAAGGAAGGGCGAAGTTTGTAAAATACTTTAACGATGATGACGCTTGTTTATACCTTTCTAGGATTCCCCTGCGTATGGCCTACGTGTAGAAAATGATTTATAAGTATCACATAAATCAACAAGAATTGATGACACGACAGTCCTTCATAGATCGTACTGTTTCGTCGTTCGTGGGGTTGCGGAACCTACCTACTGTGGACATTGGTCGAGTTCCGTTTGACAATAAATGTGTCTGGTGAAAGAAAGTCAATCAGCTGCCATACTTCCGAATGCCAGAGGATAAAAATTGCCGCCAAGTATGGAGTCACGGGGCCGTGGGACAGACCTCATCTCGCCTGTCACTAGGCACTTATCTAACTTCATTCAACTAGGCCTCTCTCAGTAACAGGTGGTTGCGAATCTTGTAACTGGGCGAGATATTTCACAAGGCCTTTGGACCACACGCCACAGGCATGAAATATCGTCACCGAGCTCTTATCAACCGCCGGGAGACGTACGGGTCAATTTGCCAGGACACGTATTTAGGGCTAGGCCTGTGTTCTCACGACAAAGGTGTGGGACGCGCGTGCTTATGATAACTCCATAGGGCCTCTGAGTCACGAGATATCTCAGTGCCTAATCAAGGACCCGGACCTTTGCCTCGTCCAGACAACAATAGGCTTTGTTACCGAAAGATTTCGTCCGAACGTGTATGTGTAATTTTGATGTTACTATCGAAGATATCGAAATGTTGGTTGACCCTTTGATAACCCTTAAAAAGAAATGACAGGGAGAGACATCTTATCAAGAGCGGCCCGTGCACAGCTCAGAAAGGCGGCCTGCTTTACGATAGGGTTGGGTCACACCCTGAAAAAAGATACCTATATGACGAAAGATGCATGGTTATCAAGACCAATGACCTTATATGTAGATGAAAACTTGGGGATAGATGTAAATTAACGGATGCTTTGCCAAGGGACACTGCCAAGACTATTTTTATTCACACCGGACAATCGCCGAAGGGGCGGTACCCCGCGGCTACTGAATTAGTCTCTAACAATGAAAGCAATTAAATCATTCTATTGTTTCTGTTAATTGGTCACCATTGTTTTGTAATTAGCATATGTGATAGCGAGATCGCGCTATCGTCCCTGGGTAGCAACGATATATCGACAAAAGCCCGTGTTAACCCTTGAATGACAATTCGTAGTTTCCGGATATATGCTTTCCTGCCAGAGTATAATTTCTTTTACACTTTAGTTACGAGACAATAAGAGGTCCAGACCAAAATACTCGACTTCGAGAGCGTTTCACGACTATAACTTTGTTAGGGGGCAGCGTGGCGTACAATAACACTGAGATCGAAGCATTAGGCGTAAAACTCTGAGTAAATCGTGTATATGAGTATGGGCCCTCGTGGTTTTATGGAATAGAAATGATATTTACCTGCAAATTGATGTCTTTGAATCTGTCGTAAATGCTTGACAGTCATTTCAAGGATGTCTGCCTTTTCCATCTTGGAATGTCTTGAACCCTGCAGAGAGATGAAAGTACGTTAAATTAGCTCAAGTGTTAAAGCGAAAGGACTGACGCATTTTGTGAAGTTGTCCGAACCATTCGTTAGAAGTGGGGGTGAAGGCGACAAATAAAACCTCTTGCAAGTAGTTGATAGAAGTGGGAGTGAAGTGAGATCGTAGAATTGCGTCCAGTTCCCACGATTTTGGGACATTGCCCGTCGTCATGCGGTTTTGGGGTAGTTTTGCGTCTTCCGTATCGTATTTAGTTCGGAAATACTTCTCTCCAAAGGATGTCAATGATGTCGATGATAGCTTTATGTTGAAAGACATTTCCAAGAAATCTGTCACCTCTCACAACACCCGGGTCCACTTCAACCGGCCAGGCACTTTTCACGGAAGGTCTAGCCGCCCTGATATCTCCCCCAGGAGTTCCGGTTTCCTCCTACAGAACGTGGCATATGTTAAGCAGACCACGGTCACAAAGGCTAATGTTCCCGAACCTCAGTCACCCTTTATACAGAGTACTTTGGGGGCCCGAAAATGAGAGGATCAGTGCTACATCAGGAATACATTGGGTGACTTGATGACCGTGAGCATATTGATCAAGGATCCTTCGCATTGTCAGGCGAAGACTCATTTGCTTTGTTAAAAGCAAGGACCGTGTTGGAGAGTTCCTGTCCGAGATACTCCGAACCCCTCCACCTACTCCCCGCACTCCATTTCACACGCTTCTCGCCGCGGAGACCGTTGCTAAGGGCTCGCCCAACATTTGGTAGGTCCGGTGTGGAGTATATATCAGTGACGGGACGAGATTTCTCGGAAGCCATTAATGATATTCCCTTGATGGATTTTACCAATGCGTTTTAGTACAGTTTTAAGTCTAGTCTCAGTTGTTAAGTATATTGAAATTGATTCAAATACTGATAACAGCCAACGTTTTGCGTGCATTTTATTGTCATAAATAAGACGAAATGTCCAGCTGAGCTAAATTACTTTCTGTTCAGTTGGTGGGAAAATAGTTCCCGTCTTTGACGCTGCACTCGCGCGCCATTGAAACGGCAAAAACGGAAACCAGTCTACATTTTTCTACTACAACCTGTTACTTCAATAGACAGGTTTCGTAATACTACGGACTACGCCATGGTCCGCGTCATCAAGCCCGGCGCTCAGTCATTTAAGCGAAATTTGTAAGTCATCTTCTGTTACATGTAATCTGAACGAAAAATCGTGAAATTGGTTTAAGATGTCGTTTACCAAATACATCTACACACTTCGTCGTTGATAACGCTTCTCAAGAGTTGCTGCCTACTATCATTCCGCGAACCATTCTTTGGGTCAGTCATCAGCAACTTTCACCGTATGTATCAAAACACCGAAGTATATTTTTCAATCTCGGGGTTATCTTGCGCTAAATACACCAGATATTTGATAGGCCTGTGACCCAGTTCCCACACCTCAACCGACCTATCCTTCACAGGGCAAAACATTCCCGCAACCCCATCGGAATGCCAGCGTTGCCCAGCTCGTGCCAACCAAAACGACGCGTTCCCTCAATTTGGCACCACTCCGAGATATATAGAAGAAAATTTACATAATTATAGGCCTGGCGTTGATACCTTACGCGCGTTATGCTTTGTTTCGAGAACAAATATTTTGTAGGCCCAAGCGTCGGGAAGAACAACAAGCTTAGGCGTGTTGTGACGTAAGCTAGACGGAGCGTGGCGGTCCGGCAGTCGCTAGGCCCTGCCACGCGGCCAAACATAACTCGCCAGGCCCTTTCTTTAGACGAGTTTACTTAGCAAATAATAATATCTATGTTGAAAAGGATTTGCAAAAACAATAAGACGTACAACTAATGCTTGGTCTGTTTTGAAAGCACGTTACACTGATATTTCAGGAGCGTGGAAGATGTACGCCATTCTTGAAGATGATGCTGCTGTGACCCGGATGATGACGATGACGATGATGATGATGATGATGGATTCAGCAAAGAACAGCGAAAAAACAACTTTCTTCTGTGAATCAGCGAGGAAAAACTCTAGTGAAAGCTGCTCAACCCAGCTAAGGTCACATGACAATCACGTGACTTAAAATCTCGTTTTCTTTGACGGCGTGTCGGGTCTCTTGAACAAGTTGTGAGGAATTTGAAAATAATGGGATGAGTACCAGCGCCTTGTCATTATCAGGCTGGTAAAGGCCCCCGGGGACTGCACTTTTACAAACCGGGACATCAGTGGAACCGAACTATTCTTTTGCCAGAGACATAATAGAAGAACAGTGCGTAATTCACGCCCGGGAATTCACGTCATTAGAAAACATGCAGGCCTGTAGAGTCCGGCTCGTTTTAACACCGATTTGCCAGAAAACATCAAAGTTGCGTTTAAAACTGTTGTCAGTTGCCAACTTTAAAAGAAAGCAACAAATCAGTTGTGAAAGCGAATCTGATATTGAGGGTGATGGGGGTCGGGGGTCGGAGAGCATAAACAGTTCTTACCATTCCCGCTTCTTTCTTCATGACTTCGAGTAACAATGACTTAAGTTCTGACAAACTTGCATTGATTCTTGCGCGCCGTCGTTTTTCCATTATCGGTTTTGAGCTCTGGAAAGATAAAAGCAGATTCTCATTAAAGGGACAATAAAGGGCAGGAGATATGCTATTTTTATCATAAAATGTGGTTTCAAGCAGGACTGTGGTGTCATAAAGTCATCCGTGAGTTCGTTTATAAGTTTATAACGCGACTCACATAAATGACTTTCATAAGCTTTGAAAAAGAAACCGTCGTCGATGTGGGCGTTCATGTTTGCCGAACCTGCCTAATATCGACGACCCCGGAGGGGGTTAACGAAAAGAATAGAGACAAAATGAAACCGATTGTGTCGTAATAGCTGCTATTGTACGATAATTTCAAAATATCGCCGTTTTTACGACTAACCACTGACACTCGGTTGGATATCGAATATTCACTGAGCCGAATTTGAAAAATGCACCGGAATGGCACTTTCGACATTTTTACATTATGACTGATGTCGTAACGTTAGTGGAAATTCGCGGAAAATCGCCGAAAATGTTAAGGGTAACAATCCCTATTGCGCAATACAACATGTATTACGTAACACAATGAAAATCGAAATTAAGGTTGCGAGAATTATCTCTTGTCTGCCTTTAAGGTGGAAAAAGGGAACGGCATTGTATTTAAGATCAAATTGGCCCCTATTCCTTCGAAGGCATTGTGCATTGTCAAGAAATTTTTGTTAAGATTTTGAATAGCGATGCTTTTGGCCCGTGAAAGGCTGGATTTGACCTTAAACTACAACAGACTGTCTGCTGTATTTGTACGTCAGTTTGAATTCAAGCCAGGGTGACCTTTTAACTATATTATTCACTATTGCTCGCTCACATAGAGTTTACAGTTAGTACCCACAGACGCACTTTGACTAAGTTGTAACTCCCTGCTTCGACAGCTGTTTGCCATTTCAACTGGGAAACATCAATCTCGGATAAAAACTATCTAAATTGTACATCTTTCCGATCAGAGTTACAGCAAACCATTTGGCGATATCTCCGAATAGTGAAATGCATTGCTACAATATTATGTACCAATGTCAAAATACTAAATGACCGTACCCCCGTGACAGAAGTGGTTACGACCAAAAAAAGTAGGCCTATAACTTTTCGTGACGGCACTTCTATGTGGTGCAAAATGAAACTGTCGCTGATGATAATGTTATGCAGTGAGCATATCACGTGACCTACATCACATTTATGTATTTCCATTGTTTCTGAAGACCATGTGACAGTTTATGACGCGGGTCTGCTCCAGTTGGCGCGTAGGCCTAAAAACGGAACGAAAAAGCGCCAAAGAAAGGCCTAATGTCCTTCCAAATTGTCAGATGAGCCCTGCCACGTTATTTCCTTTCAAAACTGATCGTGACGTCACACCACGTGTTTGAGCGCATGAACCTGGCTGTTCATTTGATGACATGCGTAATAACGACCTATAGTGTCATCGTTAGGCCCTGTTCACCCTTTTTATACGTGATATGACTGGTGGTATGATTAATTACGTGACTGTGGCGAGGCCTATGCGACCGTACATAGAGAATACCGATCGTGTCAGGGCAAATTTCATCAAAACTTATCATTCATCAAAGTAATTAGGCCTTATCATCAATGGACAGACAGGTCAAATAAGATACTAGCAAAGCTTTATTCAGAAGATATGTCATATTTTATGAGTCATTCAAATTCAATCAACGAATTTTTGAAGGAACGGAATATAGGCCTCATGAAGACTTTAAAGCAATCGACGGAACCCCATCCTCACTCTATAAATGACGATCTTTTTCGAACCACAAAGACCTAACAAAATCAAAAGGAAGGCAGCCCAAGTGGTGCAGCTGGTCTGTTGGCAATCCTTCTTCGTGTCAAGTCCAAATATAAACATGATGAAAGTGATTGGTATGACAAGTCCAAAGCCACTCCTGCATCATAAGTCAAACGCCCGAACAGGTATCTCAGAGCTTCTTATATCAAAATAAGAAACATGGGTGGATTCCCAGTTTCGGTCAACCCAGGGAGTAGAGTGAAGATACTTTAAGATCATCTAAGAGTTCAGTGATTGGGCCTGTGATATGAATACAAATCAGTGACCTCCACGTAGAAAGGATTTTTCGGTAAACATCTCAATATATTATATGGCTTCCATGGTTGGAGACCCAATTATTCAAATAACAAATCAAATGGCATTGCCAATATAATATAATAAAGATACCCTGCACCAAAACCCATTATTTTTTAAATAACCCCACGCATAATATGACTTTCAAATTCATGCTTAGAATAGATCGTATGATGCAGGTACTTTTTAACTTGATTAAACTTCCTTGATCGTGCTCACAATCTCATGTTAATTAATTAGCATGATCAGCAGTATAGGGGAGAAAGCATCGTGTGACACACACCCAACTCATGACATGAACATCTTGTGGTGACTGTCAACCATATCAGCCCACATCATCGACACCTGCTGCGAAACCAAAATCGGGACAAATCGAACTAAAATAATAATCAATAATATCACCCAAAAATGACCCCAAAAAGATCAGAAAATCGATTCGTTACCTTCCTTGCCTCAGAACTTGACGTGGACACTTTCTCCATCTTGTCCCCCTGCAACATCTCCATAATCTCTTCCATCATAATAATCCTTAAAGTCACACACTAACTGTATAAAAGTCCTCGGACCTGTTGCTTTTAATCTAGTCCAAACTGATCAATCCACTCTCATGCGCCCATCTGGAGTTCCTAACACGAAATAATCCCCCTTTCCAAAATCATGGACTATACACCGCATGCCGCCACTGTCTCAAAGATCCAACAAATCGCAGCGCTCAACTTTCGGCCAATCAGGAGCGCGCACTTTCATCCGGGTACCACGCTTGACAATGAAGTCCGTGGGCCAATTTTAGTGGGACCTGTTTACCGGAGCTGTCAATCATGCCATTCGTGAATGGAATCTTATCTCGGCACGCGCCGAAACGGTGGGAAAATCACGCCCACAGAGTTTCGACTTTGATTCATGTCGTCACAGATTTTATTGTTGTGCGACGATCTTTTGGAATGTGGCCTCTGTGCGACATCTTTGGGTAGGCGGCCGAGTTGCTTGGCCTCGTGGTCCGCGCATTCGAGGCAGAACTCCGTGATTTCCTTATGTATGAAAGAATGGCGAAATAACAGTTTCAATCAAAATCTGGCCGATACATAAATGTACACATGTTAAGTTCCGCAACTAAAATCGTTCTCTTTCCGCGGGGTCTGTCGAAGGAGTGTCTTGAAACATGTGGCAAAAAATGTTTTAGCCAAGCGAGGGACTACTAGCATTGACTGTAAGGCTAAGGGCAAGTAACATCCATTGCATCCACCCATACTCGGCACTTCATAGAAAATTGAATTCAGAAGGAATTTGTTAAGTTGCACAATCATTGCGTAATAGGAAATCCTTCTCGACTACAGACTCCTATGTAAATCTTTAAATTGGAGCTAAACTGATTACAAGAAAATGGCATTGGACTTGATTTTGGTGTCTTCATACAGCACATCATAGTCCTTGGTGGCCTTTCATGCAACCCACCGATCTCCATCCCCCAGTGACAGCGTGGGCCCGCATTTAGACCATGAGGCCAAGGTGTTCCGTGCCCAGCTAATCGTGAGGCCAGTTCGGTCGAGCTGCGCGCCCTGGCATCGCCCCAGTCCATCGCGCACAACACGTGGCGGCAGCGGCGCGGGTCGGGATGGTGGGCGGCGGGGACTCCGTGCGCATCGCTGTTCGGGATCCAAGGATACGTGACCACGTGGGATGCGCGGGTATGACAGGTCACCCGTCTTCAATTACATAACCGCTTGGAGTATTTTTCTTCTCTATTTTTTGAGGCAGAAATGGCGGGCCGTCTGTAAAGGAAGAAACAAAAAATGAAGAAAGGTATTAGAACAGAAATGGAAATAAATAAGTTGAAATGTGGAATGCACGACTTAGGCCGAACCTGGTGAAATATCTGCATAAGAAAAAATTGTGCTGTAGAGCTAGGACTGGCAGAAACATTAGCAATCTTGGCCGTTTTGTAAGTTAGCAAATCAAATTAGGCCTTAGACTCATTGCCGAAACATACCGCAAACACACCAAGCTATCGCGCTGGAGGTCCATTTTTTAGGCCCCAGCCTCTTCCACTATTTAAGATCACTATCATTTCTTCATTTTATTTCTTGTTTCACAGACGTCCCACCATGACTGACCGAGACCACTTCACCACAACACCATTACTCGACTCTCTGCTCCTACTCATGTCATCATTCCCTCCCAATAGTGTCAACATCAAGCACGACACTGAGATGAGGAAAAGAGACCCTCGAGTTGACAGGATACTGGACAGGGGTAAAAGTTCGCCCTGCCGGCCCGAACCTTCTAGCTAGCCCTCAACAGGACGGCGAAAATGTTTCTAAATGATTGCACTACATGTAAGGAATTGAAAAACACGCTTTTTAATGAATCAAACAGACCGAAGGTGCACTCGACTCTGATTTTTTCGGCAATGTTGATATACAGGTAGTTAACCAAGAATAGATGCCGTGTTGATCGTGAACGAAGATTGATGGACATTTTTACTGCCTTGAATTGACGGATCAACCAGTCGAATTAACAAATCCATCGCATAATGGTCAAGGAATTTCAATATGAGTAACCACAGGGAGGGTTGGTCAAAATGAGCTCCCATCTTTTTTCTTCGAAATCGCCCTCGGTAAAGACCTATCCTCTCTTACTTTCACGTCACACGGCAATTCTTAACGCTTGTTTATTTTTATAACTTGCAATCACACAATGATTGATAATCTGAAAGAGAACATAATAATTATGTCCTCTCGGCAAAGATTTTAGGTTAAGGATGTAGGAAGGGAAGTTCAAAACGCATCTTTTGTGCATAATGCATCAGTGTTGCAACTGTGGTAAACAGACCCCAAAAGTATCCGCATGGCAACGGAGGTGTTGCGTAAATTCAGTGGAGAAACAAGTTCAAAATACTGCAAAGGAAAATAATGAACTCTTTAGAAAAGCTATGAACTGTATCGAATATTTCCTAAGCGATTACCACTTGATCAAAATATGGCGTATCACCCTCAAATGGAGAAACAGAAACACTTAAGAGTGGATGACCCGGGCCATATTGAACTTGTGATTGTGTTTGGTTAGTCATTAGACTAATTAGAACGCAAATAATAACTACACCGTATTGAGCCAGGTAATAAGTGGTCAAAACCACCACGAATTATAAGTTTGTGTTTGTTTTTGTTTGGTATGTATGGTCATTGATCCCAGGAATCGGGAATCGGGATGGAGAAAGCATCATGGTTGGCACTCCGCGTGACGTCACGCACTCTTCATTGCTGGAGGCGTGAACGGTCACGGCGCATGAACAATGGCGGCTAATAGCACCATATTGATCGAAAGTTTGTAATGCCAATATATAAACACCATAAAATGATTAAATAAATTGTTTGCAGGAATGGGGCGTGAATGGACAACAGATTTGATGCCTGGGGGTCGGGGCAGGGGTCTCGGGGTCTGACGAAGCGACAGGGATAAAAGTGATGACGGGAAATTGTTGGGAAAACACTCTGGGGACGGGAGAAAGTGAATATGAAATATGCTTGTTTCTAGGGGAAGCTTATGGTCATTTACATCGTAATTATTTGACCGTTATGCGATGGATTTGTAAATTCTACCGGCTAATCCGTTTGATTTTACGTTTTCAAAAATGGTTCAATAGGTTTGAGACAGTATGTATTAAAGCTCCCTGCTTTGAACTATATCGGCACTGCTCCTTTTGTAACCCGGACACACTATCGTTTAGGACATTTTAAACCTTTACGTCAGCTTGTGTTTGTTCAAATTGTATTGGCACCAGTGTCGCCTGGTCCCAGTCGAGCAGTGCAGGGAAAATCATTTCATGCTGGATTTAAGTGCCCTCCACCTAATACGACCCGATAGCTAAGAACATAATGTAATGCTGCATATTCTCCTTAAGATCCCAGCCCAAACTGAAGAAACTCAGTGGGTATCAGTTGTTGGGGTATTAACAATTTGGGCCATGATTGAGGCAAGCAACTGGGCCTACTTTTTAAAAAACCCGTGGTGTTTAGTCGACTGAATGATGTATCCAGGTTACAGAAAAATCAATGTCCCCCACATGCAAAGAGAAAATGCAAGCTGGGTTCAAGTGTGTCCCCCAATGCGACCCAGCCGTCTGTCTTTTTGCCAGCCCAGCAAGTTTCAGTTGCCGGGGCGTCACATTATAGGGGCCATGAACGTAGTATACAAGGCCTATGAAAAAGAAACACGTTGGCTGGTTTGAACCCTGGGGTGCACATATTATGGAGCTAAACTCAGGTGTAGATAAAGGTAGTATGTAAATGTTGAAACGAGCCAAATGAAATAAGCCTAACTAAACGAACCAAATTAACATTCTAAACATAAAATTGAAGATACTACCGAGCATAAACCTTTTTGAGGCCTCCCCAGAAAGTGACAATTTCATGGGCTGAACTGCATCCTCTGATCTGGGAATCAAGGTCATTCCACGGTTTTCTTCTACTTGAAGAAGCTGCTGTTTTGGAGTAAGGTTTAGGCTACACCTTCACCCAGTGCACCCCCCCCCCCTCCCCCTCCCCGCAGCTTGGACTAAATGTACATGAAAATGAGGCATGCAATACCATTTTCATTTTTGGTCGTCTGGATGTGTTTCAATTTCAAATCTCAACTGAGTTTCCTTGATTCATGTGTGAGTTGCCGTGGCTAGGGGTGGGGCACCGCGCCTGACCAATATGCGGCCCACCAGGCCTTCACACCTTCCCCTAGGTTACGACAATAGCGGAAGTGTCTAAGATGACACGAAGACAATGGTGTCATGTCTGGGTCATAAAGGTAAAACAATGACTGGGATAAATAATCTTGATACGGGGCGCCTGGAAGGATATCTTGGACATAGTTCCGTCGGATTCCGTAGGCGTTGAAAGGAGCAGTTCTTTGATTTTTCACCTGAAGCCGGGCACACAACCTGATTTGACTGAGCCATACATACGTCATGCATGTGTTATCGGTCATAAGCCTCTGTAAAGGTTTTTTCATCAGATCTGCATGTTCAAATATCCCATCAAAGTGCATTTTCGTGGACTGTGACAATAGGGAGTTTTCGCATAGCCCCCCCCCCCCCCGAAACGCCCACTTGAACGCCTATCCCAACGTTCGACTTCATCATCAGGAGGTCAAACAATGGGATCGGCGTTCGCGTTGGCGTTTCAGGGATTTGCGAAAACTCCCTAATGTACCTTTACCAAACGGCTCAGCTGAGCACAGTGGCCGTTGTCGTATTATAAAGACAAAACAAATCATACCTAGCAAATTTTCATTTGTCTTAAACTCGTCTTTTGCGGATAAAGCCAACCCTGAATACGAAGACAAGTTCACTTCACTGCCCGGCTTTTACATGATGGTTTTCATATACGATGAATATCCTGAGCAACTGGCGTTTGGGCATGAGCCTCTGTGGCCTAACGGACAAGGCGCTGGACTTCTAATCCAGAGATTCCGGGTTCGAGTCCCGGCAGAGGTGTGACATTTTGCTTTTTTCTTCTTATTCTAACTCAACTTTACTGACCCAACGGACAATGCGCAGGACTCCGGGTTCGAATCCCGGCAGCAGACTGTTTCAAATATCCAGCTCAGCATTTGAGGTAGTATTGGAATTTATTCCTCTTTTTTTTCGCTTGACCCCTTCAAGCAAATGCAAAAGAATCAGCCCCTTGACAATTAGCCTCTTCGGCATTGCAAGGAATTGATCTCTTAGAAATGAACGAAGCAGTCTTCGATGAAATTTTGTCAGTCAGTCAATTGGGCTAGCAAAATAACAATCGCCAAGGTTGAATATCTCATAATTCCCACCGCAACAACACCCCGACTCCCACGGTCCGAAACTATTCGACCTGGAGGAACAGGATTGACATAACTTATCTTAATCGACTCATAATTAATATTGGGGATGACACCATGTTCCCACACCATTATCTATCAGTAAATTACAAACATAATTGACCTGGTAAATCACTGTTTCCAAGCACCGATTGAATCGTATCTATTTCGGCTCCTTGGACCTGGCTTGCAGAAAAAAAACATGGCGCCAGGTCAGAGGTCAGCTGAGTTTGTTGAGAAATTAACGGCCATGGATACAAGTGCGAAATGTAGAGTCCGTTACAAATAAATTGCAATCGCTCTGCCGATCACAATGTTATCACCATCTGTGGATGGAGAGGAATAACTTATTGATTTAATAATGACGTCGTTACGTGACAGCCAATACGCTGGTCTGGTGGCCATTTTGTTTCACCTGCGCCATGATCTGTGAGGTGATTCCGCGTGAAAATGCCAGAATCATAGCGGCTGATGAAGCCCGAGCCTAGTACAAATGGATAGGAACAGCAGTTGATTAATCATCTGGCCTATCTGACTTGTTTCTTTATAAAGTATTCACCGAAATGATAATACCAGAATCCGATAGTCGTTGATGAATAACGAAATGTCTCAACCAACCACATCGTCAAGACAGTGGTAGCGACAATGGCACCTCTAGACATGCAAATTATTTCTCTCTTTGAGGAATATTTTTGGTGAATCGAATTTGCGAGTAATGGAACAGACTCTGACGCTCATTCGTTCAAATCTAAGATGCACAATTATCATGATTTAATGCAGTCGTTTCTTTCCAAGTGAATTATCATGTCAAATGGCCAAGGATTGTTTCTTTATGCCCGTTAAGTGCCAAGCCTCGGATTGATAGGGATGTTGTTTATGACGACACCTTCGATTGCTTTTGTCTCAAGTGCCAGCTTGACACCGATATTCAAAGAATTCGGAGCCAAAGATATCCACAAAACTGATAATATGAATTGAAATCTCAGGAACCGTGCGAAAGATGAAAGGTGCTCTCGAAACAGTATCAGCTTCTGATCATATTTTCGTTTTGGTTGCCGAGGTGTCGCGAAGAACTGGAGCCAAAGTTATCAAAGCAAACGTCTGCGACCTGAACGCATCCTGGACGACTGTCCCGCGATAACCGAACCAAAGGGCGTGGCCATCAGAGTCCACGTCGGGGGAGACCGGTTTGACAGGCAACCAGTCTGAAAGTTGTGGATCATCCACGACTCACTTCGAGAGTGAATTACAGTCGTCTGAGGACAACGGACGATTGCCTGGCCCGCGTTTGGCGTGACTTAAAATCGGGACCCAACGCCATACCAGCTTTACCAGAAACAAAAGACTTTGAAGTAAGGTGTTTTAGGCCATACACAATGGTTAAGCAATTAACATTGGAAAACATATACGTTAAGACAGAAGAAGAAGAAGACCTTACGTCATTTCATCGAAAACTATGGGAATAGAAACATTGTTTCCTCTGTCTACAGTATCCTGAAGACGATTAATGCGAGGGTTTAAGAGAAAAAAAAGAGATGGACTGACTTCGTTACTAAATACTCAAGAATCCACAGCGATGACCGTGGGATAACTCTCTCTCCCAGGCCTGCCAACATTCTCCATGATCGCCAAAAGCACTTATATCCACCCTTTACATTCCCCTTTAGTTGGAATCAAATGACACTTCATAATACAATACCATCAATGATACTTAGAGCAGAAATCACTGCTTAGCGGTATTTTGAGTGACCAAGTCACAATTTTCGTCAATAGGATATCAAAACACATTGCAGCATCTTGAGAATCTTTCGCACGGTTTGGCCAAAACACCCGGACAAAACCGCCGAGACCTGCGTGGGCCATGGGTCGCCAGGCCTATTCTTCACATCAAAAGCATAATTTGAAGTTGAAAAGCCCATTCATTGAACTGTCATGTATTGCATTCTTGATTAGTCATCGTCATACTTATATTTACTTGATATTATACTCCTATTATGTATGATATACTTTCCCACCAAATCGGGCGGATTTTTAACCATTTGTTTGGCGCGTGACTGAGGGCCTGCCACGTGGGCGGCTCGGCCAGCAGGAGCGCGAGGGGTACGACAGTCACATTCCTGGCGCATCAATAGGCCTTGATATCCATTTAAACCATTGACAAAAATATTTTGATATCGAGATTTATAAGCCTATCCTGCGATATGACAACATGACGGCATTGCGCATTGTTGATCAAAGGACAAACGGGTACAAAATAGACAATTAAAAGAAGAAAAAAATGTGACGACATCAAATTTTTCGCTTACGTGGCACTTCCTGATGCCAACGTTTACAGATCTATCTATCTATAAACTGCTGAAGTGTTTTTCATATCATTCTGGCGAACGGTACTTAGTTGAACTCAGGAATGTGCCCAGATCACAATTACTGATAGTGCTGCACATCCACTAGATAAGGATAGGGCAGGCCTAACTAATGCGGACGAAACAGAGTACATTTTGTATATGTAACTCTTCCTCAGAGTCAACTAAAGCCGGTTAACTATGACGTCGGCTGCCCAGGGCTGTGAAACATTACTATTTGTGATCACACCATTACAGTTAGTGACAAGTGACCAGCCGAGTACCTTTGGCCAGATGTAGCGGGAAAAATACTTTACCCTTGGTATTATGGACTAAGTAATTCCGTTGTGTAAGTCCGTTAACAGGGCCAGGGCCATACCTAGCCTTTTTTCCCTCCGTCCGTCAAATCTGTTAAAACCCGCATGAAATATGGTTGGGTTTTACGTGATTCTCAGGGCATTTGCGACTCCCTGCCCTCTCACTGCGGCCCTGTGGTGTGAATAACAGAATCTATTCTACAATCGTAAAGTAAGGTTCAGGCTTCTCTTGCTATAAATCCATGAACAAGCAGTCAACAATAAGGTAGGACTGTCAGAAGGGGACTATATTTTCTTCCACACGTACGGAAGTTCACGCGCACTCAGCTGCTTTTCGCTATGCCCGGGGGTATCCAGAAATAGGGCGGACACTGACATTTGAAACCTCTGCCGAAACTGCGCAATTCCATTCAATTAATTGATCAACATTTTGACAGCTTGGCCAAAATGTGGACATCCCACGCAAATTAGGAGTGCCCATACCACTGTTTGTCATTGCTAAACGAAAAGAGCATCTTTCATTTCAAGCAATTTCTTTCCGAATGGCCATTGTGTGAAAAACCAGTATTTTGACCACTTATTGTTTGTTCATGAATAAGATGTCTTGGCCTTTCACAGCCAGCATCAAAAGGCACTATTTTTTATTTGTTTCATTTCGCTCGGCTCTTATGTCGTTACAAGGGGCCGCGAATCCGGTCAACAGATTTTGCTCTGGCCGGCGCCAATTACTACAGAGATTAACCCATTTCAGCCTTCATCATAAGTCGAAAAAAGAGGTTCCATGAGCGGGTTCTGCAAATTTTCAGACATGAACTTTATCTCCCAAATATTGAAAAGAAGGTGCAATAGAAAGACACTTAACAGCAAGTAGTATTTGACGTCATTATGCGAACAATCATGGTATTTCTAGAGTTAGCAGAAAAATTACAGAACTATAGGCTAAACCGTATCATTCCTTAGGATTTCTTGTTTTTCAGATATATCTGACCAAAGGTACTTGGCTGACCTCTTGTCGCCAAACTGTAAACGAGTGATAAAAATGGTAACGTTACACAGCCCTGAGCAGCCGGTGTCATAGTTGACCGGGTTTAGCTGACACCGCGAAAGAGCATTGGTTAGGCCTAACCAACGGATATTCTAGTGTTGTGCAACACCACTATCTTTTTGTAAATGTGATCTGGTCACATTCCTGAGTTGAACTGAGTACCTTTGGGTAGGACGATATGAAAATAAACCATAGATTAATTGACAAATATGCATGGCCTTCTTAAGATTGAAACTGTTTTGATTGTTTAGACTGAGGTTACTGCACCTCATGACTTGGCGAACCGAGTCAGGAAGACGCAAACATTTTGATCAAATCATACCGCGCGCGCCAATTTCGCCTGGATGCTTTCTAGATCAGTGACAAAAAGGTAACAAAAGACTGCCAAAGAATATCACCAGGAAGAGATTTTCTGAAATAAAGCTTCTAAAAAACCTGATCATAATCTCCTGGACTGAATGAGGAAGACGCGACGCATGCATTCATGACTCAAAGTGCGCGCGCAAAATGATCGGACGCTAGACAAAATATCAACGCTAAAACGTAAATAAAAGATAAATAGTTAAACTTGGACGAGGAAGATATATTATGTAAACAATACTTTACAAAAGAGCCTGATATTGTCCTCAGCAGAGCGTCCATCATGCAGAACGCGAAAAACATATCCAAAAACCGCGCGCGCGAAAAATCCAGTCTCAGCGTCAATCAAGCATGCCTTCCCGGTGTGTCGAATGTCCTTTATTTAATTTTTTATACCAGCACCAGAAATGGTAAACAGTTTTTATCAATAAAAGACCTCATACGCCCACTGGAGAATCTCAAAAAGCAATTGGCGTCTTTTTACGAGTTGCGCGAACATGTGCAATCCTCTTGTCTTCTGAGTATTGTCTCATAACTCCCCTTGAGTCGAGTTTGCCAAAGAAGATTCGGGCGTGGGCGGTGGGCGGGAAGAGGAGATAGTCTCCCTGGATGCGTCCACTCTATCTTGAGATACAATGAACGTGCATAGTTTAGCTATTGCATGCGCCATTTAGGTCACATTGAATTCGAATAGAAAACATGTCCCGCTCCATCCTGAAAAGAACGAGTTACACTGTTCGAATGTATTGGCAATGCACACTTCAAACAACGCCCAATGTTGGGTGAAATTGATAAGGATTAGAGTGAACCGCGCCAAACTTCGCGTTCTTAAACATCTTTATCATCAGTTTAATGACGAGTAGAGATTTTTTTCATTTTGGGTCAGATAAGTATACAACAAAACCGAGAGAAGATTCAGGAAATGAGATTTTTTTCTTGTGATGTTTTTCAAAAGGGATAACGATCAAAGTGATTCGTTTCAATGATTTGGGAATGCAACACCGAGCCATATGTTGCCAAATGTCAACGTTACAGCAAGCCTGGGGGTAAAAGTTGTTATTTTGTGGGATGCTGACCATCTTTACGCAAATTGTTCACTTGTCCAATGCAATTCGAAGAAATTATGAAAATAGGGAATCATCTTACAAAAGACGAAATGCTAGCCTTTACAGTATTATATTAATCAATGGCTGGACCTGGGTTTCAAAATGAATTTCGTCACTAACATTGGCGTCATCTCCTTCAGGTAACCCCTTAGTAAGTTAACGCCAGGGTTAGTAACATAACTTGTTTTGACCAACTGGGCCCAGGTCTGGACTTGGCCAATAAGCCAGTCTAAGGGATTGAACTTAGTTCCACGATTTCTTTTTCCTATTAGCTCCAGGTGGCAATTAATATGTTGCTTTTGATCTTCATGAAAAATGATAGCCACCCTCATGATCGAGAGGTCGTGGGTTCGACTCCTGTAGTAAAGGGTTTTTCAGATAGATCTGGCCAAAGCTACTTGGCTGGCCTCTTGTCACTAGACAGTAATAGTGTGATGACCAATAGTATTGTCACACATCCCTTGGCAGCCGGTGTCCTAGTTGACCAGCTTTAGTTGACTCCGTAAAGGAGCATTGGTCAGGATAATCTAGTGTTGTGAAATACCACTATCTTCTGGTTAATGTGATGTGGTCACATTCCTGAGTTCAACTACCTTTGCCCAGAACGATACGAAAACATTTTAGCAATGTAGCGACTATATAAATGCAACCTCCCCGAGCCAGCGTATGAATGGGTGTCACCTATCTCCCCCGAACCTTCTTTACTCTCGGCCATCACGGCTGATGTCCTTGAAATATGGTCGAAACGTAACATATCTTCTGCCAAACTGACGAACACAGATAATGTCACAAATCAAAATAGTTCCGTCAGCATTAGCTTTCTAAGTGCCAAGTCTAACAATGACCCTTCTTGGGGATAACGGATTACTCCAGATTCGACCCCTTTCGTTCAACCATATTGTCCCCCTCGCAACCCTTGCGTGGTTCCTGAGTATCATATAACGCACGGCCCGTCCGCATAATACCCCAGTCAATCTAAGGCAAATGACCGTAGAGTGGAATCCACTGTCCCCCTGTCGCTTTCTCGGCCCGGGCCCCGCGATAATTACGCATATGTTCCACAATGACTTTGTCCCTCCTCTCATATCGCATAACTTGGCGACAAGAGATCCCGCTGATAGCCAAACAGCCAGGGGCATTCACACCCCTTCCGAAGAGACAGGGGCCCTTAAGCTATCGAGCTCCCTGAGACCTCAAATACCCTTCATTGAAGGATTATATCTCCCAAGGCTCGAGCGGTGAGAAGCGGCAGTTCCGTAACCGCATTGTGAGACCCATCTTTAGGATGAAAGGCAGTGAATCCCTCGCATTGTCACCCGGCATTGTCACCCTGACGTTCGGTACTTGTCTCGCCTTTCCAAGGGTCACCCAGCCTCTGAAACCTTTTCATTGTCTCTGTAACCATCAGGTACATCTATAGTCCTGGGAAGGGTCTCAGTTGCTATTTTGGGCAGGTGAGAGGCCGGGGTTGGGTAGGCATTCATGAGGGTTGGTAATGACTTTGTAACACTCAAGAGATATGGCCCAGGGGGGAATACGATCGGTACATTACAGCGGAGGATGTATGGTATGGCGATCCAATGCAGTCAAATCGCCCTATTTCAATTCAACTGAAATTATATTAGGACAACTAGATATCATTTATGTTAAACAATGCTTGGATCATTCTATGCTGAAAGTAACACTACTACATGTATACCTACTTGCAAAATCTGCTATACTGATGATGTTCGGGAATATTCGAAAACACAAGAGTCCAACCAATGCTTTTTGACTAATGGCAAACGATATCTGGGATGGCACCGGCTGGACTTCTCCGCGGGGACGCTTCCAAGGACTACTGATGTACCCATATTTTACCGCGTATTTCCGCTGAACAGAAACTGCCAGTGGTATCCTCCCACCTTGATCAGTTTTGGGTCGACTTTTTGCCCACAAATTCATTTTGTTATATAAGAACATTATACAACTTGCAAACTGGCAAACGACTGGATGTTCTAAATTGAGGAAAGTCTTCAATTTGCTGCTATATTCCACTACCCTCTCAAGGGGTCGTCCCGTTGACGATCCTGGTCGCGCGTTTCCGGGTTCGAGCAGGTGCTCCGCTCGAGCAGAGAGTGCACCTTGCAGCCCTCACCGCGCCGTCTCCCCGACCGCCGTGTCACGTCAAAACACACAAAAATCACGCAAATGTGGACAAAAATCTCCCTGGATATAATTACCGCGGAAATAAGCGAACGGCGCTGAGGAAGATGGTTATAAAAGCGACCGGGGACGTGGGCGACGTTGCGAACGCCGCCCGCTTGATGCTTCGTTGCTGTGTTGGAATGCCGTGCTTTGGAATCTCCCGGGTCTTCCGGGCCTGCAATTACAAGAAGCGTAGTTGCTGCAGCATTGGCCCCGCGCTTCCCGGACCCTGGCATGGCTCGAGGAGGTTTCGCCTCCCCGCGTCCCAGGAGCCACAAAACTTTCACACGGTCCAAGAAATGAAGAATCATCCGAGACACGTACTACTCTACTTGTTTCGTGATATCTGGCGATGTTTACTCGGCGATTTTTTTTCTCGATAACAAGGCATCACATAGTTTGTATTGTGTTGGGCACTTGATAATTCACCTGTGAATCGGCGGCGCTATTTGTGTAAAGAATAGAGACGAATCTCTTCCGTATTCTGACTGCTTGAAGAAAAGACGGGAGACAACAAAAAATGCAACGGCCACAAAGAGGAAGCAACGTGTTTTGTATATACACGACAATTTTGCGCATCGCTCCAATGATTCAGTCTAGGTGGTTGAGAGAGAACTCCGGGGCCGTGGGAAAGGGAACGCGAAAGTTGAAATATGAAAAAGTACGATGCATCTTCGCAAAGGATGAGACACTAGGCCCATTCATTGAGAGGTTTACTGGTCGACCAGTATTGACCTAAACGGGAAGTGACTGGGTAAGGTTGTTTTGTGGTTTGTTGGTTTTTTGTACTGGGGTTGTGCAATAGGTTGCCCCTTGTCAAGGTCCAGTGACTTGTGGCCTGGGAAGATTTTCAGATGGTGAAAAGTCTGTAAAATCAGACACGATTTCGAATGCAGAGCCGGCAAACATGACGCTCATTGCATGGTGATGGGAATGAAGGGCACGGAGAGAGACTGAAACAAATCTGGTCTGAAATGATGGCTAGGGCACTTCCTTGGAAAATATTTTGCAGAAAAGCCAATTATTCAAAGTGTCAGACAATAATTATCATTTGAAGTGAGATTCTGAGGAAATAAATTGAATGTTGATTTAAAAATATGTCTGGAAGAATCGAGCAGACACGCCCTTCCTGAATGCTTTCTGAGATTTAGAGAGACGAGTTGTCAAAAAGTATTTTAATGATCTGTCGAATGGTTTGCCCTCGGGGGAAGAGGCTGGCGTGGGGAGAGAAATGGCGACAAGACGTCATATCCAGGGGCCGATGTTAAAGGGAGTTCTGTCCACAGAAACTGGTGTCTGACAACGATGTACGCTCCGGTTTACCTGGATGGAGAGTAGGACGTCTTTCGCAAGGGCACGCAATTTCCTGTTTCACCGGTAAATAGTCGTCACGGTAATGATGATAGATATGAGAAAAAGACTTGCAACAACATACGTCTCTCGATATTATATATTCGTGTATTGTTCAAAGCAAATGAAAATGCGAGGCTTTTTTATTCTTGCATATTTCGCGAAGAATTCCCGGCGATGTAGATGAAAATCTCGAAATAGCATGTTTTGGATTTTTCAAACCCCAAAAGGATTCGTAATCCTCAAAATGAAGTTCCTTTCGCGAATTAAAGAGTTTTTAAACTTTTCTTGCAAAACGCAGAATAAAGTGGCCCATTAAAAGTGTGTGGTTTACGTGTATGCTGGTGATTGTAAGAAGGCCGGTGACATCAACCGACCCGTAACCACTATCCACCGGTTCGACCCTGCCTGTCACCTGTCGTGCAATACCGTCCCCGAACCCTTCCTTCCGCATGGTTACCGGGCCCATACTACCCATCAGTTAATCCGTGCGTGATCACGACCAAAAACCGGCAAACCCTTCCTTGTTTGTCACCGGAACAATACGAGTAATATCCTTCTCGAGATTGAAAAGGGACGTGAATGCGACACTTCACGCAGTCATACTATTCCTTTATACGGAATATAAACTTCTTTGTGGGATCTTTCAGGGGTCTCATCAGGATCTCACGGCAATTCACGCACCGGATCATTAAATTTCCCCCATTTCGTGGTCATCGGCCTTCACTTGTTGTGAGAGGACGTCTCACTTGTTGACTCGCGATAAACAAGTGCAGAGATCAGGTAGCACACCCGACAACTCGTGAAAGGAGGCAAGAACATTTCACCAATAATTACTCTTTGGTTCGCTTTTGTTAAATTCCATCACGTCGCGGGGTTCCGCGACGAATTCACTCCATGTCTATCAAATACCCATAGAGCGCTGAATGGAATATCATGATGAGCCGAACAAGGCTTGACACCAAACCATTTTTCGCTTATCAGGAAACAATAGTCGAGTAATATCAAGAAAATAGCTCTTCAGTTGACTACTCAAACAACATTGTGGAAATTTCAAAAGTTTCAAAATTTGTCCCTTTTCTGTAAGTTTCGTGTTGACAACCTTTTTCTCTTGAGGGCTATTGAGAGCCAGGGTACCTGCTTACAGTAACGCTCGTTCTGTGAACAGGTAAATTATCTATTGTTTCTGCGATTGGTGGCCAATTGAGTTTTTAGCACTCGTGATTTTTAATCAGAGTCCTACACCGCGAGTCCGTTACCAAGGGGAAGTTCACCAGCGGTATAGCACGAGGGATAAAGCGACTTGGACAGATTAACGGACTCCGAAACACTAATCCAACTTTCTGACACTTCTAGACAACTATTCCATTTGATGTTTTAACGGTGGTTTTAGTTTATTTTAGGAATATTTCAGTTTTTCCATCGATACCGTCATGACCATAGGGGTGATTTTAAAGCGCCACATATGTAAACCCGAAAGCCTTACACATATTAAGCACGATGCTAAACCCTAATGTGCCAAAAGTCCGGTCTCAGGGTGTTAAAGCATTCGCTATCTTTGTCAATCCTTTGGTTGTTCACAGCTTATACCAACTGGTTGGAAGAAAAGTAATAATTGACACAAAGCACGCTTACTTTATAACGACAAGAACACAAAAACATAAGAAGTGAAAGTTTTGGTTTGTTATCTGATCTCAACTGTGATAGAGGTGTCATCCGCTTCACCCTTCACCCCTCTCGAAACCTTTCAGTAGAACTCACCTTGTTGCTCATTCAGTGTTACATGCTGGCCGGTACCCAGTTGTGCACAAGGGTGGAGTAAGTCAAGTTAGACAAAGAGGCTTGCATAAAGTCTCCCGCCGAATGTGAGAATCGAACCAGGGACCACAAGATTGTAAGCACTAGACCATGCTTTTCTGACGTAAGAGGCAACATTACCTGCAAAGCTTGGAGAAAGAGTGAAGCGAAATTCAAACTTTCACCCGGGTAAACACCCTGGTGAATATTTTGCAGTTAAGACCCGCACATCCGTCAAAGCTAAACCATTCTGTTCACCTTGCCACTTGAGCTGTAAACTTTCAGGTCAGACTTTCCCCTACTGAAGACTGCGCCCTTGGATCCCTTCATCCCCCTTGTCACCTCGACATGATAAATCATCATATTTGTCCCTAATCTGCCAAAAGATACTAACGTCGAGTAACTCGAGAAGGGTTGAAGGGTTCCCTACCGCGCTGTCTCCAAGTAAGGGTCACGGAGATCAACCCTTCTTTTTGTTCAGGCAACCTTATTCATACATTGTAGTTTAACTGACTTAACCCAGATATGGCAAAGCGGTAATAAAGGCAATTGTTGCGGTAAAATTGTAAACAATCGTGAGATTTTTGAAAGAATATGATAACGATTTGGAGAAGAATGGACCCTTATGAGAGATTGGGTAAGAGGTTGCAGGTCATGCCCCCGGCAGGGTTGCATAATCCATCATCACGGGTTCGAAAAGATGTTTGGACATTTTAAACCGGAACCAATTAAAGGTGGAAGAAAGTTCACCTTATCTTTCGAAATCGCAGATTCTGATCAAAGCTGCCGTGATATCTCACAGCTGAATTAGAATACATTTCCCATTATCAAACTGAATCCCTCCAAAATGGTAACTTCGTCTGTTACTGTTTCGCTGTGTTGTGAGCAGCAACTCCATCAATCATTACAACAGTGCATCCCCTGAGAAAGAAAGGGTCCTACATGACATTCGGAATTTAGTGACACTTTGAATAATTTCACATCGATGATAATCCTGACGACCCATCTGCGACAAAAACAGCTCTCGTCAGTCATGTTAGCTTGTTAAACCAGTAATCGGTGCTTTGGGCATATTTGGTGGGGTTTTTTTCTTAACACCTTCAGTGACCATCGCAATCGAGCAATTTATGTCGAATGCTATCACAATCGCAGGACACAGAGATTTAAATCGCTCGTTTACAGGGCGCTTTTTTAAACAAAAAGAATATTCCGTGTCTATAACTTCTCAAAATAGAAATTGATCGATTATGTGCTTTGCCTTTGGAATTTCTTTCCAGCGAGATTTCATCATACGCAAAAGGATTTCCGAACAAAGTCATAACGGAGAAATCACAGGACTTATCTTTGTTGTGAGTAACAAAATTGGGCCAAGTGACCACGAAGCTTGTCGACTGTTGACTTTTCTCAGAGCTGCTTATCAAGGAAACACTTAAAGTAAGCGTCCATTCCAATTGGCATTGATGACACAGATTATCGGGACAAGATACTTCAACAAGATTTGACGAAAAGTATATAGACATCTTCATAAAAAAGGACATAATTGTTGCTATGTGTCTATCTTGCTTTATGTATTTAATTTGATTTGAGTTTCTGTACTTGCGTTGATAGTATTTTCGAGACTGTTTCTGGATTCGCGGGCAAGTTGACTAACTTTAAACTTGTTATGCCGAAACGTGCTTCAAATGACCGTTTTATTAGTTGCTACGTCCAAGTATCCCAGTCACATGCAGCCACCGAGTGATTGTGTGAAATTGCCGAGAGATCTAACAGCGAAATAAGGCCGTCTAATGCCCAGGTTTGAACACTGACAGAAATACACCACCCGTAAAAATCACAGAGTAAGATTAGAGTCGAACTTCTCAATACCAAAAAGTGTTTACTTGTCCGAAAATAGATACATTTGCGTCCGATGATAGTATCACCCCTTTCGAGTTTACATTAAACTTGGACGAGGTTTGAAGTAGATATAATCGATATTTAACGGACTTTGGACGCCTGTGATTTTAAGATTTCGAGGAATGGGTATCAGAATAGCCAGGTATTCTTTTTGTTGAATGTGGAGTAAGTCAATGTTGGGAAATCTTCACTGATTTTTATCGCAAAATAACAACCACGTGAGAGAAACTGACGAATTTCCTAATTTTTTGTTTGATTTGCAATTTCGCACTGACAGAGCTGTCATGTGAGCACTTGACAGTTAAGAAAGGTTGGCTTTTTAAAAATATCGTCCAATCAGGCGAATCTTCATTCCGGACGCCAGCGTCGTCTGACAGTGATTGTAATATATGTCATTAAAACAATTCTTCGGTAGTATCGCAGCATTATAAACCTTAGTTTCTCCAGTGGCATCCCTGATTCACGCACCTTAGGTTGGTTACAGTAGCCAGGTAACCGTAAATCAAGGAGATCTATTGACCGCTCTCCCCACATACCTTCAGGGTTAGGCCTTCTCCCACGCGCCAGGCCAGGGTCTTGGCGTTACCGCGTACCCGAGACCGCAACGCGCCAGCCGCCTCAGAGTTACCCCAACTCCGTATCATCAGGCGACTTCACAACATCACCCGCTTTATCGCAGTTTTATTATGCATTCCTCCACGAAAGACATTCCGTGACGACCCATTGTGTCCCTGAATAGTAACTCCCACAAAATCACTGCCTCTTTTGTAAGAAAAATTATATGATGGGTGACAGCTAAACGCGATAATGTCACAGCGTAGATATGAAAAACAGGTTAACCTATTATCCGTCGAATATGTTGAGTAAACTTTGGACCCTTTTGTGTGAGGGTTGTCACTGCGGTGAGGGTCTGGTTGCAGGGAAGGGCAGGTGCTAAGGCCTGTCAGGTGCCTTGCGCGGGATCGGCGGCAAGTCTTCAGGAGGTTTGTGCTTCTTTGCGATGATAAGGCTTTCTCCCACGCATGTGGGGGTGACGGAGGTATCTGATGAGAAACTGGGGTAGTGATGGCATTCTTTCTGGAAACTAATCACTTCCTCTCGTCTTTACCTGTTTTGATTGGTTATTGCCAAAGAAATGTATTCTGAGTTCAGGTGGAAAAGCCGAGAAGTATGAGATGGTAAGATGTATTGGCAGTGGCCCGAATCTGAAGACGAAAAGGTTTCATTGCAAACCCGCAAAATCCTACTCAAGTATATGTTAGAGTCACGGAAGAGAAGTTGCATTCACTCGTAAAGGCCTGAACTGCATTTGAACGAATATGGGTTGGACGATGATTTGCAATCCTGACGTTTGATGGTTATGACATGAAGGACATGAACACCTCTCTCTGATCAAACTTCACTGAGAAAACGAGAATGTTTTTCCAGTGTAGATCGAGACACGGAATCGATCTAAAAGTTCCAAGTCTCCAAGCCTTCAGTCGCTTGACATCCATATAACAGTACTAAGTTTCCATAGCAGAGTACGACGGCTTGCTTGACCTCCGAAAAAATACTTTTACATGACCAGCTTCTCACGTGAAGGTTTGAAGGATAAAAGGCGTTGGTTAATGGAGGTAGTCATTCAGTAACACCGGACCTTGACTGGAGTGAAGTCAAGCCATGTTCGATTGGGACCTGGGAGTCTTGCTACCTTAGATACTCTCCTACGCAATTTTCAGCTATGTCTCAATACCGAATTTTGACTCAAGGCCGGACAATTATGAACTTGTTGCAAGACTTTCCAAGTCCATATGCTTCTGATGGTGATTTGTGAGAAATTAGTGGCCTCATTCAGGTTCCAAAGCAACAGAGAAATGCCATTTTATTCCGACACCCACCTGAATTTAACGAGGTCAGTCGGACTTGCGCCGCACGGATTAACAAAATGTCGTCAAATTAGGACAGAAATCCATCGCTTTGACGCGTACCTTTGCATTGTTACTTAATATTAGAAGTCCTACGCAAAATTTGTCGATGTGTTCATTTTTATTGTTTTATTGTTTTATTGTTTTATTGTTGGCATGTTCCTACCGACCAATGTTGGTGCTGGATGGGGTGCGACTTGGTCTGCCATGGAGGTAGTGAAAATAAAAACAGGTAGTTCCCGCGAACCTTACGAGCGACGGAGAACGAGGTACGAAGGTCTGTGGTATCATCATGATGAGCGGGAATTCATTTGCGCGAGTCTCGTATTCTCACATTCCTGAGTTCAACATAGTACCTTTGGCCAGAACGATACACTTGGTGAAAACACAGATCTCCGTACTTATACATCGTCGTACCCTAAAGGGCTACTAAACCTGCCTATTGTCACCAGGGTCGATGTCTGTCTTCACAACACTTGCATCCCAAGCCGCCATCAGTACGTGCGACTATTTGGCGTCATCTACATAGTGAAAATATTACAGAATGTGAAAGATATACAAAATTACTGAAAAATGGAAGGAGCGCGACTGTGTGACGACTCGTTAAAAAATGTACATTGTTCGCTTTGTGTGTAAGGCGGCAACGAGGTCAAAATTAGCCGAATTAGAAAAAGTATCCTAAATAATTGGTGCAGAAAATGTTGGTTGGTATGTTCATTAGACAAACCAGACTCGTGGTGACTCGTTTAGTCTCGCGGTGACATTGTTGGCTAATAGCAAGAACAATGAAGACGACCTCTTTCTAATAGGGAATCACCTTTTTGCTTTCATTGGCCCTGAAGATCAAAAATGTCTACACAACCTGTCTTAATTGGGGTTTGAGGTGGTTCATCCCATCCCTCTCTCGCTGTGGAAGTGGTGCCATGAAAGCCTTTGAAACATCTTATCAATTTATGATCATTTGCTTGTTTGTGATCATCAGTAGATAGAATACTAAAGTGTGTTTCAGATAGATCTCTTATCACTCAACTGCAATAGTGTGGTCACCAATAGTAATGTTGCACAGCTCTGGGCAGCCGGTGTCATAGTTGACCGGCTTTAGCTGACACCGTAAAAGAGCATTGGTGAGGCCTACCCTAAGCATAATCTAGTGTTGTGCAAAACCACTATCTTTTGGTAAATGTGATCTGGTCACATTCCTGAGTTCAAACGAAACTGAGTGAGCTGAAGAATCTTATCAAAATCTTCTCTGAATTTTTTTACCTGGGCTATATATCAGGCTGGGCGTGGCGCATTCGCCAACTGAGTTGAATTCTCTGATCCACTTTTATTTGATGAAAAGCACCCACATCAATTATGAGCAATGCAAATGCAAGAATGATATTTAAGGATTGGTCTGAAATTCCAACCTCATTACTGACTGAGCAACAGTTCATTTCTTTGGTTAACCAGTAATTGGTTAAGGCAGGAGTGGAGCAGATTCTTTAGAAAAATGTGCGAAATTAATGATATCTCTTTGATACGGTTCAGAGAGCTGATGTCTGGCTAGATTTGTTAAGTGGGACGGGCGTTTTAAATTCGTCGTCGGTGACTAAGCTCTGGATGGCAAAGGAGCTCTTCTGTTCCCTATCCACACCATTCAAACGAGCGTTAAATTCATAAAAAGCATGAATCCTAAAATCAAATTTGATATTTAAGGAAGGCAGAAGTACTTTACGACGGATGGACAACAAAGCGGTCGAAGTGTTCCATATCGTCGAGATACTAACCCATGCTGTCGGAAGACCAAGCAACGCATTTGACTTCATTAGAAAATCACAGACTTTTTTAATATTCAGAACACTTGAGACAGATTTCGAAGATGATTCAACCCTGTCCAACATTCCGCATACATTCACCATCTTTCTGGCTTGCTGCCCACTGACTGGCCTCGTGACCCTGTGTCTCCTGTCCGGATGCCCCACGCGCATCATGGACACCATCCCGTGACGCCATGTGTGTCTTCCCCGTGGCCGTGACGTCACACGCGAGACACCTCATTCCATAAGATCATGTGACCGTAACCGACTTTAACCACGTGACAGTCATACCTCGTGGTTTTAGAATTCAGTCGCCCGTTTGAATTCTTTAAATTTTGGCGACCAAGTTTGTATTCTTTGCGTTAGACTGCCGTTTAGGCCTGTCTGAAATATGAAGTTAGCAATCGACGAAGCAACTCACTACAGTCAACTTTCTTCTACCAGTGTCTAATGCTGTCAGTTCGAGGTTTTCACGCCATAACTGGTTTCTCGGGTTAGATTCCACTTATCCCTTTGAAAAGGACCTGAATCCCTGAACAAAGACAAGGTCTTCGGCCAATGGGCTCGTTTCTGAGGACCTTAGAAATCTGTGTTGAGTTGATTTTATGTCAAAATAATATTACTTTTAAAACGACACTAAAGACGTCGTCATAAAAAGTGGTAAACCACCAACAAATGAAGGTATAATAATTGATGTACGAGTAAATCCATAAGAAAGTTGATGGTTGGTTGGCCACAGGTCGTAAAGTTAGACATCACAGAATATGAGAATGGGGTTAGGAAGTGGAGTTGGGGGGTTTATGGGTTGAAGCTGAGATCGTCTTCGGAAGCCGCGTGGACTAGTGGCTCTGACTTTCGGCTAGCAGGCAAGAGGCCCATGTTTTGAACCCCACAGTGGGCGTGAGACGGTTGGCTGATATCTTAATCCAGCTTGCCTTACTCCACCCAGCTGTATCGATACTGGTCAGAACTACACATTTCTGTAGCGCTGACTTTGCAGCACATCCGTGTTTTACTGAGGCTTCAGGATCGCTTGGGGTTTAAGCGTGAAGTTTATGTTTGAACCCTAACTTCAACTTAATCTCGAGTACTGGTCCATGGAGGATGCTGTACCGGTGTGGGGTGCGGGGTGGTGCGCTGACTTAAAGCTCTGATTCGTGGTCCATGTCTCCTACACATGTATCTCTGTCGTAGTGCGGGGGTACGCTTGCAGGATGGGTTGGTCCCTAACACATCCGGAGCCTGGCAACCCATCTACATACCCCAACCAGAGTAAACTTGAGCTGCCTTCCTAAGTTGTAAACATTACGACAATACTGCACCTGATTGTTGTGGTAATTTCTACACCGAATCGTGCTGATGACTTCCTCATGGTCGGAAAACATGCGACCAAGAATCATGACACCTGCCGCCTGGCCTCACGGATGCATGCAACATGGATCGAGAAGTAAAGGTGTCTAATTTCCTCGGGAAAAAACCCTTAAACACCCGATAGTAAGCGCACGGCTGCGCTGGATATCAAACTGGCTGAGCAAATGATCACCTCGGAAGAGCTTTGATCACAAAACACGCGATCATTAATGATTTTTTTCAAATCTCGTAATGTGTGACTATTTCCATGGTTTTATTTGTGTTGTCATGATCGCAGAAAAGCTAAAAAAAACAGTGGAATTGGAAAACACCTGGAGTGGATAGAGACTTGTGATAGAAGTCCAATATAGCATAGCGACGTGCAGATACGGCCAGTGTAACAGGAGCCAATGTCCTCTTGAAAAAGAGTCCTACTATTGTTCGATAATTGACCAAGGCGTATCCTTAGTGCTTTCACCATGGACAGAAGAAGCCCCAAGTTTACCAAAACCCCTTTATCAGGCTCATCGTGAAAAATATAAGTTTTTTTCTTGCGTTCAGAAGCAACTGTGTCCCTTGTTATAGGTGGAAGGGGGTTGGGAGGGGGGGGGGGGCTGTCAATGTGACTCTGTTGATACAGGTAAGGTAAGGTCTTACAATTATTGCCTCATTGTACCTCAGCTGTTTTCTAGACTTCGGAGAGTGTAATTTTGGCTCTTATTGTACCACTTCCCCTTTACTCCAACAAACACCTTCATTGATTCTAGCTCTTTCTACAAGCTACGGATACCTCTTACAGACACCTTAGTATTTCCCCTTTCATCCCCAATGTATTTTCCCACCCTCAAAAACCATCTCAAACCTTGAACTAAATACACAAAATCACCTTTCTAGTCAACCTTGTTAACCCACACAATGCAAACACCATTTATCATCAGAAGAAAGCAATTTTGTCATAATCATAACCATAATGAATATGTGAAGGCTTTCAAGGACTCGCCATGACGTCCAATCAAGCTTCCCAGTTTCCCTCTTCGAATCCTCATCCTTCACTTTTTCTTGTTTGTTTCCCTTTGTCCTCATCTCGTTGACCTTTGTTGGCCAAGCAACCGAGTTGGCCCCAGACTGTTAGGTTACATTGGGAGAATTCGGTGTTCAATTAAGCTGCTCTGGAAGGCAAGTGCACAATTCAGACGAAGAAAATTGCGATGCTGTATTGTTGAAACTTGGTCCAACCTTCCTGGCTCCTGCATAGTCACCCTTTAAATAAATGCCTCAACCTTTCTGTGAGATTCAGTCTCGTAAACAGGAAATCATTACTATTTCGTCCATTGATCCAATGCTCTGTAGAAATGTCCAAAATAAATTCCCTTTTCAGGAATTTTCACCATTCATTTTTTAAAGTGTTCATCATCAATATCCCTATTAAGACCGATGCTAATGATGAGGTGTTCTGAATAATAACCGCAGGCCAGACAGGCCGACGGAACCGACAGAAAAAGACATCCGTCTTAAGATCTCAACAATAAACGCATCAATATTTCATATCAAAAGTCTAAAAAAGTGTTTTTGAAATGTGGAGATTTTCCTTTTGTGATTCAATAAGAGAAATTCGGTCAGGTGCAGTCTGCGCGGGAGTCTGGGGCTATAAATCTCTGTTAGTTCCTGATCGGCTCTGAAGCAATTTTATTTGGATTTGCCGGGGGCCGTAGCGAGAGTTTGAAAGAGCTATAATGAAAAAGTGCCGTGAAAAACGTACTCTACTCATTTTCAAATAGTACGTGTATGTTTGCACTGGGTAGCATATACAAGTTCCTTGTACCCTAAATGAGCAAGGCTGACTTAAATAGGCATGGACCGGCTCCCTGACCTGCTCGGTCAGAAGTGGGCTCGTTTGGTCAAACAGCTGCCTCTTCATCACTGGGTTGGTTGATTCAAACTTGTTGTTTTGTAGCTCGTGGTGACCCCTCAACACGACCAAAGAGTTAGCTACGGGCCTGAAAAGTTTTTGAACGATCCTCATGGTATCACTTCTTGGTGCGAGATTAGGCAAAAGGTAACGCAGTCGGTGCAAATGGGGAACGCCAACGCCTGCCTGACAGAGCGACAACTCTGAACCATTTTGGCATTACAGCCATACTCAGAGTCACACTCAACTACGGATTGTCTCTATTGTAATGTTAGAGGCAGGCATTCGCTTTATGCCTTCTATGGCATCATCAACTCTCAGGTTTATTTCTATCTTCACTCATAGCCCAATTTAAATGAAACTATTTCAAAATCAAAGCGACATCTTAAATCGCCCAGACTCCTGTCCGTATTTCTATTTCTGTGGTTTCTAAAGTTGCATTATCCCAATGACTTGCAGCAAACCATTATTACCCCTTAGAGTCATTCAGATAACCCTTTTAAGAATCAGTTATGGCATCAGTTCAAAGTCTATTTTCATTTGGCAAATCTTAGAGCGTAACAAAATGATTTGAAAATCAAAGAGACAGTGTGCATCAGCGTAACATCATGACCCGGTCCCTGAAATCCTCTCTATTCATCCCGCGATTTACCCGCATCTTTCAAACAGACTCCGCGATGAATGGCGCGGACGTGGCTGGAGGAATTTGGGGCAACGGTCACCCGGCGCTTAGAAGGCGAATGGACCACCTTGTGATCGCCAGACAATGGGGCCGCTTCCGCATCATTGTCTGGATGCACTTGATGGTGGTACCTGTCGGGGACCTGTCACCCTCGCCAAGACATCCATCCACAACAAGTGAATTCCGACACAATGATGTCCCAACCGTCACTTGAACGCGCGCGATTTAAAACCTCACCATCACTGATCCGTATCCTTTTGTTTGGGAATCCTGCGAAGATTCCACCCGAGCCTTATTTGGTCATGATCCTGCGCAAGAGTCCGTCGAGGTTTTTTTTGTGATTTTGAATTTGCGCGCGTGATGAGTCGTCCGGTCCGGCAACCTGTCGCATCAACCTGTCTTGTGGCATATGTCGGGCATCTTGTCGTCTTTTCAGGAGTTCGACATCTGTCAGTTTATGGAATGGAGGGTCCTGGTCAATAAAACGCAATAACATCCTGCTCGAGATACGCTGATGATTTTGTTCTTTTTCTATTACCCACTATGAACATTTCACTCAAGGGATTGGCGATACTGAAAGCAGCAGCTGAGTCTCTTTGAATTTTACAAAATTCAGGCCTCTGTTATTTAATGCAAATTCCCTAGAGGAGCAGCTACTTTGTTCCGCGGGTCCTATATGTCCCACGGGTTCTACGTTTCCCGGAATCTATGCACCCCGGCTCCCATGTTCCCGGGCTCTCTATTCGCCCAATATGATAAACAAGTGACTAGACGTATCTGATGCGGATACAGGGATGACACGGATGATGTTCCTGATTGGTCATAGACAGAGGCCTTTCTAGATCAAGTTTGATTAAGGGTAAGGGTCCGGGTTGGGGTCGGTCAGGGTAAGAACCAGGAATAAGAGAGTTGGTCAGGGTCAGGGAATGGATAAATGTATCTTCTCTACGTTTCTCTAGCTCGTGATTAGTCGACGCATCAAATGTTTGCTGAAAACGGTTCCTAGAGACAGAAACACTCATTGGAACATTGAACCCGGGGAGATCCTTCGGAGGGAACGCAATAAACCGATAGAGCTTACACAATGCAGTGAGTACGGGGATGTTGATGCCTGGCATTACAATCCAGTCACACAAAAACATTCCACCGCACAACAGGAAATACAAAATCAGTCCTCTCTAACTTTATGCAACTGAGAGGTAGTTTTCACACCTATAGAATGGTCGCATTATATTATATCTGCAGTTACTTATGTCGATGACAGTGTGAACGGTTCTGAAGAAGTTGCAATACAAATTCAGCCTCCGCAACCTTACGCAATTGACAGTTGAAGCATATCTCTTTTGTCGCTCCAAGTGGTTTTTCAGACAGTGTTAAGGAGGTCTTTGCAAAGTTACGCAATAACAGTAGTTGCATACGACACAAGCATGGCAGGGAGACGTTTCGTGTGATTTCGCTCGTTTAGGTCTTCATCATGAAAGAAATACGAATCAAAAGAAACCCGTTGAGAATCTATTGTCTGCTGCGACTACATCACCATCATAAACAGCGCAATATTCAATCAATGAAAAACCGTTAAGAAACGAATTTCAAATTTTAAACTCGAAGAAAAAAGTACAACGTGTTTTCCTTTCAGAACACCTCTGTCATCTTTTAACATCATCATCCTCACATCTGTTCATATGCGTTGCTATCCAAAATCAAATTATCTCGTTTAAAATCATTTCAAAACTTCTCAGAGTCCATGCACTTGTTTAACAATCTAATGTCAACCTCTTCATCAACCCGTGTAAGCTGAACCCATCTTCTTTGCCCAAACTCCACCTTTTTCAAGCGACCGTTACACACCGACAAAGGAGAATTTCGCCCTTCCTCATCAAATGAGGAAGGTAGGCAAGGTGCCATTGTCTGGAGATTTGTGCATTTTTCTTGTTTACAAGTTTCCTTTGTTGAATTCAAACCGCAGTGGTAAAAGGTGAAGGGTGATTTTGTGGGTTTAAGAAATCTGGAGCAACGGTCGAAATATTTATAAGCACTTCCTAGTTGAGGACAAAACGCTTTGTTTTGATGAACCTGTGCGGGGACCTGTTTGCCGGGATGATCTCAATCATGCCGGGGGTGATGCGAATCTAGAGCAACGGTCACAAGATGACGAAAGTACCTGAATGCATCCTTTCATTGCATCCACTTGTGCCGCATCCTTTTCATCCCAATTCACCACGACTGGCACGGGTGACACAAGGAATAGACCTGACGCGCACTCAGGCGTGGCCATGACAATATGGCCGCCACCTGAGAACCGCGTGACAGGTCGTAGCCTCGCTTTAATGATCGCGGGCAATTCAAATGGCGGCCGATCCCAAGTGAATGGGAAGTATCATAATGGACTTCCGCGAGATCGTGAAAGCGGCTGTGATTTATCAGCCGGGTGCCCCCGGGAAATTCATCATCCACCTTATCTTTGATTGTTAAAAATGTTTTCTTTGGCTGTAAGGAATGACCGCGATGTTCAAATATCTGGTGCGTGCTCATCCGCGAGACGGACGACTTTGCTAAGTCATCCAGCCATGTTTGAACCTGAGTGATTTTGTTCTGTGAATAAATTTTTCAATTTGAGTCAGTTACTAGGAATTGTCGATGATAATGTTTGTAGAATTTCAACTAGTTAACGTCTACGTTTAGCAAATAGTCGTTATGAGGCTATCCGTACGTCGTAGAAGCTATGCCTGGTGTCCAACCCAAAGTCGTGGAGCTTTTTTGCGAAATTACAGATCCACCGAAACGGTATTTTGTGAGACAACCAATGCGACTGTGAGGTATCAATTTCTATTCTAATACGTCAATGTTTGTCAATCAGGCGGAATTCACCGAGAATCTGCTTTTTACACATTCTATACCAACCAAAGAGGTGAATGTCTCACCAAACCGCTGTGATCAAAACCAGCCTGATACAAATCCATCATAAAACTCAATGGAACAGTGAAGGGCCTACCCGAGTGCCTAGAACATCCGATTGATTACGAACTTGTGTAACTGGTATAAGAACAGGAAGTTGTGTTCTCGCCTTGATACTTCAGCCCAAACCTCTTGTTTACACCAATCATTCAGGTTAGGGATCAACGCCCGAATTCAATTACCAAATTTGTGATAGATTCCCCGGTGTAATGGCCTCATTCAGTGGGTGCGAAGGGCTAATTTGACTTAAAATTGGAGGAGAAATGGTCCATGGTCGGGTAAACGAAACGCAAGAGTTGCCCCCAAAGTCTTTAGTACCAGGTTGCTAAATCCAGCATCAGTGTCTAAATTTACCAGAGACTTGACCATCTCTCACTTCGGATGAGCTCAAATCTACTGGGTCGTTTTCCGCTGACAATACCGGCTTCCTGTCGCCTGAAGGCGTTACGTCACCGACCATGCAGATCCGGAGTCCCGGGTAATAATCTCCGGTCACCTTTACAGGACGAGAGCCAAGTTTCATCAATTTATCATAAAGATCGCGGCTTGTTTGGACAGTCCCACGTGAGTTTCCGTAACTGATCCCTCGGGGTAGGATCACATCACGCCGGTGAATCGCCTGGGAATATGTCCCAGTGGCCCCGGGCGGCATCTTTGGCCGTTACGACTTCCGTTTAATGGTCAGTGCATTATTAACCCCCTGTGACAAGAAGGGGTATCCGTGTTCTCAGATCCATACTAATACCGGACGACCATAAGTGTTTTTCAGATAAATCTGTCCAAATGTACTTGGCTGACCTCTTGTCACTAAACTGTAATCGTGTGATCACAAATACTAATGTCAAGCAGCCCTGGGCAGCTGGTGTCATAGTTGACCGGCTGACACTGTGAAAGAGCATTGGTAAGGCCTTCCCTATGGATAATCTAGTGTTGTGCAACACCACTATCTTTTGGTAAATGTGATCTGGTCACATTCCTGAGTTCAACTAAGTGCCTTTGGCCAGAACGATATGAAAACCGCTATTTGTCATTCCCATTATCTTATCATATTTATAGGAAACTGCTGGCCATGGCTGTGAAGGACATCGATGAAGCAGCATTGTCGTTTCAGCCTAACCACACTACAAACTAATACGGCATAACAAGTTTGAGAAAGCATCATTCATTTCAAAGATATACGATGTCAGTATCACTGTAATGCACCCTTGCATAAAATGTGCGTTTAGTGTACGACCATCAAAGGAGGTAAGTTTTAAGTCTCCAACCGCCTTTAAAGGAGGCTGAGTATAGTCAGCCTGACATTCACTCCTTGTGTACCGCAGGTAGATGGTTTCATATCAGCCTCATTATGGTATTATGCATTTAAATAGTAAGCTATGATTCATGTTGCGACCGGACGCCATTCCGTGCTTCCAAGTTGACAAGGCTTCACTCTTTCACCACAATGTCATGTTACAAAATTGTTATGATCACCGGATTAAATCTCACCGGCCACTGCATCAGATCATACCAGGAACTGTCAAAAGAACTACTAACGATTCTTTATTGTTCATGAATATCTTCTTAAGAAAATAACCGACCTTCAGTACCATCATCAACTCATCAAATATTTTGCATAATTTGAATATGAGTAATAGACAATATAGGGGTTCCACATTCCTGTTCCAGAAAACCGTTAAAGATATTTTAAATTTGAATCGCCGATGGGACATGTCAGGTGACACGGAAGGTCCATCGGAATCTCCCCGGAGCACACGCCCACGTCCAATGGACACGGAACCACGGACCTCGGCCGTGATTCGCACGGCGCACCTGTGGATCATGGACAACCTGCAGCCACCCTCGCCGCCGCCTCAGCAACCGCCCTTTACTCATCCCATGGACCTGTTCTGATAACATCCCAAACAAGTGCACCCGTATCACATTGATATCACTTCGTGGTTCAATGGCCCGCCTTTCATAAGGAGACTCACGCCTTTCATCTGCAGACTCGGGCCATATGAGATTCAAAAATCAGGACCGGCTTTCAAAGGCGTGCTATTCAAATAGGGGCTGCAGAGCCGGGCATGAGAACAGTCCCACGACCCAAGACGATGTCATAGACGACCTCCTTAAGAAATTCAATGCTCGGTCCATTGCGGCTCGCGGGATTATAAAATCTTAATTGATTTGTGATTTTATTTGTCTTGCTTGGTTGGAGTTGAGACTGAAGTAACCCCCGCACTTGTTGGGCATCTCCTCAAGCTTCCCTCAGGGTACATCGATGGAATGCGGAACTTATTCAGTATCAATTACGCAGAACCTGTTGCTGAGGCAGAGATTTCCCTGTCGCTATTATCAAGAACAACAACTACATGATTCCTGCCACTATTATCACAAATAATTTCATAATTGGCGTTATTATTTTTCTTGCAGTTGCTTTGACATGGTCAACGGCCTTTTGAAATAGCAACCAGAACTAAAATGATGGTTGTTTGTTGGTTACAGTTGAATTTAGGTTGGGTTAAGACCTATTCAGATTGTAATCTGGGTCTGCGTTGACGAGTTCTTTCAGCTTCGGCAGCCACTACAGTCTACGATCATCCGGCATTTCATGTACGCTATGTTGCCGCTTGCATCAAAATTAATGGAATTCAGGCCTATACATGAAACCCAGTACACGGTCTATTGTCTTCAAACAAAGCCCGCTCGCACCGAGACATAAATTCATGTTTTTCTGTTGTCTTTCAAATGGTTATCAGGGCAAATCTTGACGATATCGACCCCCACGAAACAGTTTTCATAGCGGTCGATAGGCCTATACTACCGGCAAGGGCACAAAATAATGTTTTTAGGTGCCACACTGTCAAAAAATTAAATGCATATTGCGCAATGAAACTAATTTAAAACACACGGTTTTTATCTCAGCATCATGTGGCTGACGTTATGTTAATGTATTAATGATATATTTTGGGAGTTATTCAACATCAAAGGTATCTTAGCTAGTGGCCGAAGTTAGGTAAATCTATCACTGATGGAGGTTTTTCAACCTCAAAAGTACATTGATATATTTTTAAGACACCTGATATTTATGACTGAATCATTCGATATAAATGCTATAAAAATACAAAAAATTTATGACATCAACATCTTTTAATTTGAATAATGATTATATATGGTTAATAAACCATATAGCAGAACTGTAACACAACGAAAAGTTGAGTGATTCCGGATAAAGTTACGTGGCCATATCTGAACCTTGGATTCTGAGTAAGATTTCAACATGTCATGTAATTTTAAGCGCTGAATTTCAACCTAATAAAAATTCTAACGCACACAAACATGACAAAGGACTTGGTAGATAGGCGGCAAGATGAAATGATTTTTGCAAACAGAAGTTTTAGTCTGAATGTTATGTATTCATTGAATGGTTGAGTAACCTGCCTGTCTTCAAACTTCAGGTGTAAATGTCTGATTGTCCTATAGAATGCACTGCGGGATCGGCAAAGAATTCTAAGTTACGCAATTAATTTCTAATAGGTTGATCTTCAAACTGATTTTGCACATTTTTACTACCAGTTTTTTTTTTCATTTACCATGGTCATATGTACCCATCCATGTCTATTTGCACTCTACATGTAGCATACCAATTTACAAAAACTTTTTCGTAATCAAGATCCTTAGCTGTACATGACCTTTGGCTGACAGTTTTTAGGAGAGCAGGCCCCCTTACAGAATGATATGCAGATCGAGTATAGCAACGTCCCTTTTCGTCACTGCAAGGATCGTGGGAAGCCAGACCGAAGCCCGTCACTCGCCCCCGGTCCCACCAAAAAAGGGACCTGGTACCACAAAAGTGACATCACTGTTGCACCTTAATCCCCTAGCAGCCCGAATATCTTAAAAAGATCTCCAACAGCTCCGCATAGACATGCACCTTACAGAGCTTTTAACAGATGATGTCATGGAGAGTACAATAGTGCCATAACTGACAATATCTAAGGGTAACATCCCTTGCAAAATGCAAATCGTTTCACAATCAAAAAGAGTGACATCATGGTTAGCGAAATTATGGAGGAAGCCATCTGCCTTGGACGACAACTCCTAAAAGACTCTGGCATAACGATGAACCGTGATCACTTTTCTTTGCTCCTATTATTTTCCTCGAACATCCTTATTGTCTGTGTTCCGGAATGCAACCCTGAATGGCGGAGCGCCCGGGTCAATGGAAGCAGGGGAGCATATGTCAGTGATACCAACAATTGGCCGGGCTTCCGTGGGGCTGGATGCCCCGTGCCCGCGCGATTTGTCTGAGGGATTGTTCGCCGTAAAAGCATATGTTTCTATTACCAACAATTGGAGTCGGGAAGATAATGAAAAGAAGGAGAGTAATCTTCCTTTGAATGAAGGAATGTCTCCAGTCGCTGTAGCCTGCAAAGATTCTAAAAGGTTTTCGTCCTAATCAGAAAGTGCCGTTTTAGACTTTTAGCATATGCTTCTGCTAACAACCATTGTTGTCGGTCAAAGATTTAAAAGTGTTTGTGTGAAAATTAAAGAAACATATTTTAGATGACAAAAGTGTGAGATTTATTGAGGCTAAACTGTTGTCGCTTTTTGATGCTGAGAAGAAGATTGTCCGCGGATGGATTAATTGGGTCCGTTTTAAGTGGTCCAGTTGAGTCTTAGCATATGTTTCATGTGACTACCTTTGTTTGGTTATAGACTGATGCTGAATGTCACAAAAGTTGCAGTTATCATTGAAATGAAAGCAGAAAGTTGTATTCCCATTACACGCTGGGCCCAAGACGGACATTTTCCTAGTTTTTGCATGTGTTTATTCGCGAAGGTATTCTACACTTTGTAAGAGTTATGAAAGATTCTGATTATTGCCTCCACATTCTTTTTCTTGGTTTAAAACTCTCGGTCTACTGGGTTGAAACCTTCCGCGTACATGACGTACCGAGGGTTCAGTGTTTTTCATAATGTACTTATAGTTGAACTCAGGAATGTTTCCAGATCACATTTACCAAAAGATAGTGGTGTTATACAACACTAGATTACCCATAGGGTCTGCCTAGAATGCTCTTTTACGGTGTCAACTAAAGCTGGTCAACTATGACACCGGCTTCCCAGGGCTGTGTAACATTACTATTTGTGATCACACTATTACAGTTTAGTGACAAGAGGTCAGCTAAGTACCTTTGGCCAGATCTGGCTGAAAATTCTTTAGTAAAGAAACATATGCGCTGATTCAGAACCTGTTAAATGTATTAAGGGGAAAGATATCTAAAATATACAAAGTTGTTTCATCTTACTTCCAAACCTACATATCCTCATGCGATTCAAATGTTGAGTTGGGTTCTTGAAAGGTACTTTGGATGTGACCGCTGTCGTTCCGCTTGCCCTCGCCATAAACCTACCAGCATTTCAAAATGTCAAAATCTCTTACAAAGGAAAAAAAATCACCTGACCCTCTCCAAACTATTTCTTGCCTCCCGGAGCATGAAGACTCGATGACATGCTTTCATCCAAGTCATAAAGGTAATGCTCTATTGCGTACAATCTTAAAAATCTCTCAAAAATAATTCAATATTTTTGTGTTGTGCCAACGGTATTTTATGAGGGATAGGGTGACGGGTGCAATATTTGTGGGCGCACGCCTTGACCGCGTTAAACTCGCGTGAGATTTGGCAGGAAACTCTCCCATGGCAACGACTGTTTGCCGAAAAACTGATTCGGCGTCTGATTCTCGTGGTTTTCCCTTTCACAAAGAAAAGGTCAAAATGTCTAGGATGGAGGTGTTTGAATGTCTATACAACTTCCGAAAGGCATGATGTCTTTCACAAGACCTGTTTTTGAACAAACAAGTTGAAGAAGTCATCTACAACTAAAGATTTCAATTTTTTGCATGTGGCCCCCATGTCATTTAGACTCTGACGACGACTCAACACTTTATCAGCAAGAAAAATGTGCCCTTCCTTGCCCCGAGAACGTAATATCCACCTGCGTTTTCGTGTTTGGGCCACGGGTCGGGAGGTGGCATGGAGGAACTTTTGACTACCCCACTTACCGACTACGCTGTCAACTGTAAGCAGGCCTGTAGTCCGCCGATGCTAATGAAATGAGCTCTCATTTCTGAGGGATCGGGCCTGTGCACTCTCATAATTTATTACTAGAAACAACTAATTTGGTTAAAATAGTTGTTCCAACTATGAAAGTAGTAAAAACTACCATTAAAATGGTTAAGAACTACTATTATGATAGTTATAGCAACTACTTTCACAGTCGGTGCAATAGCAACTACCTGAGTAGTAAAAGACAACTATTAAATAGTTATTTTTACTATAAATGTTAAGAGTGTGGATGTAGCACTAGCGGGCCTAATCTCTTCGTAAGAAATGCTGAAAATTTAACTGAGCCCGCATGATATCAATTTGCAGCCTACAACATACACGGTGTGATTGTGATTTTAGCGTCGGATTTAAGCATGCGGTTTCGTAGTGTAGTGGCTATCACGTCTGTCTCACACACAGAAGGTCCCGAGTTCGAACCTCGGCGAAACCATTTTCATGAATTTCTTTTCTTCTTTTCAATCGCTTTTTTTTCTTCTCCTTTTTCGTCGACTAGCTCTTTTTCTGGATCAGTTAAGCATTTTTCAAACAATTAAGTATTTCGACATTGTCACAGCAAATAGCAGTGGGATGTTTAGTTCAGCTAATCACCGCTAGATTTAACAGTGAGCAGTCTGGCTTGTTCGATCGATTGGTGGCCAGGTTTTCCTGGGAGGTTTTTCATATAAAACCATTTTTTTGAAGTATTTTGATTTATCCTGGATGTGAACCACACCAATTTTCTCCTTTCTTTATGTTATGTATATTTGCTACTTAAAATATTCAGTACTACCGTCAAGATTTCGTAGTTCTGTATTGGCCCTGAGTGTTCGTGCAAGTGGAATTGAAGTGTTCACTCTATATAAGGTCAAATTAAAGTGAGTGCCGGGTAAATGATTTATCTTTTTGATATTCATGAATTGGTGAAGAGAGAGAAGTGGGAGCAACAATCGGGCCTAATAAGAGGGGGGATGGGGAGAGTGAGAGGGAATGGGGAGGGGAGGGCGGATGATAGAGTCCCATTAAGGGGCCTCTGAGAGAAAGAGGGGGCGCTGTGTGGCGGGGGGGGGGGGGTGAGCTATCTTTTGATGCAGAGTAACTTCAAAAAATAAATATGGTCAACAGATTAGAAAAAATTGCAAAGGATGTTACCCATCTGAAGACGCCTTCCTAAGTTAGCAAACATTGAAATTCACACCTGCGAAATTATCAGAAATTATTTCCTTCCTAGTTTTCATAAAAGGATAACATGTTACGTTTATAACCAAACATGCAAACACTATCACAACAGACATGTTCAACACTCGATATCTAAATCTCAATACCTTGTTTGCTTAATTTAATTGGCCTGTAACATCCGATTCATAAAAACACGACACACGTCTTTTTTTCACGACGTCTTGAAAATAGGCGAATGCAGTTCTTTGATGAGAGCAGATTTTCTCTATTTGTTCGTTGCGAGGAATAACAGGAAATAATCAAAAAATTATATCATTTTTTTAGAAATATGTTGAAGTTGCACCGCCTGGCCACCCTGGTTTTCGAAAGACCTGAAAGAAAGTAACCTTTAGTAACAATGGCCTCGTCAGTAAACGGGGCAATTTCAGAAATATGTCCATATCTACAATGTAGGTATTACAAGATGGAAGGTCGTTTTGCCGGCTGAGCTGCGTTTTCGAAAAAAAAGCTATTTTCACAGTCATTATACATTACTGATGATTTTCAGATTCAACTTATGAGATGTACAGCGTATTAGTTTCTCGGAGTGGTCGGCCGTACACCCCGACATCCTGCCTTCGCACATACATATCTGATATTGCGAATACTTTCTCATCCAATTCCAGTAACGGCGTTATACAGGTAACATAATTTTGTTGACTATTTTATTCAGAGTCATAAATATTACAAGAAAAATCATCTGAAACTCGAGAATTGAGTAGGAGGTGCATTGGAACGTTCTTGCACACACAAGACGAACGTGATGACCGTGATTGTTGGGTTCAGATTCGACTCGGCAAGATTCGAGTGGGCTTCACCTAAGAGAAAATTGTCACCGAAAAAATTAAAAAGAAATCAGATATTAGGGATGAGGAGATTGGTGGGCAGCCAAGCCTATCGCCTCTTACCGCAAGGTCGCCCTATCGTGGCGACGTTCCCACAGTCGCGTGGGTTGCTGGCTTTCACGCTCATCCTGTTCTCTGTCCAAATGTCAAGCAAAAGATACCACTCCTTTTTTGTTGTGATCTGTATCTTTGTGATAACGTGCCAAATGTAAAGAATATATTTTTATGAAAATAGTTACGCTATATTATTAGCTCTCCCAAGTCATTATGTTGCGGTTAGGGAGAAAGGCTGAAAGAGTGATTGTCACGGACCTGCAGTGATACTGAAGAGGATAAGTCACCCGAATTGACGTAGAACCTCGCCCAGGTCCAAAATAATTGATCAAGTTACCGAGCATTGTTGAAAGTGCAACAGTGCGATATCAAAGCCTCGCTATTGCTAGAATCCAAACAGATATTGGTGATAAATCAACAGCAACGCTACGAAAAGTTGATTTTGTAGGCAGGATCACAACGCTATTTCAAGAACTAGAGCGTTTACGAACTGATCCGATATTATGCTGATCCGATTCAAGTCACGAGTGCTCATCCTCGCTGCTGATTGGTTCTCAGTCATGACGTCACAGCTTGTGTCCAACTAAGTATGTTTCCCACGCTGCAAGTGCGTGCGTGTCTCGCTCTTGACCTCGTATAAACGACCCAGGATTTTTTAGGTCGAAAAACATAGAAGAAAAGTCAGATTTATTTGAGTAAGTACTGGACAAATACATAATCATATGGTGTAAGTCATCAGAATCGATGAGAACTGGGGCAGTGGTGGGTGTATATAGAATGTGGCACGCGTTGCAGGAACGAAAATGATAATGATCCACAGGTGTTTATCGAGATTGCACTGATTTTTGATGAACGCAATGCGTGATCTGTGAGGGGGGGTTGAGGTCCGGCGTTGTCATGGCTAACACAAACCAACACTCAGAAACATAAATGCTACACCGGATCACTGCCTTCGTGGGAAGATGTAGAAGTAGGGGACAGAGGAAGAAGAGAAGGGAGAAGTTTATTCTTTATGATTTGTGACGGCAGCCATTACAACGGACACCTGATTATAATGACACAGAATAAAGATGATGGCGTCTAAATGGCCGTGTTGGCCTGACCTCACAAGCCGCGGGATGGTGACCCCGAACACATTTTCATGCCTGTGGTCCAGGCGGCCTCGGGGCTGACCTGATCGCACCAGGGGCATGGTCCGGCACAAAAAACTGAGTTCGAGCTGAACCAAATAAAAGCCGGTTTTTTAAACCTTTCTTGTGGCGATAATACCCCAATTGTAAAAAATACCATCTAATTCCTCATATAAGATAACTTCCTCACAACCTCGGGGTATTAAATCGTCGCATTTTCAATTTTCTTGTGATTATTTTTATAATGTTATGAATAAATAAAAGAACACTTCAAAAGTCGAAAATATCCCGAGGAAATGGCCTACAACTTCCTAATATCATTCAGTTTGTTCAAGCAATCGGATACAAAATTGTATCATATTATATTTTCTGATAATGGAACAAAAAATCATCTTCGAGTCCTTATCTTTAAGTTCCGGTTCTGCTTTTTTGCTTTTCAAAAGTAAGCGTATATCCGGAGGGGGTTTCACCCTGGGTGTAGCTGTAGAGACCCAATCGTGAGGCCCGGTCAGTCCTACCCGGCCCGACGTCGTCCACTTCAAAGGCCCAGGACAGCACCCAAGCGTTTCGTGGTCATTGTTATGATAAAGTGTAGTTTCACACCGGGAAAGATGGGCGTACGCTTCTGCGGTGTTCTGCGGTGCTTTTCAGTATAGATCACAATCAGTGATCGCAGCGACGAGAGATTGCCGCGATTATAATCGCAGGTACAATGTAGCAGCGATTAAAAGCGCTTTTTGCGTCGCGCTCAAATCGCTCTTTTGCGCGGCGATTTAGCTGATGGCACGAGATCTATCAGATACCATGACTCGACCATAACAACCTGTTTACTTATCAAAAACAACATTTACCATTTGATTGTAAGATGCAGGTTACTGCTCGGGGTCTTCCCAAAAGGCCCAGTTAAATATCTTCAAAAAATAGCTTTCCGAAGCCTCGAAGCATTTTGTTGGGGTTTTCACCTCATATTATTCTTCCAAAGAGTCTCCAAGACGCATTATTCATCAATTACGCTAATGTTAATTTCATAGTTCATCCTTTCATTCCGTCCAGTTGAGCGTAATCGATTCCGTTTTTCATAATAAGCCGGTAGCCATCTTGAGGGTGAATATACAATTCAAACTCAAATACCTTACAGGTGGAAAATTGGGTCTTTTGTTGTATTGCAATAATGACTGTGAAATTGAGAAATTCCCATGCAACATTCAACAGAATATCTTACAACTGCATTGTAATCAAATAGTACTTTGATTTCAAATAGAATGAAAAGCCCTCTTTTTACTTTTTCATTGAGATTTTCACAAAATTTAAATCTGACAAAATTACCTTAATTTGACATGCACTGATTTGGTGGGTAACTATCGGGAAATGTATGGTTGACCTGTTGGATATAATGCTAGAATTTCGACAGATAGACGTGATATTACTGCTGGGACGGTTAAACTTTCAATTACTTTACGAATAGTTTTGTAGGAGTAATATGGTTTATTTTTCATGTAATGTCTCTTTTACAAAAATGTTTAACTAATGAACACAATTCCCACGGAGCAAGCAAACCTCCGAAGAGCATGCAGATTGACACGTCACTAAACTGATTCGAAGATGCACCTTCTCCCATCACATGGCTCGAATTCTAAATACCCCTGGCCTCGTTTCGTCCCTGCTTGAATTGGCCACAATACCTTCAAGAGAGGGCTGAGAGAGTGTCTCTTTCAGAGTAATTTTCAGCCAGATCTGGCCAAAGGTACTTGGCTGACCAATTGTAACTAAACTGTAATAGTGTGATCACAAATAGTAATGTTGCACAGCTCTTGGCAGCCGGTGTCATAGTTGACCAGCTTTGGTTGACACCGTAAAAGAGCATTGGTTAAGCCTACCCTAGGGATAATCTAGTGTTGTGCAACACCACTATCTTTTAGTAAATGTGATCTGGTCACATTCCTCAAAATGCCAAATGGGGAAAATTGGTAAAACTGAACAAAACGAAACCATATGCCTGTTGCTATGATAATTCCTAAACATGTAAGATGAATAATAATATTGTACAATCAATGAATTATAATAGGACAAAGCTAATATCAGAGTAATGGTCCGATGTATTCGAATGGAATATAGTGCCGAGTCACGCCCAATACATATCTAAATGACTCATCAATAAAAATGTATGAGTAATATGGCTGAGGTGCTGACCATTATTGCTACAATCCCCATCCACCCACCTGAAATATTTGGTTTGGTTGCCTATTCAATCTGCGTGACGGCCAAGAAGAAAGTGATTCCTGAATACCCACGGCCGAGTCCATACAACCTGTTGACCGACCTGTCTTCCGGAAGATGTTGTCCTTCGACGGTTCCCCGACCCATCGCCTCTTGCCACAAATCAGTTTCATAAATCATGTAGTCTACTCATCCTTGTGTGCTGCTCAGCAGACTTGTTTATGACCCGCCAATGTCTTCCTCCAAAACGACCATAGCGGAACTGTCATTTCGGTCGTTTCAAGGGAAAAACTTGTAAGACCTGTGGACAAGTTGAAGGCAGCAGAAAGTTAGGGGCTGTGGTGTACAAAGCCACGTTAGGTTTAACGGAGTCGATAAGAGGATACTGATAAAAATCAATTTTCATTGGTCTTATGGTCCAGTATCCCATGGCCCATGTCAAGTTCGAACCCTCTTACAAAAATAACCGGGTAGCACAGTGGGTATATGCAGCTAGGAAACCCCAGACGCGAAGTCAGGAAGTCCGAACCTCTCGTGGTGTTTGCGCCGGCACCAGGCATGCCAGGAGTACTCTTGACGTGCCACGGTCCATGAGAACCACCCGGGCGTTTCCGATATCACAACTGGACCATGCATGTTTGCCAAAATCAGACTGACTCACTCAATGCAATGTGGATGTCGCCAAGTCGGTCACGTGGGTCTGGAAGCACAACAACCTTGACCTAAGGTCAATACATACACACGCTATGTATCTGTTTGGGATAGAGCTTGTACGCCAAGGGACGAGTTTTGTCCCACGTGCCCCTGGACGCTTGTCAATGTGACATCCGGGTGTGGCATACACAACGAGGCAATTCCTTTTTCAGGTTTGAAATAGCGTGACCCCTTTCCCATGGTGGCGATACTAAGCAAAAAGTCCTCAAAACTATCAAAGAAAGCGGAACACTGCTTTGAAGTCCATTTTAACGAATTCAAAGTCGTTTTCTCTGTATCTATTTGTCGGAAAACATTATTTGATGAGATACATCAGATGAATTTTGATGAAATAAAGCTGAAATGTCCGTACGTACATTGTTATGGGAGTGCTCCGCAACAGACAAGCAAATAAATTAGCGTTGACTTCGCATGAAATGTGGACCTAACGCCCATGAAACTTGTAAAATGGCGCCCGCATCGTGGTGGTCTGACGTAACACCAAAGGAACCCCGCGGATGCGACAACTGGAGTGACATCAAGTGGACACTTCGCCACAAGTAGCAAACTGACGTGACAGTATGATCAACTCAGGGACGAAATTTGTGTAACATCAAAAGGGAAGTTTCTCATATGAGTATTTGCTTGTACTGCGCCTATCACCTGCCATCTCTAGAATTACACCTGATCAGGAAGGACTTCCGGCCGGCAGTGGTCAAGGTCAAAAGCATTTGCGATCTCGAACTTTGTCGTTATCAAAAGACAGTTTTTTACGATTTATACACATGTGTGTTTGTGTACATCATCTAGTCATTGTACTCTATTTTCGACATTTGATTTACCTTTTATGGTATCGATATACCAGTTGCAGACGTACACCGGCTGTTGCAAAAGAACTTACTGAACATTGTCCAGTCCAAAGAGCAAAAAGCGTTTTGTGGAAGCATCATTGCATAGGAGGTATTTGTATATATCATTCATTAAATAAGAAAATAAATGTGATCTTTGCAAACAGGAATGAGCAGCCTTCCATAGAAGGTCATTGGATCACTAAAAAACACTCCCAAACTGAGGTTGGGTGTATTTCGACGACGATACAATGGCCTGCTGCGAGAGGATGGATATAGGAATCTCTGAAATATTGTATTAGCAACAATCCGTTGATGCAATGACGACATTGGTATAGGGAATCAAAAATCTGCCCGTGACCTCGATTAGCCTGATTGCAGTTTTGATTAACTTCACAGGTAATCCATTACACGATAATCCCCCAACCTATTGTCCCTGGTGTCACCAATGTATATGACAAACCTCAGCGCCACAGTGACAAGTCTGACGTTCCCACGGTCCAGGAAAAAGGGTCGAAGGCAGGACATATGGCCCCCTCATTCCCGCTATTCGCACCCTTGTTGATTAAACGCAATATTACATCTTTAAATCCTTAACCGTGCAGTGATTAACTATGTATTCATAATAAGAAACTCACAGTTCAATTACAAACTTTGGTCATCCAGCAGCAGTTCATACAAGTCATGAGCCTTACCCCCTTCCGGTGACCACTGGTGTAAAAACAAGTGTTTTCTTCCTCAGTTCAAAAAAGGCATAAATATTATGGATATTTCTGAGACCAAAGATAACTTTGTTTTGATTGTATTTGTAGCTAATAATGATGTACAAATATAGTCGTAGGTGCGATTAATCTAAAGTGAATATGACACCTTTGTTTACATTGTGTTTTGTAAACAATATAATGGACCCCTTTTATTTAAAATTAACTTGTATACTGGAAGTAAAAAGTTTGCAGTATTTGACATGTTTGATTGGCAATGATTGTTAAAATAAGATATAATAAAGCTGTTAAAATGGTATGCTAAACAACCTTTTTTAGGAAACCAGTATATTCAGTGGAACCTCCATTAGCAGACACCTACGTATTAAGGACAACCTCTCTATTAAGTACGCTAGTTTTGGTCCCAAATTGGTTGTATCCATCAAATTTATCCTCTCTAATCAGGACACCTCTCTATTAAAGATAGCACTAGTCAGTCCCGAGAGTGTCCTTTATAGAGAGGTTCAACTAGTTAAACGAAACTCCCAGAGGTGAAGAACGAACACTGATATGTTTTATTGATGTGTTTCTATTGGACGAGTCTAACCCGGCCAAGCTGAATTAACGGTCTAATGCCAATCATTTTAACCAGAGCCTCTGTGGCCTAACGGACAAGGCGCTGGACTTCTAATCCAGAGATTCCGGGTTCGAGTCCCGGCAGAGGTGGCGCCCTATTTTTTTATATTCTCCCAGACTTCTCTTTGTTTCGTTATATTAGGGTAAAGCAAGTTAATTATGACATAACCAATCAGGTTACCGAACTTTTTCCTCATCTCACGTCAACTCAAAATTACATCAACCTTCATCTAAGTCGAAAGAAATTGATGATAATGTATTTTCAATCACCTTTTTACTCGTTTTCATCCCCGATTCAATTGTTTCGAATGTCCACCGAACAATTTTAAAATCATTTGTTTAAATTTGTGACCGGGAAGTTTGAAAGAGAATGGTTGTTAGTGCCAAACTTTTTCATTTCGGTGACAAGACTTGACGTAATGCCAAATTATTTGTCTATTTTCTTTTCACGACGGGTGCCTCATTAGTGTCACAACCTCTTGGCTCGAACTAAAGAAAAAAACCAACTTCACTTTCTTTTCAAAACTTCGCTCTGTCCGTTTTTATACATAAAGCCGAGGTTACACTCAAAATCCTTGTAATGTTGAGAGCAGGGATTAAATCGTAAACAACTGAAAATCTCAATTAACAAAATGGTCGGAACGTGAGCAGCCATTATTGTCGTTAAACTTCCTGTCACGAGATGACGTAATCGTGTCGTAATAGGGATAGGCCCCTCCTAGTGTTTTGATTTAAGCTGCATAGAAATTCGGTAATTTGCTGGAACGCTTTGTCGACGATTTTATTTTTGGACAAAGGACTTGATTTTTAGATAAAGAAATTGGGGTCTTCATAGCGAGTAAAAAGGGATGGAGGGGTATTTTGCGACACCTCCTGGGCTGATTGGCCGGAGGGACGACGCGCCGTGTGCCACACGTGCAGACCATTGGAGCGTGGGAATATTTTTAAATCGGCTGAAAAAATCTGGATAATGTTTAACCCTTTGGAATGGACACTGATTTCTTCACGTTTTTAGCAAGTTTTTTTAACATTATTTTTTTGTTTTTTACTTTCGTACTCATATCCAGACATTCACGGTATTTTCGTGAAAATCGAAGTTGAAAACACAAGGAATTCGTACTACCTGTATTAAGACTTGTCCTTTCCCAGGTCATTGAGGTGACATTTCGTCCTTTCTTATGGCCAAATGATACAAGGGTCCAAGCAGGCCTCCTCAAATTCAGCCCGCAAGGAGTAAAACCGCCGTTTATAGCTGTTTCCCTGATGGACCATGGGCACATTAGAAATTTGATCATCATACTTTTTGGTGGTCCAAAGCGGTAAAAAAAAACCTAAAAAATACAATACGCACATCAGACATTCGAAATAAAAGAGACAATTTCCTAAATGTGGAGGAGGGGAACACGTAGATAAAATTGCCAAATCATGTTATGTGAGCTTGGACTTTGTTTGCGTCCCGGGGAAGTTATTTGCCTTCAAGACCACGGTCTGCTTGCTACATTCATCGGGCGGTAATTCGAACCCCCTGCCACCCGGAAAAACACACTTTCGGACACGATACAACTTCTGGAACGTGTCCCGCTGCCGAAAACCTGCGCCGGATTGGTTTTGGTGGTCTTGCACCTGTGATGTGTAACCATCTTGAGATTGAACTGTCAGTTTTGAGAGACATGTAACTCTACAAAACAACCATTCAGGACAAGTCAAGATGTCCCGCAAACGGGTGATTAAAATCGCTGCGAACTGAGATAATGATCGCAAGCAACACAATTGCTTGTTTGCTGCGGTCATCGCAGAATCGGCGATTACATGGACCTGCGATCAATGTATAACCCAGCGATTTCCGATTACCCAAAGACGAGAGATATTTTTGTTGCACATAGCAGCAATTTTGATCACAGGTCGCAGCGCATAGAAGCCTTGGCAATCATGATAAAATATCCACATTTTAGGGCAACTTGAGCATGAGATATCATGTTGGTTTTTCAGCGCAAAATAACTTCCTACAGGAACGTGACTTCTCCAGGCAGTTTACAGTGCACTAAGTGAACTGACAGTAACCATAAGCCTATCTGAAATTCGCAAGCCAGGTCCAAAACCGCCTCACAACAAGAGCGAAAATCATTATTAGGGAACGGTATTTGTCATACTACATGGCGACGAACAGGGGCATTATCCTCCCGGCCACCAACATATCAGGTCCAAGTTGTCCCTTTAAGCAGATTTCGACCACCGTGTTGATCTCGAGTTGGTCGTGCGCAGCTGCGGCCGAACGTGACGTCTCAGTGCTTTCTGATAGTTTGGCAATTTCTCATTTATATTCCCTGTTGTGACTGCTATCGTTTTCTTTCGGCGTTTTGACCTACACTTCATGCTTTATTTGATTGAATATCGTTATAAAAGTCTTGACTAAGCCATGGTCATTTGTAGCTCAATCAACCTGTCCTAAACGACCAACTTCTTCCACTTCCCCTCATAAAAACAGGAAATGTAGTTGTGCCGATTGAAATAAAATATTAAATTCATTTTTTTCTTTTCGCGAAAAGCATGCACTCTAAAAGCTTTTCACCTTTGTATTGCCTTGACGAAATGTAACTTTTGAAACGGAAATTCTAAAACACCTTGGTTACAGCGTTTCATTTTAAAATGGATTATGCTTGGCCTCGTTTTAGCCACAGAGGGTTTGGTGAGACCACTGGTTCGTATCAAAATGTGTGAAGAGCAGATTCTCGATCGATGGTCTATATCAAGTTTGATGTGTTTTAGAATAGAATATTGATAGCTCACTATCAGTATCAATTCCTTAAGGAACACATCCTCTTACTATTGAATGCGTTACCAAAAATACGACAACATTTGAACAAAATGGCTGCCACCAATTGTTCGCGCCTGCGCACAGCGGGAAGCTCAGGATCCGCTCTAATCTACCAGGGATAATCGGTTCAACGAGTTACCATGAAAGGGTCGGACCCTGCCGCCTGGCGGGAGGTAGGAGGGTTTCAGACAGATTACGAGTGTCACCAGTTGCTGGCCGGAATGGTGATCTTTTACGCACTGGGCCTTGCGGCGGAGGCCCCCGACTGGGTGCTGGCGGTGAGTTGGGTCATCTTGTTGTCCCTTTGAAACCGATCGGCTGTTTTGTCGAACCGCCTTCGAAAATCTCAAGTTTTAGGCCGAATATCTCATTTCTCTCTAGTAATTCATACTTGCATCAGCAGTGTATGACTGGTCATATGCCGGTAGTACACACTTATGCGCTGTCTAGTGCCTCGTATCAATCGTAGTGACAATTGTTTGAAGCCTTTAGGCCTCAATGCTCAGATAGTACCATAGTGACCGTACATACTGATAACTTTAACATAGGACTACAAAAGAAAAATGTATATCGACAGAACTTTACCATCTTAGGACGTACCCAACTTTAGCAGTGTTCGTAAACTGCTTACAAGAAGCTACAAAAAATGAAAATTTCCAGACAACTTGAAATGCTCCCTCGAATTCCAATTAATTAGAGATTCACCTATGAGCAAGTAGACAACATCTATAAATATCATCACCAGACTTTCAAGAGGGATTAAAGAAGATCTCGCCAAAATATCGGCGACAGCTTTCACGGAACTTTAACCCTAGAAAATGACAATTTGCTCTTGCGCCCTCGAAAGGCCAGCTTCCAGGCGCCACGAGGGAAGCTGACCAGCCAATCCCTGGCCACTCAAACCCCAAATATGGGATGAGTAGAGAGGACAAGATACTCCGATTATTTGATTTTGCTAATCAAACAAATTGTTACGGATTTATTTCAAGTTGGTCAACTTGGTGACATGAGGCACGCAGTCGGGTGCGCATCTTATTTTGTCCCGGTCTGAAGTGGACTTGGGACTTAATTGACCACACAGTGTTCGGAACATCAAGGTATCGTCCCAGTTACCGCCGATTTAGTTCGTTTGTTTGATAGATTAATGCAAATAGAAAGAAGACCATGTCTGCTGTTCTCTGAGACCTAGATAATCACTTGTTCAACCCATGACAAAATCGAGGAAAAAGAGTTCTATGTACATGTAACTGAATAATCATTTACTGGTTTTTTTGGGGATCGCATGAAGTCATGACAGTGTTGTCGCTTGCCTGAGCCCCGTGCGAGAGACGGCGGCGCGCGTGGGGTCAGAGAGAAGTCAATAAATATGGGCGGCATCGTATGCGATCCACAAAAAGATCATCCCTCCTGAATCTACGAGTAATAAAGTCAAATGAGAATAGAAACGAATAAAAAGTTGAGTAACGTTGCAGAGGATTATTTTGAGTGCCGGGTGAATGTTGCGGCTTTTCAAAAATGACAGGACGCGTCCGGATTGCCCGGTCAAACATGAACTCGTGACTATACCCCTTATCAATACATCTTTGATATCTTCGCATGTTTGCGCGGAGATTTTGAATGATGTAAGCGGGGCTTATTGGCCAAAATATCCGTCTGGCCATGTCATCTTGCATCAGTTGTGTCGTGTGGGCCACACGCGTAACAAAGCACGCAAAACCGACAACCACTAAACCCAAATATCAACAAAGGCGATTACGCAACACCCGCAGCGGCCATTTTGATTATCTTGACGTTGCGCAACACTCGGCTGCAGCCACTGTGCGCCGTGAAGTTTGTTTACTAGCCGAAAAATCTGCTGAGAATGCAGGTCTTTGTTTCGAAAAAAAGGACTTTTCCCGCCGTTTTAGTTCCTTGCAATTAAAATTTAAAAATATCCGAGTAGCAAAGCTTTAAGTTTAATATTCTTTGAAAGAATGCGACCCTTTTTCATGTCAGACGACCCTGTTCGTTTGATGAATTCCGAAATTTTGTTTTCTGGATTCCGCGACAGGAGCAACTGTGAATTATCTTTGATATTGAGCCGCGGATAGTGAAGGACCAGAGAATCTCAAAATTCCGCCAAACGTATCTGAACAAAAAATGTCGAATTTTCGGCCCGATTTGGGGCCTTTCTCTGACACTAACACTTGACATGCTTGAACAGCCTTCGTATATTACTACGCTGTCAGAGGTCTATCTGAGAAAGGCCCCATTCTGGGCCGTAAATTCGAAATACTGAAGACTACTACATGCACTTGTAGTCATAGTGTCATATATGGTGCTTTCTCCTTACTAACACTCATACTTGGGTGTATTTTGGAACAATCAAAGACCTGATGCGATGCGGTGATGTTTGACGTACACGTACGCTGTTTCTTTAATAATGTTGATAATCATCATTCTTTGAGAGAAAAGAAACCTAGCAAATGTGATGGACAGCACCGTCCATTTTCCAACAATTTCATAGCATTGCAGGTAAACCAGAGACACACACGTCTAGCCAATCGAAAAAGCCATCGGGGTATTTTCAAAAGATCACCTTTGAAACCCGAAGAAGTCACTCTCCATAAAAGATTTATTTCAAGATGGCAGCGCGTCGCGTCTCAAACTCAAATTGCGTAAGACTGTCACGGTGTGGTCTTGTCCACCCGCGTAATCGTGGACACCACCTTTTGTAAGCGGTCAAGATCGCGTACTATCAACAATCGTCACAACCAATTACCGAATCCGAGATTCCATGAGATTCTGGAAGTCAAAGAAAGCAGAGTCTCCTGGTCATCTCAAAAGCGCCCATCCCATTGTTGAGCAGACGATGCCGTACTTTTCGCAGACGGTCGTCAATTGTTGCTGGCGGGTGTTAAGGAATATGATATCTGAGATTGATGTGAGGGGTGAGGCCCTTTTGTGTGAGACCCTTTGAGGGCGCATTGTGTAACTGCTGGTCAAGGGAAGTTTTCACGGAGAAGAGCTCATTGTGTAACCCCAAAGAAATTTTTGTCCTAGTGTCAGTGAAGGTAGGTTTTGTGCCGAATCCCTTTCAAAAGGACGCTTTGTGTAACCGGTGGTCAAGGGAGTAGTCTTCGCAAAGTGATGCAAATACTCTTTGTCCCGGCCTCTGAGGATGGACGCATTCACTGGTCAAAGCGGGACTTTCGCTTGATGCTTATTGTGTAACCTCATAGAAGTTTTATCTCTTTGTCCGCGGAGGGAAATTTGAGCTGGCTCCGTCCAGGCTCCGCTCGCATGGTCAACGCATGGCCGGTCAAGGGGCGCGCGTACTGGGTCCTTGCGTCCAGCTCGAGTGCTCAATGAAAGTCCTATTCAATAGGTCTTACCTGCGTCTCTCAGGAGATGATGACACGCCAAGGTATCTTTTTGTTCCATTTCATTGTGCCTCCAAAATGATGGCGAGGTTATGTAATACGCCTTCTTTTGCTCAAAGTCAATCGGGTGTCAGACCTTTGTGTCCTGACATCAATTCAACTTGATGCCTGGAGATCAGGCGATAGATGGGGGTATAAGATTCTTGAGAGCTGATTGATGACATCTTATATATTTTGAAGAGTCTGGGGATTTGAGTGACAGGGATAGCAAGTCATTTGGACCCTATCCAAAGATCTTGGTCATAGCTGAACCTTGTCTGTAGCCGCAACATCACTTACGCACGGTATCGTGTCTCAAGCTTCGGCTTCTGCGAAGGTTTCACAAACATCGAAGTATCCATTAACGCAATTTGCAAAAGCATGGCATGATTTATTCAGGAGTTATGACAGTATCCGTAAGTAAATGTTTAATACTAGCTGTATGGAAAGAATACCTTTTTAAAACCAACTTGACTTTCTCCAACTTCTATTATTGCCGAGTAACAGATGCAGACACCTCGCGATAGAAGGCCGAACTATCGTATTTAACACGCCGTACTGATCATTGGCCGGCATGGCGGGTGTACGGGGGGGGGGGGCACCATGTGGGACGAAAATCGTGGTTGATGAAGGCCGAAGTGTTTCAGATTCTTCGACGTTTTGAGAACATAGGGTTGGGGCTGAGTCATGGCCGACGAGACGGGCCGGGGAGAGGATCTGTCCAGCGGCAGAAAAACTGCCTTCCGTTGTCAGACTTTATTCATATTGGGTGGAAACATTGTGTAATGTAGTATACCTCCAAAGCTACCTAATTTCCAAAGATTTCATGCAGTGGAACATTTTTTTCACAGTAACTTATTCATTGAACTGTGAAATAAAAGTGTTGGACAAGATCCACTTTTTGTAACTTGCCATTGTGTGTGATACAAATTTCATTTCCAGGCGCTTAGAAATGAAATTTGCAACACCCTCACAAGTTCACGTTATCGAATTCGTGATAATCACAGGTTATCGTGTTGTATCGGAGATAGATCCACTGATTGCAGGTGTAGCGATTTGCCCGCTGTTGCCAAGTAGAAAACTGGCCCAGAAGGGCTCCGATTTGTTCTCACGCTGCCCGAGCGGCTATTTGTTAAATAATATTAGGGAGTCTGATAGTATAGGTAAATACTCCTGATCAACAATGATAACTGTATCGAAGTGAGAAAATGTAACATAGTGATAAGTAGCTGAAAACAAGGCCCAGTTTACTGAAGTTTTATGCAAATTTGAGCAGTCTCGGCCAGGCCTGAGATTGTGAGAATGTCATGGAAATTCTGAAATTAAATGTAATGTAAGTTCTCATTAGCGCTTTTATACTGCACAACTATGCTGTTTGAGAGCGTGTTTCAATCATTTACCAGCTCAATCCAGAGAACCTTTCAATAAAAACCAAGTAGGCCTACGCGAAATATACACATTGTACTGAAACTCAGCTCCCTTTTCAAAAAGTAAAAACCTAGAAAAACAAACTAATTTGCACCTTGGCTCTCTAACTACGGTGACTCCGCTGCGTCTCCATCAGGCCAAATGTTATTACACCTGCACTTTAATTTCACCATGTCACTGCATGGGTCCTTATGGCGATAAAACGCTAAATTAATTTCTCAATCAAAAATGAAAGGTTCTTTAAAATACGGATTTCTATAGCACTAAAATTAAACTACGAATATATTGTGATGAATATGGCAATTAAATTTATCCAACTATGTCACGTAATAAATTTGATAAAACATGTTCAACCGTAGATCATTAACGCGTCAAAGCAGCATTGCAATCTCGTCTACAGGGGGTTTTACGCCGATTGTTACATTGTGGTATATATTCACCTCGCATCCGAGAGACGAGGTTACATTCAGCCACAAAAGGGGTGTAAAATACAATATGTCAGAGAAATCATTCCAATTTAACTTGGAGCGAGGCAAATGTGAATTTTAAGCTTCAAAACACAGGTTACTTTATTCTTCTCTTGTGAAGCAACACCTATTGTTATTCGTTAGCTGTTGTTATTGTAAACACAATTTGTCATTCTTACAGGTACAATTAATCGTCTTAAGGGTACTAAGGGTGAATTAAGGGCCCCGTGCGTGACTTGGATTACGTCATGGAGTTGTTGCCATGTCGAGAGTGATGCTGCACCAGGCGGGCAGGTTGCAAATGCCAGCATTATCTCTGCGTGATAACGGAAGTGTTATACAGGTATGATTTCAGCAAGGTACTGAATCCTTCCCGCGTTGCCATACTAGTATACCTGCAGCTGTCTGCTCTTTAATTACGGCCCTTTTTGGCGCGAAATTGTTGTGGTATGCTGATGTTGGTAACTTATCGTTCTGGGCCATTTGGAACACGTGGCAGATCAGCCAATTAGGAGTACAGCTAGTTGAAACCAAAAGAAGGCCCACCACGACCATCATACATTGTCATATCGGGTGTAACAAATATGAAAGTCTCCTCTCGAATTATGCGGCACAAAATGGGCCTAACCAGTCAGTCATGTAACATTGAATTTTAGATGCCAACTGACCAGATCTTATAAGGATCATTTACTAACCCGGATCGAATCGAAATCTTGACAACAAAGGCCTTGCTTGGGGCCTCTCTGTGATATGGGATATATTCCTTGGACTCAAATTTCTTGTACACCGGAAAATGTAGAAGAAAATGCGAGCAAAAAACGCTCATTCAAATGACAGGGCTTCCCCAGGCTGTTTCGTGGAAATAGCCTAACCATCCCAATCTCTGACTGTACGATTTTTTTGGCAAATTGATGTAATTCTTTCCAGTTCCATGAAGTTGAGAGATGAGAAGATAAGTGTGCGTAATCCCCAGTCAGTGACCGATAATACGATCTTTGTGATAGACCACTCGCCCATGATTATAATAACGCCCATCCTGGTCAGCAACTTCCGGTTTCCATTTTTTACTCGTCGCGCGCGCCTGTCTTTTTGACACATGTCCTTTTGTTACAAAGCCATCACATCGTGCACTAATTTACAAAATTAAAAGTTCCGGGTGTCTTTTGAACATTTTCGTAGAATTTCCTGGTCTCTTCACACCAGGTGTCGATATAGAATGAATGAAATCGAGATAAAGATTGAAAAATAAAACGAGTAAAAATAAGTGTGTTCACTTCAGTTTGTAATCTTGCCATTATCCAGTAACACAGGCCCTAAAGAGGAATTCGATATAACTTCCCATTTCATGACAAATTTTACGTCCTGTCCATCATGCATTGCCAACCATTCAATATGTCACATAAGGAGAGCATTTTGAGATTGTGTACAGTTTTTTTATCAATTTCAGAATATGTTTTATATACTTTTTGCAAAAAAAGGACACGGACCTACAAGTGTATACAATAGGCATGACGGATTCATGATGAGGAGAATCACGCAGATACCGAAACGCTCATAACGTCACAGCGGAAACGACAGGCCCTGATCTCATACGCTTGTCCAAGGAGGTTATATAAAACTTCCTTGATTTGTCATAGCAACGAATAAAGTGGAAGGTGATGAAACCAGAAGAACCACTCTCCCATAACGGGAATATTCAGTATATACTGATTACATTTTTGCCAAATATCTGTTTTAATACCTTCGTGCGTTATGTATCTTCGTCGGGGGCTCAGATTGTTAATGTATGTTGTCATTGTTGTTACAACAATGGTCAAAAACTTTTACTTGTTAGTTTATTAGTCACAATGCAGATTTGCCTACAATACTATGTGAATGTCCGTCGAACAAGTGTTAAATAACTCCCATCAGCCCGACTCAATCGGAAACATCACTTGAGTACAATAAAAACATTGTGTAATTACGAAATCGGTTGGGGTTTGATCTTAACGTCCATCTTGTTTTTGATACTGGCTTATTATGCGCCATCGGTCCTTGTTCTAGAGTTGTTATTGTTTTAGAGTGCATCACGTTGCGTAATCTGTGGCACCCCAAACCCCTGGCTCCGTATAGCAACGGCCCAGGAGGAAGTTTGTAAATAAGATAGGGAAGTCCCCCTCCCAAAACGGGAAATTAGCAGCGAATATTATGTCAAAATCTGGTATTCCATAGGCCCGACAATATTTTTGAATGATCATGCGTACCGGTATGCCAAACTTGCATCATAGTCCCTTTAAAGCGACGGCGGACTTCTAAAGATGGCCGTGTAGCAACTGACCTACGGAAGTATACCTGAATCAGGAAATGAAAGTGTCCTCCCAAAACAGGGAGATTATGTCAAAATCGGTTAATTTTAGGATAACATTGTACATCTAATGTATTGTGGGCACCCCCCCCCCCCTCCCCCAGCCACAGTCCCCTGGTAAGGGCATTATTACGGAATGAAACCGCATAGGCACTGGTTAGAAACTGACCTTCAGATTCTGAGAAGAGTCCGCTGCCAAACGGGATGATTTGTAATGCATATTGAAAAATCGGTTATTTCTATCGGCGAACTAACAATATTATTTACTTTATTAGCTTTTCAAATGAAAGCATTTTCATGTATGTATGACCTTACGGCATATTGCGTCAACTTGCTGTACCGTTAAGGAATGATAACCCATAGGCCCTAGTTAGCAACTGACTGGGAGGAAGTAATTTGAATCAGAGACGGGAAATGCCCTCCCATAACGGGGAAATCAGTCATGAAGAAACACTTTGGCGTAAAATATTCACAATGTATGATGAACTTTTGCACATAAGGTCCACATTAGTTGCGGATTAAGTGGTAATTTTTCCAATCAGTCGTGGGATCGTAGTTTTTGTTGCTGGGTTGGACCGACCTTACGAATGCCAAATAACGGTGTTCCTTTAAAAGTACGAATATGTCATAATCACCAGAAACAACACGTCACTCGAAATCATCATCTCAATTACAGCAATGAACTAATGAATTCTAACTGAAAGTAGTTTAGACTGCACTAATTGGGTATTATATTCAACATGAATATCAACAAAATCGCAAGCCTTTATCGATATCATATTATCTAAAGAAATATTCGAAGGGTTCACCAGAAACAAATGGACCACTCAATGACGTCAATGACAAACTCCTTCACAGGGCTCTTGAAACCAACGCTCCCTTTCACCTCTGCCGTGTAGAGTACTCTTCAGCACGTGCGTAAGGAGGTACAATAAAACCCAGCATACAAGTGGCCCGGATGCTGGCTTATTTTTCGTCGGAAACCATGCTTGTTGCATACGGAATTTACTTTTTTATCTCTTCCCCATCTCACAGCCTCACTACAAGAGGTTGCTAAGGACTCCTAAGTGGTTTCTAGGGTACTCGACCATTGCCTTAGTTTCCGCCTGTGGTTTCCGGGTGTCGTGAGGTGGGTCGGCGGTTGCTATACAGCGGACGACTCTGGCACTTGGCATTCCGTATCACATGGAAAGATATCAATACTTGACCCTCGCAAAATACTATTACCACTTATGATAAAAATAACAAGCCCCCTGGACTTGGGAGAGGCGGAATCAGCGCGACCTTGTGTTACAAGTAGCATTCCCCGGGCTGAAAAGGTACCCTGACTATTTTTCGATGACAAATCAACTGGCGTGTGACCCTTGGGAAGTCACGCGTATCATAAATTGATTATTTATGATATTGATCAAGAATATCGAGAGATGTTCAAATATAAATGATAAGATTGAAAGAAAGAGGAAAAATATTGCCGAAACCCGGGATCGAACCAGGGACCTTTAGATCTTCAGTCTAACGCTCTCCCAACTGAGCTATTTCGGCTGAATGCTTCACCTCGTGTTTTTGTAATATTTAAAACATTTGCTTTGTATATGTCATTGATGCTTAAGTATCAAAATCGACCCTATTGATACTCGGCCTGATTATTAATTTGAAGAAAAGTAGGGTTTTGACCCTCTGCACAGAAGCATGTATTGTATCAGCAGTGTATATGCTGATGGTATTGAATCGCCATGGTCCCACTTAGCCTGTTTACCTACAGGGTCCAATACCTTAAGCGAAATCACACTTTTTAGGAAATTTCATCTTTCTACTCAAATGAGCTAAAGATATTTCCTGAAAATTCTATCTGCCCCTCTTAAGATGCAAAAATGTTGACTGGCCTATTTATCAACTTGGATCTTTTCAACAGACTTGACCCGAATAAAATTTCTAGGCACTGGACAACGGACTCGTCATTTTTGTCCTTCAATCGTGGGAATTTGGTGACAAATGTTGGCAACATTATCGTAAATTTACATAACCAAGGCGCATACTCTTTTAGTATTTATAAGTAAACAAACCGACGTGACCTCCATGATTTGATAGTCAACAACAGATATGACAGACCGTGTAATATTTGGTAGAATTTACTATATTTCGTTTGTCTTGGAAAGCACATCGGAAAATTATTTTCTTCTTCCTAATCCGTTTCCATAGGAATAATAAACCTTGAACTTTCATCCTTGTCGCGCTGGTTCTTAAATAAATTCAAAGTAATTCTTAGACCACACAGATTCAGACCATCACCAACTCTGCCCAGTAACGTATGCCCTGCCTCCTTGCGTAGGTGTGACCTAATACCATACGAATTATCACACATCCGAACCAACGACACCCTCACGCCTTGGCCTAGATCACTAGCCCAGCTAACCCATACCTGCCTAGTAACCTCTCAGTCCAAGCAAGGTGTGTGGGTGTGACCTAAAATCAGGTGGAAGAAATTGCACAAAACTGAGAGAAACAGCTAAGCACAATAACACCTTATAGTATTCTTACCACAATATAATATGCGTGGAAACTTGAGAACTGACTTTTCTTTTTGGCATAGCCTTGGGCCTTGGATCTGGGGTGTGAGAAATATTGTCGTCGGCAACCCGACAGCACAGTAAGTAGGGATCGCATGCAGTAGTAAAAATAACTGACATTGTAAAAATACCGATTATATCTAAATTATAGAAAGGGGTGGCAATGCCCATCAAATCCCGCTATCTCGAATATGATCTCGGATGCCTTTAGAACAGGATTAACATCAGTCGCACCTGTGTTTAAATCCGCAACAGACACACGAATCTGCTTTATTCCTCGAAGTCATAAATATAAAGACAATTCCAATAATAATTGCAATGATGCTGCAACTTCTCAATTTCGGGGGGGGTCAGTTGAATCTCGAAAAGTTTTATCAAATCATGCAGTGCTTTTATAATTCTACGTGAGCTCTTTTGTCAAAATTATTGAAGCCTACTGCTGTAAAATGAGTGATTTGCCAGGCAATTTTTTTATTTTAAAAGATACTAAAATCTCACAGCATTGTCTCACAGCCTTCCGCAAGGACAGGTATACCCAAATAACTTGATGACAACATTTTCCGTATCTTCTGATCAGAAGAATTCGCACTGATTCGCGTTGCATTTTTCGATCTCGAAAAGTTTTATCAAATCATGCAGTGCTTTTATAATTCTACGTGAGCTCTTTTGTCAAAATTATTGAAACCTACTGCTGTAAAATGAGTGATTTGCCAGGCAATTTTTTTATTTTAAAAGATACTAAAATCTCACAGCATTGTCTCACAGCCTTCCGCAAGGACAGGTATACCCAAATAACTTGATGACAACATTTTCCGTATCTTCTGATCAGAAGAATTCGCACTGATTCGCGTTGCATTTTTCGATCTCGAAAAGTTTTATCAAATCATGCAGTGCTTTTATAATTCTACGTGAGCTCTTTTGCCAAAATTATTGAAGCCTACCGCTGTAAAATGAGTGATTTGCCAGGCAATTTTTTTCTTTAAAAAATACTAAAATCTCACAGCATTGTCTCACAGCCTTCCGCAAGGACAGGTATACCCAAATAACTTGATGACAACATTTTCCGTATCTTCTGATCTGAAGAATTCGTAGACTGATTCTCGTTGCATTTTTCGCAGTTTGGAAGCTAAAGTTACTTGTGGTAATTGTATTTGTGGTAATGTTAAGCATCCATGGCATAGTTGGCAAAAGATGCACATTTTTCGCATCAATCAAGAAAGCAAAATACCCAAGGCGTACAGTAATCAAGACAAAATTACTTTTTAATACAACCTGTCCGCCGTGGTCCCTTAGGACTCGGTTGGTAACAGGTCCGCGGGACCCCCTCAGCACGTCAACATCATCAGCTGCAATCAGGACGACAAAAGGGGTCACAATATGGGCGCTTAAAGTACAATACCAGTGAAATCGGCCTATTAATAATTCATTATAACGCTTATATGGCAATATGTCCCCTTACAAAAACTGCACAACAGTGCGTGGGTTATACAGGGCTTTTAGTTCAAGTTAAGATGAGACCGTAGTTAGTAAATTGCGGACACCTCAAAATAATAAAGATGTATTTTTCGCGCAATTAGAGGCACAATACAATTCCGGCTGCTTTCGGTATCAGTTATTTTCTTTTCGGTTTCACAGGAGTAAATTGTAGCCTTTTCCTAAATAAACACCGGGTTTTGTATTTGTGATAGCTCCTAAAGAACTCGTTTTGGAAAGTAAATAATAACTTGTTTATTCCGTTTCTTGGTTTGAAAACATTTCATTCCGTTACTGGGAGGGGATTCTGGTCTGAGGGAAACTGCAAGTAATCATTATAATCCAGGCGCAAACATTGTTGTTCAGATGAGGATTTCCATTACTGAGTCATTGAAAACGAATTTATTTCGTTTTCTGTTTCAAAACGGAAAAGATACAAAAGAATCACACGCATTCGTTTTTATTCACGCCATTCAACCCCACACTTTTAACGATGCATTTTACCACTTGAAAAGCAAAAAAAAATCAGATAGATCTGGCCAAAGGTACTTGGCTGACGTCTTGTCACTGAACTGTAATAGTGTGATCACAAATAGTAATGTTACACAGGAAGTGCCATAGTTGAATGGCTTTAGTTGATACCGTGAAAGAGCACTGGTTAGGCCTAACCAACGGGTATTCTCGTGGTGTAATCACCACTATCTTTTGGTAAATGTGATCTGGTCACATTCCTGAGTTCAACTAGCCTGGGCTAGAACGATATGAGAAACACTTGTAAATCAGGTCAATTTAGGAAAGGTGCGATGATACGGATCAAGTATTTTAACGGCGGATCTGCGGTGATATGATGCCAGGGGGCTTATAAACGCGGTCAAAAACTTTCAAAACGCGGTCAAAAGTGTCGTTCAACTTACTCAATTAGGGCCAAGAAACAGCCGCACCAACTGCCTAGAAACCGGGGACCTAGTTAGTCTAAATTTGTCCAAACCTAGGTGTTTATTTAAAGGTATTTAATCTCCAAACGCGTGCCGCACGCGCTGAATATATTTGCATATTTGTTGTCAAATAATGAAAATCCTTCACGAGAATTAATGGGAACGCGTCGCATACTCTTACATGTACATTCCGGTCAGGCGGTGATGTTCATGACGTCTTCACTGCACTCTGATGCGGAGCTTTTTTACATGAATAGCACATGGCGATGTACGCTAGTGCTAAGCCTGTCACAACTAACATAAATGGCATACATACACAAACAAACATCATTTGTTTACAAAAAGCCACCCAAAACGTCTTCTAGATTGACTTTGTTCATTCAAAATTACGATCTAAATTTGGCAGCAAAATCAACAGGCATGCACCAAACCAAGACGTCATTGCCTCCCTCCCCTGGTTCATGTTGATTGTGCACGCCCCAACACAGGAAGTACCCACACAATGGAAAGTAGTTCAGGCATTGTTGTGGCCACGTGCGACCCGGAGCCCAGTGTGTACAAGGACAATAGGTACTAACTCTCGTCAATGCCTGTCAACAAATAGAACTGGGCATGAATAGACACTCGATAGTAAGATGGGATGGTTATATAAGCACGGGGCGTCCCCTCGAACTCCGCCGGAACTTGGCCCATGGATACCGCGCGCCCGCGCCGCAGCACAGGTGGTGACCGTCCAGATTCCATCAGTGGACATTCCGGGACACGCTTTCTTGGACACTGGCCACCGGGGCCTCTTAGCAACTGAAGATCACTCTCAGTTCTGACCATTATCAAATTAAAACGCGCTATTTACACAGAGTCGGGTAACGGCAGTGACCACTTCCTATTTTCGTTAATAATTTCCTCCGACCCCCGCACGCGTCTTCTATTTAGATCTGTTTAGCCAGCATGGACCATATGCTTCGCCGTAGTAACTTATGCTCCGCTTCAGAATCGTGTCCGTCCGAATCCTGAATGAAGATAAGAAAATTGCCCCCGGTATATGATGTATTCTAAATGACACTTTCGCCCACGTTTTTGGGATTAAGACCAATATTGTCAATGGTTGTCCATGGTTGTCAAGACGGGACAAGTTGCATCGGGTAGCATCTTTGCATCTTTTAGTAGAGCTCCTTGTGTTTTTTACTGTAAACATCCTAATTTAATGTTAACCTACGTGTTTATAGTTCAAGAATGCCGCAGATATAAGGTTACTTTGTCGAAAAATAGTGCTTTTTATTTTGGCATTCTGAAACAAATCTAAAAGGGCCCTGTGGATATTTTGACGTTCCCTCCCGACTTATGGTTATCGCAGATGATGTAAAAGTTGGCCCAGAAACAATTTTCGGAAATTAGGACTCACGTAGGTGTAAATTGTTCCAATTTTCCGTTACCAAGTCGTACCCCAGGGTCGTAACGATATCAAGTCTGGGGTGTAAATAATAGTGTATTATTATGCATGGTAATATCGTAGATAATGGTTTTGGCATCCTCAGATTTTCATTAGATGAAGCAGTTCAGTCCGAAACACATAAGTTTTGGAATAAGCATATAGGGAACGGGCCCAAGCAGGATTGAACAAATTGATCGAATATCCCCTTCTAGCTCTTCCATCAACATTTGAATTAGTTACTGCAAAATCCGCTTCTTTCAAGCGAAACTCGAACCAGCTCGCCAGATTATCGGTCAAAGTCTCAATCCTAGGCCTAAAAACGCGATAACGCTGCCTGAGAAATCGCAAACTCGTATATGACACGCGTCAAGTAGGCCCTTTGGATTTTTCCCAGGCCCTGAAACAAGAAAATCATTAAAAACCGCAGGGTTTAATAATAATCACCCAATATCTCGTTAGGATTTCGTTGATTTGAAAACTAAGCTTCTAAACTGGACCAAAACATAAAAGGTGAACTCAGTACGACTTTTTACATTTCTGTGGCGTTCGCACCCGGCATGCTGCTCGGAGTATTTTCTTCTAATATTTTTCCAACTGCTTTCCTAAAGGCTTTGCTAATCATCTTAAGGGCCTAAGCAATTCATAGGCTTAGGTCCGTGTTTTGAGACCCGTTCCCACATATTGGTTCACGCGCTTTTCACAATTGCAAAATCCTAAACATGGGTTTATAAAGTCTTTACGCTTTCTGGGCGTCAACTTCATGCAAAGTTGGCAAAAGTTACCCGTACATTATTGACAACTACCGTCTAATGTCACTGCTGATATTGCCTTAGTAAGGTTGGCACTGACGAAAGAGTTTTGTTTACAAACCTGGAAACGAATAGAAAATGTTTTTGATAAATATGTGTCTTGCATTCAAAATAATATACCTCGGTTATCAATACCGTATCAAAAATTAAATACCATTGACCTTCGCCATTGTAAAGCGTTTGGATGCCCTCCCCAATGGTCAGACCAGCCAATACGCCCCTGGTAGGCCTAACAAATTATTGGAAAAATGATGCTGTTTCATAGGCCTGTAACGTGTTTGAGTCTTCAAGGGCCTCGACTCTAGTCCCCGTGGGATCAAACGGTGATTTTTACCGTCTTTTAAATAATCCGCTAAACCCTAATTGAGGAGGTATTGTGAACTATGCTTATCTCTCGTGTCACGTCGCGAGACAAATGAGGCCTAGGTTTTTGGGATCTGTCATGTCTGTGACCCGAGCGAGCGCCGAATAGAAGTTTCTAGCAAGGCGTTTTGCGTAAAAGGCGGTGAAAACGAAACGGATTTTCATACACAAAATAAGTCATATTTGAAATTGGAGCCAGACCATATAAATAACCCCATCCATGATATGCAAAGTCATATCGCACAAGCTCTTAGTACAGTCATGATGTTACGTGATGTCACAATAGTGAACTTGAATGTGAGTGTCCGCTTATCAAAAGTGAGTACGATTATTAGATTGTATACATGTATGTGCAATATTGATAAAAGTGAGGCTGATATTACATCGACCCCCGGCGACCGATCTGCAGACTCTCACGCTACAATGATCCCTGCTGCCCCACTCACTTTGATATCTCCCCGCCCGCGATAATTGTATCATTATGTAAACAAAGCCGGCCATTGTTTTTCACAAAATAACACTGAAATCTGCAGACAGAAGAAAAATGCAACATAAACAACAAGATAGTTGACTGTCGCGTTCCAGCCACGCCATTTTTTTTCGCGCGAAAATTCTTTGCTTAATTATCATGTTGGACTCGAATGAAAAATCGTCTATTTTCAATATCTACCGCTTAACTCGTGACAAACACAAAACACAATCTCGGATCACTTTCAGAATGTTCCCGCCAAATTATTTTCCCACAGAATCAGTTTTCATTGTGCTAAAAACAAAACAAAAGACAATGGTTGTTATCGCAAAGTTGCGACCGATGGCCAAGAGTTGCCAGTTGTTTTTCACGCTGAGGAGAATTGACACACTCCCGCCAAATCTTCCCGCCTAACGGTCATTCTTAGACTCAGATGAGAGCGGTCATTAATTGATGGTCATCTACCTAAGTAACAGAGTATTATTCACGCTCTCCGTATGCGACAAACATGGTCAACTGTCCGGTCTTATCACCACCTACGCTCGGAATTGTCCGGCCTTGGTCAAGCACCCGTGGACCACACACCACATGCCCCGACGTGAGAGCACAAGGGGTGGAAGCACGACAAATGATTACAACCGAATAAAAAAATAGTTGCCATCGTAATCAGCACTTCGGGTCGGATTTGAATTTCATTCAAGATTTTGTAAATTATCTTCGAAACTACAGCGCAAATAAAGTTTTTATCACGCATACCATATGTTGGATGTGCATTAGTGATTGTCGTGAGAAGCTGCTGACTCCTCTGCGTAAAAAAAGCATCAGGCAACTTGAACCACGACCATGCGGTAACAACCTTTGACTTATACCATTGACTCGCATGGGATATGATTTTTAATAACAAAACACTGTCAAGAGATATTTTAACTTTTTGAACAGATAAATACTTTTTAAACACAAAATTCACCGCTCTCGTCACACCAGACGGTTATCCTGGTCACGTGATCCTGGGAAAGCCAAACCATCGCTGTCGTAAGAAAGGGATCAAGAACCGAAACGTCTCGGCGGACAAAGGACTTTTTGGCACACGTTTGACGCAGGATTAGCGATATCCGTAGGTCTTGGGTTTATCAGCCAAATCTCATTAGTTTAGGACGATTATTTCGGGTAGTTCCCACACTTTGTTAGCGCTGATTTTATGGTTAGTTTCGGTCAGTTATGTCATTACTTTTTTTGCAAAAATCCACAAATTTGCCCTACTCCAGAATTATTTTTAACTTGTGATGGGGTGTAGCAGAGACCGGAGCGATCTTGAAAAAGAGGATGGGCCTGCATGGAGACATGGCCTGGGGGGGGGGGGCTCGCTCCCCCCAAAAAAATGCGTTTTCCTGACATCTAGAGACTACAGTTAGATGTTCTGTATGCATCTTACAATGGTGTAGTGCCCTGAACAATCATTGCTCCCCGACGAAAGGGGGGCGTAGGGCGCCTCATGCACTACACCCTGAATGTCCTTGCTATTACAGCGCTTATTGAAACAAACGACGAAAAAAAGAACTGCGAGTTCTTCACTTCGGACATGGTCAAGATGCCCTTTGCTGTCGGCACAGATTTAGCGTACAGATCACCCGAAATCAGATGAACTGTCTCCTTGCTTTCATTCATTCTCAGTTATCTCGTCCAATTGTCTCCAGTGCTATTTCAGCTTGAAAAATCTGTCCAATATATTATGCCATAAACGAAAAGTCCGGCCAACTCGTTCTTTCCCACGGGTCACAACAATGAAAACATGCCCTCATCAATCCCAGTGAATTCAACTTGTTACGATAAGTTTTCCAAGGGAGGCGAGGCACACAATAAAACCTGTCTTGATTTCTTTCGCGGGGAGATTCGAGAGATGAACTCGGCCCGAGATGTCATCCAGGGGGAGGGGTTTTCCCACAGGTGGATGAAAGGATATGGCACGTGTGCTTCAGAACCATCTGTTCGTCCCAACTCTTGAGAAACCTAGTCCCCAAACCCTAAATAACACATCCAATACACCAGCAGCACACAATATAAACTCCTGGGACGTGGTCACACAATGTGCAAAGCAATGCCAGTCACCCGCTCAGCAACTACCATAACAATAGCTATAGGAATGCGGCGGAATTCCCCCGGATACAGCAATACCGGTGGGCGGCCAATCAGCGCGCGTCAAATCTGTTGCCGTGTCGGCTCGCGTGTTTTGATTGGCCGGGTGCGTCGGAATCCCACCTGTGCAGAGGCTATTGTGAACTCTCGCGGTGTTCTCGTGGTCGCGGGGTATAAAAACAGGTCGGATTTTAATTTCGGATCATAACTCGACTCGCTCTCACCACGTTTACATCGTACTTTACTCTTTGCTCTCTTTGGATTATTTACTTGTTATCATGAGGTTCGACAGAATGAAAAGTCTTACCACCACCCAGGAGAGGACTCCTAGCCCTAAGAACAGTGATCGAAGGGTAAGTTTGTTATTCTTTTTGGCGATTTGTTGTTTTGTTTATTTCTAATTCTGATGTGATTTGTCATGATATGATACGTCATGAATGCAGTGGGGGACCCAGGGGAGTGCAGAATAGGCCACGCGTAGGCCCATAGTTGACATCTCTCAGGACGGAGTGTCAGCAAAGACATTTCTCACACCGGGCTTTTGGATTACAATTTATTGTTGGTACTTTTGTAACATATCACCATCAGCATTTTCTCCTTATGCATGCAGTGCGAAATTTCAATCCACTTAAAAATTAAGTTATTTTTTACTTGCCTATACGAAAGCGTGTTTTATCTCGTTGTTGACATTGAGTATTGATCGACACATTTCGTCTCATGTTCATCGAGTGACAGACATTATTTTGTTACAACATCTTATTATCAAGACAGGTCTCGATAAGCTCGCGTCTTATGATTGACTCAGACTAGGTTAAGATATATATTTGTACTCTTCTTCGGGTCAGCTGGTCATCGTGGCTCAGTTGTCATTCACTCGTGGATAAACCAGCAAACCCCAGGTGGAATCAGCATGGTCTGATGGCGAAATTTGGACTTTATCTATTAACAGACACGCTGTCAGTGAGTGTCACTGATGCGCCTTGTCAGGTTTTTGTCATGAATTTGACCCGCAACTATCACAATGACAATTTAATTGGGTCATCGGTGAGCCATATAAAAAAGAAATCTTCAATAGGCCCTAATTATTTTTTTTTTCAATTTCCGATCAACGACAAAAGCACAATCTTTCACTTATTTACCATTTTTATGTTATCAAAAATGTCCTGCAACTTCTATTAGAAATGTTCTAAATCATAATAATGCGAATTTTCACCTGGATTCAATCCTCCTAACCATCATCATCCGCCATCTTACGTCAGTGACCTTGACCGGACGATGTCCAGCATCAAGTAGCCACTGTCCGCAGATGGCATCGCGGTCACTCGGGCGTGGAAAGCACGCCGTGCTAAATCAGGTAGCAGTTGCTACGTGCGCCGTACCTGGCCTAATTCTCTTAATTGTTAAGTAGGTCTGAACGACGCGTGTGATAGATTAATTGGGCACAGATTAAGACATAATACATGTTAATTAGTGTTGATCACTTTCTGCCCTGCTGAAGCCCAGTGTTGATGGGCAGTTAGAGATGCCGATTGACCGTCGCTGGTAAGATATCATTTTAGGCCCATTATTTCAGCATTAAATTGGTATTGCAGTATCGGTTAAAAAAGGCATTTTGATGCCATTTCACATTTGTGTCCCAAAACAACTTTCTTATGCGTTTCCTTTCTTTATTCTTGCAGATCTCCAAACCTTTGATTGAGAAGAAAAGACGCGCCCGCATCAATGCCAGCCTCTGCGAACTGAAAACACTTCTCGAGGTCGTTCTTGGCGAAGAGGTTAGTATCATTAAAAGTTCAATCTCATTGTGTATATTCTACCTGCGTATACATCTTAGTCCTTCTGATGTTGAAGCTTACTTACTTCTTTTTAACATAAATTGAACTAACGTGCAAACATTTTGTATCAGGAGTGCACATTACAGTGAAAAAATTAAAATCCTACAGGGTGTCACGAAAAAGATTATCCATTTCTCTGTTTATTGTGAAGTAGGCCCAACTGATATCTCGCACTAATCGGGCAGTGGAGATATTGACTTTTGTGTTGCTCAGTTTCTCACGATAAGAACAAAACTTTCCCATAATTTTCCATCTTTTTTTCTGTCTGATACAAACTGTTATCACCATGCATCTCAATTCATCATTGCACAAGAAGTGCTTGATAGAATCACTGAAAGAAATAGCGAGTTAGGTCAGATACTCTAATTGAAAAAGATGCTTAATAGGTGCCCTCTGCTCCGAAATAATTGATGCATTATTTCAGACGTGAGCCGCAAATTAAAGCTTTCCCAACTCTTGCTGAAGCACTAGTTTTTTCTCAATTAAGTTGATACCCATTGCATGAATAATAACTCTAATTCTGTGCGTGCGATCTTGTGATGAGAAAGGCATAGCAACAATGGGAACCAGGCCTACTGCGTGACAAATGGGGTCACGAAACCGTGTGAAAGTCTCGGTGCGCTGTCTTCCAGTTAATGCGTTGCTAGGCCCTTACTGACCAAAGAGACTCGTGGCGAATGAGGCCAATGTTTTCTGAGTATTTGTATACATATTTTTAATCTCACTTTCGGAGTCAGTGTCCTGGTCCCGTGGGAATTATCATGAAACGGGTCAAGTGTATCCATCACTTGGCTTGAATGCCCTCATCATTTGATTTGAAGGGTTGGAGGGGGCTTAGTAGTTGTTGTAGTCGTTGAAAAGTAAAGCAACGCATCCTGGCGTACATGTATGAACGATTTTGGTCGTTTGAAGGCTCTTCATTGCCTGGTCATGAGCTAAAAATAGGCCATAAAAAGGATGACATCACTTGTACACTTGTTGTAGGCCTGAGAATTCTTGTGAATAAACTTTTCGTGGGCCTCACTGTTTGTAAACAAAGAGGGCAGACGGCGGGTTTTCGCGGGAACGCGTTGTGCGGCCGACCGCCAGATAAAGGGCCTACTTAATTCGATTCGCGCACTACAAATAACGACTTACAATAACAGATGACTCATGAAGTGTATATAACTTACTGTCAGCAATGAGAGCGAGAAAGGCCTAGATGCAATTTTCCCACGCGAACCACCGAAGTCATGGTCGGGTTATCTTTTAACGTTTTTATACCGATCTCGTGGCTCATTGAGTCAAATCTCTCCTGTCAATAAATATGTTTCTTATCCTTATAATACAAACTGCAATGAATTCTATCAAAGGACTGTTATGCATTACCAACACAGGCCATTGTGGCCACGTGCGCCTTCTGTTAAAATACATAACATATTTTACGATATCCACATTCACATTCGCCAGTAGTAATTCACCAATAGGCCCATTTTTATTGATTAATAATCTTTCATTGAAACCTTTCGTATGCATTATGAAACAACTTTCTAAATGATTCCAATACTTATGTTTATTTCAATTGATATCTTCCAGGTTCCACGCGAATCCAAGATGGAGAAAGCTGACGTATTGGAGCTTGCTGTCCGCCATTTACGCGATGTCAACAGAACCAGGCTCAATGGTAGGCATCAATTTCAAATGGTCTTTCTTTTAAAAGGCGGCGCAACAGTACGGCGAACTTGTGCCCATAATGTCACTCTCCCTGGTATGGCGGCGCCACTGTACGGTCCTTAATATGGCACGTAGATCAGGAAATGACACTTTTGGCTTTCATCATTTTGTAAATGAATTTGCATGTCTCTGAATCACTTATTTATATTTTGTTGCAATTGACTTATGTTCCTTTACCTTTTCTCTTTTTAGTTGCCGCCTCAGCTGACCCAACTGTCCTTGATAAATACCGAGTAGGCTTCAGCGAATGTGCCTCAGAAATCGGCCGCTACCTGAACCAGGTTGATGGCATGGAGGTGGATCTCCGGGGCAGACTCCTCGGACATCTCTCCAACTGCATGACCGGCCTGAAACACGACCAGGATTGCCGTCCACGCCCATTCATGTCCATGATCCCCAACCCTGCCGTCATCCAGCAACAACAGATGCACGCCCAGTCTCAGTATCAAAACATCGTCCACGCTCACATGATGCAACAACAACCAATGAAAACTAGTCCTACAATGAATATGCAAATGACCGTGTTACCGCAGCCAATTGCAAACGGACATCGTGCAATGCATTTGAATACTATGCAAAACGGACCTTTACCAAGTGTGCCTCATGGACAACAACATCTTCCTGGTGGAGTACTTGTCGCAAAACCTGCCCACGAAGTGCAGTTGTCCCCTATCTTTGTGAACACTCATTCACCCAAGGATGTAATATACGCAGACAATCTTGTGAAACAAGTTAGTCATTATGCCCGTCAGCCACAAACTGTCAGCCCGCCAAAACATATCTCGCCATCAAAACCAGAATCCGGACTTTTAAAAATCGACACTGCTACTCTAAACCATAAGTCACTTTCAGTGTCTCCTCCACCTTCACATTTATTGGACGCTACTCGTGTTCGTGATGAGAAAGTTTGGCGTCCATGGTAACCGATTCCAAGACAACCCGGTTGCTAATGACTTGCTTGTACTTAGAATGCGGACACTTTCAACTACTTATCCAAAATGTGCTAGAACCGATGATCAGTTCAAAACCTTGTAAATAGAAAGATAGATTATTTATTTAATAATAAATTTGATAAATAGATATTTGTCTCACTTTTCATGTGTTGTACTTGTAACTGAAATGTATGGAGAGGGTGGGGACTTTCAAAATGCTTTCCATAGCATCATCCGTGCGGAACTAGTGCTTTCATCTACGAATTCACAACGATTCTTCTCCGAATTAGCAGCAGTCCTGGTGATCAAAACCTTCCTCGATTTCACCGCAGCAAATAGAAGCCGAAAGAGTCACTCTTCACAACTCACAAGAGTCCACAATTAATACTTTATCACCAGTATAAATCATATGTCCACATCCAAGAGGCCACACTGAATGGCTTATCTCCAGTATGAATTGCTCCCCAGATGATCACAGACTCCGCACTGAATGGTCTATTTCCAGTGCGAATCCCTCCCAATCGCAAGAGGCCACACTGAATGGTTTATCTCCAGTATGAATCCCTCCCTCAGATGACCACAGTCTAAATGGTTTATCCCAAACCTTAATCCCTCCCACAGACGACACCAACCACAAGAGTTGAAGGGTTTATCTCCAGTATGAATCCCCCCCCCCCCCCAGATGACCACAACCACACGAGTCAGTCCACACTGAAAGGTTTTTCTCCAGTATGAAGCCCTCCCTCAACGACCAAGATCACGGAGATTAAATCGAATGGTTTGTCTCCAGTATGAAGCCCACCCTCAACGACCAAGATCACGGAGTTTAAATCGAATGGTTTGTCTCCAGTACGATGACCACAATCAGCAGTGTGCTGCCACACACAAAAGAGTCCTCACTGATTGATTGAGTCCTTAGCAAATGGTTTATCACCAGTAAGAATCCCTCCCTCAGGTAATCGCTTAATCATCAAGCTGGAAGGACTCATTCACATTTCGCGCCTTATCTATGGCCCGTGCATGTTTTATGAAGATGAGCAAACCTCCCTTATTTACCGGCAGTTCTATGAAGAATGGTCCAAGTCGCGTTGATGTCCACTACGAACAGGCCCTATAAGCATTTGATTTGACCGATACACGCTGCTGGACCAGATAGGTAAATAGAGAATAATCAATAACATCGAATGCCCCTGCTTACACCCTCTTTGATTTCGGCAGTTACATGTATAAGCCCTTTACAGATCAAATGGGCTCTCGTGTTGTGATGTGCTTACAATTAATTGACGTTAGATGGCGCTATCGTACGGTGTGGTATTTGACACGTTGAAACTGGCCATTTCATTTCAGTTTTGTCCATTCAGATGCCGTATACAGTCTAACTATAAAACACAGCTTTTTGTTGTCATAATCATGTTCTGCTATAGTAACTGAGATCGTAGTTTTGTTTCCGTTGGAACTTGGACTAGAGAAACCAGGCTGGTACCTAGTAGGCCTACCCTTAGTTTGGCTCATGAAATACAGAGTCGCCATCTCTCGTTAGTGTTTGAAACTAATCTTGATATACAGTGGAACCCCGGTCGGCGACCACCTCAGTAACGCGACCACCCCGCGAACACGACCAAAATTCTCCGGTCCCGAATGGTTTTCTCTCTAATTCTCATTAACTGGCCCTCGCTAACACGACCACCCCGGTACCCAGACCGCGACCACCAGCTTGGTCGGTCCCAAACTGCAAATTAACCCCGCTAACGCGACCATGATGCCTAATTGCCGTAATCAACCATGACCGCATCGTATCAATTGGCACCTTCTCGCAAATCCGTGTTGATAGTTAGCACCTCGAACACAATGACCATGGGAATCCATATGAAAATAAATGATGTGTAAGTGAGTTTGATCAAATGTAAGCGCAAATAAAATGAAGAATAAACTTTCTTTTCGACTCACGGTTTGTTTTTCATCATTTAGTATTAAATGATGTCAAGAGGCATGCACACGTAGTTTTTAGGACAAATAAATTATGTTGATTAGTAAGAGTACCGATACTCAAAGTAAAGAATGCTTACTACGTCGTAATATTGATAAAATACGTTTTTAAAAAGATGATTTAATCAGTACCAGTTCAAATTGGCTGAAGTTAAAGCAGGAAGACATCAGGAATAATTCTCAACATCTTCTCACATCACCTCTCTCAATGTTAGCGGGAATATTAGCTTGACATCAAGAAGGGCAGCTGCCGATGGTGTGAATGACATGCTTGCTCTAATTAGCATGCTCAAGTTTTAATGTAATGTTTGGTCTAATTAGCTCTCGTCAGTTTATTTACTCATTTACATAAGTTGTAAATTAAACGCAAAACACTCAAGAAAATGATTTTTTATTCGTGATATACACACAAATTATCGAATCACCCGGTGGCGTAGTCATTAATGCATGTCAATGTACACACAGCATATCTGCTAGGACGATGTTTTGGCGGGAAAACCTACTTATGATTCTTAAATTCACTAACGCGACCACCCCGGTAACACGACCACTTCGGCTTAGTCCCTTGGGAGGTCGTGTTACCGGGGTTCCACTGTACTGTACTAAAGTCTGGCCGGGCCAAAGGTACTTGGCTGACCTCTTGTCGTGTGATCACAAATAGTAATGTCACACAGCTCTTGGCAGCCGGTGTCATAGTTGACCGGCTTTGGTTGACACCGTGTAAGAGCATTGGTTAGGCTTACTCAAAGGGTAATCTAGTGTTGTGCAACATCACTATCTTTTGGTAAATGTGATCTGGTCACATTCCTGAGTTCAACTAAACAATATGAAAAACAAGCTAAGATGCTTACATGATAAAACAGCATTGTATTTGGTGGATGGTTTCATGTTCAAGATGTTTGTATTGTTTTGACGATATTTCTTAAGGAGTTCGTCCATTTTTTGTTTTCGAGTATTACAGGCGATTGCAACAGAATCGACGTTTGAACGATGATTATACCTTTGCACTACTTCTTCAGCGGGAGTGAAGCTACAACGTCGCCATCTTTCGAAATACGATTGACCTGTCCTGGTGGTGCAATGTCTATCATCGTTTCGTATGAAAAGCAATGGTCATTGGTGGGCCTACGGAATAGTCGAATGGTTGGTAATCGTTAGTAATAATGGAGTAGAAAATACAAGTACGTGGGCAATGTGCAAGGCAGCTTTGTTTGTAAGTCTACATTGATCTCGGGCCTACAAACAAATCGTTGAGGATTGGAACAACACATGTGCCAAATTGAACGGAGACGACGTTTGGCTTACTAAGGCATCTAACACTCGGGTTAGGGCGAATTTCAAATTAATTTATGGTCTATATCTCGCAACTCGGTGTTTGTTTATTGGGGGGAATATTTTTAAATGGCAATTCAAGGAACAAAAACATCGATTGATTGTCGGGCACTCATCAAAGCATGCAGAAAGGGAAATGTAGAGGAGGTGGAAGAGTTGTTGGAGGCTGGTGTCGATGTTGACAGTCTCGATTCAAAAACCAAGGAGACGGCACTCATAATCGCAGTCAAGAACAGGAACACGGAAGTGGTGAAGACATTACTGCAAGCAGACGCTGACGTTAACTTGGATACCAAACGTGGAACGGCTCTTCTGACGGCCGTGACGCTAGGTTTCACAGAAATGTGTAAACTCCTGTTGGAGGGCGGTGCTCTATTGACAAAAAGATGGTTCCTCCATTACAGTTGCAAATATCGCTTCTTTCGTGTTGCTGAGCTTTTATTGGACTTCGGCGCGGACGGTGACTTTTGCGTTGAGAATACCACACCCCTGATTTTAGCTGCAACATATGGTGATTTTGAGACCGTGCGGCTACTCCTGGAGCGCTGCGACGTCAATTTTGAACGGCAGGGTGAAAGGGCCTTGATAGCAGCATGCGCCGGAAGGTCTTTCATTGAGACAAGCCATAAAGCTATTCTTAACATTCTTCTAAGACATAATTTGGATGTCAACTATCTTAATGAAAAGGGTAGAAGCGCCATTTGTGAAGCGACGCAGAGGAGAGAGAGCAACGATGTCGTGAAATTGTTGTTGGATCATGGCGCGCTTCTTCAAATTGATTCCTTAGTTGACATTTGCGACCCTGAACATTTCGAAGATGATTTGTCCTCGGCGCTAGCTGGCGCTGTTAAACATGGTCGTGACAGTACGGTCCGCTTACTTCTAGATCTAGGAGCTGATGTGAACGAGATCTGGCGCAAGGACGTTAATACAACCACCTCAATATTTGAGCCGGGCGAAACGGACATCAGTATGCTGATGATAGCTAGCCTGAATTGTCACTTTAACGTGGTGAAGGAATTACTGGATCGCGGTGCCGATGTCAATCGTAGGAATAGCGTTGGGAATACGGCACTCCATGTTGTCATACACGCAGACTTCCGTCCCCTCGCATCCATATTTCGTGTTCCCCGCTGCCGATATGCCGATCAGTCGCCACTAATACCAAGATCGGGAATAATTGCGGAACTGCTCCGAAACGGAAGTAGCGTCGCGGCAAAGAACCAAGTCGGCCAGACGCCATTAGACATTTGCATGCAACTTATTATAGATCCTAATTCTCTCAGGCCAGAAGTTAGAGATGGCAATCAGGTTGCTCTTGTGTATTTGTTGAAAGCCCACTCCAAACCTGCGAATATACAACGGGTTCTAACGAAGTTGTGGGACACTGCGAAAACAACAAAGCGATCGGATTTTGATATTCTGGAGGAGACGATCCGAGTTGTCGTCGCTGCGGGTGTAAAGCCACCGCTGATGTCAAGATATGAATATCAATCAGAGGATATTCGGCAGCCGGAAGCTTTTGCCCTGCAAGAATGGCTGAAAGATCGCAGTGAGAACCCTGTCCCATTGAGAGACCAGTGCCGCACCAGAGTGCGGGCTTCTCTCAGGTTGCCTCTGCTCGATGTTCAAACGGAGAGCTGGGGACTTCCTGTCCCACTGCGCAGGTTCCTAATCATGGATGACCTTGAACTATCTGTCAGAGGTCACCCAGATCTTCAGCTGTTAAAGATTAGTAGTTGACGGCTGTACGTAGCTTTTTTAGGTTCTGCGTGTATTATCAGCAAGGTGCATGGTAGACATTTTATTTGTGTTGAGAGAATTATAAGGGACATGGAACAAATTGTGACGAAGTGGACAGTTTTAATGATGAGAGGGTTGCCGCTGTGATACAGCAGGGTGAAGCTTGTTATGATCTCATCAATTAATAAAAAATCTGACGAAAACGACTGAATCTTCCGAATGCTTCTTGAAGATAAAAAATCTTACAGTAGTGCCCACCCTTGTAGTAAAACCCTAGCAAATGACAGTATTTGAAGAAATTGCGGTATTATTGCACCCTTTTTTGGACTACCCTGTACCCCAAGTACCAGCATTTGAAAGTAGGTCAAGACACATAATTTATTATCTGATTGGACAGTCCGATTCTACTATAAGCCAATCGGCTGAAGTTCACATTCACTTCGACTTCGGTCACGTGGTTACGATTCCTTTCCTTTCTCAGATCGTGGACGGTCTTCGTTTTGGCAGCTATCATCCATCGACGCATAATTCTTCGGCTGGGCCACGGTCAGTGTGTTCGTACTTTCAAAAGTGTGGTGTATTCCGTAGGCAAAATAAATCAAAAACCCTGAAATACAGAATAATGCCTATATGTATGTTGTGCGTACATCAATAGCGCGACAAGTAAACCAGGAGACGTAAAAACTTGCTAAGATGACAGCACAGTTTCTGTGAAAGTTCACTGCAACGTGGGTGATACCGTAAGCGGCTATTAAGTTCGTGTGCAACTAGGGGAGGATTTTTGTAAAATTAGGCCATTTTCCTAATGTGTGCATACATATGTGTGCATAGAGATGTGTGCATACAGATGTGTGCATACAGATGTGTGCGTACAGATGTGTGCATACAGATGTATGCATACAGATGTGTGCATGTTTTAGTCGTCAGAGATATTGACAGCCAAGTTTACTTGTAAGTCTTTTTAGCTGAATAAATGAAATCGCCATTCACTATTATCCTCAAGTAAAGCTGGCCTCTGAATACGCGATAGCGTTTGCTGGGTCAGTTCTGTTCAACCTGCATTGTTTAGTGAAAACTTAGGATGGGAAAGTGGGGTGCATACATCTTTCAATAAAACGATTCGGATCGATGTAATGGCCAAGATATCTTTCCAAATCGGCCAGTTTCAGCCGGGCTTTGATCTGAATATGCATTTTAGGAACGACACAAAGGCCCGCTGTGGGAGGGCAGAAGAAAATGGTCCGTTACCTGCAGTCATCCATACTCCAAGCCGAATCCAAACGGCAACTTCAAGGTTGAGCAACAGCGCCATGTTGAGCAGCATGCTGATAGAGGGCAGCAGCGGTACAAAGGGCACCTTGTATGTTGTGATCTGAGAGTCCTGCTCATGGAGCAGAAGGACGGTGAATGACGCCACTAACCAGAGGACGGAGAATATAGTCACTAGAACGGCCCAGGCGGTGCCAGAAGCCAAGTGTTTCATTCCTAGAATCGCAACACAACACAAAACCAACATGGCGACACTCATGGAACCGGTTGCCATGACGACAGCACTTCCGGGCGCCATGTTTTTCAGAATCGGGAAATCCTTGAATTTTGGTTTTAGTCTTCCGCTATTGTTCCAAATTTCGTAGGTGTCGGGATCACTTTTTTGATCATTATCGGTAGCATTGTCGACCAACTGAGTCTCGTCAGTGCATTCGCCTTGCCTTGGCTGATATCGCAGCACGATAACACAGGCGGAAACGCCGAAAAATGTCAGGATTGTCCCAATGGAACTCATATTTGCCAGCTGTTCCAAGTTGAATAGGACCGTCAGGACCGCAGCTATGATGAGGAAAATCAAAACGGCCACAAGTGGTGTCTGTGTCCGGGGATTCACGTAACTGATAAATCTGAAGATTACTCCGTCGCCGGCCATGGCGTACATCGTTCGCGGTGCGGAGAATGTGTGTCCGAGTGTGGTGCAGGTTATGGCGATCAAAGTCCCGACGATTACGATAGTCTTGATCCAGCGGTGCCCTAAACTGTCAAAGGCCTCCGCAAAAGGTGCACTCATTGATAGACTCGTGTACGGGACCACGAGAACCAACGCCAGGGACATCGCTACGTACATGACCGTCACGACAATGAGTGCGATGGTGTTAGCTCGCGGGATCGACTTAGTAGGGGACTTCGCCTCCTCCCCTGCGACAGAAATACCATCAATGCCGATGTAAGCGTAGACACACATGGAGGCGCCGACGACGACCCCACCGACACCGTTTGGCGCGAACGGAACTGAAGTCCAGTTCTCCGGTTTCGCGTAATAATACCCCAAAACAGAAATCAAGATTGTGAAGATGATGTTCGTTACAGCGACGACCATGTTGATATTTACCGATGTCTTCGCCCCGAATGCGACAGCTATGCATAATATGATTAAAAACAATGGCGCGATGAAGTCGGGATATTGCGCCAACCAGGACGGCTGTCCTTGGAAACTTGCGTGCTCTAGTGTCCAGTTCCTTATAACATTCCCAAAGAGAGTGTCGAAGGAGCCGCTCCAGGCTCTTGCGGTGGACGCTCCGCCAATGCAGTGTTCTAGTAGGATATTCCAACCTATGACAAAGGCGATGAACTCCCCTACTGTGACGTAGGCGTACGAGTAACTAGACCCGGCCCGCGGTACCCTAGCGGCGAACTCCGCGTAACACATAGCGGAGAGAAATGAAACGAAGCCCGCGATAATATAGGACAGAAAAGTGGCTGGTCCTGCGTGTTGCTTCGCTACAACGCCAGTCATGATGTACATCCCTGCACCAGCCATTTGTCCAATTCCTAAGAACACGAGATGGGATGTCGTCAAACATCGCTTCAGGGGCGTCTCCATGACGTCTTTGGGTATAGCCTTTTTCCGGCCAAGCTTCCGTAGAAAGCCCGTCGTCAGTTCTCCACATTTCGACATTTCTTTCCCTAAAACAAATGTAAAGAATATCAGTGATAAACAATCACGCGAGGATGCCAGTTTCGCGAGCAGTCAGCCGCAAGAAAACCAAGCTACAACCTCTCGGAACTCCTCGATTCTACATTGCCAGACCACGGTAGAGATCGATCCCGAGTGAGACGGAGATAGTAGTCCAATCGAGCTGTATGACAGCATGTGGCCGATTCTCTTCGCTGCCCACGCGAGTGTTACCGATTTGGGAAATCATAATTGAAATCAACATAGGCAAATAGTAGAGAGTTCACATGAAAATGAATTTTAGCCAAGAGAACAAAGCCGCAAGACTGTTTGTGACACCCGAATTAAATGTACTGGCTTAACCAATGCAATACCAGAGTTATAGACCTTGTGCACGCGGCGTTTATAGAGTTTATGCATGATCGAAATATTGAATGCTCACTTACCTTAGATCAAGCTGATAAAGTGTCTGCCCAAGGGATGAAACTCCAAAATTGTCCGGCCTTGGTGTTTTGAGGGCCTCCGGTCGGCCCCAACTACATGTAGTATATCAGCGACTTTGGTATGATGTAAAACATGTCAAATCGTTTACACAGTGTTGTTGAGTACGCCTGCATGTAGGCCTACACGAAACAGTGTGCTGCTGTACGCAAGCAAGACGACGCATTGTAACCATTACGTAAATGTCCACATGTAAAGAGTCTATGTACAGCTGTCAGCTGCAGTGCAGAAATAGTAATTCGGTGGACAGTTGGTACGATTACCGCTGTCAAGCACGCATGAAACATGTGCAATGTTGTATCAAGTTATTCATCTACCAGTTCCAATCATGCCAAGGCCTATTGATGTTGATGTAGGTCAATCGCTTATCAAATCGCTTTTATCTGTATTATGAAAACACGTTGAATGATAATTTACAAACATGTCTCATAACACTTCTAGTCTTTCTGTGTATGTGGATAGTTACATCTCATTAACTTCAAACATACAGTGAATTAAGATAGATCGACATCAAGCTTCAAATCATACCAGTGTCGTAGTTTAAAATACATTGGAACGATTTCTGCGGACGTCCTTACATCAGCGGCCATTTTTTTCATTTCAAGACAAATCGTCGATAAAATACATTTACTTGACTTCGGACATCGTCGTTCGTAGCTCTTCGTAAGGCTTCCGAAACCTCGCTATCATCAAAATGAACATAGAATAGAAAACGACATGAAAAGGATGGATGTTAGGACAAGGATTTACGCTCAGAATGTCGACACCAGTAAAACATTCGCGCCATTTCCTTGCGATAGAACGGCAAAGAAAATCCATACACGACAAAGTTAAGACAATAATTGAAATAACTTATCTGAGAGAAAATTTTGAAGAAATTTTTAAGTAGAGTGATGTAGGTTCCATCAACTTCCTGTGGTTGATTGAAGATTATTATAAGCATGACCGAGTTTGGTGTCATGAAAACAACATACATAGCTGAGACAATAAGTAGATTAATCAGAGTCTTTCTCTCATTAACATCTTTCGAGGATGCGCCGTCAGTGAATTGTTTTGATTTCGCTATTCCGATTATGATAGCTATATTGGTCATGATGATCGTAAAACACGGAAAGAAATAGTAAAGAAAATTATCGTATACCAACAACAGTGTTACTGCGAACCCTGTTTGAGGGTAGTAGCATATGCGAGTTTGACCAATCACAAACAAACCACTCATAATCCCGCTGTGAATCCCCGCCAAGGCACAAGCTAACATCACAGACGTAATCAGTATCTTTCGTCGTCTTCGCGTGATGAGCAACCGCTTTAGTGGAAACCAGACCACCACTGCTCTCTCGGCCGAGAATACCACAATGAGCCAGGCTGAAGTAGTCTGAAACATAACATACACGTACGTCCCAATCTTACAACTCAAGTCAGATATATGGTAAATGTTTAAGAAGACTTTTCCATTCGTTACGTGGCGAAGACCGTACGAAAGCCACATTGGAAAACCGACAAAAAGAATGCAGAGCAGGTCCGAGACGGCGAGGCAAGTGAGGTATGTGATAGTGGCGTCGTATTTCCCTCCTACCCTACGGAATATCACTAGGGATGTGATGTTTCCGAATGCTCCTGCGGCGAACACTACGATCATGATATAACCTTCCAGAACACTCACGATCTCACTGAGATAGAGTGAAATACTCACATGATTTTGACTCGTAGCGGTGTTGGAGTAAGCTACTGACATGATTTTTTGTCTCGTGGCGGTATCAAACTTTGTCTAAACTAAATACAAATGTACCTTTCTAAAGCGATAGATTAATTTATTAAGACCATATTAGGGTGGATGAGATCAGTGTCCTATCACAGATCATTGTACGTACACGGATCAAAATGTACACAAATTTCGTCCACTTTCCACCGAGTTTTATCCGTATACGTGTAAGGATATGCAACAAGTTGCTGTTCTTACCCTCCCTGTTATACAGGTCCATATCTTCTTTACCAAAACAACGACATTCTGATGCCAAGCATAAATTACATATATTCCTCTCAGCGCGCTTGCGCATGCCACCACATAAGAGAGATTGGCGTGACTCAACAATATCAACGTTACACAGTAGATTCACTTGGATATTTTCTCGCATACCTAACGGAATACATTTTGGTTCAATAGCAGCCACACATCATGACGTTATCGAGAGAAATATCAACAGGAGACCGTGATTTTTGCGTAGCTTGCTCAAGAACCACGAAGTAGCCTAGAGTCAGTGTGCGCTATGAGCAGCCTGCTCAGAAATTGTCGTGACGTCATCGATTATATATCTATTGAATCTCAAAACAGGTGCTTCTGCCTGTTTACCCAAGTATTATATGCATTGATGCATGACACAAGGGTAGGATGAACACAAGCCAGGGCTGGTTTGTTAAAAGTACTACACAGCCAAACGGAATATCATATTGTAAAACACCTCGGATTAGATTGAACCGTACTTACATTGCAGTAAATGCACTATGCGCCAATGAACCATCGTCAATTCGAACCATCGCAGCCATGATCCATCACTTTTAGATTCGATTCTTGCTTTGATTTATAGAACAGTCAACATGCTTTGATGTAGCGAGTCAAAATATATAGATCTATGAATAGACTCTAAATTAAGACTGTACGTTGTGTGATAACTTTTCTGAGTTGTTCGTGTTGGGTGTTGGGTTTCGTTTAATACGACGAACATTATACACCTTTCCAGAAATAGGGCGCTGAGTGTCCAAAATAGTGATGTCATAAGGGGAAACTAGGCCTTATGGTGGAGGAACAAAGGAGATAGTCATGGTTGACCAACACACTTGAATGCCTTTAATGACGGACAAGGGGGAAAAAGTTAGTTCCAATGGAAGCCACCAATTTCGGGAAGCATGTATACCATGACTCCATTCAGAAAATATTTCGAAAAAAAGACTAATGAATTTAAGATAACTGAACATTGTCTCAGCCTGGGAGCCATATTTGATACCATTTGACCTTTGACCCGAAGGTAATTTTACTTTAGAGCCCTTGACCAAAATGATCCAAACTTGCGAAGTTCAAATGTCGAGAACTTATCACCGGTTTCCACACACCAGGGTGAGCCACAAGGTCCATGGACCGATACATTTTTTTATTTCCTGACTTGGCTGCCGAGACTTCACGCAGTTCAGCTTGAACATTATACTTGGTTTGTATTGACCCTTTAGAACGACGAAGGACGAAAGTTTGTTGTCGCTTCACATCCTGTACTTATTCAATTACGCGACCACCTGATTCTGTGTAACATTACTCACACTAAAGTTTAGTGACAAGAAGTCGGCGAAGAACCTTTGGCCAGATCTATCTGAAAAACACTTTACCTAACTGAAGGAGCAACCAGGACTATTTCAAAACGAATTGTTGATAAAATACATTTACTTTACTTCGTACGTCGTTGTTCGTAGCTCTTCGTAAGGCTTCCGAAACCTCGCTATCATCAAAATTAAAGTAGAATAGAAAACGACATGAAAAGGATGGATGTTAGGACAAGGATTTACGCTCAGAATGTCGACACCAGTAAAACATTCGCGCCATTTCCTTGCGATAGAACGGCAAAGAAAATCCATACACGACAAAATTAAGACAATAATTGAAATAACTTATCTGAGAGAAAATCCTGAAAAGAATTTTAAGCAGAGTGATGTAGGTTCCATCAACTTCCTGTGGTTGATTGAAGAGTATTATGAGCATGACCGAGTTTGGTGTCATGAAAACAACATACATGGCTGAGACAATAAGTAGATTAATCAGAGTCTTTCTCTCATTAACATCTTTCGAGGATGCGCCGTCAGTGAATTGTTTTGATTTCGCTATTCCGATTATGATAGCTGTATTGGTCATGATGATCGTAAAACACGGAAAGAAATAGTAAAGAAAATTATCGTATACCAACAACAGTGTTACCGCGAACCCTGTCAGAGCGTAGTGGCATATGTGAGTTTGGCCGATAACGAACAAACTACTCATAATCCCGCTGTGAATCCCTGCCAAGGCACAAGCTAACATCACAGACGTGATCAGTATCTTTCGTCGCCTTCGCGTGATGAGCAACCGCTTTAGTGGAAACCAGACCACCACTGCTCTCTCGGCCGAGAATACCACAATGAGCCAGGCTGAAGTAGTCTGAAACATAACATACACGTATGTCCCAATCTTACAACTCAAGTCAGATATATGGTAAATGTTTAAGAAGAGCTTTCCACTTGTCACGGACTGAAGACCGTACGAAAACCACGTTGGAAAACCGACAAAGAAAATGCAGAGTAGGTCCGAGACGGCGAGGCAAGTGAGGTATGTGATAGTGGCATCGTATTTCCCTCCTACCCTTCGGAATACCACTAGGGATGTGATATTTCCGAATGCTCCTGCAGCGAACACTACGATCATGATATAACCTTCCAGAAAGCTCATGAACTCACTAAGATTCTGGAGTAAAATACTCGTATGATTTTGAGTCGTAACGGTGTTGGAGTAATATACAGACATTTTGACTCGTAGCGGTGTCAAACTTTATCCGAACTAAATACGTTTTAAAAGAAATAAGATTGTTTTCAAGGGTGTGATAGGGAGTTGGAGATCAGTAACTTATCACAGATCATTGTACGTAATACGGATCGAAATGTACACAAATGTCGTCCTCTGTCTACAGAGTTTTATCCGTATACGTATAAGAATCTGTGATGAGTCGCTGTTCTCAACCTCAACTTGAAAGATGGCCATGAAACAGCTATTTGCTTTTTCCATAACGCGCCCCCTAGGGATTTCAAGGTAAACCGTTAATCCCACCAAATACGATCGAGTTTTCTCGTAAAAGTCGCTGTATGGTATTTCCAAACTTGAGAAATTACGAGAAGCTCGAGCCGCAGGTCGGCACCCCTACTGATTTACGAGAGTTTGCGATGCTGATACAGAATTTCATTGGCGGTCATCTCGGAAAGATGGCCATATTGAATTCAAACCCGAGATCATTCATAATCAAGCTGCATTTCAAATTTGGCCTGCAACCTGAGTCGGAGCTGCAGAATATGATCTCAACAAGTTGCAGAAGTGTTTTGGTGGCCATCTTGGATTATTGGCGGCCATCACGGTACTGGTCGATATTGTTATCGTTATCGTCAATATTAGCCACCAAATTGGATTACGAGATATGATGATATGGCCAATGAAACTGTTTATTTCAGTTTCTGTGCAAGACACAGCAGAAGGTTTCCTTTTGTCATAATGGCTCCGGGGTGCTGAACAACAGAATATTCGAAGGCTTATTCGACAGAGCTGCAAAACCGCTAAAAATCGAATTACCTGTGATCGAATCCTAGTCCAAGATAACTTTATCTGTCCCAAAGTTGATTAAAGAAACACCCATCTCTGAAGAAACCGGCCTTGTATGTTTGCACACCAGCAGCCAAAAAGGACAGTAACATTTACTTCCTGACAACTCCGATTCGGACCATCGCAGCCATGATACATCACTTTTAGATTCGATTCTTGATATGATTTATAGAACAGTCGACATGCGAGTCAAAATAGATCTACACTAAGATACTCTATATTAAGACTGTATGTTGTGTGATAGCTTTTCTGAGTTTCGTATTACCATCCTTTGCCATCAGATGTAACTCTCACGGTAACCCATTCGGGTTCCTCGTCACTCTTTCACCAAGACGGGCTGCTTTCAATCGCTGCCTTCATGCACGAAAGAAGTGGACTAGCTGTTTGAATGCATCACATGTTAATTATATTGATTACTGGCATTTCTTGCACTGTACGAAGTAATTTAGGTGCAAAGTGGTGGCTGGCGGGTGGTTCTCCCTTCCGTTTTGTCTGGATATCCTGTGAGCTGGAGCAGTGTCATTTGCATATGGCTGTCTGGCGGCCGGCGTATCTTCTTCGTAGATTTCAGGGGCAACCAATTTGTGCAGCCATGCCAGGTCAAGTACCATGCTGCTATTTCAAAGAACCCAATGTCTGGGCCATTAGTACTAAACAGCAGCTAAAGACAGTGTTTAGTACAAGTTCCACACAGAAGGGACAGGTTGACGGAACATCCCTATAACCCGAGTAAACATGACCCGATATCATTGTATTCCGCGAGAACAGAATGCAGTGCGTATTCTGTCGGGTGATTCACCACCTGACACGCTTTACAAGGCATCCGCCGACCAAGGCCACATGAACCTGAACGATCAGCCAATACAACCCACAAATCATTACAAAGTTATTGGCCATCATTTTTAATCGATCTGTATGAAGTCGACTAACTTAGCTGCCCAAACCAATTTCATACTCCGCTGTTATTGTCCACGGTTTCACTGGTAATTACTTGAACATGCGCCCAGTGGTCCCCTCGAGTACGGCCAATCAGGTAGTACATTAGCGCAACAAAAGTATGTGAAGCAAGTCATGATGGCCGTGCGCCCCCCGGAGGATTTCAGATACATTTTATCATCCAAGTCTGGATAATGGCCCGATAATCCGAAGCAGTGTCTAGTCAGAGGTTACGAAAACATTGAGATATTAGAGTACTGCGCGCCCAGAGGAGTGCCCCCCTGGAGCAGTTTCCTAACTTTAATGACAGCGCACGAGCAGGGGCGTAGGCAGTAAGGAGATATACCCTTCCACTGCATCTGCCGAGTTCTGCGTCCAGTCATTTTGGGTTATGTTAAGTGAACTTAACTAATTTCTGCTTCACGCTTTTCATTCTGAAGGGTCACTAAATATAGCACCACCATCGATGACTAAGTGTAAATGATCACGAATTTCATGATGTAAGGGTCAGCTAATTAATTTTCGCGTTTATTTGGGAAAGCCATTTCAATCAGGAGTCAGAATTAACCTTCCATGAGCATGTACGAAACCTACAGTCCATCAAGCCCCTGTTCTTCAGTGCTTAAAGACATGAGTTGAGCCTTTTTCATGTCGTTGTGGACAAATGTACTAAAATAGTTGAACTCAAGAATGTGACCACATCACATCCAAAAGATAGTGGTGTTGCACAGCACTAGATTATCCTTTTGGTAGACCCAACCAACGCTCTTTCACGGTGTCAACTAAAGCCGGTCAACTATAACAATGGCTGCTTCACTTTCAAACGATTTAGTCCATGTCCTCAATGTAACATTTTGTACCACATATTTGGTTTTTTGGGCGGTCGGTACATTTTTTCACAACACAGCTCGCATTAGAACAGCGGATTAGGCTCACGCATGAATGAGCTTTCAATAAAACAGTCAAACTGACTTTGTGTTGAATGATTTTATGGCTGAGGGGTTGAAAAACGTAATGGAAGCCATTTTGGAAGTTAGGTAACGCGTTAGGCTGAAGTTACATAGGCCTCACGTTTCATCGACTCACGACTCATTTGTCACTTGTCATTCGTGACCTGATGAATGGACATTGGAAAACCTATTGACCTGTTCTCATTGAAGTGAATTTTGGAAGTTTTGCCCGCATTCGTCGTCTCACGTCATTTCATGTCATTTCACGAGTGAGGCGATGAATGGACATGTTCATTCTTTGTGAAATGAGCTGGCAAAGAAAGTGGACGTCCATGTGCATTTGTAGTGATATCGCCTTCGAAACTGTGAGTATAGCTACTTTTCGGCATTTTCATTAGTTTACACATTAATACAATGGCTAATTTCGATTGGAAATGAGAAACAAAAAATGCAAAATGCAGCACTTTTATGTACCACATTGTTCTCGTCCGTCGCCTCCGCTTTTGTTTTCTATTCTCCATCAGGAGCAGCATGGCTGCCATCTCTTCTTCTTCTGAGTCCATGTGCGTCGCCGAGAAAATCCAAGTGACAAATGAACGAGCGAAAAATGATCTGTTTGTAAACCACCGCGGTCACTCGTGACAAATGAGGAGTGACACGTGAAAATGGGCCGTGAGTCGATGAAAAATGTGGCGTGAGTAGCTCATTCCTATGTAACATTAGCCTTATATCGCCTCACCGCCACCTCAGCAAACATGTCTAAGTTGCGTAATGGTGCATTCAAGTATAATCGCGTAGTCATCAATTTCATCATCACTGACTGCGCCAAAAAATTTACTTTCATGTCCGTCGAAAGAAGTGTATTTCGTCACTCAAAAGCAGGTGTCATTGTTTGTCTGCCCAAGTTGACAGCCTTTCACAGGTCCCTGCCTCTCTCCAAGGCCGGTGACGACGCTGATACAATAATCTGCCTGCCACTGCTAATAGAAACAAATGTCCGCGATACATATTGCGTATGTTGAGCAAATATCGCTGTATTTATTAGCAGCTTGTTTACTGTCGGGGGTGATTAGCTGCCACGTGTCATCATCGATCTATTGTAGTTATAGCAGGAACAATGTGGATCTAAACCTTTCTGGACACCTTGGTGTCTTCATTGCAATACGCAGCGGTGGAAGTTAATATTATACATTCGAGGTTTCTTGGTCCACAGAAATGATGCGATATTTTACCTGACCAACCCCTGTGCATCTGTGCATTCTGTTGAACCTGATTACGATGTCGCAGCGCGGCGATAAATCAAACAGGTCATTTAGTCCATGTTAACATAGAGATACACGACATGCCTGCGAACGGTGGCTGCACAAACGGCTCCTGACTCCACTTTGTATTTCGTCAATAGCGCTATGTTAGGTGTTTTTCAAAGAAGTCTGGCCAAAGGTGCTTGGCTGACCTCTTAGTATTTAATAGTTAGTTGAACTCAGGAATGTGAGCAGATCACATTCACCAAAAGAAAGCGGTGTTGCGCAACACTAGATTATCCTTTGGATAGGCCTAACCAGTGCTCTTACACCATGTCAACTCAAGTCGGTCAACTATGACAATGGCTCCCCAGGACTGTGTAACATTACTTTTTGCCATCACAGTATTACAGTTTAGTGACAAGTGGTCAGCCAAGTACCTTTGACCAGATCTATCTGAAAAAGACTTTAACCAGCATGCACAACATGCTACATAAGCCAGGCGGAGGTGTAGCGACACGTCACTTGAGGCAATACCGTCCTTGGCAACGTGCGCTGCCAAGGACGCCAACGCACGAACAGGGAACGCTGCCGCTATTTAGAGGGAAGCTGGGATGAGTCGTTATTGTAACATCGAGTCGCTAACGGCAACCATATGACAATGAATATCACTTTCCAATCGGCCGGGTACCAAATACCTTTTTAAGCGCGTCTCTGATTCTCCACCAGAACTAACTATTTTGACGCCTTTGTGGATTTTGAGACCTTTTTGATATTGTTCGAGAACTGACGCCGATGTCTTTGTGAGAAAGTTGTCACGTTAAAGCATTTCCGATCCTTCCCTAACGTATATTTTAGCTTATTTTTTCAAAGTTGCCAAAGAAGTCCAGAGTGAAAACATAAACACTGGATACACCTGTAAAATCTACTTTAGATCTCAACCCTGAAGATAAACAGTTCGAAAAAGTTACTGCCTCTACACAAGTTTAAAATGTCTAAACAGTTACTGTGCTCAATCCTGCTAACATTCGTGGCCCTGGGACTAGTATCACAGAATGTGGTCCAATGCCGGCCCGTGGACCCAGAGATGGATTTGCCAAACTTAAATCGGGTGTTTTTAGAACTGGCAGGAACACAGTCGAATGACATGGATGACATGAATACGGTAAGTTGGCTTTCCTTTTTTTATTGTTTTGTATATTGTATCTTTCTTTTTTATAATTATCTAAGAACATTCACTGTGAAAACACCATACGTCTATTAAAACGTTTTGTGGAGATATGCCTTATCGCTACCATTGTCATTGCTGAAGTAATCGTGACGAACGCGTTAATTTTTACAGATACTCCCAAAAAAATGAAACCAGCGATTTTTCAGCGATCTATAAAAACATAAATATTTTTGAAGAAAATATCGTTCTGGCCAATGGTACCAATAGCTTTTAGCATGTGTCTGCTAGTTTTATCCTTGACCATGCATTTTCAATGAAAAATAAAATTCTAATCAAGAAAGTACTATCGTGTTTTTCATATCGTTCTGGCCAAAGGTACTTCATTGAACTCAGGAATGTGACCAGATCACATTTACCAAAAGATAGTGGTGTTGCACAACACTAGATTATCATCAAAATAGGCCTAAGCAGTGCTCTATCATGGTGTCTACTAAAGCCGGTCAACCATGGCACCGGCTGTCCAGTGCTGTGTGAAATTACCATTTGTGATCAAACTGTTAGAGTTTAGTGACAAGCGGTCTGTCAGGTATTTTCGGCCATATCTGTCTACCATCATCACGAAAAAAGGTTTTTCGGCCAAGTTATACGTCTTATTGGCTGCTACCACGCACATATTCTTTCTTCTCATCTGTTGCATTCGTACCGCTACTTGGGACGTGGGGATTCGTTGACCATATCGACGATTCCTCGTTTTTCCGCCGTGCAAATAAGTATGTTAGGAATTTTAGAGCCAACATTGCCATTCCAAGAGCATACTTGGAAAAAAAATAACGAGAGTTCAGAAGCATCTTTCACGTTTCTCTTTAGACATGGTACGTTATATACATGTATATACATTATATACACTAATATACACATGACAAACCACATGCATTCTGAAAATTCCAGACGAATTATTATAGTAGTTGAAACTGGCAAAAATAATAGTTCCAAAACGTCTCTGATGCAAATAATGTATTGTTCAAACCTCGTAAAAAGTATTTTTTCGCATGCACTTCCATTTATTGCAATATTGCGAAATAGCAGTGAAGCAATTTTTATACATCGTTGGGAAGAAGATAAATTATTATTCTTTGTCATTTAAAAAGATTGATTAAAACTGATAGCCATCGCGAACGCACAAGCGAGATGTCCTCATCAACGAGGAAGACAATCCGCACACATGATTAGCACCACGCAAATGTTAATTACATTCATTTCATCTCTTCAAAAAGGCATTAAAAGATTAGTCGAACACGGAACCGGGGCGATATTTCTCCCAGATACGATCATTGCGAATAAAAACAATACGGATTAACTATCATTCGGTGATTATTACATGGCGGCCTACAGTCAAATTGTTAGTCGAATACTACCACAAAAAGCCAGTTTGAAATGAATTAGTATCATAAAGAAGGTTGACAGTCTTTTCAGTCTTTTTGTAGCAGCAACGACCGGAACATTTAACAAACGGCGATTCCACATTATTTGCAGTAAAGTGCATCACAACGGTTCCCTCCCTCTACCGTTTTGTTCACCGCTGTCCCATACTTGACACGTTGCCTGATAATGGTGCAGTCAGCCATTAGAGTAGCATTGATATCAGTTTGGACAGCATTGGACTGCTGCTTTGAGAGCAACGATTTGAACTAATGCTGCATTGAAAAGTACGTCTAACATAGTTGCTTCCTCAGTTGCCATTTCAGTCAACTGTAATTTCAGAGGCGTTGGCTTGGGGTGCACTGGATGCTGTGCAAAAGCCCAACAGGAAAAGGAGGCCAGCTTCTGAAAGCGTCATAAAATATTCAGAACTTCTGAAAATCTAGGCCTAGCTACTTGTGCGAGCGGCTTTGTTTGAAGACAGCAGACCGTGTATTGGGCCGGGCCTGATTTAATTCTACTGTGAGGTAAGGGGGAAAATGACTTATAAGTTTGAATTTTCCTGCTGGCCCTTTTGCCACAAGATATTGGAGAATGAATGTAGTGCCATCTGCTTCTGAGCGCGATGCATCATATATTTAAGGAACCAGATATTCCACAGGCAGCTTGTAAATGACGATAAAAAAGTGTATGGCGTATCTGATATCTCAATAAATTATCGATGCTTCTTTTTCAAATTCTCATTTTTTCGAAAAACTACAACTCGTTTAGAAATCCTTTTGCACACAAGTGCAGAAAAAAATAATGACATCGATACTTCTGAGAAGAAATATTTTTCGTCTATGATGAAATAGAACGTCTTAAAGAGAAGCTGTTTTACATGATTTCGAAGTGTTTCCATCCTACTATGTTTAATCATCTTGAATATAATAAGGTTTTACATCAAATTATACTTTAGGATTTTATCGACTTTATAACTGAGAGCTGCTCTTAAAGCTGACATGCATGCATAAAACCCTAACGGCCAAGTTAGAAAACACAAAAGCCCGACCACCAAACGACCAACTGCACTTGAAACATGATAAACATGCAGCGACTGGTCTCACTTGACTGCACAAACAACAAGTTCATTGACGAGACAGGTCACAGAGACGCTCTCGTGTAAAGAAAAAATAAAAAATAATTCTCGAGCGGATTCGAACTCGGAACCCTCGCCACTTGATCCTTGCCGTCTTACCCACTATGCCATGAAGTCGTTGTTGAAAGTAAACGTATTTTTCAGTTTTGTCTTTCACGTTCAAGCTTGACAGAATGGCGTCTTTCATTTTCAGTTTCAAAGTGGCCTTTAAAGTTTGCCCTTTTACAATATTGGCAAAGTGAATTCATAAGATACATAATCAGAAGATGAACATGACATCCTGTGATGATTATAAGAGCTCGCAGCTATTTTTCGAGATTTTAAGATGCAAAACAATTTCCCACTTTGCTAGTCAGTATTAAAACTATGCGAGTGTTCAGGAACTATCTCATGAGGTGACATTCGATTTCGAAGAATGGTCGCGCGAGGTCTCAATTGCCACTTATGAACTGATACTCATATCTGTGGTCCACATCCAGTGTTCCTTTGGTGAATTCGGTAGCGCCACTCCGGCCTGCTGGTAGTCTATCATATCTGAGGGCCTTTGAAACATGGCTGACCGGTCGTTCAAAACATGGCGGACGAGCGTTAGTGTTTTCTAACTCGGCTGTTAGGGTTTTTATGCATGCATGTCAGCTTCAAGATCGATAGAAAGCACCTTTGAGTGAATTTCAAACTCCGATCCAATTTTGAGAGTGACTCACATTCGTTTTATGACAATTTTGATTGGAATGAACAGGCGAACGTTTTTACATTGATAAAGTATCTGTGTGTCCGTAGTAATATATTATTTTAAATTCCGGATCTGACCTGTGCATGAGGCGGAACTTATGAAGTAGCATTTCAAGTGGTTTTGATGGCCTACAACCTGGAGAAAGTCTTCGTTAGACCCGTCTTGCATAGGTCAAATTTGGAATTTTAGATATCATTGAAGATGTAGGTGGAATACCAATGAGAAAACTTACGTTAACTTAATTAAATCGAATATACATATATCCCTTGATAGCTGTAATTCAATATTGGATATGACGACGGTGTGTGGGATTCGGAAGGCTTCACTGCATTTTTTTGGCTGAAACGAGACGTGCATATACATTTAGTGATACCTTTAGTCTCCATTATTGCTGTCTGGTTATTCCGCTCATTCGAGAAAACCTCCTGATAAAATAACAACCTACTCTTTCCAATAAACTATGCGCTGCTGGACGACATTAGACCAAATTGCATCGGATGGTTCAAAGGTTATAAATTTTTCGACATTAAAGCCAGTTTCCACTTCGCTCACGGGAATCCCCGTGGCCTTCTGAGGCGCTTGATGAATGTCGATGTGAGTTATTGGCTGACACTGCCAAGTGTAAGTGACCATAAAGCCGGCAAACCGTGACTTCTACTTTCGTAGGGGCGATTTCAAGTTTTTTTTAAATACAGCATTAATTTTTTTCAGAAATGGCGTGCGAATCTCTCTTTATTGTAAGTTGTACAATGGAACCTCCCTTAGCGAGCATCTCTCTATTAAGGACACCCTCTCTGTTAAGGACACAAGTTTTGGTCACAAGTTGTTTCCTTTTGGTTCCAAATTGGTTCCTTTACAATTTGACCTCTCTAATCAAGATACCTCTCTAATAAGGACACTGAGCACTTGTCAGTCCCGAGGGTGTCCTTATTAGAGAGGTTTTACTGTACATATATCCTTTTAGTTGATTGACCAGGGCCGCCTATCAAGTTAGGTTATGCCCGTAGTGTTATTTAATGACCAAATGGATGGAGGTGATTGCATCAACTTTCGTGAAAATACGATTACAAGCGACCTTTCTACATCTCTACTGGCATAGCTGGCACTCGAGCGACATGCGTGGCGTAAAGTGGTGCTCTGGCAGAAAAACGTTATAAAAAGTAATAAAGCTTGCACACTGAATGGCCCTTTGGTTTGGCGCTCTGTGGGCCAGTCGCGCTCACTTCGACTTTACAACAGGCCATTTCACAGCCTGTGCACCGACCTGGCATGTGTTGAGCAAATGAGTGAAATTTAAGTTGACACAAAAGTAGTTAGAACCACAAGAATTGAACACGGCTACATTGTTTTCCTTGATATCGAGTGGACTTGTACTTCAGAGTGCTTCCATGGGTAGGTTAGGGCATGAAGCCAACCGAAATGCGCATCAGTAAACAAACTTAACGATTCTTCGCAAACTGACTCAGCTTGATGTCAACGCTGAGAGTCACTGATGTCTTCATATTTAAACACTCGATCGCGGCACTTACAGAGCAGATGTAAGTTATTCAGGATATCACGGGAGAGCGAATAGCAAAGTGCCTGTGATTTGACGTGTCCTGCTTCAAAACCTTGGATTTGTGTATGCACCTGACGAAGTCGCTGGTCTGTTGCGCAGGGAAGGAGGACGGCGACTGCGTGAGCCAAGGTGACGACTGCGACCAATAATTTAACTAAGCTAAACCTCCCTGGTCGAAAATCTAGATAGTATTTTCGTAAGATTCTTAGTTCAGATCTTTTACAAGAGTCTTGTAAGATTCTTGAATCTTAGTTAGGATCTGAAGCTAAAAGATTCTTTTTGAAGAGTCTTGTCACGAATGCATACATGTACGCAGACTCTAAAGTGTTTTTCACATAGATCTCTGCTCAAAGGTACTTGGCTGACCTCTTTTCACTAAACTTTAATAGTGTGATCACACATAGAAATGTTACACAGCCCAAGGCAGCCGGTGTCATAGTTGACCAGCTTTACTTGACACAGTGATAAGCACTGATAAGCCCAACCCTAAAAATAATCTAGTGTTGTGCAACACCACTGTCTTTTGGATGTGATCTGGTCACATTTTTGAGTTCAACTAAGTACCTTTGGCGGGAACGATATGAAAAAACACGATGGTACTTTCTCGACTAAGAATCCTAGAATTTCAGCTGGACTGTGCCAAAGACTTAGACCAGAAAACAACTTAAGTCACCTCACCGACATTGTTAGAGGTTTCCTCAATCCAGCAAAGATAAAGCACAAAACACCGCTGAGTTACCGTAACAATTTCTTCAGATTATTTTTCACTGGGATAAAACTAGCAGACACCTGCTAAAAGCAATATGCAGCACTAAACTGCGCTACGCACGAACAGACACCGTTATCACTGACTTAAAGTGGAATATCACGTTATGTGAAGAAAATACCAGCTTTTTGTAGCCGTTTCCACGTAAAAGTGATCATTTAAATGGGATTGTGTGGGCATCGATGAATAGGCAAAATACCGAAATAAATTCATTTTTCTTGTGATATGGATGCATTGGGATGCTTTATAAAGGTTGAAAGCATAAAACTGAGCAACAGTGTAGCACACGTGCTGGTTGAATGGCATATGTGGTGAGAAGTTGATAAATTGATCTCGTTAAATGCCACGAAAGAGCAAATGAGTAACTGAACAACCTTGTGAGCATCAGTTCTCGTCTTTGTCATCATGATCAGTGGTATAAGTTAATTTTCCATGTAATATACGCTTAATAAAATGTTTTAGTACAAGTGCAATCCTTTTACCCGAAATCACATGAACAGTGCTCGGTTTTTGCTTCAAAATAATTTTAACATGTTCCTTGTCCCATTACCATGATTACGCGGTCTTCTCAGGCATCTTCACTGTTCATTTACCTTTGACTCTAACATGCCTCGATTGCAATATGTAACAATAACCATTCTTTTCAAAGCGCCTCCAGTTTGAGCGTTGACTTGAGCTCAATCCTTTCGGCTACGATTACAGATATGAGATACTCGACAGCGAGGTATTATTAGACTAGTTTCTTAAACACATCATACACCAAATGTTACTTCTCGACCAAAACAGCTCCCGGCGCCTCGTCATATATATATATATGTTACTGTGTTGGCTTGAAAGAAAAATCCCTTAAAACATTTTACAAAGCAAAAAACAACATTTTCCGGCTTGACTAATCCCTGATTACTTTTAAACATTATATCTGCACTTACACAAAGATATCACCAAAACCTCTACCTTCGCCTTGTTTCTAATTACAGCCTTGGCATAAAAGACAAGTCCCCCACAAAAGACCACATTAATCTCAAGAACGCCCCGATAATATTTTTGAAAATCTTTTCATAACCCTACCCAAGATACAAGGATCAGCTTCAAAGAAAACATGAGGTATTCTAATGTTACCTATTCAATGAAATCTTCATACACCATAGGGAACGTGTCGTATTTCTGTTACGTTACATGTACGTAGAAAAAACGCCCTTAATTTCCACGGAACGGGTTTTCCTTCTTTATGATTTGCTAGCACTTTGAAACGACTGCTGCTTTTTGGGCAATCATTAAAATATTTTTGTGTGAAGGAAGTTTTCGCAACAATGTTAGAAATCATAAAGTGAAACGGTCTCAACTGTGGAGAAACCACCGGATCTAGTTTAATGAATCAGATTCTAAGGCCTGATTGCATTGGGGTCATTTTCTCTTTTTAGTCGCCGGCACGGCAAATTGCAATTGTTTCCAGCGGGTGCTAATGAAAGAATCCCTACTGGTTAGGTTGGTGTTTCTTAATGTTTCTTCATGATATTTTTGGCCTACTTGGCTCCTAACAACTTCGCTAGCGGGTAATGTTCTAGTACTAACGCAATGACCGTTTGGGGCAAGTGCTTTTGGCCGCGGGGGTAAACAACGCAAGGAACTGTTCTTAGTGTAACTAGGCCATTGTTCTTATCATTGTGGTCAGTTTCAATTGAGCCAGTACATTCAACATGACTTTAACATCACTTCTACTTTTCATTGCAAAAATACTTTCTGAAACGAAACATTTTATCAAAATGTCATTCAACTTGAAAACTTCAGAATTAACTTAACATGCAACAAATATGATCGTCTTTTCCTCTTACCACTTCTCCCATGGCCGCATAAATAAATAGAGGATACCATAAGAAAACAATCAGTCAGCCAAAGAAAACGTGGCACTGCTACAATGTTGCGACATCATTTTGTATGCTTTGGGCCTTCCATACAAATCTTCTTCAGGGGCCAGCCAACCCTTGGACCAGAATGATATCAATTAAGCCGCTGACTTATGTATATTTAGCTTTTCTTCAAGACGTCACTCTTTGACGATATCAGACATTCACTCACCTGGGCGCGGAGTAGTAATGAGGTGAAAAACAAAAGTTACTTTGATTTATTTACAAAGCTTGGTGTTACTTTTTATCAAGAGGTGGGTGCATGAGAAGAAAGACAGTTTGATAACATGTCAAAGGCTCTTAAAGCAACCTTGGTGAACTATCTTCTTGATTAGGTTGCAGGTTTTGGATTGGGACGAATCCCTATAAATATGAATTCCCGCAAAGAATAATCGTAATAATTGTGATATTCGTAAAAAAAACTTGCGAAAAACGCTGTATCTAATAAGTCTGTCAATAGTCGTACAATATAAAGCCATGTTATATAAGAATTGAAGTAGTCACTTTTATTTCGACATATGCTGTACGTATTTTCAACTACTCTTTGTGAAAAAAAAATCGTTGATAAGGCTTTGTATTCGTTAATCTCAAAGGTTGAAAATGTAGAGACACAAGATCTATCACATATCAAGCCATACTGAAGCAAATATACTTTATTCACTCACGGGTATCAAGGTTGTACTTTTACTTTTTGGAGTTTCCCAGACAGTTCGCAGACACCTGTCACAAAAATGTGCGACACTTTCAAATCAATGTCTTAAGTCCAATTCCTGTAGTGCTTTTTTACACACTTATCTGTTAGGCTCGACAGGTGTTTTTTTTCATCAAGTCCGTTTTCGTTGAACTCATCAAATGAAAGACTCTGTACATTTTGTTTGAGGGCTATGTATATTCTATCTAGAACAAGCCAACTTCAAGCATTTAGAACTAACCAGTTAAGGTAATTGCGTCTATTTTCCCCGGCCTATCGACCACATTGAAAGCTTTTTTGTGGGGTCCGTGTTGTCAAAATTTGTCCTGATTTTGCTACGATGACCCCTTCGATTAGACAAAGGAGAACAATGCGAATAGGACGAGGTGCAAGAGGGCCTTGTTGATAGACAATAGACCGTGTATTGGGCTAGGCCTGAATTCTTTTAACTGCGATGAAGAAGGAAAAATAACCATTATGTTTTTTGACAGGTAAAAGGTCAAGACTGGTCATAGCATGCATACATTTACTGAATAAAAGCACTTTTCATCATCAAAGTGCAGGTCACCTTTTCCCCTTGCCGCCGGGATAAGGCATACTCGTTCATGCACCTTTTAGCCATTGGCTACAAATTACGAGACGTATTCGATTTTTCTTTTCCGAGCCACGAATAGCCTGCAATGAAGTACATTAACTAATCGGATCAACTTATCTCTTACCATTCTCCATTTTGACCAGTCAGCTGGTTAACTAAGTCATTTATGGAAGAGTTGGGTGCAACTGGCATGGGGTTCAGCACATTTCACGAAAAATGGCCCTCTCAACCGATTTTGGATGATTTTGCATGTGATTGTCGTATTTTATATGAAATTTCCAAGTCAAAAGTGTCTCAAAATACTTACTTTGCCAGAAGTAGACAAATCGGGACTTAGATCAAAATACTTAAGAAAAAAACTCCAGCCAATTTTGGCTTGTGTTTTGCAGTGTCATTTTTCGTGAACATGTGTGATAGTCGATTATCGGGGGTCAGCTATACGTGTCGGTTCTATGTTCCCCATTTTAGACCATTGGTGAAATACTGAAGTACATGTATGTTCAAATTATTACCAATAATGGCAGTGGCAAAACTAAGTCGATGCCAGAGTTTGGGTTGGAACGGAATCTTTGCATTTTCGAAACGGCCCCAACCCCAAGAATGTCAATAAGAGGAGATAGCCACTACAAACCACTTCCATAATGAGAGAGCCTTCTGCCGCCAGGTCTTTGTCATATAGGCATATGCTTCCTTAGGCAAACGACTCAGGTTAGCCACCTTTACTCAATCCAATAGGGCATCACTCATCCCCTTAACAGAAACATTCCCTGTACGTTGATTTGCTTTGAAAACCGAAGAGTATCGGATGCACCGAGCTATAATGCACTGTGATCGGTACACCCACGAGAACACTGCCGGATAACATCGTGTTGTCCACGACTAAGAACTTAGTAATATGCTAAACCTCACAAGCGATGTCATTTTCAATAGCAGAATTAATTTTTTAAACCCTTTCACAACAATATTTGAGCCCTTGGCAGATAAAAGAATTCAGGGCTAGCCCTAAGCATGGTATTTTGTCTTTAAACAAAACCCGCTCACACCTAGGCCTAAATTTCCATTGTTCCTTTTTTTATCAAAGGGCAATTTTTTTTATCAAACGCAATTTTCCGAAAACCCCTACTCTGATTTCTATATGTAAGGCATTAGCAGCTGCAGCAAAGACGCCTTTACTATCAGAGAGCTAATCATGCAAAATGCCAAACTGTTCGACTGTTCGACCCCATTCATAGCATGCAATTTTCATAGACAATGGGTTCGCGATGCCAAACTGTCCAATGGTCACGTCGACATGTTCCGGCACACAGTTATTCAGCTTAGCTTTTGTGTCGATGTCTTAGTAATAAGTGTAGCTGCCCCAGATCGATGTAAGTGGATGAAATAAGCTCTCGTGAACAGCAGGTGTGAGTTTACAATTGAAAAGATCTTTTAACATCTTATCATTGCTTTCAAACAGCCATGTATGGTTTACATTTTATATTAAAAAATTTAACCTTGCTATGTGTGAGGTTACAACAATTGAAAATATCTTTTAACATCTTACCATTGCCTCCAAACAGCCCTGTATAGTTTACATTTGATCTGAAGAATTCAACCTTGCTATTCTTTTTTTAGAATCTTGTTTTTATAAAAAAGATTCTGGGGGTTTTAACTACAAAAACAAATAATTCCCAACGAAAAAAGGATAATTTCAAAACATTGCAACGATCCATCTATCTGAAAGATGAACTACAATGTAGTTATCGAGGTTATAAAGCATTCTTGTTTCATTCTTGTTTTCAGGAATTTTTTCATTTAAATTTTTTAACTTCGCATTATAGTTTCGTGTTATCAAAGATGTTCTGGAGTTTCATAGTCTTACCTAAGTTGTACTTTGTAATCGTGTTATGCCTTAAACACGACTTTTAAGACGTATTGGAAGACAGGCGAATCCGCAATTGGTAGCAATATCCTTTAGTGACATTTTAAGTCTATATGTTTTAACTGAAAAGGACTTCAGATTCTCGATTTGAAACTGTGGGGAAAGGTCGTTTTTGTTTATATTTATAAGTCATGCATCTATACAAAACTTTAAAGTAAGTCAATTATAAAGGTCAAGTAATATGAGAGAACTATAAGGCGACAAAGGTTATGAGGGGGCCGGGTGGGTTGAGATCTAAATATTCTTCTTTTGAATAAGACACAACAAGATCAGAATCACAGGTATCGTTTGTGTCTCTTTCGATATTTTAGGTAATTTTGTCATATTTATACCGAGCCACATCCCTTTCAAATATACCAGCCTTTGTTTGAGACTGTTTGACTGGTCGAATAAAAGCGAATCGACTGTTCGCTCTATTCAAAGCATCGCGTTTCGTCAAAAAAAGGGTTTTTCTGAATTCCGAGGATGACGACGACCTCACCTTGCTTTCGTTCTTGTTCTCGGAGCACATCTGAATCTCTCTATTATCCGGGGAAATTGAGGTCCAACGACTCTGTGAACATGATGAATGGAGAATCTTGTGTGGCGATCAGCTTCTTAACGATATCTCAAGACACGGACAATGTCGCATTCATGATAACAGTACTGCTGTAAGATCAAATTAGAATGTGCTAAGGCTCTTCCAACAATGGTTATTAAGCCCACATTATATACATGACGTATTAAAACTCTAATAACAGGATATGTCGGGATGAAGATTACAATGCTGGTATAGAATATCATCTTGTTAATAGTATTGAAGGCGGAAGGCTGCAGGAAGCACGTCTTCTTCAGTGAGACACTAAGGGAGACCAGACTCCAGTGCCCCCCATTACTCTTGATACAGGGGAGAGAACGAAGAGAAAGGTGGAGAAAGGTGGAGAAGAGGGTCAAGAATAATCGAACCCGTTTTTCTCAGGTGCAATATTAAGGTCGGACGTCGCATAAGAGGCAACCATGTCAAATCGAAAAAGTTTATTTGGTAAAACAAACAGTGTTGGCCAAACCGATGCTCTTTCACGGAGTCAACTAAGCTGGTCAACTATGACACCAGCTGCCCAGGGCTGTGTAACATTACTATTTGTGATCACACTATTACAGTTTAGTGACAAGAGGTCCAAGCACCTTTGGCCAGATCTAAGGAATGAAAATAATGTTTTTGTGGCAAACAGCTTAGAAAAGTCTATTCGCGACCCGATAAAAATAGATAAGACGATATATTTTCGGTATTTTATACTCCTTTAATACCTTCTTGTCGATTTTAGGAATTCATCTTTCCATTTCCTTCAGGCCTACCTGATCAAATCTTAACAAATTCAGAGAATACCCCAATTGATTGGAGCCATTTTAACCCATTGTTACCTCTCATTGTCTTTTCTTTACTGCGGTTCGGGCTTTTTACATGCAGAACCTATTGTTACTTCATTGTTGTATCTGGTTGCGGGCATTCTGCACTTGTCTTTCGTGGCACAGTGTTGCATGATCATATTATATGGTTTGGGGCTTTCCTGTTCTTTCATCTATCGCCCATTGTTTCTCATGTGTCTTGATACATACACCGTCTTGTTCTAGGTTTCCCCATCTTATGTTCTTGTTGTTTTCAAGGCGGTACCTATTTGGATGCAAACACCCACCTCGTGCTTGACATTTCAGCGAGTACAGTCCAAACAAGTGGACATCGTACAGAAACAAAATTTGTTGATACGCCCCAAAGCAAATTGCAAAACAATCTATCGGTGTCGTAGTCTAAAATTCCCCACTGGGAGAAAGGCCCGCTACAATGGTAATGGAAAAAGGTACTTCGATACCTCAGAGATATCAGTGCCTGATCTTATCCTTTGTCCCACGAACACTTTTTCAAAGGAAATCTCGAACTTTGCTTCGACATTTATTTACTGCTTGAGGAGAAGAGTCTCTCAGTCTCTAACTTCTATTCATTCCACCAGTTCACCCTCTCGATGCAGACATAACTTTGGGGCATTTCTCTGCCCTATTGTTACTCGTGTATTATTTTACCAACGATGGCTTCGGCATTTCCTGCAGTTCTGACGTTTTCTTTCTTGGTTGGTTTCTCAGTGCTATTGTTCAGGGCTTTATTCTCATCCTGTGTCCTTTGTTTGTTATTTTTTTCAAGTCGATAGTGTGTGCCAAATGCTGATAACGTACGCTTCTGGCTAAGTTCCTCTTGCCGAAACAGATTTGTTACTGGAACATATAAAGCAATATGTCGACACAAACGAAAAGAAGCTTAATGCTTGCTTTACCTATTCCCAAAGTGTCATCCATCATTCCAAAGTATTGACAAGGAGCTCTTCAGCGTATGACTGGCTGTTTGCATACTGCACCAGGACATGCATCTTGTGTAAAACGTACCATTTCTGAAGTGTCCTTTCGAGTGAGTATAGTTCATAGCACTAACTATTGAATCTCAAACAAAATGCTTTCAATTAAGCGAGTGACCGCCCGTTTGTTTTCGAAATGGGACGCATGTTATGGACACGTTACATTTATGGCTTTGCAGTTAGAAACAACGGAGAATAACGAAAAACTGTTGTCTTGCAAACATCGTGACATCCAAATAACTTTTTATGATAATGGCTCCTGGTATTTGCCTGAGATGAAAAATATGTATCATATCAGTAGTTTTACAGTCTGTGAATCAATAGAGTAATGGACATTGACCGTTAGCAAAGGCATCGAGGTATTTGCTTTCCAGGACATACAAGGCTGCAGTTTGCATGACTTGTGTCCATTAGACAAAAGATGAATAAACACAATCTGAGATAAGCAAATTTAAGCGCCGTGTGTAAAAATACGGAGATCCTGTTGGTGTGGTTGAGAACTCTATTCCTTCGACTGCGATTATATAAACATGATAAAGTTCACGTTAACACATGTAACGCGTCACTGTTCACTTTCCTTGCGTAACATGAAGAACGAACAAGCCATTTCCGCAGAGCGGGCTGCATACGATTCACGAGGTCACTTTTCACCCTCACATCGTGTTCAGTTAACTCGTGACCAGTGAAACATGACAAGTGACAACGTGAACTCCAGCGAAGAGAGGGATGTACAGCACCCCCCTCCCCGCGGAAACCTTTGTCAGGCGAACATCTCTACATTACGGACACGTCTGTTAGTTCCTTTGTTTTCTAAGTAATTTCCAATAGCAAAACAAAGCTATATTAGGCCGATTCCTCTCTACTCCGAGGTGTAGGCAGGTGAATTTGTCATATCCGCACTCCATTACGTGCTGCAAGCGAAAACATTGGTTTTCCGTGAGCGCTTCGGTGACCGGTGAGTGCTGCAGTAACTTGTGATGCGAGCTAAAACCTTTACACTTTAAGGGTAAACATCATAATCAAATTGAAGCCACTTCGCTAAATATGCAGCTGGCCTAACATCTCTTTTTGCAATTTTGCTTTAAAAAATTGTGAGTTTTTCTGTTGAAATAAATAAGGCACCATTTAGCACTGTAAATATCATTTGAATCTGAATTCGATTAATTACTAAGACAATCACATTCATTTCTAGATCAAGGCGAGTTTATCTAATTGACTTGGGTATCTGATTAAGCATTTGGTGTGGTTTTTTTAGTTTACCTGGCATGGGCGGCCTTCTCTTGAGGTCACGTTTTCACTTGGCACCGGCTCACTACCAGTTAATGGACTTGGGCTTGATATCATGATATGAATTGTCATGAGAGTGAATTTACACAATATCCTGCCTGCAACCAGAAACAGAGGCCATCCTATCCGAGGAACAAGCCGGTTTCCGTAAAGGCAGGTGCACAACAGAACAGATATTCAACCTCAGTGTATTGTGCGAGAAGTTTAGGCAGCTCGACAAACCAGTGTACCACAACTTCATAGACTACAAGAAATGTTTTGATCGTATCTGGCAGGAAGGTTTATGGACAGTTCTAAGGAAATACAACATCAGCCATGGTATCATCAAGGCCATTGAGACACTGTACGCAGCATCGATGGGCATGGTTCGGGTAGGAGAGGTCTTCAGCGAGTGCTTCCCAACCTCGGTAGGAGTAAGACAAGGTTACTCTCTTTCACCAACCCTGTGCAACATCTTCCTCGAGAACATCCTGGCAGAGTCACTCCTTGAACAATGATTCGTTACTCTCGCTTGTTGGAATCTTACGTGGCTCAAGGATGTTGTTTCAACTTCTAGGGAGGACTCATATGACTTTAAAGAGGCCAGAGACAAAATTGACCAATGGTGGTCAAACAATCGATATACATTAGAGTTACCCGCCCTGGCCACAACCAAGACAGTGGCCGCCACAACCTCTAAGACAATCTGAGGCAACATCCTTCCAACACGTGACGTCATCCCCGGTCAAGGTCACTAACTAAGGCCATCTTGGGAATAAAAGCTTTGAGTGTCTCCTACTGAATCTCGTTTGGTCTAGTCGGATACCAGTATCCAGAAGGACCATATTGATGGTGATAACTTGATATAGTAATGGCCCCAGAGTAATCTAAGCAAAATCTGAGTCTTTGACTGTTTGTGATTAATTCTTCTTGTGTTCATACTTTGCATAGCAAGCATGGAGATAGAGATCTTCGGGGATCCATCAGAAGCTGCGATGAAGATCTGTTCGCCCTGGGATATTAATTCTGCATACGCTGTATGAGCCAACTCGGCTTTTGTGCCAAGTGCCGGAGCCAATATATAACGCATGTGTAAAGTATAAATTAATCAAACTGTGATCACTCTTGATTATGGTATAATACGGTGATTTTATTTGTGCAATGAGAAGTACATCATCCTACTAAGTCGAAACGAATGAGACAAACCACAAGAAGACATGCTTTTTATGACAGCTGTTGCGAGATGATATTTTAGCACAAGTCGAGAAGTATCGAAGCCGTAAGGAAATACAAACAAACCGGATGATGCTTAGAATAATGATAAACATCTTCAGCAGGAGACGGGCAAACAATCTAGCCCACATGCAGATTCACAAGTTTATCCCCCCCCCCCCGCCCCCCAATCCCCCGAAAAAAGCAAAGAAGAAAACAGGCTTGGGACTTAGGATCATTGATTCGAGCGGGAGGACACAGTTGTTAGATTTATGGCTGCCCTTCTTTTCAATTGACTATACTCAAGGATATCATTGAGGCGTGCTCAAGATGAATAGAATAGAGAAAGGCTCGCTTTTTCAATCAAGGATCGGAACTGAAGTAGGGATAACATGCACGATGAAGTATTATCTTATCACTGAATTCGCATTTACTGGCTGAGATTGGCAACAGTTTCACCATTGTCCACGATCGCTTTTTCACGACTGATGGAGTTCATATTCGATCTCGCTACTTCCCGTGAGAAGACTGATGGCATTGTTAACAGCGCGGTCCGAATTACGGGATCAGTTGAAAAGCGAGCCATCATGTCTGTAGAGCGGAGGGGTTCTTAAAGTTCGTAAATCGCTTCTGAAACCACTGATTTAGTGATACGAGGAGAAAAGACATGATCTTAGGTGTGTTTTATATTTTTCTAGCCAGAGGTGCTCAGCTGAACTCACGAATGTGACCAGACCACATTTGCTAAACGATAGTGGTGTTGCACGACACTAGATTATCCTCAGAGTAGGCCTGACCGATGCTCTTTCACGGTATCAACTAAAGCCGGTCAACTATGACACCGGCTGCCCAGGGCTGTGTAACATTACTATTTGTGATCTCACTATTACAGTTTAGTGACAAGAGGTCAGCCAAGTACCTTTGGCAAGATCTATGAGATGAAAAACACTTCACAGACACCCATATAAGATTCCTACAGCTTTTACATTGACCTACTCCCTCGGAGGTGGCCGATCACTCATGTGTTGAAATTGGAATCTTTGTCGATCAAATCAACATTATCCATTCAGAGAATTTACCATTTGTCACAGATACAATAGAGCATCAATTGGTTATGTAATCAATGAGTCTTTCCAAAAATGAAATGGTTCAGCAGATTACAAAGAGTAATCACTTAAATGAGGATTAGGTGAATACAATGACAGAAATGGGTTTCTCCGTCAGCCCATGAATGGACAATCCATGGCATAATTGACGTTGTAGCCGCGAGAAACGAAGCGAATTTGGTTTCAACCTTACGGAAATGCGTTGACTGTTTGAAACTAATGGCTTAGTGTGTGTGGATCATGTCAAAGATATGGGTGTCATACTTTATTATGTCAAATATATCTTGGTGGTTTAAGAAGTGTGAAGAAAAGCGCCTGTTACAATGCCTCTGAGCATGGTCAAAGAACAGAAGGACAAATATGATGATCCTTCATTACAAAAAGTGCGGCCGTCGTGGCACACGTCTTGCCAAAATTCTCCCCGAAAATGTCAAGAAGGTGTCGTTTTCTTCACCATACTTGGAATAAATGCCACGTTTGACTAATGATAGGCAAAAACTATCTTTTAGTAATAGAATCAGGTTATCCGTGCACAAGCAGCTATTGTACATTGATGTAGAAAACAAGGATGGCCTTGGACAGAGATATCGGTTTACCCATTATTTTGATTACTATTGTTGCCACGTTTGACCAAATTGCCATTACGGGATTATTTTTCATTGTACAGAAGATACCCTAAAAGTGATCAGCGACACCACGATTAATAAAAGAGCTATATGGCCAGTCATGAGCTAGGTACTGTGGAAATTAGGAAAGGCCGAAAATGCAAGATCGTCTGATCACGACGCATTGTGGACTGACGCGAAAAAGTGGCGCGGCAGGTATTAGAAGTCACACTTAGAAAGGCTAACAATCCAAACATGTAACATAACGTCGGGGAGGACGACAAAGAAGACACCAAATGCATTTTAAAACAATATATTGACGGGAAAACAGTACATAAACTACTGATAAGTGTCACGCTGTTACTTTTCATAAGGATATATACCATTATCCTCTTTCAATACCTTGTCAAGAGAAAATACAATAAATGGATAGTAACAATTGGGCAAGAGGCAAAGGCTTTCTCGCTCGTCAGTGAAGTGCTTGGCTTGTTGACTCTGCCAATAACCTGCTGAGTACCCTCGCCCAGGTGACATACGGAACGAGTCAATGAAAATCCTTCCAGTGCAAAATGTTCCCACAACAGACATTTTGTTCAAAATGCTCGCTAAATAACGCGGTTTAAATAATTTTGATAACTATGGAATATTACAAGTAATCCTCATTTTATTGATATCTTGTCTGATACTATTTTAAGGCTGTTTGCCCAGCAGTTGCCGCAGATTCCGCTAAATCACCCTGGCCGGTGACTAGTGTGAATGTTTACACCGCAGCCAATGAAGCATGTCTAGCCAGGCAATGCCAAAACAGTTAATATGGATTGCGTGTTCAACCAGGACCCCAAGCAATTATATATAACACAGGTGCAGCACAGGTTGAGTTCCCTCGCTGGCGCCAACTCTAGTTAAATTGACATTTGTGCAAAAAGGCGAAAGACGTGTACGCGGAATACCAGCAAGTTTTGGTTGAACATCTAATGTTGTGCTCTCTCTCAAGTCAAAACTGCGTACAGCTTATCGAAGGCCATATTCGGGCAATCATCCGGATCTTCTAATGCATGTTCACTTCGCTGGAAAACACTGGGCTGTAGGCCTATTCTGCAATTAAATGATACAAATGCATTCTAAGTTCTTACAGACAATGCGAAATCCCCTAAGATACAACAAATGTCACAAAAATGACATTTGCTGGAGCTGTATCATTTAAATGAAAAAAGTATTTCTTGCCTTTATCTATATACGTGTTCTAATGATCTGCGTCGTTTCCGCTTACTAATGGTATTTCGCTACATCACAGCTAACTATAGTAACCTCCCTGAGGTCTAATGCTCCTTAATTGGTCTTGATGCTACGCGACATGTCTCTATCACATTAGGCCCACCTGCGGGCGTAGTCAATCCCTACCCTTCCCACAGTGAGATTTGGTCATGGACGCAAAGTGTGTTTTGCCGTGTCACTTCCAATTTGCTGACATGATCATCGTTTTAGCCCGTATGTGAGCCACACGAACACCGTGGAGAAGCGCAGGTCTGAATCTGTTGTTTCCTGGGAACGGAGAACACTTCTAACCAGGGTTGAAGAATGTGCGTCCCTGGGGGTGTCAAAATATATGGTGTTCGGCCGCGTTATGACAAAACCAACAGTTTTGCCTTATTGCAATTTGTCAGTTTTAGTGTCCCTCCTAGGTAGCACTAGTTCAACTTATTCCCACTTAATTGCAAGAGGCCCATGACTTACATCACTGCTGAAGAGATTGATTATTATTCCAGTGGTGTGCAGGGAATGGCTTTGAAGCATGTTACATATATCACTCTAAAGGGAAGCTGGCTCATAAACATTTCATGTTTGAAAAGGTTCCAAATGTTTTATTTATTGGACACTCTCTGTCGATGTTGTCAATTGGCTCATGACCAAGGCCGACAGCTTTAAAATTCGGAGTCGAAAAATAGAGGGCAGCATAACACGTAAGGCCTCATACAAATGTTGAGATTGCATTCTGTGACTTCAGTTACAGACATTATATGGAATGAATATGCATGTCACAACTCCTTTTTCTTTAACCACCAAACCAACGAGCACCCACAACCCATCACACTTAATCTCGTAGAAAGGTCCCTTGATAGAGACGAAATGAGGACAGAAATAGCAGGCAGCAATTAGTCAGTTGATCCTTTGACCTGTCTCCGGTGTAACTGTCCATCCGACAATTGGTGATATGATCGCAAATTTGCTAAGCAGATACAGATGATATTAAAAATTTCATTCGGTTGTTCCTTAAGACAATAACACCCTTGTTGAGACCATTCTTCCGATCTCCATAAGAGAGATCGTAGCAACACTGGCCTCGTATAGCATTCCGCGAAGATGACGTCACTGCAGCTGCTGCCCTCTATTTCCCCATCGCTGAATTACAGGCAATGTCGGACAAACATGCGGTTTCGTAATGGATTCAGGCTTTCTAACTAGGGCAGTTAGATTGCCACATGTCCGAGTGTTGGAAATACTTCATAATTGTTCTGAATATTTCTCTCTCTGACTCTATGGTATCATTCATGCTAAAAACAATGCAGGGTCAAAGATAATTGACTTTGAAATAAGCTCAAATGCGTAGAAATAAGTGTCGATGTCCGACTGTCACGTCATCAATATCTTATGCAAATGACCTTGTGAGCTATAAATAGTAACTTCGCGCAATGCTATTATCCGAGTAGTATTTCCTGCCCAATTCATTTCCCGGTGTAGGTGTTAGGCTTCCGTGTGTGCCTCCGATATTTGGCATTTGGCGGTTGGTTGACTGATGTGATAAACGGATACAATATTGTGTGAGACCTGTCGCCGACGCAGTTCATGCAGGGGCTGGTCAATAAGTAATGAGAACAGTATGTTCATTTTTAGATAGGTTAGCAACATTTGATAATACTTTTTGTTTTCTTCCGATTCTGTGATTCAGAAAACGTAAATGTATCGGTGTGCTTAGTTGCACTCATTATAGATTAATAACCACGTTATTTACGTTAGCAATGCTGTTTATCTTGTTTCCCATGTCTGTTTACTCAGACATTACAAGGCTACATTTAACATTTTTCAAAGCACCATGCATGCAGGTTGGTATTTGAACAAATTTCAAACAGTTTCCAGGGCAGAGACCTGAAGAACCAGCCTTTAGGCGAAGGAGTAGGTAACATTGTCCCTGTGAGGGTAAACATACCACGTCGATCTCGAAAGGCGGGTCCTCGGGTTACTAGATATATATAATTTTGTTTGTGTCCATTGTTAGCTAAAAGCTTTGAAATATAAAAATCACCCCCTACTTTTGATATTTGTTTTAATGTTACGAATCACGGCACCCACTCCGACTTATTGCTAGGCCGACGTGTCGTCGTCGAGTATATCGTGATTATAGCTAGACACTACGTTTTGTACTTTCTTACTGGAACTGTAAATAAGACGGTTACAGTTTGTCGTAGTCAACGCCGTTGGCTAACTCTTAGCTAACTATTTTCCCATTTTCGTTTTTCTCAAAAAAAATATGAAAAAAACTAAATTTCCACGGTTTATATTTTTGCATATTTTTTCAAATTTCCTGCAATTTTTTGACTGAAAAAACAATTTTTTTGATTTTTGATTTTTTCGAATCAAGGTTATTCGCGAATTTCGCCAAAACATAGCGCTTGCAAAAAGCTGGTGGTTTGTATTAAATATTTAACACAACGAACTAATACGTTCTGTGTATATTGACCTACTTAACTGTACTATTCTGACCAGATATTTGTCAACAAGTTCAGGGGCCAAAAGCAGTCTTTATCCAAAAGCTGAATAACTAAATAAACAAAAACCAATTTGTGAGCAAATGTGTCGAGTAAAAGCCGGATTAGGGTTAGAATCTCATCTATTCATTCCCCAAATCAAATTTAGTACCTCCTTCAAGGCAGGGGATACGATGCACAAGAGTGCCAAATGGAAACATATTGGAAACGAATTAAGATAAAAGCATATGAACCTATGGAAGGGAATAGCACTAACCTAAACAAAGGGTCTTCGAAGAAACTCTAAAGTATAGTTACTGGGTGTGACAACTTTCTTATTTCGATAAAAGCATCACAAACAATGACACTTCTTCCTAAGAGGATCTGCTAGTTATGGGAATTTGCTTAGGAGCGGCTCGAGTTTTCACAGTATTATATATATACGTCATGATCTTTTCAACCAGCATGATTACTTATGCTTTGAGTGTTTTTTCCTCAACACGTCCCCAAAGCAGTTTTCCTCAGAATAGCGCACTTTCTCGAAATTCCGAAGACAGAAATCGCCATGGGTGATGAGTGGCATAGTGGTTACGGCACTGGGCTCATAATCAAGAGGCAGTGGGTTTGACACTCTGAAACATTACAATGTCGCTACAAGTACTTTGTTTGTCATTGAGCAGTGCACTCAACCCTTAAATAATTAGTTCGCCTTTCTAATGATACATAATGGAACCGAGGCTTCGTGTACAAGTGTTTTTGTTGAACTCAGAAATGTGACAAGATCATATTTACTAAATTAGAGTGGTGTTGCACAACACTACGTTACCTTTAGAAGGCAGGCCCAACCAATGCTCTTTCATGGTGTTGACAAAAGCGGTCAACTATGACACCAGCTGCCCAGGGCTGTGTAACATTACTATTTGTGATCACACTATTACAGTTTAGTGACAAGAGGTCAGCCAAGTACCTTTGGCCAGATCTATCCAAAAAAACTATTTTATCAGCCGTATAAGGGTGTATCTTTATCAGTGTTCGTTTGCTTGAAACCCCGGGTCAGGATCAGCGGACAGCACATGTTTATGCAAACTTTGCTTACTCAATAATTTGGTGGAGCACGAATCCTTGACGAGACTTCGGAATTCTAAACGATCCCGAGGGACACCGGCTGGTGCGTCTGGGAACAAACTCGTGTCAAGTATTGACGACCATGCGTTGTATTTCCTCTTGCTGTAGTAGCTTTTCAGTACTCAGTTGTTGTTCAAGTATTGGTAGTTGCTCGTGTTTGAAAAGCGATGTGGGTGCTACTTTGTCCTCTTATTTACATGTTTTTATCAAGAACAAAGCGGTTCGGATTAATTCCAATGGATCACACCTATTTTCCGCAAAAACACTATGAGACATGTAAGAACATAACATTTCTATGGCTAAATAACCCTTCTCGACATGTCACTGACATACCGGTATCGGACTATTACAAAGGAGTTTTTCTTCATCAGAAGGTGGTGTAGGTGTTAGACTCCGACCTGCTTTTTACGTGTCCCCCCATAGCACAAGTCTTCTGGATTAAGTAGAATGGATCACAGCCATTTAGAAGAGTATCAGGATTAGTTTTACATAGATAATGAGCTAAAGAGGGCTTTATATTTGGAGTAAATGTTGTCAAAAACAAATATAACCCCTTTAGAAATAAACGCCCTCTTTTCTAAACTTATTGCTAAGCCCTCATATCACTCAATATTGTTTGCTATATAGACCCTGGAGTCGATAAATCGCGTCCTTTTTTACGAAATCGACTAAATCACAAATGTTTATTTTGCCTTAAGAAAGTCGCATGCTTTATCATTATTCGAAAGAACGATACATATTTGCAAGTTACAAAAACGCCCAAGCAACAAGTCAGTTTGAAAGTAACAAGCTGGGATTGACTGAGAAAAAGGGAGAGAAGAAGTGCAAGTGTGCTGAACTATCTGATCGAAAAAGCGCTCTGGCTGTCATTTCGCAGTTCTGAATTTTAGCTTCACCCTCGATGTGTTTTGGTGAGGGAAACACGACCACCATTTTGGTATCAATTCTTTAAACCAAGTTCTGCCGCATGTCTTGCTCTTTGTCATTTGATACACGGGGCGTTCAATCGTTTGTCGTGGGATGGGACGGGAGTACACATGCGTGTTGAGTGTGAAGTACCTGTATCAGTTGACAGCGTGGGTTAACTGCTGGCAGATAGATTCCTTCTGTTTGAGTGCTTTTTAAACATCGTTAGTGGCAGTATTTCTCGCGCGACGCATTTTAGTGACAGACCTTGTCAGTACAGTATTTTGTTGTCTCTTTAATGCGAGTGGAACGTATCTGCCTGTCCTGTGACATAGGCCTATTCTGCTCAACTCTTGAGTAGTTTGTTTCACTGCGAGCCAGTCATATACCACGATTAACCAAATCAACTGTCGATTTGAGTTCATATTAATTGTGCTGAAAGAAATACTTGATTGTTTTCTTCGTTTTCTCTAAGATGACGTGGCGTATATTGCTATCAATATTGGTTAAATTGGCCGTTCGAACTGCCGAGCAACCGGTAAAGTTCCAGGTTGACTTCCCTGTTTCTTCTCAAGGATAGCCCCGGTCGAGGGGAAAGCAGATTTGAGGGAAAATGAGTTGATTCTGGATAAAAATTTGCTATCTTGTGCAAAATTTACTATGACATGTATATAGTAAAGCGTTCTGGCACATTTCTATGCTAGCACATAACATCACGTTAGAGATTTACGTACATAGACATTTGTCACATTCTTCAAACCACATAATAGGAATAGGATCCCACCCGCGCACTCAACGCACTTTAGGACGGAAACACGCATATCACGTAAGCTTAAACTATCATGGAGACCAATTTTGCTCAGAAACATTGTCTAATTGAGTTCATGAGACAGGCGTGCGCTTGAATGGCCTTGTATACTGCTTCACCTACCTAATACCACTTGATTCATTACTGAGAAATCGACACAAAGGCCTCGCTAGAACATTACGTCAGACCGTAGGAAAACTATGTGTCGCCAACCCATCGTCTATCCGAGTTGAACGTTTGGAATGTTTCAAACGACCTGGGGCATATTTTACCCGTTTCTTGAATCATCGGCCGAGAATAATCGAGCGTATGACTTCAAGAAATATTGGTACTCATTGTTGTTTTCTACAGATCAGGGGTTAATCATTGCTAGTGAGAGTTGTTGGTACATTAAAACATACAAATTTACGGCGATCCGCAAAGTAATAATCTCACGTTTAGCAACGTCATCATTTTAAAAAGAGAAACTAAGTTGTACATCAAAAGAGCGATAGAGTTTAAATTTAGCTCTGATTTTAAATGTTGAATCTGATTTCATGGGTTCAACGTCTCGGAACCATTGACGTAAGTACTTAAGTGTTCCACATTCTCAAATCCTATTTGCAGTTACTCTGGTTTTTACGATCTTAGACTGTTTCATACCAGAGCCCAAAAAGGTAATGTCTTTCAATATGTTAGATATCTATAGATAGACAGTGAATGTGTAGCAACACCAACATTTTCCGATGATCATGACGTAATATATCGGCCAGTCTTCGTGTCGATTTCGTAGTAATTAACAAATCGGTCGTAGATCGGCGAAACTAGAGAGAATATCCTAGCCTGACCAAGAAACTTCTTGTTTTAACCTAGACGCGCGCACACTGCGTTACACTTGGCCGTTGTAGACTAGTCGAGAACATACTCGTAGGTAGTACCAGCCGAGCCGCGAACCAACGAACTTCCAGGCACTTTTTTTTCCACTCTGCCAGCGCTCCGCTCCCAAGAAAGCCTTTTTATTAGTCAATTTGTTAAAGCTCACATCAAAGGAGTGATCATGGATTAAATTTAGCGCGGTGTATGGGTTTTAACGTCTCGAAACCGGTGAAGTAGCCTTCAAAACGACAACCGATCAGCTTTTATTTTGAAAGAAAGTGCTTTTTCATCTCTTTAATACTTGAAGCGAATTATGGCGGATGCGCGCGATGATGTTGTGTGTTCTTTTTATGGTTCCTTGTCGTTACTTGAGCCTGATCCTTCACTTCAGGGTCAGAATTCTACTTTAAGCTAACAAGATGATTGAGGGGTCATGATCAGATCCAAAATGGTATATGTCAACTTACTTGTTTCAGGACAATACGTAAAAAGACCTCGCGCTTTTTTGCTCTAAAATATTTAGAAGCTCCTTTTGTTACAAACACAAACATCACTGATTTTTAGTTGTGTTTAAACAATGATAATTTGTTACTAATTGAGCTGCCAAAGCCAAGTTCTAAATGGAAGCACCGTCCATACAGCACAATCACTCTTTGTTTGTGATAAGGTTGAAATCACGCTTGGTGAAAATTATCATGGTTCTGTTCTGTGATAGGTCACTGTTTTGAAGTCTGCGTTTTTGATATAAAAAAACCTATTCTTTCAGAAAACAAGTCGATTTACTGTTAAACAGAATACCCACGAACTTAATCAACCACACAAAGCGCTATTAGATTGGTCCAAATCCCATTGGTGACTATTCTAAACGCAATATTGGTCACACAAAATTGCTTTATTTTCATAAACTAGAAATCTGTGTACAGTCAATATCATTGCCTATATTCATAAATCCGAAGGGACTGACTGACTCGCAGTAACACTGCATTTATTGAAATCAGAATTTAACTAATCAAGGTTATCTGGTGCTAAAACGTTGAGATTCATTCGTTTAAAGAAATGGGTGGCTTTTTATTGCAGTATGTTTTTTTCTTCTGGTTCATCAGTAAACCATTTTTCTGTACGTGTTTGATGCTTTTCCAATTTTGTTTCTGCTCTATAAATAGATTGTAGAAAAAAAGTGTTATTCGTCATTTTTAGTACGCACAACTCCTGGCGCGAAAGACGTTTCCCGCCACGTGAGTGCACGCCGATATCCGAGGTCACGTCACCCCGCTATTACGACGGTAGTTGCTTGAATCGCCCAGCGCATACGACATCGCAAAGCAAAACTTTTTGTTGGTTCGGTTAGGGTGAAGCGACGAAGAATGAAATAGCCCAGCCGCTACGAATGTGTTCGCCAAGTCAACCGATTGGGTAGCGCCGATTTGACGGAAAGGCGGGTTGCATTCATATTCATGAACCAAGGCCGGTAACGAGGTATTTACCATTTCGCCAACATCCGCCTTTTACGCCAAAATTAGCCCGCTCATGCGAAGATTGTTGTAATTCTCTCGTTTACTCCCTGGGGAAGCTACTATAGTATTTTTTCGGAAATGTAAATTACCACTTTTGGTTTTACTTTTCTCCGTACGTTTTGCACTGATTAACGTCTTCGTGTACATCAAGCAGAATTATAATGCCTATTCGGCGTGTTTTGAAATAGCCGCTGCACTGATGACCTCTTATCACTAAACTGTAATAGTTTGATCACAAATAGTAATGTTACACAGGCCTGGGCATCCTGTGTCATAGTTGACCAGCTTTTTATACTTGACACCGTGGTGAACACTGGTAAGGCCTTACCAAGGACAATCTGGTGTTGTGCACACCACTATCTTTTGGTAAAGGTGATCTCGTCACAGTCCCGAATTCAACTGAGTACCTTTGTTGAGAACGATATGAAAAAACGTCACAGGAGGAGTAACAATTACAACAGCTTGCTAGAACTCCAGATAGGTTGGTACAGTAAGTGCTGGTATAGTCATTGTCGGCTTAGGAACAGGGGCTATGAATACAAGTAGACCTACATGTATTTGTCTTTACGGCAGAATCAATTGTTATGTGCCAGATCAATAATCATTCGAAGAGACAGTCTGGCATTTGATTTTGGCTGGTCATGTAAGGGACCTGCTTTTGACAACTTTTTTGATATGCTTTGGTGATAGCAGTATTAGGTGACGTTGGGTTGGGGCTACAGAAAATACCTCAATTGATTTCCAAAATCTTTAAAAAACTTTCTCTTTAAGAATGCATAGTGTTCGGTATCTGAGATTTGCCCGAACCTCCTGCTGTACACTAGCTTTTGCTTTATATCCGCTTCCTCGCAGATTATTTTCGCTCTTTCATGATAAATTTCCGATTCAAAGGGAATGTCGCGTGGGATCTAGATGGACATGTCATCAGTTTCCGTCCAGTGATAAAGTCGCTAACGTGCCGTATCGAACTTAATATAAAGCGGCCGTTGGTTTATCATAGTGCCAATGTGTGTTCACGCCTCCAACATGTCCAATGGCAAAGTACAGTAGAACCTCTCCTCTCCTCGGGACTGACAAGTGCTGTCCTTGATAGAGAGGTGTCCTGATTAGAGAGGTCAAATTGAAACTAGTGTCGTTACATTGTAAACGAGAGGTTGTCATTAATAGAGAGGTGTCCGCTAAGGGAAGTTCTATTGCGTTGCTGCAAAATGGACCAACGGTCCTTTTGCATGTCTTAATGGTGTCATATACGGTAGCAAAATGGCCAACCAATTTAGGTATATTGTGGCAAAATCAATGTCTAATCTAATTGATGTAATAATGTCAAAATCAGAGTCCAATCCTATTCAAGTGAATGTTTGTGGTGAAAACATCAGTTTCAACTGCCTGTGTTAAGTGTTTGGTTCAGATGCTTAAAATTTTGCCGTTACATCAAGCTTTCAAATGTCAAGTTGATGTAATTTCGATGACGCTGGTCAGTGTTTATTTATACTAAGATTTCATTCTTGTAATCATCGGTCAGGCATTTATCTAAGTCATGACATCTCAAGTGACATTTATACTAATCGTTTCTTTCGGAAATTACACGTAAACTCCCCGGAAGAGCATGATCAACTTTCATATTTAGCATAACATTACCATCCTAGAGAACGAGTTATCCCTATCGGCGAGGGTAACTCGGCAAATTGGTTTGCCGGAAAAAACAATAAAGATTTGGCAATTTGATGGATTTTGTTGGTATAAAACAGATTTCACCTGGTGGACACATGTATCCTATGTACATATTGAGTAATATTCTGTACTCTTTTTTCCTCTAGCAGCCTTACTCAAGTTTATTGATAACTACCATTCCATTATTTGTTTGTTCCCCATATTTTTCACGTTTGAAAAACTCCACACATCCCCTTTTTAAACCATACATCGCAAACAAAGAATTCAGACCAAGCCCAATTATGGTCTATTCAGTTACCAAATGGTCCCATGAGCATACCAGGCCCCAAAATGCGAAAACTGATCTTTCCAAAAAAAGCATTCTCAGTTACGTGTCTGACACGTGTCTGGTTATTTGCTGATAAATGTCAGTAACACCACTTAGTTTGCAAAACCTTCGGAAGACTAGACCCAATATGGAAAAAAGGTATCCACTATATGTACTCGCTGTCGAATCGTCCCTGGCAAAATTCTATAAAATTGTCTATTTAATGAGGGCGGGTGATATTTGCTGAACTTTGGGTTCCCACAAAAATGTCGGAAAACTGTTATTTTCAAAGTTAGCATTTTATAAAGTGGTCCCGTAGGCACTTTTTATATCTTGGTTATATTTCCTCGGAATATACAAGTACTGCTTCACCCTGGCATTTTAAAATAAGTATCAGTTGGATCTTCATGGTATCGGGTGGCTTTAAGGTAGATCTCCCCGGCACTAGACTGGTAATAATGTGGTCACAAATAATAATGTGGCGCACCCCTGCGTAGCCGGTGTCATAGTTGACCGGCGTTAGTTGACACCGTGAACGAGTATTCCTCTTCAAGCATTGATTATAGGCCTACCATCAGGATAATCTAGTGTTGTGCAACTCCACTTTCTTTTGGTAATAGTGATTTGGTCACATTCCTGCGTTCAACTAGATGAATTTGGCCAAAACGATATGAAAAACACTTTTTATTATATCTTACAAATGATTGCGAATAAAGTTTGTGGTTTACCTTTGTACATTTATCCCACATTTATTGGAGATCTTGTTTGATTAATCCGCCGCACAATACACCCGCACGTATTCAATGTATCGCCCCATTTTCATTTTCAATTATGAAATACAATTTCTATTCGTTGAACAAGAATCAGATGAAATTTTTTATTTCTGTTCGTGACCATTTGCAATAACTGGCCTTTGCACGTGATCGATCGCACAATCGTAAAATTTAATTAAAACCAAGTTCTGGTTCTTTGAAACTTGCGATGAATTGCATCAGGATAATTCAGATTTAACCTCTGCCAGGCCATTCAATGATACGTGTACCGGGTCTAGTGATTCGAGGCCAAATCTACCACGGATAGGGTACAGGCTGGTACAATGTGCTGGTCCTGCTCGTTGCCAGACAATTAAGAACCAGCCATGCTCGGAAAAAAAGTTGTGATGTAGACCACCTTAACCATAAACGCAAGTCAAAGATAAAGGACCATATAAAAAGGAGTATAGAAAATAAGTAATCCTGATCAGGAACCTCAAGGAATTGACTCCAAATAATGCGTTTGGTGCGAGAAATTGACGACGTTCTACTTGTTTCCGACCAATTGTTCACGCATTATGTTGTTCTAGAAAACAAGAAATTGACTTCCAATAACGTCTTTGAAGAGACAATGACAATGCGATTAATCCACACTGATCTCCTCGTTCACCACACTCGTTCACACCCTCTTTCGTCACCGCGCTTTTGTTCTGTCTACATACTTTTACTTCCTCATCGTTTTACAGTCATGGTTCTGGATATGGGGCAGCGGTAGCGCAGTGGAAGAGAGTCGGCCTCATGATCAGGAGGTCGTGGGTTCGACTCCCGGCCGGGTCACTGCTTAGGTCGAGTTCAAGTGGTTGCTCCTTGAAACCCCTGATTGATTTTTGTGGAGACCGGGGTAATAATATGATATCCCAAAGCGCTTTGAGCGAGAACTATAGTGTCACGGAATTGCGCTATATAAAAGACTCAGTTTTGTCAAGTTGTTGAGATCATATTCGGAGTTCTAAAGATATGAAGGAGTAAACAGTTTTTGTTTTTGCCCGGCCTAATAATGCTGTCTAGACTGACCATGATTGTCAGAATACTAGTATCATATGACATCTTGTTATATCCACATATCTAGTGTTTACTCATCTCGGAAGTCTCATCATCATCATGTCCCGCAGCTGTTAGGCCACTGGGGCGTCGCTGCATGCATGACTACTTGGCACCATAGGGATCGGTCCTCTGCAATGCGGATCAGGTCCTCTGAAGTCTCGCAATCACTATAAACTATTTGAGGCATATGTTTGCCAAGCTTTACATTTCCGTTATTTTGTCATTGGATGTGTTTGACGAGACATTTGCGATGTCCTGATAGTAGTAAACGACAGCTATTCCCAACGCTTTCTGTCATGTCTGCACCATGATGAACACATCAAGCTAACCAGTATTCTCACATTCCGTGTCAAGTGCATATCCACTTGCCGCGTCATAAGCTACACGCATGTGCTTGGATGGGTCTTACCGGGACGAGTTATCATCTGCTAAGCGTAGAAATGAGCTAGTTATACGACTAGTACCAAAATGAAAGTATTTCCATCTGTTATGATGAATCCAGTGGAATCAACTAAACGCATTGTATAATATACGTTACGTTTTTCATCCCCTTGTGCATATAATCATTTAATACAAACATTGTTGCTGTTCATGATAGAGTTTTTCAGATAGATCTGGCCAAAGGTACTTGGCTGACCTCTTGTCACCTAACTGCAATAGTGTGATCACAAATAGTAATGTCACACAGCCCTCGGCAGCTGGTGTCATAGTTGACTTCCAAAGGATAATCTAGTGTTGTGCGACACCACTATCTTTTGGTAAATGTGACCTGGTACCATTCCTCAGTTCGACAATGTACTTTTGGCCAGAGCGATATAAAAAACGCTATACACCATTGTAAATATACTGTTATAGGTCAATTGTCATCATGTTGACGTGTCTGTTTGATGCACAGCGTCAGTGTGCTATTCTATTACTTGCTCCGCAAACAAACACAATGTATCATGCACGAACGTATGCATTGCTTCAATCTGAGTCAATACCATTGTTATTGTGCTCCTGACTATGATTGGTTATAGGTTTTCAATACATTCCGTTGTTTAAACTGATAGTCATCGACAACAACCGGTCAGGCGATGCCCTATTGTACCATAATAAACTTCAATCACTTTGACGCAGCTTACCATTGTTCGATGGGATGGCTTGATATAAACCCTTGTTACCGACCGTAATGCGATTACGTAGGCAGTACGTCATTTTGCCTCTTACAAAGCAGTTAAAATAATTCAGGCCTAGCCCAAGACACGGCCTACTGTGGTAAAGTGTTAGGTGTTTTTAGGGAGGGTCGAAATAAAGGGGCACACACATTCACCTTTTTACAGTACTACATGTAACATTCGTTTTCCACTTTTGTCTCTTACATACTGGTATGGTGTCCTTTCGGTACCTTGATTTAGAACGTACCCAGGAAGCCCTAGCGAAAGGACAGCAACCACAATAGACGTCTTACCATTGTGGTGAGCAGTCCACTCAGGATATTACTGACCCCTCTGTTGGAATATGGAATGGCGAACATGACAGCTACCAGCTGCAGCTTAAAAACTAGTAATCACTAATTGGGTTTACTGACATCTTGTGAATCAAAGTTTCTGGGAGTAAGAAAGTATGTGTTTTTACTTTTTGCAATGCTGCATGTATAATGTCTGATACCGAATGAGTTGAAACAAAATTGGGAAAACTTCATATATTTTCAGAAATAATTACTTTACTAAATCAGAATAGGAAAAGTACAAATCTACCCACGCTTTTCAATTTTGGTAGTCTAATGTTCATTATTCTGGCCAAGACAGAGTGTCTCTTATCAGCGACCCGCCTCCATTATTGATTTTGCCTCACATCTATCGCATGATAATGGCCAATTAACCATTCTTTTGTCGTCGTTTGGAACAATATGAATTAGAAATCATACTTATTCATACAGTTAATTAATTATGTATTCAAACAACGTTCGTTGGTAAGCTCACCCAAGAATATTCAATTTAGATATTCCGATTACGTTATAAGTACAATTCTTCCATATGAATAGCAGATAATTCGGCAAAGGAGTTGGATGACTTTAATACATCACAAACGACATAAGAATGCGCATTTTTGATAAAAAATAGTTGGTGAAGCCGTCTATTTGTGCATTGATAGTATATTCGAAGGGCTTAGAGAATAAATGACGTAAGCCCACTATTAGTGATTGGTTCTTATCATGGTGACACCGTATATCTACTCTTGTCAGCAACTCTTGTCAGCAACTCTTGTCAGCAACTCTTGTCAGCAACTCTTGTCAGCAACTCTTGTCAGCAACTCTTGTCAGCAACTCTTGTCAGCAACTCTTGTCAGCAACTCTTGTCAGCAACTCTTGTCAGCAACTCTTGTCAGCAACTGTTCAGTTGGGAAGCGAATCTAACAAAGACTTAATTTGCAATTCGAAAACACCCTGGTTGCTTCGTAGTATTGTTTTAATGTATACTGTAATGCACGATAAAAAAACTTGCAATTAATTTCTCACTTCTCAACTTTCCCATGACTTGTTAGTATTCCTGCGCAGATCGTATGGCTCGTCCGCGGGTGATGCGACATTGTGATGAGGCAATAATTCGATATTACATTAACCGACATAAAATTTTATACTTCCAGAACCAGCCAGGTAATTCCGACCCATCGCCGGACGCAGGAGTTATTGCGCAACTGGACAACTATTACGACCTCTTGCGGCAAAGCTCCGAATCAAAACGAACATTCGGAAAGCGAGGGAAGATGTCAGGGCGCCGGCAGCGATACAGGAAACCGCGGCCTTGCTACTGGCTGCTGGTAACCTGCTACTATTAGCATTGTAGTGACACCATGTGTTAGCTTTAAATGGAATCCAGTATCTTAATCGTTACGCCACCTGGCGGCCAGTGGAAGTACTCTTTCTTGGTAGACGAGGGGCCTAACGATGGCGTTCCCTCCTAGGACGATAGAATATCATGATACATTGCTTGCTTGTATTCTCGTTAAAGGGCAGGTACCGCCGTAGGACACCCCATCATTGCATGTTACAAGCGACCCTTCTTATCGAGTCAAGCCTGTGAACGAGTGGGTATTACGGGCCTACTTCAAGGACGAACTTAAACTGTTTGTTTCACTACAAACAACTCGTTCTTGGAGGTAAATCCTACTTGCTGCTAGCAGAATGGAATCATTCGTTTTATTCAATTTGGTAGTTTCTTCTCTCATTTTATACAATTGATGGAATGCAGTAACTCCATCTCAACAATTTCACATGAACCACACATACACGTCACATGGAGATGTTTCGCCAGTGAGTTGGGCGAATCGAGTGCAACGACAACATAAAGTTTCAGCTCGGACATTTTCATACCACTCAGAACACGCGGTGTGTGGTCGATATTGTCCAGGTTGGTTGGTCAACGGCCGACAATATTTTCCCCAACACCACTCATTGAGGGTAGGTTTCCACTGAATGTGACTTGACGCGATATCGCATGGTTTTGAAATGCAGGCGATTTTTCCTGGCGATTTTTACAGGACGTTGGCGTGTCACTATCTTTGCCTCCGGATGAACTGATGAATTCTCTATAAACTCATGTTTATAACTCGGACAAGTTGTCTGTATCCTTCATGAATTGAATAATTCGAACATTATTGTGGACTGATGTGCAGATTTTATCAAACGAATGATTTTATGTATGAATCTGTCAAGACGTATTTTAGTTCTAAAGTTTCCGATAGGTGGCCAGTGTGTATTTAATATTTTCCAAGTGCCTCTTTCAGTGATGTATTGCAAGGGAAAGGTATAGCAACTCTAAATTGCCGACTATTGCGCTGCCACCGCGACTGTTCTACAAAAGCTATAGCGCCGGTGTGAAAGGAATAGGTCGATGGCAGGAAAGTCCAGGATGAAAATATTCTGTTGTGCGATTTTATCTTATGGTGACTAATGCCGTGTTCTCTAGGAGGACTAACTTATCAAGAACTTGCTGTTAGAAATAACATGTACATTTGAAGTTCAGGTTTGGGTCATAACATTTAGAATATTGTCCCTTTAAGTGCCTCGCAAACGAGCAAGTATCGTCGCTGCGACCTCTAACCATGATCACATGCGACAGAAATCGCTTGTTTGTGATGGTCATCGCAGGAATATGTGACTACAACCGGTGATCGCGAGCTGCAATCAATATCAACGCCAGCGATTACTGGTTTTCCCTACAGACGGGCGATCATTTTATCGCTCGATCATCGCTGTGAAAAACGATGTAGGTCGTTGCGACAAAAAATCGTTCATTTGCGGGTGCTTTATTGACTAAGTGTGGTGTAATCGATAAAGAACATTGGATTCCTGGATGTATATTATTTTTATGAATAAATTTGTTTTATATATTGAAGTGTATTTTGCGTCCCTTTCTGGAGAAGTTAGTTATAAAAAGGAACGTAAATTTGTGTGAAACCCGGAACGAAATGTATTAGTTATCTATATGTTTGAAGAAATCGAGAATATGACACCTCCTTAGTGACGCCCCTGTGCATTGAAATGCAATATTACGTGTAAACCATTGTTTGCTGGCGTAGGGTTTGCATCGCACGGAGATGTCAAGTTACATTCAACCATAAACCAAGAGACCTGACTAAAGCACAAAAACAAGCATCGTTTTTTAGACAGAAATACAATAAAAGAACAGGACTTCTAGCATTGTAATATAAAATACCATGACGGCAATATGAGTAGATATTATTTCAGGGAAACCATTGGTTACCCGCCTTTTGTATAGTCCATTGAAAAGTATAGCTTCATATAACAAATATTACTCGGGGTATTTTCATTTAGTGGTCCATCTGGTGCAAGGTATCATTCATGGCGCCTCGGCTCGAGCATGTTTGGTGAAGGTATTAAGACGAGATATAAAATTCCAGGAATTATGGGAATATTATGCGTTTAAAACCAGAACATTGCACTGTTAGTGAGGTAAAGACATCTATTGGCGACTTCGTGCAACTCGATTTGGTGGAGCTAGCTGCTGCCGACATGTATAGTCATCCTAAAAAGCATACTATGTAGAATTCGAATTGGACTTTTCGGGCGGCAAGCCATTTACGTCCACACAAGGCATTTCATACGGCGACTCGAGTTTCAGACGGAGATCAAGCGCCACAAAAACGATAAATATTTGCAGGTGCGATCTGCGATTGAGATCGTGATTGAATGCTTCAAATATCGCTCGCTTGCGGTAGATATATATCGGTGCGATCGGCGATCGTTGTCGTGATCGAATGCTTCAAATATCGCTCGTTTGCGGTAGATATATATCGGTGCGATCGGCGATCGTTGTCGTGATCGAATGCTTCAAATATCGCTCGTTTGCGGTAGATATATGTCGGTGCGATCGACGATCGTGGTCGTGATCGAATGCATCAAATATCGCTCGTTTGCGGTGGTTACCGCAGGTGTCTATGACCAAGAACAGGCCCAATTCGAACAATTGCTGGTGTCTCGAACAAAGATTGGCGATCACTACGGCCTACGATCAATGTAAATACGGCGATTGCAGATTTTACCCGCGGACGAGATATGATTTTGTACCGCATGTACCCGCGATTATAATCGCAAGCCACAACGAAAAAAATCACTTGATTGCGCGGCGATTTACGGTGAGTCTATCTCTTTTTATTGTACGGATGGCATGTCGTGTCTTGATCAAGGTGATATTTGTGTGATGTCATAGATGGGGGGGTCATCCCTAAACTATTTGCCCTGGTCCGAAATTCCGGGTTTTAAACCCCAGGTCTTTGTTTTTCGGGTGCTATACTCCCGGGTTCTCTGATTCACAACCAGAACCCGGTTGTTTAAAACCAATTTTCTCAACTTGGCATTTACTTTTAACTTAGCGTACAGTCATTGAGAAAGCGCCGAGTTAAAGTTAACGCTAAGTTTAATGACATAACTTGTTTTGAGCAACGAGGCTAAGGTTTTATGTTCCCCAATAAAATACTGAATTAATACTTTTGGGACATACTAGGTGGGCATAAAAACCTTAAATTCAAAGGTTTACAGCTATACTTCTTTATCTTTAGTAAAAGGAGAACTACGAAAAAGGGGTGTATTGGTTAGAGAAATGTCCGCTAGGGGAGGTTCCATTATATTTCAGAATACAATGGACACAATGGACGACAGTGCGGCAAAGAATACGTCCTTGACCTTCAACAACGAGGCCGACGAGTTACCAGAACATCCTCTTCTGTTTCTACTCTACACAATTCTTTCTCGCTACATTTGGATTGTTCCAGTTGTGCTGGGCGTTCCTGGTAATGTCTTGTCAATCCTGGTGGCGAATAGGAAGCACAATCGGGCGCTGTCGCCGTGTGTCTACATGAAGGCAATGGCCGTGGCGGATACGCTGGAACTATTGGAGCATGTCCTAGGCCTGACTGTAATGTACTCTGAGCCAGGCCAGAACATTGTCCACATGAGGGATGCATTTTACAAGTAAATCGGTTTGCGCTCGAGTTAGTTTGTTTCGATGTTTTTGATACCTTTCTTGTGTAATGTCAATTTTGTCCTTCGCAAAAACGGACGGAAACTCGTCCAGATGTTTATCATTTGGCCCATAAGTCGCTAAGAATTTCGTTGCCGTCTTATACCCAAAATTTATAATCATTTCACGTAGTTTTCAATCTGCTAGAACCTCCCAACCACCAATTCGGTATCAAGAGTCGAGTCTGGAGTTCGACGGGAAAATATCCAAACTGTCTACAAATGTATGTTTGCGACCGCAATCAATTGTTCCCCACAAGTGAACTATAGGCGCTCAGCACTAGTCTGATCAAAATTTTTCCATCGAGACTTGGATCTGCGTGAATACCTTGGGGGTGCTTTTTTTCTGAAGGTGTTGTTCTTAATGGTATTCTTAATGATACTATGTCGTAATTATCCATATATTCAGTGATTACATACACATATTGCCACAGAAGATAGGTCGTTACATCACCCTCAGCAAGTTTTTGTTCTTTCTTGTAGATATCATTATTATCTTGGGTTTGTGTTTGCAATGTTGTCTGGTTTCTTCCTCGCCCAGATGAGTATTGACCGCCTGATTGCCGTGAGGTTTCCCTTGGCCGCGCCGGGCCTCTGTACCACACCCAGGGCCATTAAGACAGTCGTCATCACTACTGTCCTAGTCGTCATCTTCAATTTATATGTACCATTCGTGGTAGTGTATTACAAGAACCCCATCACAGGTAAGTCTAGGACTACAGCAGGGGAGTGGATTGGAATCCTGTTAATCAGTAGAGAAGCAACTGCAAAGTTGAAGCAACGACCAATGGCTTTATCAAGGCCGTAAAGTGTTTTTGCTGCAGACAGATCTGGCCAAAGGTACTTGGCTGACCTCTTGTCACTAAGCTGTAGTGGTTTGATCACAAATAGTAATGTTACACAGCCCTTGGCGGCCGATGTCATAATTGACCGGCTTAGTTGACACAGAAAGGCCTACCCTTAGGATAATCTATTATTGTGCAGCACCACTGTCTTTTGTAAAGGTGATCTGGTCACATTCCTGAGCTCAACTGAGTACCTTTGGCAAGAACGATATGAAAAACACTTTTTTTGCCCAAGCTGCTGGCTTTCTAGTCACATTCAACTCCACAGTAATAAGAGTCCTCAACTTCGAAAATATCTATAAAAATGTAAGACTTTAATGCCCGTGGTTTTGTATTTTCTGCAGGAGCCGAAATACTGGTATTTCAGGTGCCAGAACACATCGAGATTGAAATATTGGCCAGTTTGTCGCAACTGCTCCTGGGGACTGTTATCCCGTTCGTCATCATCCTCGGATGCAACATCATCATCATCATCACGGTCAGAACTGCTTCGGCAAAAAGGGCAAAAATAAGCGCCGGTCAAGGTCAGGGGAACCGGAAGGAGGAAACGCACCTGACGCGCATGCTCATCTTTGTTAGCTTGGCGTACATGGTGACGTCAATTCCTTATCGTTTGTATTATCTCGTGATGGACATGCCAGAGCTTGGAGACGTTTACGATATGAACGATGAGTATTGGAACCTGCGCTATTTGGTCCAGGTGTTCTTCGTGTTTAATCTGTGGATGTTTAACTACGCAATAAACTTCTACTTGTACTGTATTGGAGGCGGGGCAAAATACAGACGAGATGCTGCAGAAGTTTGTAAAGAGATTGTCCCATGCTGTTTTAAATGCAGATAAATCACATTATTGAGCTAAACTAAGTACACGTACTTTTGATATGAACGATATGAAAAACACGAAGGTCGTCTTGAAGCAAGCCCTTCATTCGAGAAATGAGAGAAACCTGTCGTTTCTTCCTAAAAGGCAAAGAATGGCAGTCGTTTCTTCCCATAAATGAAAGAAAGCCTGCCGTTTCTTCCTTGAAAGCAAAGAAAGGCATTTGTTTCATTCGAGAAATTGGCGCCATACTGTCTTGACCATTGTCATGTACATGTAGGCCTATATAGATATGTATTGTTGAACCATTGGTCGTTCGCGGGTAGGCGCGTTCGTTCTCTTGGCCGTGCTCGTTCTGTTAGAAGTTGTATTTGCCGTTCTATACATGTATATTCAGTTAACGGAGTAATACATATTCATCACGAAGACTTCTTGAGTTTGTGTCGTGCATGATATCCTTCTATTAATACTCGCGTGATGGCACTTCGATTCGAGCTCTAAATAACACCTCATAGGACATCCGATCGAAGGGACGATACACGTCGTAAAATTCCCTACGCTGATCCAAGGTGGACATACTGCATGAATACGTAAGTACATGTATAACACTAAAGTTTAGATCAGTGAAAACATGGACTCTTTGAAATTGTCAAGATTTAATTCATGTTCGGTCCATTGAGTGCCTTCATACACTATCGGGACCCGAGTTGGCAGGGTCTGGCCAAAGGTACTTGGCTGACCTCTTGTCACTAAACAGTAATAGTGTGATCACAAATAGTAATGTTACACAGCCCTGGGCATCCGGTGTCATAGTTGACCAGCTTTAGAAAGGTTGGTGAGCTGGGTTGTATCAACTGATCAAAGGGAGTGATGAGCGTAATGTAATAAATGATCTGACTCAATCAAAGTCCATTATCTTGTGAACCTCTGTGAATGTCTGTCCAGGGTTCTGTACTACCAGTTTCCAGTGTTGTAACTCGCTCTCCTCGGTCGATCCGAACCCGAGTTTAACCTGGCCAATGACGCCATCGCATAGGATAAGATTTTTGCTATAGATAGTGAAGTTTAAGCCTGTGTATTTAATGTCCTGAATCCTTGGCGATACAGCGAAGGTGAAGGTCTTGTCGTAAGTCGGATTGCTCGTTTTCTTCAGAGCGGTTGTTTTTTGCCGTGCCTTCTTGCTAGTTTGTTGTTTCAACTCAACTTTCACATAAGGATCTGAAAGTGCAAAATAAACGTTAAACACTTCAGGCAAGTAATGGTAATGCAACCTACGTGTTTGTCGGTCGAGTGGGGGGGAGGGGGGCTATTAATGGCCTGAATCCTTGGCGATACAGCGAAGATAAAGGTCGTGTCGTAAGTCAGATTGCTCGTTTTCTTCAGAGCGGTTGTTTACGTCCCCAAATTGACTGACAAACACATTCCACATACGTGTGTTGTCAGTTGGGATGTGGTTGTAAGTCGAGTGTGGGGCTATTCAGCCCGTGGTCCGTGCCGTACGTGTGTTGTCAGTTGGGATGTGGTTGTAAGTCGAGTGTGGGGCTATTCAGCCTGTGGTCCGAGCCGTACGTGTGTTGTCAGTTGGGATGTGGTTGTAAGTCGAGTGTGGGGCTATTCAGCCCGTGGTCCGTGCCGTACGTGTGTTGTCAGTTGGGATGTGGTTGTAAGTCGAGTGTGGGGCTATTCAGCCTGTGGTCCGAGCCGTACGTGTGTTGTCAGTTGGGATGTGGTTGTAAGTCGAGTGTGGGGCTATTCAGCCCGTGGTCCGTGCCGTACGTGTGTTGTCAGTTGGGATGTGGTTGTAAGTCGAGTGTGGGGCTATTCAGCCCGTGGTCCGAGCCGCTCCCACCGCATAAGAATTTTTATCAATTGCTTACTGTTTTTATTTCAAATGGATCTTATTGTTTATAAATCTATGGTTACTATAACATCAGATATTGACAAGTCAACATGTAAACCTGCCTACATGTTTTGTCCGATGGTTTTGACCTATTTGAGCCAAAGGGTAAACTGGCGATTAAATGTCCGGTCATGAGACTTCATTTACCACCACCTGCCCCTCCCTGCCCCGACTCCCGGATGAGATGAAACGATTTCGTCATTTGTGGCTTCAATATGGTCCTCTATTAGCTCGGCCAAAAGGATAAACGTCTTCCGGGGTAACTCATGTCGTTCAGGGATTGGCTAAGTGCGTAACCTACCAATTGAAAGTAACACGCAACTCGCAATTTGCGACTCAGTCACATTTCGTTACTCATAATTCGTAATTCGCATCTCGCATGATGGCCTTCTAGGCTTTCGTATTGATGTAAACTTTTTTTCAGAGCAATCTGGCCAAAGGTGCTTGGACGTCTTGAAACAAAACAGTAATAGTGTGATCACAAATACATGTAGTAACGTAACACACAGCCCTGGGGAGCCGGTATCATACTGACCGGCTTTAGTTGACACCGGAAAAAAGCATTTATTTTCAGCAATGGCTAGGCCTCTCCGAAATGTGTTCTGGTCATATACCTGACTAAACTAAGTACCTTTGGCCGGAATATGTGAAAACCACTTTTTATCTTCCCCATATAAGGTCACAATTTTAGGCCAAATTGTATATATTGTAATTCATAATGATACTTACTCGGAACGCCGCCGGTCTTTGTTATTGGCAGACGTAAAGCTTCCCTGACTGTAACTGTCAAACGTTTAGACTTTGGATCAAAAGTCAGACTTGTCCTGATATATCCAAGTTCCTGTTGAAAGATAAAAACATTTGGCTATCTTTGGAAAATATTTCAATGGCTGACTCAAGCCGTAAGGCTTACTAAGTATCAATCTTAGCGGGTGCCAGCGCGAGCTGCCTGTTATCTCCTTCTGCTTATCCCTGCATAAGGCATCCTAATGTTCCCAAAATTTAGCGGTAACGCCAATTTAGTGACTATCTTCTTTTGAATCGCTGAGGCCATCAGAAAACCATGGATAAGAACGACAACTAGTGCCTCCTTACCTTCTCCTTGTTGACGGGTTCGAGATTCTTCCAAAGTCTTCCCCCGTGCTGTAGGTCAACCAACCCAAGAGGCAGCTCGACCACCCCTATAGCCTCGTCGCGGCAGGCCAAACGGCACCTATTGTAGAACTTGAAGCGGACAGTCATATCCCGTAGTGCCTCAAAAGCAACATCTCTGAAGACGAAGTCCTCAGAGTAGAAAGGGTCGCTTGTATTTTTTAAAACGCCTGATATTCGGGTTTGGATCTTTCCCGGCATAAGAGATCCCTTAACGTACGAGTTGATAGGCCCAGCTCTGCCTTTTCTTAGTGTTAGGTTCTTCGCTCTGATTAATTGGACTGTCAGTGTACTTTCTTCTTTTGTGTATTTGATGGAGACAGCAACACTACCATGTTCTATGGTTTCACTGAATAGCCTGTTTACGATGGGACGCGGCCTCTTCGGGTCCATAAAGGTGATATCTTTCGTCACGGAGAGAAATGTTGATGGGCAAAAATATTGTTCTTTGTCGGGGGAAGATTCGGGGCGCATTTCAAACAGACAAGTTTCAAATGTCATTGCGAACGGATCACTTCCATTTGATGCGCAGCGCTTTACAGCCAGTCCTGAATTATCAGGAATTAAGGGCGACACAACAGGAAGAGTATCAAACTGCCGCCGCTTTGATGAACTGCGCGAAAATTTTCTATTCCGCCCGGTAGATATATCAACATTTAGGGAAGTAGAGCCGATGTTCACCTGACTTTCGACTCCTATAGGTTTGCTTGGGAGGGGCAAGAGGCTCAATCCACCGTCATGGAATAAAGACTCTTTTCGACGGGTATGTGGTGCCTGAGAGAGTGTCTCGAAGCCGGAGACTGTCTGTGACTTGAAGTGAGGCAAAGACAGTGCTGCGGCTGCGTAAGGGTCGGAGTTGGTACTATCATGCCGACTTCCAACTTGAACCTCATCTTCAGAAATGTAATGCTCATCTTTGCGCTGTTTTTGTGGTATGGTGAACTGAGGGACATCTGTCTTGACAATCATAGGAGAGTAATTTCTCCCCCCAGATTGCTGCAGACTAGTCGTATCTTTTGTCATTGCATTTCCACGCGATAAGAACCAGGATCTGTACTTGTTGAGGCTTTCGGAAACATTGCTAAAATAAGAAAGACGAACATTTCAGATTGTAAGAATTGCGAAATGGTTCATTATACTGTCATCTCTTTTGTCGGCTATTTTTCTAAAACCGTTTTTGATTCATTTGAGGGTCAGAGAGGTGAAAAAGCAAAATACAAGGTTGTTTTTTGTAAACATATCTTCCAACTTTCCTTGCTGGAGAATTCTTAAAAATTGCCCTCTTTTTCGCCAGGTCCATGATGGGCGTGATCGAATGTCGATTTCTCTTTGACGCTGCGAGTTTCAGGCATATCATATGGATTGAAAAGTACCATCGACGTGTCCAAAGTTGGAACAACTTCTCAGGGGAGGTACATTGATAAAGGGACCTTTGGACATTTCCAGTGTCGCCCCAGGCGTACTCCAGGTGTCGAGATCGATAGGGCTGCTCAGGACTTCTCTTCTAATACAGGTCTGGACGTACTGTGTCATTTGACAGTCGGCTGATGGCAAAATGAATAAAAATGTCGCTAGATTCGTGGTTGAGAGAGGGGAGCGTAGCGTAGAACAAGAACGGGGGCTATAAGTTATAACGACAAGTGAAAATCATACCTCCGCACCCATGTTAGGGTGAGACTCTCATCCGGCATCGTTCCAGTTGTGTTTCGGTGAGAACTTAAATGAAAACTAACTACAACGTGAGGTTCATCCGTAGCTTCAGATGCTAAATGAGGGGCAGTGAGAGGCCTCAGTTTATAGCTTGCCTTGGGAGAGCAAAGGTCGACTTCTGCCGAGGTGACACCAGATGGAAATTCACACCATCTGATCATTTTAGCACCTATCCCCTCACAAAGATCAAGCATAATTTATGTTTTAATCAACTCTGTTTGCACTCCAGAATCATAGATATTACAAAAATCAACGACGAGAGTGATTTTGTTTCACAATCACCCACCTCAATACCGCAAGGCTGATACTCGAATGTTGTCATTCTCACTTGATGGGACTGAACTGTAAGTTGTGTACCAGTTACTGGTGCACATAAATCCACTACGTAGCCGTAAGTTTTTCACGAAGGGGTGCGAAAACTCCAATGATATATTATTCATAAACGACAGCGCATAGATACAGCGTTTTTGATACATCACGTTGAGCGTAAAGAATCTATCTGAAGTAAATTTCGTAGACAAACCCGTTGTAAATCATATCGGAATGGAGCTACGAATTATTAATCAGAGAGTGAAGAATCAAAGCTACCATTATTTTGGACACGACTCACATGGGAGATATTTCGTCCATATCGGCACATGCCAGGATGGGCTTGGTGAAGTCACCTCTCTTGTGTCCATATTCGCGGAAAGAGTTTGTTCCCTTGTTACTGCGTGTATTTGGGCCTGTTCCGGGGCGTCTTTGCCGCTTCTCTGCGACGGGTACTTCACCCTTTATTCATCATCTCGTTAGCTTAACCCTCCTCTAGCAAGTAAATCAGCTCTGTGTTTTCCCGGGATGTCGCAGAGAGCAGGTGTCGATTGAACCACGACTGATGTTTCGTGGGAATTCGATGAGGCTAACCGCTAGAGTGTAGATTTTTTCGTCCCACTTCTTTGACTGAATAAGACTGCATAAGATCGATTGACGAATAATGTCATCAAACCCGTCAAACTCTAATGCAAGCTTCTTCAAGCAGCGGCCAACTCAATAAAATGGAGAGCAGAAACGCGGTGTTATTTTTATAAACATTAAACACCTTTTATTTACATTTATGAAAATTACATCCCGTCCAAATGATGCAAACTTTAGAAATAAGTTTACTTTTTTTTCGCACTGATTATGCTCAAAACCATTTATGAACAGTTCATAAACTCCTCTTTCGCCGATCAAAGACAACCTCCTTGATGACAAATGTCAAGTGATAACATGACGTCATGACTATCAAAAAACTTTGTGTCGACAGAGTCTCTCAAATGAAATTTATTTGAAAGACTCTGGAGTCGACAAGCCATTGATAGTTGTTTTGCCATATTGAACTTGTTAAATGGCATCAACCAACCATGTGTATGGTATTGCCGGTTTCATGAATATTCCACAACGATCTTAGATTGGTGAATTTTGAGTAAGCACGCTAATGTACATGAGGATCTAATACGTTTCTCTGTCCTTGCCAGGTTCGGTTTATCTACCCCCGTGAAAGCTGTTTCAAGGGGGTCGATGATATCAAGACTTGCCCCGATGACCCTTGCACTAGGACAATGAGAGTTTAGGGTAGGTGCCAGCGGGCGTTGTTAAAAGACAATAAACCGTGTATTGGGGCTAGGGGTGAATTATTTCTACTGCGTTGTCATTTACGGGGCAAAATAACGTCATATCACTGTTCGAGAGTTCAGTTTCGCCTTGGTTTGAATCAGCCGGCACATGTCGCTTCAAAATACCTTAAAAAAAGGGCGATTCGACGTCGATAGTTTTTTTCAGGCAGATCTGGCCAAAGGTACTTAGCTGACCTCTTGTCACTAAACTGTAATAGTGTGATCACAAATAGTAATGTCACACAGCCCTGGGCAGCCGGTGTCATAGTTGACCGGCTTTAGGTGACACCGTGCAAGAGTAGTACTCTACCCACAGCGCATTACTTCTAGTTGTTGGAAGTCAGCAGTGCACAGCATTTTGTTTTCCGCGTTTTCTGTTTGATGAATTACATTATATGTAGCCTATTAGACCTGCATCATTCCTCTCGGTTTATCGGCACGTGTTGACATGTAACGTATACTTTCGGTACGTTAACATCGAGTGGTAGATTTCCGGTCCGTACACTTCCTTCGTCGAATTATCTCTTTCCAAGCGGATATCGTATATGTAAGAAAGGGCTTTGAACGCGATCAGAACTTGCATCATTCGGCACAACATTCACGTTTTTTTCATCCATTGTAAAAAAAAGGTCAAAGGTGAAGGTTAGGACCTCTACCTCCTCCTCCTCTTGCCGTAGCAGGCGACGAGGTTGACAAGGCACTGCCGATCCACTGACTTCTGTCTTTTGCTGACACCCTCGTCCCTTTTTAGCTCTTGCTGTGCTGCCACCTGTCGGAGGTATGAGTCATCAAGCCATTCTTTTAGGAGTTGTGGAAGTCTTTCTCCGCGAGTACCCTAAAAGATAAAAAGGAAAGATATGTCATATCATTTTTTAAATTATCGTAGTTCCGTTTTCAAAGCTAAATGGAGTTGCATTAGTTAGAGATCCTTCCATGATTCCATATTCGATTAGAACCTATAAAACATAAAGAATATCTACAGTTGTTAGTTATGTATGACTGCGTTCAGAACGAGCAGACCTAATACCGGGGAATGAGTTCAAGTTAGAAAACACAAACGCCCGACCGCCAAACGATCAAATGCACATGAAACATGATAAACACCCAGCGACTGGTCTCACTTGACTGCACTAACAACAAGTTCATTGACGAGACAGGTCACAGAGACGCTCTCGTGTAAAAAAAATGAAAAAAATATTCCTCGAGCTGCTTCGAACTAGGAACCTTCGCCACTTGATCCTTGCCGTCTTACCCACTATGCCATGAAGCCGTTGTTGTAGATGAACATATTTTTCAGTTTTTCATTTCACGTACAAGCTTGACAGATTGGCGTCTTTTGTGCCATTGTGTCATTTTCAGTTTCAAAGTGGCCTTTAAAATTACGATCTACCGGTATACCGTGATCCAACCTCACGAAGACGTACTCCCCAGGTCTGGAAAAGAACCTCACGTGGGAACGAAGAGAAATTTCAGTAACTTCACGCAGAACCTCAAGAAATACTCATATTCAGCTCATTATCTGAACTCAAACATATTTAGTAAGATATAGAAAATGTCCCCCGCCATGGAATGACACGGATGGAAATGTCACACCTCGGCCAACGCGGCCGCATTAGTCCACAGTGTTTTCTCGTCGCGACATTTTTATTTGTCACCCTTGGCGGGAATCATTTTTCTATTGCAACATGAAACAAACCCTTACACTGTCGTAAAATTATCATAAGACATTCTTCTTTCTGATATCTCTGATTAGTTTCTGTTTGCTTGCATGATGTCTTTGATGCAATATTTTATTTGTATGAGGTTAGCTATGGTGACTCAATTCTCTGGGCGCATTTTCAGTCCTTTGAAATAGATAACGAAATTGTAGATATTTGATTAAGGATGGCGACTCGAGAACTGAATCCGTTCACTGGTCGAGGTGGTCGGCTGTACCATAAGGACCACGGTGTGGCAGCAGGACCGAGGCAACATTGCCCGACAGCACCAAACCTACGTGCTGAGGTTTCATACCGTCATTGAATGCTTTGGGTTTGTCACACCGTCGTGATGCCGCGACATACGATTCCAGCAACTTGCCCAGGTGAAAATAACAACTTGTCTCACGTTACCACTTGCCCCGATCTCGGCCGCGAATCGATGTAACAGCTGAGTCCGCATTGTAATGCTCGACTATCTGTTGAAGGATTAGGCTCACGGGACAATAGCCCCATTCTTGGGAGGACCTGAATTGCTCTCATTTGGTTCTAAGGGTCATGTAAACGTGATGATTACATTTATTTGCCCCTTACCTCACAGTTAAACATTTACTACTAGCCCAAAACATGGCCTATTATTTTTGAACACATCGCGAGATATGCTAAAATAACACACCGCGAACTTTTTAAGGTTTTCTCTTCAACACATACTACATGTTACT